>NC_062566.1:138854666-139457916 GCF_022837055.1 Prionailurus viverrinus
AAACAATATAGAACTAAATGGAGAGACAGTGGTGCTCCTTGGATCAGTGATGATAACTGCCAGGGTAGGAGTCCTGCGTGATGAAGGATGTGTGTGTGGAACCCCGAGGTCCAACAGAAAAGAAATGTGAGTTTTTTCCATGCAAAGAGTTCCTCACTTTATTGTTATCTGCTCTGATCTGTACTCCTCAGAATGGACCCACTTGAGCCGATGTAAGCCTCTTCCGAGGCATGCGGTCTCCAGTTGCATCTATGTTGTTAGGAACATTGGAGACTAGGGTGAGTAATGTCAATGCTTGAGCTTAGGTGGTTTCTTTAAGGGTATTCCCTGTGTTACTCCAAATATTAAATACAGTCAAAGAAGGCAAAATACACCAGTTAAATACCAGATTGATATGGCACATTGAGTTGATGAATCCATTAATGTAAATCTTGAGGTCAGCTTTTGAAACAAAGAGTTAGTCTCTGGAAAAGTTTGGAGAGATAAAGGCTGTTAAGGGATCTTGTATTTATGTGTTTTTAATTCTGTGTATTTACGAATCTTGTGAAGCCATAAGCAAATGTTTATGAGAATAACAAGAAAGAGGCCTAATCATGAACAGTGATGGTGAATGGTGGTGGATGAGTCACGGACAATGAATACTACGTGTCTGGATTCCGAGGTCCAGTATACTACATAGTGTATTCTGTTTATTTAATCCTATAGACAGATGTTAGGTTTATGTCCAATATAGGAACTTGGCTGATAGCCTTTGATTTATTATTGTTAATGGACAAATTGTAGGACTATGAAAGAAATACAAATAACAAATAAGAAAGGGTGAAGCATTGTTCAACTATGAACACATGTGGGCAGGCATGAGATATTATTAACACAATTGAAAACACTGAAACTCATTAAGGAATATGGATGGATTAGGAGTGTCGCCTGTTTGACCAAGGATCATGTTGACACAGGTAGTTAAGAGTCAGTTTTTTGTTGTGGATCTATTTCAAGTTTGCTGCTGTTTATTTTGTTAAGATGAAAGTATTTACACAAGGCATCATTATAAATTCCTAAGTGAGTGGGTAAAAAAATGTGGAAATATAGAATCAATGGGAATAAAAATGTAACTTTTTTTTTTTAATCAGTTATGCTTTGTTCTTCTCAGAACGGACACACTTGACCTGATTCAAGTAGCATGACCCGGTGGCAGAGGGACCAATGTGCGTAAGAGTTGGAGTTCTTGTCTGGCTTTCAGTGAGTTTTTCTTTTTTGCAGGGTGTTCACTGTGTTTTTGAAAAGTGCCATATTGAATAAAGATGGTCAGCTGTAGCCCTGCGTATAAAAGTTGAAATGATATGAAATGTAAAAACATAGGATATTTAAAGAAAGCGATATATAGACATGGAAAAATTTCTATGTACAGAATAGGGACTTCAGGGCTGTCTTTGGTGATAACTGGGTTTCAAAATAATTAGTGAATTAATGAATTAGCCAATAAACACTGTAGAAATGAACGAATAGGGACAACACTGGATCAATGATGACCACTGATGGCATATGAGTCATCCATGATGAATATGTGTCTGGAACTCTGATGTCCAACACGGATGGATTCTGGTCCATTGCCCCTGTTTCGAGGGATTCTATAGACACATGTCAGGAATACACAAGCAACTTCTTTTGGCCTTTACATTCATGCACTTCTATTTTTATAATTAGTTCAATTAAATCATCAATAAGCATATATATAAATAAAGATGAAGGTAATGGAACTTTGTCCAATTAATAAAATGCGTGGCTTGGCAAGAAATGCTATTACTACATATTGAAAACAAAGATCCATTATGAAAGGTACATACACATCTATTTTGTGACAATTAGATATTTGTAAGTAAGAGTTTCCTGTCAGGGGCAAGATCAATATTGTTCATTCACGTCAGAAAAAATATAAAACATACATTATCCCAAATCACTACCTGCCTACATGACTGAATGAAAGATGGACAGGGATGAATGAACACAAGGGCTCCATCTTTTATCATCATCTGCTTTGTCTTGTCCACCTTAGAATGGTCCCACTCGGCTGATTTAGACATCCCTCCATAGTCACGAGCCCTATGGATGCATCTGTGTGTGAAGAGCACAGAACAAAACGTGAGTAATCGTCAGAATTCTTTTCTTGGTTTTGTGGTTTAAAAAAAAATGTCTTCGCATTATTAAAAAGTGTGAAATATGATCAGTAATTTCCAAACCTGTTAAAAAGAAAAATGATATTAATAGGAAGCAGTATATTAATTCGGAAATTTTGAGGGCATTGAGGAAATATATGTCTGTGTGAAGCAATTCTATACACAGATATTAGAGATATTCAAGGGTCTAGTTTCAAATTTTTGACATCCTAGGTACTCATTATTATTATTATTATTATTATTTTAATGTTTATTTTTGAGAGAGAGAGAGACAGAGCACGAGCAGGGGAGGGGCAGAGAGAGAGGGAGACACAGAATCCGAAGCAGGCTCCAGGCTCTGAGCTGTTGGCAAAGAGCCTGATGTGGGGCTCAAACCTACGAGCCGTGAGATCATGACCTGAGCTGAAGTCGGAGGCTCAACCGACTGAGCCACCCAGGCGCCCCCTTATTTTATTATTAATAGTGAATTGAATTAATAAAAACACGTAGACATGATTGAAAATAATCAGGGATATCCCCGGATAAATGATAACAAGTGGAGACATAAGAGTCTTAGATGATGAACCCTCCATGTCTGGAACTCTGAGGTCCAGCACAGAAGAAATCTAGTCCTTTCTCCCCATTTGAAGTGATCCTCTAGAGAGATGTCAGGCGTATGCGAGGATCATGTCCCTGGCCTTTGTGTACATGAATATTTAAAAGTATTATTATAGGGGCGCCTGGGTGGCTCGGTCGGTTAAGTGTCCAACTTCAGCTCAGGTCATGATCTCACGGTCCGTGAGTTCGAGCCCCACGTTGGGCTCTGTGCTGACAGCTCAGAGCCTGGAGCCTGTTTCAGATTCTGTGTCTCCCTCTCTCTCTGCCCCTCCCCTGTTCATGCTCTGTCTCTCTCTCTGTCTCAAAAATAAATAAATGTTAAAAATTTTTTTTTTTAAAAATAAAAGTATTATTATAAAAAATAAATGGTGGAAATATAGAGACCAAACTGGTGGTTGCCAGAGGGGAGGGGGCTAAGGGAAGGGGTTGAGGGGAAAGGGGAGAGGGAGGTACAGGCTTCCAGTTATGGAATGAATAAGTCCCAGGAGGTACAGTGTAGGGAACACAGGCAACGTACCCAGTATTGTAATAGCATTGGATGGTGACTGGTGGTATCTCCCATTGTGGTGAGCACAGTGTTACATATATAGAGTTGTAGAGAGTTATCGAATCACTATGTTGTATACCTGAAACTAAAGTAACATTGCGTGTCAACTGTACTTCAGTAGAAAAAAAAATCGATAGTAGGATAAATAAAAATGTAAATGAGCAAATATAAAGAGGGTTGAATATGATTTACGGTTAAGATATATAATAAGGAAATATAATTGGAATGGAAAATAAAATGATCAAATATGTATGTCTTGAGCGAGAATGACAAGACAGTGTTAATAGAATCAGTTAGAACTTTGAGATTGAACTTATTAAGAGAAAAATAAATATTACCAGAAATTAATACATGCCCAAGTGACTATGCAAACAAATAGTGGAACCTATGAATCAATGGAGAGAAAGTCTCGACATTTTAATCTGCTTGGACTGGATGCTGGAAGCGATTTCAGCATGTGCAGTCATCAAAATAGTCATGGTGCCTCTGTGTAAGGAAAGAGACCAAAGTGAGTAATGGCCAACATTGTCATCTTGGATTTGGTCATTTGTTTAAGGGTATTTATGGTATTATTGACAATTATTAAATTTTTTTTTTCAACGTTTATTTATTTTTGGGACAGAGAGAGACAGAGCATGAACGGGGGAGGGGCAGAGAGAGAGGGAGACACAGAATCGGAAACAGGCTCCAGGCTCTGAGCCATCAGCCCAGAGCCTGACGCGGGGCTCGAACTCACGGACCGCGAGATCGTGACCTGGCTGAAGTCGGACGCTTAACCGACTGCGCCACCCAGGCGCCCCAATTATTAAATTAATTTAAAAGTTTATGATGACTTATGATAAATAAGATATAAAACATTATGTTGATTTATAACGTACAGGAATGAGGTCTATTAATGAAAGAAGTATAGTCTGTCGGAAATGATTCTGTAAACTGATGGTAGGGATATTCAAGAATCTGTTCTTGTGTTTTTATGACACGTATTATTTTTATTATCATAAACAAATTCATAATTTAATTGATACAAATGTAGACATGAACAAAGAAAAATAGACTCAGGCAGGGATCAGTGAGGATGGCCGGAAGCATAGGAGTCAAGGATGATGAAAATATGTGTCTGGAACCCTGACGTCTCATGTGGGACATAATCACTCTCCTTCTTCTGCTGAAATTGGCTCTATGAAGAGATGTCAGGAATACACAAAGATTGTATTCTTGTACTGATTTCATAGACATAGATTCGTTATTATTAATGGAATAATGATAGAACTATTAAAGAAATATAAGTGGAGAAAGTAAAGCCCAGTCCAGTTATGGATATATGTGGTGAGACAAAAGGTATCATTAATAATTTTAAAACCATTGATAATCATTAAGAAATTAATGGACCAAATGGCTAAAGATCATATAGACCCTGATGAGGAAGAGTGAATTTTGTTTTTTGGGTCAATATTTAGATTGAGTTTTTCCTTTGTAAAGATAAAAATACACATTAAGAAGAAGTAATAAATACCTAATTAATAAAACTCAGAAAGCAAGGATCAATGGTGATTAGGTCTCATTTTTTTTTTTTTTTTTTACCATTACTCTGTTCTGTATTCCTCAGAACGATGCACTTGAGCTGAGTTAGCATCTTCCATGGTCAAGAGCTCTATGGTTGCCTCTCTATAATAGGACAGAAATTAATGTGAGTAACAGTTGAGGTTATTTTCTTGGTTTCAGTATACTACTTTAAGGTTGTTTGTATAAAGGTGCAAAGAATTTTTAAAGAACATAAGTATACAATTGCATAAGTATGGGATACAGTTACAGTAATAAATATGGGATATAGTTAACATTATTTTGATTGATGTATATAAGAAAAACAGATAATAATGAGAAATATGGATGTGAGACTAGTTCTGTATATAGACTACGGACACAAAGACTCTTCTTGGGTTTTTATGAATGATAGCATTTAAAATTGTTATTAGTGAAATAATTCTATAATCAATAAACCCATAGAAATGAATGAAGAAAATAAGGGACAATATTGGATCGATGATGACCAGTGATGGCGTATGAGTCATATATGATGAATACGTGTCTGGAACTCTGAGGTCCCATATGAAAGAAATCTAGTCCAGTACCTCTATTTGAATCGACCCTTCAAACTGGACATCAGGAATGTGCAAAGAAAAATCGCATCATTATGATTTGGAATTGACAGCAAATGGACCATTTTGTCAAGTGTGTTTTGTCTCTGATGCAAAGGTAGTAATAGAACATTATAAGTTACAGTCAGTTGTTGTGTGAGTCACTTTCACATTTGACATTTGATTTATTAAGAAGAAATATATTAACATAGTAAATACCTGAACGACGACATAAATGAATGGTATAATCTATGAATCAATGGATAAACATCTTGATTTTTTGTCATCTGCTCTGCTCTTTGCTCTCAGAATGGACACCCTTGAGCTGATTTAAGGATTAACCCACAGTCATCATGTTTATGTTGGCATCTCCCTGTTAGGAGCATGGAGATCAATGTGAGTAAGAGTCAAAATTCTTCTCTTGGTTTAAGCAGTACAAAGAAGGCCAACCATGCCAATGTGCAGTATTGGATTGATATGAAACATTAGAATGATCAATCCCTAAAGAAACAAACACTAAGTTCAGTTAATCAAAAGGATTTAGTCTATTTATATATGACATTATTGATAAATGTTAGGGATATTGAAGGATCTTCTTTTTTGGTGTGATTTATGCGTATTTCTTTATTAATGAATTAGTCAATAAAGAAGCACAGATGAGAGTGGACAGAAAGACAGCCAATCATGGACCAGTGATGATGACTGTTGGTGTATGACTCATGGATGATGAATAATGAGTGTGGAACACTGAGGGCCAACCGGAAAGGAACCTAGTCTATTCCCCATATTTCCAGTCATACTATAGGCAGAGGTCTAGAGGCAGGGCTATAATCTTTCTTGGTCTTTGTGTTCATGAATTATAAAACTGTCCGAAAGAATCAATGGCAGAATAAATTAGCAAATGTATAAATGAATAAAGGTGAAGAGGATGAAGCATTGTTCATTACTAAAATATATAGTCAGGGAAATGAATATTAATATTCACTGGAATGGGTAATAAATGGGCCAAGTGTATTACATATTTGAGTAATTGTGACATGGATGGTGATAGGTAGTAGTCGGCATCACCCTGAGTCAGTTGTGAGTTTGAGGTTTGTTGTATTGAGAGGAAAATAAATATTACCACAAATTAATAAACGCTTAAATGACTAAGGACATGAAAGATGAAAATTGTGGGTCGGTGGGGACAGTGTCTCATTTTGTAAAAATCATTGTGTCTTCTTGGTACTCTTCAGAATGGACGCACTGATCTGATTTTAGCTTCTGCCGTGCTTAAAATTGTGTTGTCTCTGTCAGGAGAGAGAACAAAGTGAGCAATAGTCAAAGATCTTAGCTTGGTTTTAATCATTTGGTTAAGAGTGTTTCCGGCATTGTTAAAAAGCATTAAACATCATAAAAAAGTTATCCAAGGCACAATAATAGATTTGATAGGAAACATTCTTACTGTTGATTAATCAAAGAGATGGAAAAAATATGGTGTATATGGGAAAGGATTCTATAGAACAGCATTAAGGATATTCAAGGATCTCGTGCTCATGTTTTCTTGAATAATGTCTCTGAATTAATGATTTAATTGAGGATAAATGTAAAACAAATGAAGCGAGTGAGGATCTAGAAGGGACCAGTAATGATGACTGGTGGTGTACCTGGTCTGTTTCCTGTTTGAAATGATCCATTGGACAGATGTCAAGAATATACAGATACCAGGTTCTTATTTTAGGTTCACAAATTTCGATTTACTATTACTAATGAATCCATGATAGAACCATTAAACAAATATAAATATATAAGTAAAGAAGAGGATGAAGTGATTTTCCATTATAAACATATGTAATGAGGCAAAAAATATTATTAATAAAAATTGAAAACACTGATGTTCATAAAGAAATAGATGGATTAAGAACGTTGTCTCTCATTTAAGATCATGTTGCGGCGCCTGGGTGGCTCAGTCGGTTGAGCAACCGACTTCGGCTCAGGTCATGATCTCACGGTTTGTGAGTTCGAGCCCCGCGTCGGGCCCTGTGCTGACAGCTCAGAGCCTGGAGCCTGCTTCAGATTCTGTATCTCCCTCTTTCTCTGCCCCTCCCCCACTCATGCTTTGTCTCTCTCTGTCTTGGAAATAAGTAAACATAAAAAATAATTTTAAAAAAAGATCATGTAGACACTGTTTAGTAGGAGTCAATTTTCTTGTTCTCGATCATATCCAAGGTAGAGATGGTTCCTCTTGTTAAGAGAAAAAACATATTTATGAAAAATTAATAAATGTATCAATGAGTAACTGAAATGCAGAACTCAAGGGTCAGTAGAGATAAGATCTGTTTTGTTTTTTGTTCTTTTGTTGTTAACTAATCACCTGTTCTGCTCTGTACTCCTTAGAATGGACACACCTGAGCTGATGTAACATCTTTCATGGTCACGAGCTCTATGGTGGCATATGTGTGTTAGGAGCATGGAGACCAGTGTGAGTAATAGTCAGAGTTGCTTGATTTGGGTGGTTTGTTTAAGAGTAGTCACCATATTATTAAGAAAACTGTATAGTAGACTGTGGAGTAGTCATAAGTGTGATACTGAGGTGGTGCCTTATATTGATTATTGCATGTACATAAAACTGAGGTTAATTACTGAAAGAGATTGATGTGAGAATGATTTTCTATACAGAGTTGGGACGTAAAAACTCTTCTTGGGTTTTTGTGAATCGTAATGATTAGAAACTATTATTAGTGAAGTAATGACTAGTGAATAAATAGAAATAAATGAAGAAAAAGAGGGACAATAATGGATCGATGATGACCACTGGTGGCGTATGAGTCATATGTGATGAATACGTGTCTGGAACTCTGAGGTCCAATAGAAGAGAAATCTAGTCCGTTCCTTTTGTTGAAAAGGATTCTACACGCAGATGTCAGGAATATACAAAGATTTTTTTTTTTTTGGCGGGGGGGCGGGGTCTCTGTGCTCATGGTTTTTCATTCCATTATTTTAAAGTTTTTTTTTTTTAAGTTTTTTTTTTAACGTTTATTTATTTTTGGGACAGAGAGAGACAGAGCATGAACGGGGGAGGGGCAGAGAGAGAGGGAGACACAGAATCGGAAGCAGGCTCCAGGCTCTGAGCCGTCAGCCCAGAGCCTGATGCGGGGCTCGAACTCACGGACCGCGAGATCGTGACCCGGGCTGAAGTCAGACGCTTAACCGACTGAGCCACCCAGGCGCCCCCATTCCATTATTTTAATTGGATAAGTGAGTTGGAAAAAAAAAAGAGAGAAAGAAAGAAAGAAGTAAAGAAAGATAAATGAAGTGAAGCAGTGTCTAATTATAAAAATACGTGATCAAACAAGAAATGCTTATTAATATATCTTGAAAATCCTGAAGTCCAATGAGAAATGAGGTGCCTATGACTGTTACCTCTTGGGTTAGGGATAATATAGACAGTATAAGTTATGGACAATGTTTATGTTCTGGGTCTGTGGCGAGCTCAAAAGTGGTTTCTTAAGAGAAAATGAAAGAAATATACTTTGAATTAATCGCATAAATGACCGTCTGAACTAAAGATGAAAAGCAAGCAACAATGGAGAGAAGGTATAATTTTTGTATCGCCTGTTCTGATCTGTACTCCTCAGAATGGACTCGCTTGAACTACTGTAAGCATCTTCCATGGTCCTGAGCTCCTGGTTGCATCTATTTATTAGGAGCATAGAGACCAGTGTGAGTAATAAAGTTCTTGTCTTGGTTTGGGTTTTTTGTTTGTTTGTTTGTTTAAGAGTGTTCACTGTGTAACAAAGTTGGAAATAAAATCAGATAAGGCCACCTGTAGCCTAGTGATAAACCCAGGATAGATGGGAAGCATTGTATCGATGGATGCATATATGAAAAACTGAAGATATTAATGAAAGACATATACTGATATATGAGAATGATTCTATATACAGATTAAGGATACTAGAGCTCTTTCTCAGTGTTTTGGGAGTCATGGTGTTTAAAAGTACAATTAGTGAGTTAAGGAATTAATCAATAATTATTGTAGAAATGAAAGAGAGGACGTGGGCTAATCTTGGATCAATGATGACGACCAGTGGCATATGAGTCATATACCATGAATGTTACGTGTCTGGAACTCTGAGGTCCAACACAAAAGAAATATGGTCCATTTTCTCTTTTTGAAATAATTCTATAAACAGATGTCAGGAGTATGCAAGGATTTTGTCTTGATCTTTGTGTTCATGCATTTTCAAACTATTATTATAACTGGACCAAAAGAAAACACATAAAAAATGTATACAGATGAATAAGGTTAAGCATTATCCAGTTATAAAAAATGTATGGTAAGGCAAGAAATATTGTTGATATATATTCAAAACACTGATATTCACTAGGAAATAAATGGCATAAGGGTGTTACATTTTAAGGATGGTACGGGTGGTGTTACTGATAGTCAGTGTTCTGTGTCAGTGACAAGATTGATATTGTTTACTTAAGTGAAGGCAAAATGTTATCCCAAATAACTGCCCAAATGATTGACTAAATAAAAATTCAAGAACCAATGCAGATAATGTCTCAACCTATTTTATTACCTCCCCTGCTCTGCACTTCTTAGAATGAATACCCTCAAGCTGATGTAAGCATCTTCCACGGCCATGAACTCCATAGTTACATCTCTGCATTAGGAGCATGGAGATCAATGTAAGTCGTAGTCAAGGTTGTTGTCTTGGTTTCAGTCTTTTTTTTAAGGCATTCAGGCATTCGCTGTATCATTTTAAAAATACGAAGTATAATTTTGGAAGATTAACCATGACCCCGTTACAAGTAGGGGGTTGATATGAAGCATTGTTTTGGTTAATCCTTATATGCAACACTGAAATAAACCAATGAAAGAGATGTATTTCCGTGAGTAATAATTCTATAGACAGATATTTAAGGATCGTACTGTCATATTTTATGACTTCAGGTATTTATTATTATTAGTGGCTTGATGAATTAATAAAATTCATGTAGACCCAAATTACAATGAGGGCCAAGTCTGGATCAATGATGACTACTGGTGGCGGTATGAGTCATGGATGATGACTATTCCATGTCTGGAACTCTGAGGTCCAACACTAATAGAACAGAAATCTAGTTTATACTATTCTATACTATGTGAGAGATACGTAAGAATCTTTTGCTTCTAATTTTATGGCTCATGGATTATGATTGTATCAATATAAAAGAATCAATGGAGGGCTCAATCAAGATGTTTCAATGATTAACCATGAAAGAGTGAGGCATATTCCAAAGTATGAGAAGACGTAGTAAGGAAAGCAATACTATTAATAATAGTCTGGAATGGATAATAAAGAGAAAAGTAAGCAAAACACCGTAAATGAGTAAATATGAAATGCCTGAGGGAATGAAAGCAGAATACAAAGGACCAATGGATAGAAGATCTCAAACTTGATTTTCTACTTGTTCTTATACTCCTCAGAATGGGCACGGCCATGCCAATTTTGGCATTCTGTCATGGCCCCGAACTCAGTGGTGTCTTTGGAGAACGGAGACCCTTGTGTGTGAGTAACAGTCGAACTTTTTGTCTTGGTTTGGGCAATTTTTAAGAGTGGTCAATGCATTTTTAAGAAGTAGGAAATAGAATCAAAGGCCAAACATGACCCAGTAATAAACATGGGACTGGTACAAAACATTAGGTTGAGATGTCCATACGTGAAACACAGAGGCCGATTTCAGAAACAGATCTAACGTCTGTGGCAAATGATTCCATAGATAGCTATTAGGGATATCGAGGCTCTTATTCTGGGTGTTTTGGATTCATGTATATTTCTTCATGAGTAAGTAGTGAATTAATGAATAAGTCAATAGACAAAATATAAAGGAATAGAAGGAATAAGTCAATAGACAAAATATAAAGGTTCACAAGCTTGGGCCATTGATGGTGCCTGGTGGTATAAGAGTCAAGGATGACGAATGATACATGTCTGGACCCCTGTATGGAAGGTGTTGAATCAATACATTGTACACCTGAAACTAATATTACACTGTATGTTAATTAATCGGAATTGAAATAAAAACTTAAAAAATAAAATAGTTCATATTCATTTCCCCCTTTTTTTCCATCTACTTTCTACTTTACGGAATGGATACACTTAAGCCGATAATCATTCTGTAATGATCAGGACCTTGATGCTTCAATGTGAGTAATACTCCAAATTCTTGTTTTTGTCTATACAAACAACGGGGGTTGTCTGTATAGGGTATTCAGAGTTGTCTGCGTGATTGAAAAGTATGGAATATAACTTGTGGGGATGAGCCCTGGGTGATATATGTAGGGGATGATCGCTGGAATTTACTCCTGAAATCATTATTGCCCTATACGCTAACTAACATGGATGTAAACAAACAAACAAACAAATAAATAAATAGTATGGAATATAATCAAAGAAAGCCACATGAGGACCAGTGATGAGATTGTGTCACAAACCAAGGTTCATGATATATCTGATTTAGCACAACACATCCTTTTAAAAAAGGAGTTCTAATCTTTTAGCTCTGAAGGTATGGGACCCAGAGTAAACTGCCTGCCACTCCTTGTTCTTTTTCTTTTTTTAGTTTACTTATTTATTTTGAGAGAGAGAGAGAGAGAGAGAGAGAGAGAGAGAGAGTCAGAGAGACAGAATCCCAAACAGGCTCTGCACTGACAGGACATGGGGTTTGAACTCACAAACCGTGAGATCATGACCTGAGCAGAATATCAAGAGTCGGACGCTTAACCAACTGTGCCACCCAGGCAGCCCAAAATAAATGTAAATAACTTCTAGAAAGTCGTGCGTAGGCCAGTAATGTGAATATGTTATGAACCACAGTTTGAATAATTAATCCAAATTAGCACAAATGAAGGACAAGTAAAGAACTTTGCTTTTTTCATTCATTTCAAAACTCAAAGTCTCATTTTATGTTTGTTCCACTGATTTTTTTTTTATTTATTTAGTCCCACTGTTGATTTAAGCATTTCCCTCTTGATAAAGATCTAGGCTGATACTCATTTCGAGAGTCAATATTCTAGTTGTTGAGCAGGATGGTGGGTTCATGGTTGGCCTCTGTAACACCTAACAATGGTTCAGTGTAATCTCTAAAAGTTAAATGCTGAAGGATTGCACCTGCACCAATGATGTGAATGGAATGCCTCTGAATAAAAATTATGATCAATCATTTTTTGAACCACTGAGGTCCAGCACTCACAAAGCGAACTAGTGTAGGACTTTTGGGGAGTGGTCTCAGGAAAGGTCAAGAATCTAGTTGAGAAAGGTTCATAGATTTGACTTTATATTATTAGTGAATAAATGAATGTATCAATAAGCAAATATACTCAAAGGTAAAGAAAATTAGGTCAAAACATGGACCAATTTAGAGGATATGTTATAAAACGGGAAATATTCTGTATTCAGTTCTGAAATACTTTGGTCAAGTAAGAAAAAAAAAACCCATAGATTAAGGTTGTTACCACTTTGTGTAAGAAGCCGCTAGGTACAGGGAGTTTATGAGTCGATGTTCTGCTGTCTATTTGCAGTGGGTTTCTATGTGTTTGTTTCGTGAAGGAAAAAAAAGTTGAAACGAAAGAAATGGCTAAGTGAATGAGTGAGTGCCAAGAATGAACCAATGATGACTATATTTTATTCTTTATTACATCTGCTTTGTGCCGAGAATGGCCACACATTGGCTGCCTTTGTCATTACACTTAATGGTGAGGATCCTGACTGTTACTGATGTGGCCAAAGAAAGCATAGATTAGGGTAAGTAGCAGATTAAGTTTTTATTCTTGGCTTGGTCATTTTGTTCATGGATGATGACATATTATTTTCAAAAAGAATAAATGGCTTCATGCAACCATAACATGAAATCAAAGAAGACCTTGTATGGACTGATGATAAGAATTTGTCCTGACAAGGTCGTGCTTTATTCATTTTGCAAAAATAAAAAAACAAAAACAAAAACAGATTTCCATTCAAAAAATAGATTGCTCCCTCTCAGCTTAAGAAGATGATAGACACATTCTAGTCATAGTCAAAGGTCTTGTCCTTGGATTGGTTGTGTTTTCCTTGTTTATTTTATTTTATTTTATTTTATTTTATTTTATTTTTATTTTATTTCATTTTATTTTATTTTATTTTATTTTATTTATTTCATTTTATTTCATTTCATTTTATTTTTATTTTCATTTCATTTCATTTCATTTATTTTATTTTATTTTATTTCATTTTATTTATTGTATTGTATTGTATTGTATTAAAATAACCCATAATTAAGCAAATCAAATGTAAATATGCTAGTGGAATTACAACGGTCACTCTTGACGAATGATGTGAGGATTCCCAACACAAAGATTTGTTTCACTTGGGTCGGTTATTTCAGCACTCTGCTTTAGGAGCCCATAGAGAAACTTGCTTGTAAAAAATTCCCCCTCTTGGTTGGAAATAAATTCTGTGCTGTTGACTTTTCCTTTGAAAAGGAGTAACTGACTAAATTAATCAACAAGGAAAAATCCATATGTAAAGACAATTAGAGTGGCAAAGCGTGTCCCAATGCTAGAATGTTATGAAACAAGAATTAGGATCAACCCCATTTTGCTTCTCTGAGACCTATGTAATGGAAAAGATTTACTCTTCCCCTCTGTGGATAATGAGGACAGATACAGTTGTTAAAATATTCATTGTTTTCATTCTTGTACTCTGGTGGGTCCCTGGATGTTAGTGTTATTGTTGTGGCTGCTGTAGTTGTTTCGTAGATTGGTGTTTGAAAATCTGAATGGAAGGAGGCAGAATCCTGGACCAGTGATGAAAATGGGATTTGAAAGAAGGATTAAGGTCATGGCAGTTTTGCACCACTGACATTTATGAAATAAAGCATTTACCTTTTTTATCTTTGTTTTAGTAGCGTGTAGTATGTGGTACTAACTCTGCCTGTTGTACTGAAATAATTGAGATGTTTTTTCTACTTCCCTAGATTATTTCTTTTCTCTATCTCACAAATACTCATCACCTCATATATGTGGAGGTGGTGGCGGGAATTTCTATCCTATTAAAAAAATTTTTTTAACATTTATTTTTGAGAGACAGACAGAGAACGAGGTGGGGAGGGGCAGAGAGAGAGGGAGACACGGAATCCAAAGCAGGTTCCAGGCTCGGAGCTGTCAGCACAGAGCCTGACTCGGGGTTCGAACCCACAAACCGTGAGATCATGACCTGAGCCGAAGTCGGACACCTAACCGACTGAGCCACCCAGGCGCCCCAAGAATTCCCTATTCTAGAATGTTTTGGCACTTAGTGTCTAAGACAGTGCTAAAATAACTCATGAGGTATTAATTTCAGCTCAATCTTGACCCAAATCCATGTGAGTCTGTATGTTGGTCGTGGCATTTGTATCTGAATCCAGTCTAGTTCCAGCTGTCACGTAGCTCTTTGGGACTAGGTAGAGACCAACTTATAAATGCAACAATTCAATATAATGGGCAAGGACTTTCCAGAAGCACAGAAGGTGGGCCCTTGGCTCAATCTTAAGTGTCAGATGCTTTACAAAGGAGATGACGCTTGAGCCAATGACAATCTCGCTAGGCTGTAAGCTCCTTGAAGTTAGGGGTCGCAACCCCCTTGTCCTCTGCACTGCCCATTATGCCTAGCTCACAGAGCACAAGTAATAGACCTTTGTGGAATGACAAATTGCATAAATGGTGAATGACTGGATGAAGCGGTGAGTTAGTGAATGAAGGAGTCTTTGAGTAAACAAAGGAAAACATTTTGATGAAAATGTTGAGTATGCACACGTGTTAACAAATTGACAATGAGTTGACACGTCCACTTAACCGAATGCATACGTGCGTACATGTATGATGAAGTAATTATCGAATCAATGAGTGGATGAGATGATGTGTAAGGAAGAATGTCAAAAGGAGAATGAGTGATGAATAAATAAGTCAGTGGGTGAATGAATGAAAGACTAGTAGCTCAAGGAGTCAACACGTGAAAGATGGGTGCACAAATAGACGAAAGAATAGGTAAGTGAGTCCCTGAATGAGTTTGCGAATTGAGTTTCCATGAGAATTGAAAGTTAATTAGTGATGAGGGAATGAATGAACCAGAGAGTCACTGAGTGAATGGGAAGCCAAATGCATTAATTGATTAATAAGCCAAAAACTGAGTGAGTGAAGCAATGAACAAATTGATGAAAGAAGGAAAAAGTGGGAGAATTTAACAAATTAATAGATAAATAAGTCCATGAATGAGACAAGTTAATGAGCAGACGAATAAGCCAGGGGATGGAGGGATGCATAGAGTAGAGTGAGTGAATAAAATAACGAATTAGTGAGTAAACGAGTCAATGAACGGGAGTGCAGTCCAAGAACAGCTTAACTGCTCTGAATGAATGAGCGAATAAACAAATGGGTCAGTAAATGGGTGAGTGAGTCAGTGATCCGTGTGTGAGGCAATGAATGAATGAAGTCACACTGGGATCCCTTCCCTGACCACTCGGGAGAGAGCTAGCCACACCCCTACCTCACGCCACTTTGTAAATAGCTCCACCGGAGCACCCATTCTACTCTATCATGGGTATTTGTTTACGTGTTATCGCTAAGCCCATGTGCCCTTCGAGAGCCAGGAACCGGGTCAGATTCCACTCTGCATCCCAGCGCCTGCCCAGCCCCGAGCCTGGGAGGCGCCCAGTCAATTATTGCCGAACGAATTAATGAATAACTAAAAATACATGCGCTTTTGTGGAACCAGGCTGGCCCTTCTCAGAACGGTCTGGGAACCGTCCCGCGGGGAGGTCTGCTGTGTCAGATGGCCTGCGGCGTTCTCCGACGCAGGTCCAGATTCCCCCTTGAGGCCAGCTTCTAGTGTTCGGTGCCAGACAGACAGGATACTGGCAGTTCTGACTGCCCTGGACACTGGCCCATCCTTGGGCAACGTTGGCTTGGCATGGTGGAGTGGAAGCCCTGGGTCTTCCCGAAAGTTGCCCTTGCCTCTGCCAAGACAGGAGGTCAAAAATAACCTGGTCTTGTTTTTATGCCTCCAGCAAGTGGGCCTGCTCTTTGCCCTTGCAAGGAAACCGAGTTCCTCTTGTGGTTGTTGTGGGTTAGACGTGAAGGGCCTCTGGACCTCGAGCCTCAGCTCCATGTCTTCCACGAAGATAACAATTGTTACGGGAATTAACCTTGTCTAGCTAGAGCGTGTTAGAAGGCCCATACTGTGGGACCTGGGAGGGAATAAATGCTTCGAAACTTACCCGAAGTAGCTGTAATTGATGGTTTCAATTGCTTCTTCAGAAAGTTCCCAAATGACACCCACGTAATACGCAGATTCCCCTGTCCAAGAAGAATGGCGAGTTCGACAAAGTTCTAAAACAATGCCAGTTTGGATGGGATGGGTCCAGACTATGCACCTTTAAGACAGCATAACATGCCGTTCTGCCAGGGACAGATGACGAGAAAAGTAAGTTGGCAACATCTTTGCCCTCTGTGGGTATTTGCCCAAGACCGCCCCCCCCTCCACTGCCCCCTCCCTGTATTGCATCATTCCTCCCTCCTGCAATTATGTGTTATGATTTTATACCCACTCTATGGCTGACACTGACCACTCCCCCTCCTCTCCTGTCTTGCCTGTTCCTGACCCTGGATTCCATCTCTCACTCCTGGTTTCATGTCCTTCCTTTGGACTTGGCGATGTAACGGTCATTTGGCTTGGAATATAGCCTTCTCCTTCCTGAAGACTGGATTTCAGCTCAAATCATTGGCCTTTCTCCTTCGGACTGAATCAGGTAGACCCCTGTCTCCCTTCTTAATAGTGGACATCTGGGACCCTAATTTTGAGTCTTCTGGGTTGGCTGCCTTCCATCTGGGCAACCTCCAGCCCCTCCGGGCCCCCCTGAATGCTGAGGGCAGGCGGCAGGATGAGCATCAGTGGCCTTCGTCTAGAATCTAATGTGTGACTGGAAAGTGAATGGACGCAGGACGTGGGACTTAGGTTCTCACATTCCCCAGGGTTGTTGGGTAAATGAGGTGCATGGACCTCATAGCGTTCAACAGCTTCTAGTTGATTCTAATCTGTGCTTTCCGTGGTTGCTCAGCTTTGTGCCATGCCCAACACACCTGTCACCTGCCTTGCACTCACATAGCCCCTTGTCTTCCTTCCTGGCTCCTCACCTCCCGTGGTCCAGATTCGTCCTGTCGTGCTCACGTATCCATCCTCCACACCCCCGACAGAGCCCTTGTTATGGTGTTAGTTATGACCTACTGGTTTCTCCCAAAGGGGACGAACTCCTTGGTGTCAGGTAACCCACCAGAAAGTCTAGCTTCAGTAAATGTTTGGTGAACCAATCGTCCATTCTTTCATTTATTCAGAAAAAGATTGGGCTCTTTCTGTGGCACCAGAGGTTGGGTATAAGCAGCAAGAGGCAGGCATATCCTATCTCTGCCCTCATGGAGCTTCAAGTCTTGAGTGGGAGATAGATTTCGAACAAATTTTCACTGTGGAATTATTTAATCACCCTCGCGACGAGCTCTAGGAAGCCCGGGCGCCGTGGGCTTTGCTGACCTGCCACCTGGGCTGGTCTGGCCCTTATGACAAGCCCCCTCTGCTTTGGGGGGGACACTCTGGAAGGACAAGGCCATGGCCACAATCAGAGCTGGCAGATGGCTGTGGGTCCCTGCGGGCAGGTCCTCGGACATCGTTGGAGGAAAGAGGGATGGGTGGACCTTGGGGTTTGTGCAGTGGCCCTTTGGTTATTACCTGGGCAGAGGCGACCAGCCAAACATTGCAGTCACTCGGGCCGCGTGCTTGTTAAGGAAGGCTCTGCTGAGGCTCAAGGTTTGAGCCACCCCGTCAACTTCCAGGTGGTTCTTCTCGATGTACTGCCAGATGACAAACTGGGGGTACACTGGAACATGTGTTGACCTTGTCTCCCTCCACCACATTCCATTCTGAGTGTCTTCAAACGGCTGCCCGAGAAACCACCGTGGGGGGAGCATCACTGTGATGTTCTGCAGCGAACCTTGCGGTCCACACGCCTTGTTCCGGTCGCCTTCACCGATGCCACTCTCCCTCGGCCTCCAGCTTTGGTCCTGCCCCTTCCTCTGTCTCCAGAGAACCCAGGAGGCTACCTCTCTCATGCCCGGCACCACGAAAGTCCAGACTTCCCTCATGTTGGCCTGGGTCAGCCTCTGGATTGGTCTTTTCGCCCTTCCTTCAGTTTGTTCTCCGTGCTGCAGTCAATACAATCTTTCTAGATTTTTCTGGAATGCATGAGAAAGAGTCCCATGCTCCCTAAAGCCCTTTTGTGAGTTTCGGAAGCCCCAGGGGGAAGCCCAAGCTCCTTGCTTCTCACTCATGGTCTTTGTGACTTGGCCTCTTGCCCTGGCTCCCACTTTGGCCTGGCCCTGTGTGTCACCCGGCAGACCCTCCCAGACTCTGTGTCTGCGTCTCTGTGCCTTTACACATGCTCCTGTTCTGACCCTGTCCTCACTGCTCAATAGCCGGACAGCCTGCCTCCCCCTGGTGGGTGGAGTCACCCCACATTTGGAACTGTTGCATGACCATGAACTTGACCTCCATTCAGAAACGTCTTCTGTGCTTGATTTAGGTGTCTGGCTTTCCAGCCCGGCTGTGCTCGGTCTGGGGTGTCTCGGACCACCCGCCACCCCCATAGAACCTGTGCAGAGTGGTGGGTCCATCTGTCAGAAAGCTAGTTGAACGAGACACTGAATGAACACACAAAAGAAAGACTGGGAGGTCATTCTGGGGGGCAGATCCTATCCCCGGAAGAGAACTGGGGTCCTTGGCACTGGGGAGTAACACCTCCTCATGACTGAGGCCTGTACCCCTCCTCCAGCCAATTCCATTTTCCTTTTCGCCTGCGACTCATTAGGAGATATGTAACCTTAATCCTTGAAATTGCCTGGGACGGAGCGTGTTTTCACTCAAGGACATGAACATGGGGATTTTATTCCTTCTTAAATAAATCTCGCTCCCCCAGGAAGTTTGGACAGGATGTGGGCAATCAGACCAGGGCTTGAAACTGAACATTTTGCAAAAGACCCGTTTCAAAATTTGAAACCCTGTGGCCACTGGCCAGAGCTGAGTCTGGTTGGCGGGGGTCGCTGGGGCCTCCTCGCAAAGAAGGGAAGCAGAGATTGAAAACAAACCTTCAGCTGTCACTGAGCAGGCTGATGGTTTTGCAAGGCAGAATTCTGCGGTTCGGTTTTGCTTGTCTGTGAAACTGGAGTGAGCTCGATCACCCCCATCAGCCTTCCTCCAAGCTCTGTGCGGAGGCCTCAGACCCTCCCGGAGCCAGCGGGGAGTCTGACTTCATCCCGACATGGATAGGACAAGCGTGTAGCACTAGCTGGGGCTGCATGCTTAGGGGCGGGCCCAGCTTAGGGCTCGCCCTTCCCCTGGGGGGTGCCCCCGGAGCCTGGGGAGAAAGAGTAATAACATTGCATTATGCCTGTCGTCACCAGGCACGGCCGAATATTTCCTGTTTCATCCAGAGACGGGGGACACTGATTCCTCATTGTGGCGACAAGGAAACTGAGGCCTGGGGAGGGCAGCCGTGCGTGACTCCGTGTTTAGGACTCCTCCCAGGCTTCTCCTGAGTGGGCTCCCGCCTCCCGGAGTGGTGGCTGAGGCTGGTGCCCCAGGGTCACAGGTGTGGCAGGAAGGATCTTGGGGGGCAGAGGAACACATAGCCCCAGAGAGCAGTCCGCTCTCTGTCCCGCCGTCCCCGCTGAGCTGTGAGCGAACCCAGGCCCTGGACTGGGTCCCTTGGACAGGGAGATTCGTGGTCTCTCATTCTCTTTTGACTTTTTATCTTTTGTTTTTTTTTTTTTTTTTTTTTTCTTGCCAGGAAAGAGCGGTGTGTGCCTCGAAGTCACCAGAACCTTCCAGGCTTTGGGCTCCTCATCTGTGAGAGGGAAGTGAGTTTCATTCGTTTATCCTGCAGAAATCTTGCTGCGGGCTGTGCCCGGCGGGCGTGCCGCACGTGGCCTGGCAGGCAGACCCAGCAGGGAGCCACGGGAGCTGCCACTGGAGTTGGGCTTCAGAGTGGCTGGCCTCCTCCGCGCCCCCAAACCTGTGGGCGCTGCCCGCTCCCCTTCCGCCAGCACCCCCTCTGTGTTCTCTGGGCCTCAGCAGCCACCGAGGACCTTCAGGAAGGGTGACGTTTCCCTCTTCCCTACATCTGAGACTCGAGTTGGAGCCAACGCTGCCCAGCCTCAGTGTCCCCATCTGTAACCACGGGAGAAGGATGATGGCAGGGCGCTCTGCCTTTCCCATTTTGCCTGTCGTGGGGAAGGGATGGATAGCTCTCCCTTGGACTCGGGTCCCAGCCCCCCTTCCCTCTGTCCTCCAGGCCCTTGATCTTCACTGGTCTCTTTGGGGCTGACTTGTTGTATTTTCTTTTCCCTCAGATCAGCAGGATAAAATAAAAGACAGTCCTGCCAGCTTGGCAGGGGCCTGACCCTGTCCCCGGCAGATGTTCCCGGGGACAGCAGGAGCTGGTGACCCCCACCAGCAGGGGCTGCTGGCAGCTGCCCAGAGGGGACAAGGGCAGGCCTGGGCACATGTGTCCCTGCCGTGGCTTCTCTTTCCTCAGCTGGCCCCTCCCCTCCACTGTCCCCGGGCACTGCAGGGATTCTGGCCTCATTTTCTGATGGGCCCCCTCCATGGGGTTCTCTGGGGAGCCCCCCCGGGCCAGAGTTCAGACTTCTAAAAGGGCTACTCGTCCAATCCCCTGCGCCCCTGGGGTCACTTGCCGCTTCCCTGCGACTCTGGGCCCCTGCCCTGCCTGTTCTTGTCAGTCCTCTCTATACATACCCTTTGCCCTGTCCCTCCTCCCGCCAGCGCCCCCCATCCCATGGCTCCACAGGTCACCTATCCAAATATTTAGTACCCTGGTGAGTTGTGGGCCCACATTCCTCGGTTTGGCTGTTTATGCAGCTGGTGGGCGCTCCTCGGCCTTGGAAAAGCCATACTTGAAGTGTGGGGGGTCACCCAAGGTGGGTAGCATTTCCTTCGAGCGGCCCGGGACCCTCTGGCCTGAGTCCTTCACTTTGTGGGTCTCCTGGTTTCTTCGCCAGCACACCCCTTCTCAGGGACTGCACCCTGTGCAGGCTTGGATCCCTACTGGGAGGAAGAACGAGGCAGAGTGGTGGATGGGAGGGGCTGGCGTTGGCCAGAGGCTGAGGCCTCGATGCAGGGTGGCCATTCTCTGGGGTGCAGCGGGGCACAAAGGAAAGGGGTTTTGTGAGCTAGAAAGCGCTGGGCAGCTATTGGAGAAAGAAGGGAGGGAGAGGGGCCCTACAGGGCCCCCCAGCCTGCCTCTGCATAGCCCCCAGGGGGGCCCGCTCCTCTCTTAAGGTCCCCCCTCTCCCCCAGCACTGGCTGGAGTTGATAGATGCTGTTACATTTGCATCTCACTGAGACCCCCAGTGCTGCAGAGGTCCTGTAGAGGCTCAGATGAGAACAGTGAGTGCCGCCCAGTGCCCAAGTCCAGGGCGTGTCCCATAGCCCTGCAGCAGCTGTCACACTGGATTCCTCCCTGGGATGCACAGGACGGAGGGGTGCAGCAGAGAGATGCCCTGAGCACAGAGTCCGGATGTCTGTCATTCCCATCTGGGAGGCTGCTGGCCCCGTTCTTCGTGCGAAGGGGCTGGGGCCCTGAGGGTGTGGCAGCACATGTCTGTGGTTTGCTCATCAAGACGAAAGAACGTAACAAACTTTTATGGCTAAGTCTACCAATTCTGTGACATTTTGTAAAAGCCCTGCAAGGAAACATCTGGAAAACTCCCTTCCTGCTCCTGACAATTGTTGCAAACAGCACGTTTCAAAATACTCAGAACGTCCGGGCTGCAAAGCCCAGAGCAGACTCCTGGCCTGGCCTGGCCTGACCGGCTAGGGGACGGGGTGGGTGCAGGGCCACCCCCGGCCCACCTGTGCTTGCCCCCTTCCCCAGAGCCCTCTGGGTGCCCGCTTGCCCTCTGCTGTGATCTCAGGGAGAACCTCAGTTTGGGAGGGTGTCCATCTGTCCTTGAGACCAGCCCATTTCTGTCCCAGCAGGGAGAGTGGCTAGGAATGGCCCAAGCAGGGCCCCAAATCCAGACGTAGTCAGGGGTGGGTCTCAGCCTGTGAGGTCAGGGCTGGCGGGGCCGTTGCATGACCATGGGGCTCTAGGAGCGTCCACCCAGCATGGTGGGGGTGGGGTGGATAAGTCACTCAGTGTCTGGCTCTGGGTTGGAGCTAGGCAGGGTTTACGGATGGGCATTAAATCCTTCAAAGGCTGAATAACGATAATAGGAGAGCCATTCATGGATCTTCGGTCACTGGTGTCATGGAATCAAGACTGTAATCAGTTTAGTCCCAGAGGTACAGAGGATGATAGTGTATTACTTAGTATGTAAGTATTTAATGAAATATTTAGTATTTAAGGGCTGCAGTAACTCCCGGAATCTGAAAGCACTGACCCGCTAGGCCAGGCCCAAGACGCCCAGTGCTCCTCGTCCCCCTCCTCACTCTCCTCCACCCTGCTCCAGCCTGAGTTTCTTGTGATGCCAGCTCACCCTTCCCTTCAGCTCTGTCACTGTGGGAGGGTCTCCCCACCTGGAGGTGCTGGGGACCTGCCCCTTGGAACTCCCATGTGTGATTCCATGGCTGGCCACTTCCCGTGGAATTCTGAGTATCCGGAGGGCAGCCGCTGGCTCCTTCCAGCTCCACGTACCCCGTGCTGGCCTTGCCATTCTCAGAGTGCTCCCCAGGGAGTGTCTGCGAGGGACCCATGTGAGTCAGACACGCTCACGCAGGCTGGGTTTGGTCTTGTGACTTGGCCCTCTTGTCTTCGTAGGTCATTCTGCATGGAGCCGTGGAGGCGTGGTTTCCTGAGCACGAGTTTTCCCGAGGACGCTTCTGATGCGGGGAGCCCCTGCTTCACTGGGTGAGTTGTGCTTTTTTTGGTTGCCCTTTAAAAGGCATATGTGCCTGTGACTAAGGGCCACACACGGTCTAGATAATACAAAGACTGTAGGTGATCAAAGATGGCTGGAGCATGTACGCAGGGCCTCAGAGGGCCCCGAATGCATGCACTACCCACCCAGAGCTGCTTCTCTGCGTGGAGGGCAGGCTGGCCGGATGAGCCACATGGAAGTTGCCCATGGCAACCCTAGGGAGAGCGCACGCAAGGAGGCTTGGCCCCAGACAGCTCTCCGTCGTCCCCGGTCCTATCCAAGCAGTAGGGACCGTGCTCACTTCAGAGCTGACTGGGCACCAGAGTCCTTTTTGGCAGCTTGAGTTGGGACTTGAGTTTTACCTTCACCCTCCTGGCAGCAATGAGTCTTTTAAAAATTGTGCGTAGAATTGCATCTTGTTAACTCATTACTGTGACGGAAATTGCAATAAGCAAGGGGAGCCGTGCGAGTTTTTCCCATAAAAGACACTAAGCTAGTAACTAAAATTTATTGTACTGAACGATTCCAAAAACTAGTGTTTTTCTCCTCATTGAAAACGAAATACGTGTTTATTGTAAAAGCTTGTGAAATACTGAAAACAAATAAAATGAAAACTGGGACGCCCCCTCATCCCAGCCGCTCAAAGATGAACATAAGTTGCATAAATGTGTGTGCGCACGCACGTTTTTTGTACACACACGTTATGCATGTATATTTTTAACTGGGCCCCTTATTGTCATCCTAATTTTTTCACCTAACTGTATATCCTGAATATCTTCTCCTGCCATTAAGTAATTTTCTAGCTTGTGATTTTTTAGCGGTTATGGAGTATCCTAAGAACTGCTACCTCAAGCCCCATGTAATAGCTGCTCTCTTGTCAGATGTCTAGATAATTTTAAAAGCCGGATCGTGTAAGTTGGGGTGAGCACCTTTGTTCATCCCACGTACATACCTGATGCATTCCCTGAAGTTCATTCTAAAAGCGGAGCGGTCGTCTCAGAAGGTGCAAGCATTTGATGGCCACATCGCCCTCCGTAAACTTTGTGCCAATTTACGATCTCAGAATTAGTTTAACAAGTGACTTTTTCTATGGGGATTATCAAGGTTTTGATACTGGCCAGTTTGTTACACACGTTATTGTCGATTTTGTTACCTGGGATCACAGCATTGCCCCCGTATCTTTACTGGGTCTTAGTACTTGAATTGCCGGTTCAGGTTCCTTGCATTTTGCCTCTTTCCCTTGGTTTAATTTTTGTTGAAGTCCTGCACATGCTTCATTTAAGAATCAGGTAGTTCTAGAAGCCTGTTGTACAGGTATCAGTGCCCACCCGCCCTCCGGTCTCCCTACTCCACCCCATGTCCTGCTCCACAGAACCAATGGCTGTTGACTCTTTTAACTCATTCTCTTGACATTTACATCCATGTTTCTAAGTAACATTCTTATTTTTCTACTTCTCAGTCTTTTTTTTTTTTTAAGCTTGAGCGTTATCTTGATTTTTCAACCATCGAGCGTATGTCCTTGGCCTCCCCATCCATAAGCATACCTCTGTGCCCCACCCCATTCTCTTAATATATATTTGGTTCATAGTTTTTGGTTTGGTCAGGATTCAGTGTTTACATTATTATAACCACGTAAACATTCTTAGGAGCTGAACAGCAGCATTATGATTATTTACCCCTTCTTCACAACTTTTTGTTTTCTTTGGAATTAATAGTTATCTGGGTTTTGTTTGTTTGCATTTTTTGTTTAGTTTTTAATGAATTTATCATAGATGTATTCTCAGCCTCTCAATACATTCAACCCCATTCAAACAATTTTTAAAATGCGTTTTATCTTTTTGAAGAAATCTCTTCCTGGAGCCTTCTTGTCTCTTCTGTTTTGGATTGGTTGATCTTTGGGATTCCTGTCCTCATCTACCCTCATTCTTTTCCCAGGGATTCCCCTGATCCTATCTTCTTGGTTGGATCTCTGATTTCATAAATCCTGGGTTATCTTTTTTTGTTTACTCTCTGTGTTGCTAGAGTGCACCCTCTAGCAGTTATCTCAGAAAGGGCTCATGGGAGGCATATTTTTGAAGACTTTCCACATCTGAAAAGGAGAATGTCTAGTTCACAATTGACATGGATAGTTTGGCTGGGTATAGAATTCTGGTTGGTCATCTTTCTTCCCCACAGATTTTGAAAGCATAAATAATTGTCTTCTAACTTCTAGTGCTGTTGCTGAGAGGCCTGAAACCTTTGTGATTCCTCATCCCTTGTGTGTGATCTTTTTTTCTCCCTTTCTGGAATGTGCAGGATTTTCCTATTGTGTTCTAGTGTTTTAAATGTCATGTATACACATCTTGATGTGGATCTGTATTCATCCATTTTGCTAGGCCCTTTTGATCTGAAATCTGTTGTAGACAGTTTTTTTTTGAACAATCCTTAGATAATTTCCTTCCATCTGTTTTTCTAGAACTTTTATTTTTTGCATGTTGGATCTCTGACTGGTTCTCTAATATTCCCAAATTTTTTTCTCTGATTTTCAAACTTTAATTTCTTTGTTCTCCAAGAAATTTCTGTCTTTATTTTTAACCTATTTTCATTGCTGCAATCTCTTATTTTCAAGATTTTTTTTATTATACTCTAAATATAAAATTTTGTTTCATGGATGCGATTGCTTTGGTAGTCCTGATAACGTTTGATATCCCTGATAATATTAAGGATATTTTTTCTGAAATTTTCTTTTTCCTACAGTCTCCAAACTTTTTTTCCCATCCAGTTGTATGTGTCTCTGACTTCCATGTTATATGCTTTCTTCAACTCTACAGAACATGTGTAGGTACACACACACACACACACACAAATACACTAATGAGCTGTTTGAAAGCTCTTGGCATTCAAACTGATGATCCAGTTGGGATTTGTAGCTGTGGGCTTTACTGTAGAGTGAGCTAGTTGGTGTTTCTATTGGGTAACCCCATGTTTAGCATTTTAAAACCTTTTTTCTTTTAGACTGCTCAGATGCTCCAAAGGTCTTTTAGTTTCTGGCCTAGAGTCTGTCTGGCTGCCACTGCTCTGAGAGGCTTGAGGAGGAAAATGGCAGAGGCGAGTGGTTCTCAGCATCCGGCTTGTAACATTTTGCTTTCTTCCTCTTTTTAATTTAGAGCTTTTACTCTCAGCTGTGCCTGCCGTTTCTGTATCGGTCACCTCTGCTTTACTTTCTCTGTGCAATACATTTTCAGTCTTTTCTCAAGATCAGGGAAGGCTCTGAAGTCTTGGTGAGGATTTGGGGGGATGTCTTCTTAAACAGACTTTCAGCCAATTCATCCTAGTTAGGCTCAGATTTTCCTGCCACATTGGGGCACCTGGTGCTGTGAATGCCTGAGACTTTTGTGGGTCCCATGGAACACATCAGCCTTTATTTCAGCCTTCCTTACAGTCAGCTTAAGATTCGGTTTTCCCAGTTCCGAATCAGTTTTCACTCTTGTCTTGTCTGTGTCCTCGTGTGCTTACCTCAGAATGAAAACCTCTTCGCCCTCATTTAGTGCAGTTTCAAGGGGGCAGGCAGGTGAACATCTGTATTTAATTCACTATGTTGAACTGAAAGTCATTTACCCATTTTTCCCTGTTGGTGTGTTCCTCTTTGATTTTTTTTTTTTTTTATCTCATAAGACATTTTTCATAAGAACAGTAACTTTTTCTATCACGTATTTTCAGTGTCCCCCCACCTGACTTTTTCATTTGCCACCCCATTTTACTCAGGGGGCTTTTCATTTTTTAATGTCAAACATTTTTAAAAATGTTCTAAAAAATGTTCTAAAAAACCTATCTCTAATTTCTCCTCATACTTTGTTTTTCCATAGAAAAACCTTTCCCACCCTGAGCTTATCTGGGCATTTTTATTTTTTTCTAGTTCTTTTATGATTTCATCTTTTATAGTTGAATCTTTAATCATTTGTTTATTGTGAGAGATAAACTATATGTTCTTTTTCCACGTGTACCACCTGCCAGATACTTTCATAGTTTTTGTTTCTTGCTGTGGCTTTCTATGATTCAATGAATCTGTTTATTCTTATACTAGTATTGCTTTGTTTGAATACACTATTGTTGTAATATGTGTTATTATTTGTTAGTAATAGTCTTTCATCCTCATATTGCAATATTTTCTTCACTGGTCTCATTTGTTTATTTTTCTGGATGAATTTTGGTGATGTCAGGAAGTTAAAGACATAGATTTTTCTGTGGAATTTTATTAAATTGAAAATTAAAGACAACTGATATTTTTTGATACTTGGCTTTGTATAATCTTTCACCGTAATATATATATAATATATATTATATATGTATATTTTATATATATATTCACAATTTGTCAAATTTGACAAATTCACAATTCATCATTAAGTTCATTTTAAGAAAGTAAATATTGCTTACATATTTCTATTGTGAACTTGTTCCTTTCTATTTTCTAAACTGGTTACTACTAGCATGTAGGAAAGAGATTGCATATTTATTGTTATTGGCTGTCTACTTGAATTCTTTCATTTTTTTCCTACAAGTTTTTATTTGAATGTTTTGGAACTTCTAGGTAACAAGCCCTGCATTTCTATAGAATATATATTTTGCCTTTTTTTTTTTTTCAGTATTTCCTCTCTTCTATTTCTCTTGATTGTCTGATAGCATTGGCTAGATCTTCCAAAACATTAAATTGTGGAAAATAGACATCTTTATCTTGTTTCTGGTTCACTGTCAAGTATGATAACAAATAATTTTTTGAGGTATATGTTTTTTTATAATGTTAATGAGATATTTATTTTTAGTTCATATGACCTTAAAATCAGGAATGGGTTTAGAAAAATGATTTTTTGATTAATATATAGAGATGTTTGTGTTGTTTTGTCTGTTGACTTGTTGATGAAATGAATTATAATAATGTTTCATAACTTTGAAACATTTTTTTGGATCAAATTCTACCTTGTTATAGAGTATTGTTCTTTTAATTTACCACGTGATTGTTTTGCTAGGATTTCACTTAGGCCTTTTCAAATTTATTTTTTGTTGGTTTTGGTATCCAAGTTATGTTGGCTTTGTAAACTGAATTAGGGAACATTTCATCTTTTTTCTGTATTCTGTACCATATATGCATCATTTGAATGATCTATTCCATGAACGCTTGAAAGAACTCACCCATGTAACTCTCCTGGGATAATTCTTTGGCAACTTTTCATATTTCTTCTGTATTCATTGGATTCTTATGATTTTTTTGCATCTGTAGAATATTTGCTTCTTTTTCTGATGTAGCTCAGCATTTAAATGTGGAAGTACTGGAATCGGACAACTTGGGTTCAAACTCTTACTCTGTCATTTCCCTCGTGACCTTGGGAAAACTATGTCTCCTTCCTAATTCTTGGTTTCCTCAGTTGTTAAATAATTAAAATGAGAGCCTGTAGCTGAGAGTGCCACTGTGAGGATTAAAGAGATAAAGTAACTTGCACCTTGTCTGGCACATAGCGAGTGCTCAATGATTTTTCAAGACCTATTATTAATCCTGGAAAATAAGAGATTTTTTTTGAGATTTAAAAGCTTCTTAGCATAGAGTCCATAAATAGTATTTTTATAACATTCCAATCTGTTTCTATGATTATATCACTTTTGTCATTCTGAATTTTGGGTATGTGTACTTTATCTCTTTTTTATTAGATGATCTTGAAGAGTGTCTGCTTTAGAAGTTTTTCAAAGAATCTGTTTTTGGAAAAATTTATCAATTAAACTGTGTGTGTGTGTGTGTGTGTGTG
The DNA here is from genome assembly GCF_022837055.1 of Prionailurus viverrinus. NCBI lineage: Eukaryota > Metazoa > Chordata > Mammalia > Carnivora > Felidae > Prionailurus > Prionailurus viverrinus. Next base: position 138,883,865 of record NC_062566.1, read on the forward strand.
TGTGCTCAAATTCAATAATATCTGCCTTTATCTTTATTGATTCTTTCCTTCTGCTTTTCCTGAAGTTTGTTTTGTGGATCTGTCCAAATATTCCTTATGTTATTCTTCTTAAATAATGAAAACATTTCATGGTATGAATTTGCCTCTGCTTGTGACTTTGACTGCACAAGTTTTAATATGTAGTTTTGAAAACATTTAAAAAATATTTGTAAATATGCTTTTCATTTCTTCTTGTTCTTAGGAGAAATAATTATCTGAATTAAATGTGCAAAGTAGAGCTTGTTTTAAAATCAATTTCTAATTGATTTGGCTTGTGTGTTGTTGCTTATGCTGTTTTACTCAATTGTGGTTATATTTCATTGTGGTTTGGAGAATACGGATATGTAGATTCTACTTTGGAGAACTTATGGATGTGTTCTTTGTGCCTTATATAATCAATTCTGTAAACATTTCATGGACCTTCAAAAGTAAGGTGTACATCTGGTTTATAGGATATCGATTCTGATGTAAAGACATTTAGTTTTACTAGGTTTTCTGTTGATTCTTTTGGATTTTCTTAGTAAAGAAAGAAGTAATCGGTAAACATAACTTAATCTCATTCCAATACTTTGTAACATTTATCTATTTGCTTTATTACGTTGGCCAGAGCTTTGGGGACAGTGTAACTTAATATTACTGAAGTAAGCACCTTTTATTTCTTATTTCCTGTTAAAGATGATGTTGCTTGCCTCTGAATTTGGGGTATGTTTATCATTTACTTTTTTGCCCAATTGATGTCTTTATAACTGAGAGGGCGCTGGAAACTATCTCTATCTGGTTCCCTCATTTCCCTGGGATGCTGTTTTATTCCTAATGTAAATGTCTGTGAATGTTCTATCATTGCTGTGGATTGTACCTTCCACCTCTGAGAGGTGGCTTTTATCGACCTATTTAATGATTTCACTCTTGAGTACTGGACATTGCAGAGGCACCTCTGCTTTATTTTCATTTGTGTTCCGGAGTTAGGCAGCCCTACTCTCCCACGTGAGTGTTTCTAGAAGTCTGTATTCAAGGCAAAGTGTTTGGAAGTTGAACCAGAGACTGTCATGTTCCCAAGTATTCTGCTCCTCAAGAGCTCAATATTCTGATGTTTCCAGGCAATTTCTAGCATTCCACGGATGTTCTTTAATTTTGCTCTTTTCAAACACATAGTTGACTGCCTTAAATTCAATTCCTGGGGCTAGAGATGGGCCCCATTGGGTCTGCCTGATGATTTCCATCTTTGTCTTAATTTCTTAAGTATATATGGGATCTATGCTCTTACAACGGGTATCAGCAACTTTATTTTTCCATTTTTCATTTATTTTTACAAAGAAAAAAGAGCGAAGTGTCATTAAATACTGCTTCTCCAATGCAGCCACACCCTTTATTCAGACCAAATATTACCCAGAAGCCCAATAAGTAAAATGGATCGAATCAATGCTGCCCTATTTGGAGCTGGGGGGGTGACCTCGAGCCATGGGTATCATTGCAACAGAGGCATGGGGGGACCCCAAGGGCACCTCAGAATACCCCGTGAAAGCCTCTGCAATGCGATAATTTAGGCAATTGCACAGATCGAACAACTTTCTGTATACGCAAAGGTGGGGGTGCCGTTGATTGATGGCAGTCAGCTGTTGTATGAATTTTGTGCGTTTCGAGATGTCAGTGCATGATGGTGTGGGCTTCCTGAAAACCAAATGCATGATCGTAGAGGCCTTCCTGTTTCTCTGTGCCCATTCCTTGGATTTGAACTTTTTTGAGTTAATTATTTCAAGTGTGTCTCAAGTAGACGACAGGTACTTTGGATTTGAGGCTTTGCCTTGACTCGAGAAACCTTTTTAAGGTGTGTGTAACCCACTGACATTTTAATTTTTTGATTGTCTTGTTTGGACTTAAAATAATTGCACTAATGCTTGTCTCCTATGTCTCGTGCTTGCTTTCCTGGTATCTTTTACTGTAGAGATAGCAGTTTTCACTTTAAAAATGTTCTCTGGTGGTTCCTAGAGCACACAAGCAGTTTCCAAGTGTGTTAGTGTTTACATTTCAGGGTTGTTGTTGTTTTTTTAAACCATACTTACACCTGTATTTGTCCACGGTAAAAAAAAAAAAAGAAATAGCCTTCTCCGACTTTGTGTAATTATTAAGGTGAGTGTGTATCTGGGTTTTTTTCCCCCACTCCTCCTGTTCATATGCTTCCGATGATGAGGTCTGAGGGGTCTCATCACTGTCTCCTGTTTGCCTCCCCACCCTGTGTGCCCCAGTCTTTGGGAGGAGAGAGTCGCCTCTCTTTGTTTTCTCTGGGCCTGGCCCCTTCTGCAGGAGTTGAAGCTCCTTGCTGTTCCCGGGCTATGGATTGTGTCAGCCTGAAACCCTAGCACTTTGCGCACTGCCGTGATCTACTGTCAACACGTGGGTCAAGTGACCGTCTCTTCCCCCCTGAGCTGGTGAGCTCTGGAGAGGCGGGACCACTGAGTCAGGGCAGCCTTGGCCTCCACACGGGGCGATGCCATGGGTGTGCTCATGGCCGAGTGTCTGCAAGGATGTGTGGGCCATTGGTGCGTGGGAGAGCAGCTGAGGAGCAGACAAGCGCATGAGTGAACCTTTGAGGGGGATCAAGGAAGGCACACACGGGCGACAATTGAGAGGAGGGCCCAGCCAATGGACAGGTGGCGAGTGGGGCGTTGACTGGGGTCTGGGAGAGTGAGAGGGGCCTCCAGCCGCCGGCCATCTTGTTGGGGAACTGGGTGGGGAGGGTGGGCATGTCTGCTTCTCTAGAGCCCCAGGAGGGCAAGGATGCTTTCAGAGTTCATCCCTGCCGTTTGGAGCTGTTCATCCCTTCATTCTTCGCTATTCTTACTATTCGTTCTACAGAATGTCTGGTTCTGGTCACTGGGGATTCAAAGCAGAGGCCAGTGTGACCCCTTCCTGCCCAGAGGAGTTCCCATTCCAAGAGGAGACATGAGTGGCGTCCTCTCCAATCATGGACACTGAGAAAATAAAAGCCATCCAAAGGAACTCCCCACAGCGTCCCCCCATTAGCCTTGCCCCATTGCTTCTCTTTACCTGATGACCGGTGGAGGAAGCCACCTGCTGCTGGCCCATGGCACGCCGCCACCTGAGCACGGGCTCCACCCCGCCTCCCCCGTCTCCTCTGGAGCCTTCCACTGTCATGGCCGGCCTCTCCCCTCTCCCGGGCCCTTCCCTTTGGGTCTTAGCATGCTGTAGTGCCTTCAGTCTTTAAAAAATCCCAGGAAGCTGCCTCCTCCCTCTACGTGCTACCCTCTTGGTGCTTTCTCTGTATCTCACTTTCAGCTGGCTTCCGCCTCTACTGCTCCACGGGGAGAGCTTTCATGAGGCTCACCAGGGGCCTCCAGCTGATGGCTCAGACTTCTCGCTGGCGCTTCAGACGTGGCGCCCTTCTCGCCTACTTTCCATGCCAGACCTCTGCACGGGTTCTTTCTGACCTTTTCTTACGGCTCACTATTCCTCACCTGCATTCAGGGCATCACCGAATCTCTCGCGTCCTTCTTCCTGACTGTTCTCAAGCGTGCCCCCCTCCCCACATCCGTGACCCCCTACCCTGCCCAGGGTGCAGCTCTCGATTTTGAACTCCTGTACTCTCCCCCTCTCCCGCTCTTGCCCCTAGAAGCACTGTCTCTTCATATCAGCAAGAGGTATCGTAGAAAAAGCATGAAGCTCCCATCTTTTATCAGCTAATAATGGCTTTCCTGTGCCTGAGTATAAAATCTGTAACCTTTAACCTTCGTTATAAGCCTCTGAACGATCCAGCCTCCGCCTAGCTCCCTCAGCCTTATTTCTGGCACGTTTCTGGCTCTCTGCGCCCCATTCGCAGGCCTGCTCGTTTGGTTACCACGCTCCATCCAGACCATGCTTCCCCTGTCTGGTCCGTGCTCCACCTGGACCCTTCTCCACCCAGTCCTCCGCCCTCCACCCTGCATTTCCACTCCTGTCCCCTCTCTTCCTGTTTTCTTTTCCCGTCCTTCATCTTTTGCTTTAAACGGCTTCTGAGGAGCTCCCCCCGCCCCCACCCCGCCTCGGTTGGATCTTCTTCCTAAACGTTCCCAGCTCCTTCCCAACACTTTGGCCTCTTTTAATGTTGGAGTTAATGTCCTGCGATAATTATATCAATGCGGGTCTCCCCTGCTAAGCTAGAGGCTGCCGGGGGGGGGGGGGGGGAGGGAAGAGACGATGTTTCATATTCACAGTTCCAGCACCTCAGGAGCGTTTAAAAAACATGAACTTACTTCTCTGCCTGCTCACATGGAAGATGGGCTGGTGCTGGAAGAGAGACACAGGCGGGGTGCTGCGGAGGGTCGGGGCACGCCTAGGGCTGAGTTGGCCGAGGTGGGGTCAGGACTCGGGGAGCAGGAAAAGGGTGGGGGTCTAGGCGGAAGCCTTGAGCGCCATTCTAAGGGCTTTGGTCTTCAGCAACGGGGTTGTGAGCAGGGGGCTGACATGCTCTGCACCGGGTTTCAAGACTTGGTGGGTTAGCTGTGTCCCCCCCACCCTGCCGCCCGGGAGCCTGCTCTTGCCCCGTCTTTGGAGACCAACCGGTGTCCTGGCTGTGTGTTCCATTTCTGCAGGGGAGGGGGGGATTGACAGTTGGACCTCGAGAGGGGATGGAGAGACTCAAGGGAAGCCTCTTGGAGGAGGTGGAGATGCGGAGCAGGTGCAGGGGCTAGAAGAACCCCCCCCCGCCTGTTCCCCCCCCACTCCCGCTCACCGGGGTGCGGGACTGGCATATACCAGGGTGGGGTGGTTGCTGTATGGCAAGGACTGTCCTAGCACGGGGGAGCTCGGGCAGGTTGCTACCCCAGAAGTTGAGGGGCCCCCTGTCGCCTGTGAGCTCTGCCCTGGAGCGTCCCACGCTGCCCTGCAGACTGCTCTGCCCTTCACTTCGAGGAAGAGATAGCTGACCACGTGGCCGAAGCACGGTCAATGTTGCGTGGTTCGCCTCTCCTCAGGCTCTTCCGAGCTGGCATGGCCTTCCCGGGAGAGAGGCCACTTCAGGGTAGAGGCCCTGCCCCCCCCCATTTATGTTCACCACGTGTCTGCTTCCCAGTGCCAAATCAGAAAGCTTTCTGGAGGTGACAGCAACTTCAGGGACAAGCCCCGGTCTGGGGTCAGCACCACTCCATGGTTCCTGAAGAGGTGGTAGACTGTGGAACGTAGGCTTTATGATTTCTGACCTATGTAACATGGTCCACTAACTCTCAGTATCCACTCCATCCTCGGAGGGCACCCCGGAGGTGTTGCCAACGTGAGGGAAGAGAACACTGGGTTTAGCTCCGGCACCGCTCCGTGGTAGTTCCCGGTGCCTCTGCCCGGTGTCCGAATTGTGCCGGAGACTATGTGCCGAATTGTGCCGGAGGCCTTGTGCCAAGGCCTGTTACTAACTGCACCCTCTGGGCGGTTGCTGGAGGGGAGGCAGCTCGGGGGCAAAGACGCCGATTCCAGCCTCAGCCGTGGTGCTCGAAGAGACGCTTTTCCGTGTGGCGTATGCACGAGGAAGCCCTTGCGTGGCGTGGTCCCCCACTTCCCGGAAGCCCCGCCAGCTTCGGGAGGGCTTCGTGGGACCAGTGCCGCCTTCGGGGGGAGCCACCGGCCCGGCCTCCGTCTTGCCGTGTGGTTTTGAAGAGCTGTCGCCCCTGTGTTGAAGTTCCCGTGTGTGTGCCCCTGCCCACCTCTGATCGATATTAAATTCAATCTCAGAGGGCTTTCTGGAGGCGGTGCCGAGATGGGGGAGGAAGCGGAGGTTCTGACCTTAGGGAGTCAGTTGGCCAGGACGACATCTGCTTTGCTTACGAAGATGGCGTGGTGGTTACTGCTCAGATCCAGTCCGGCCTGAGAGGACCTCTGGGAAGTGCCCCCCTGACTTTGAGGCGGAGGTGGCCGTGAGTCTTTCCTCGTGGCGTACGTGTGTATTTTCTAAGGCCCGGTGCCAGGGTTTACAGCCTGGGCTTCACATGCCCTGGGACTGCCTGCTTGGCCTGCTCAGCATGACTGGGCAGGCGTTCTTTCCGGTTGCACACAGGCCGTCCCAGAGCGGTCATTCGGCCCGCCGCTCCCCCACGCGGTCCCGTGGGCCAAACGCCACGGCCGCCCTCCCGCTGTGCCCGCCCACCCGTTCCCTCCGATCCGGCGCGGGGCCCGGCACGTAGTGAGCACTTGATCGGTATTTCCGGAACCGTGAAATCGGTCACGTCGTCCGCTCCTGCTCGGCGGGACTTGCGGCCTTGGAGGGCTTCCTGGAGGAGCTGCCAGCTTTGGGGATAAGCCACCGGTTCCAGCGTCGGCACCGACTCCTGACGGTGGAGACAAGACTCCTAGCCTGTTGTGTGCCTGTCGCATGATGCATGTGTTGTGCTCGACCTGCCTTCTGGTTCCCCCAGCTCTGGAAGGCTTTCTGGACCTGCCCGCAACCTCCGCCCTCGGCGTCCCTGTGTGGTACTTGGAGAGATAGTAGACCGTATAGCGTACGCTTTATCTGTGACGTATGTAACACGGTCCACTAACCCTCAGTATCAAATCCATCCTCGAGGCTCCTGGAGACGACGCTGTCTTCGGGGAGGCGCCGCCGGACCCAGCCGCAGGCCTCTTCGTGGCCCTCGAAGACCTGGTTTTCTGTGTGGCATGTTCTTTTCTGCATGATGCAAAATGACATACTCTCGCTCTTCTTGTACCAAGTTCTGCCTCGGGAACTCTCGCCACCTCTGGGGAGGAGATCTTGACTCCCTCCGGGATCAGTGCTGCTCTGCGGCGTTCAGCGACGCGGTCGACTGCGCAGCTCTTGTCTAGCGTGCATCATGGCCCGCCTCTTCTCAGCGTCAAGCGCAGCCTCGAAGAGGTCCCCCGGGGGCGCCCGTGCGGACGCGAGCCTCCTCCCGGCCGTCGCTGGCACCGTGCGGTACTTGAAGAAATGGTTTACCGTCCCACATACATTTTGAATATGTATGTGGGACGGTAAACCGCTTCTTGGTATCTAGCCCAGCCATCCAAACCACCCCGGAGAGAGCCTGAAGTCGCAGAAGCAACGCTGGCCTCGCTCGGCATTCCTCTCTGCTCCGCGGTGCTTGGCCGAACGGTAGACTGTTAGGTGTGTGCTTAACCTGTTAATGCTTGCAACACGGTCTTCTCCTCAGTGTCAAGGGCAGCCTCCAAGGGCTCCCCCGGGACAATGACGCCCTCTAGGGAGGCGCCCCGCGCCCACGTCGGCACACGCCGCCCCCCGCGGACTCGAAGAAACGGTGGCCGGTGCCACAAGCGCGCGCTAAGGAGGGACGTTGCGCGTTCTGCCGCTTGCCTTCCTCAAAGCCATCCGCAGGCGGCCTCAAGACCCGGCGCCCACGCGGAGGCAGGTGTGGGTGCTCGCGAGACGATGGCCACTCCAGGTACCGGAAGGCACGCTGACCCGTTCTTTTCACTGACGATGAGTGTGCAGTCTATCTCTTTCCCGTGTCGAGTCTAGTCACCTCGGGGAGGGTGCCCTGGCTCTGGGCTCGGCACCCACGCTCCGCGAAGATCCGACTGGCCCTGCCGGGTGCGCTCGCAGACGATGCACGCTCCGCGGCTCGCTTCTCCCCTCTCTGCAGTCCGGCCTCAGAGTCGAGTTGGAGCGCTGGTGCCGGTGGCGGCACCGACCTCACGGTACCTGGAAAGGGTTCGACCGCACTGCATGTATTTTAATTAACAGCGTATGTAACATGGTCTGCTTCTGGTCGGTACCAAATTCAGCCTTTGAAGGTCTCCGGGGAGGTCACGCCGGCCTCTGGAGACGAGGGGGCCCGTGGCGGCACCGGCACCGCTTTGGGAGACTCGGGAGAAGTTGACCATGCTTCATACGTTTTCCTTAACAACGCATGTCACCCGGTCCACCTTCTTGCAACAGCAGGTGCACCCTGGGGGGCTTCCCGTAGGCGATACTAAGCATCGGGCGTAGTGCTCGTTCTGGCGTTCACCTCCACTCTGGGTCCTCGAGGGGTGTCTGCTGCGTGCACTGCATCTGTGGCACACATTGCATGGTGGCTTCTTCTCAACACTGCATCTGGCCTCAGAGGGCTTCCCGGAGGTGGTGCTAACGAGAGGAGAGAGACGCCAGTTCTGACATCAGCCCTTTCCACGGTACCTGAAAAGATGGTTGACCATAGAACATGCGCTGTCTCTATGTCGTATGTAATATGGTCCACGTCTTCTCAATATCAAATTCAGTCGCAGAGGGCTTCCCAGAGGCAAAGCCAACTTCGTGGGAGACGCACCGGCCTGGCTCCGGTACCGTCCCACAGCGCGCGGAGAGATGCTAGATCGTAGAGCGTGCGTGCTGTTTACGACGCGTGTAGCACGGTCCGCTAAGTCTCAGCATCCGCCAGCCGTAGGGCCTTCCCGGGGGCCACGCTAGCTCGAGAGCGAGGCCCGCCCGTGTGGCAGGTGCCACCCCGCGTAGATCACCGGGCGGTGCGCCGGGCGGTTGGCTGCGGGCCGTGTGCTCTATTCACGACGTCGGCCCCTCAGTCCCCCACCCGGTACTCAGCGCCCGATCCCAGCCTCCCCGGGCATCCTGGAGGGCGTGGGTTGGCGGTCGTCGCCTCGTTTGCCGACCGGTGACAATTCAGGGCGCTTGTTGATGGCGGGGGGCTTCCGCCAAGTTAAGGGAGGAGAGGCGGGGTCGGCGTCACTTCACGGTATTTGAAGATGCGGTTGACCATGGTGTGTACGCTTTATTTATGACGTAGGACACATGGTCTGCTTCTTCTCAATATCACATCTCGCCTTGGAAGACCCCCAGGAGGCGATATCAGCTTTGAGGAAGAGCCACTGTCCTGGTGTCAGGGCCGCTGCTGCTTGGTACTTGGAGAGAGGTGGTCCGTGGCGCGTTCGCTTTATTTATGGCGCACATTACACGGTCGACCTCTCTGCAGTATCTCATCCCGCCTCGCAAGCTTTCCTGGAGCTAACATCAACTGCGGGGTGGGGGGGACTCGATGTGCGCTCCCTGCAACTCCGCGGGGTCTCTGGTGCGTTCCTCTGTCTTGCGTGTGGTGCTGACTCCTGTGTGGCAGCCTTTTTCTCAGCAAACCGCTCTGGCTTGGCGGCTTCGAGGGCGGGGGTAACTGGCGGACGAGGAGAGCGGCATCCACGCGTGTCTGGGTACATGAGATGGTTGACCAGAGAGCACACGCTTTATTTGTGCCGTTTGTGACCTGGTCCACTAACCCTCAGTATCTGATCCCCTCTTGGAGAACTTCCGGAGATGCCAACTTTGGGGAAAGAGGCGAGAAACCAGGGCCGGCCGGGCTCCTCTAGAGTCGGAAGAGAGAGCGTCTGTGGGGCGTCCGCCACACAAGGGCCCCATATGGCAAACGTGGACTTGTTTTCAGTAGGATCTCGTTCCTTGGAGGGCTTCCGGAAAGTGAGGCCATCCGAATGCAGGCAAAGGAGCGTGCTGTCTGCACCACCCCAGAGTACCCGAGAGTGATCGGCCGTGCGCTTTATTTACGACCAAGGTCACTTGGCCCACGGCACCTGTCATCCAGGGAGTCTTGGGAAGACCTTTTGGGGAGCCAGCCTTGGCTTTGGGGGCATCTGTGTCTCTCTCTGGTAACTGAGAGTAGTTGGCCCCGGGGGTTACCCATAAACGTGACAGCTCTCGCGACCAGCCTCTCTGTGCTGGTCCCCATCGTCTGGCCATGATGCCAACCTCGGGAAGTTCAGGCTATCGTTGGGGTGTGCTCCACTGGGGTGCTTGGCTAGATGGTTGACAGACAGTATGCATTCCACTGATGGTTCCCACCAGCAAACTGACTAAATGCACAGTGCCCAAGCCCATAGTGACAGGGCTTCCAGAACTGAGTGTCAAGTCCGGGAGAGAATCGCTGGTGTTCACGGCAGTGCTAATCATCAGTGGTACCTGAAGAGAGGTTTTCCAGGTTTCTGTTTCTTTAATGAGGATGAAACACACCTGGTTAACCTCTTTTCCAGTATCAGATCCCATCTCGGAGACCTTCTGGTCCAGGCCCCAGCTTCAGGGAATGGGGGCCGTGGACAGGAACAAACGGTTGACCACAACGCCTGTCCCAGATCTCCGACCTTTGTCACCTCTTCTACTAACCTTCAATATCTCATCCATTCTTAGGAGGATTCCCCAAGGTGACGCCACCCTAGAGGAAGACAGCGGTCCGGTGACAGCTCCATGCCCCAGAACGTGCAGGTGGGTCATCAGGGGTTACACTCCTCTTGCTTCTGAGGAGTCACACACAGTCAGCCTAGTTCAGTGTCCGGCCCCACTTTGGAGGGATGGCTGGTCTTGGTCGCCTTCGGGGATGGGCTTGGAGTTAGCCCAGCCCGTGTCAGGTGGATGCCTCTTACACTGAGAGCGCACCCCGGAGAGTCCATGTAGGTGGCCTGCACCACTGCCCTCAGCCTTCAGTTCGTTCTGGAAAGATGTCCCGGACGAAATGACATCTCTGGGAAGGAGAGATGATGCTCCGATCAAGACAAGGCCTTTGTATGTGTGGGTTGGGTCCCCGACGTTGGTCTGGGGTGGGACCCGTTTATTTCTAACAAGAATTCTGCTGTGGATTTATTTTAAATCTGGAGGAATGTTGGCTGCTATGCCAGTTTAGGGGAAAGGCTTTTGTCCTCGTCCCTGGTCCGGGAGAAGCGAGCAGATAGCTAACCACAGGCCATGGGATTTACCAAGGACACACCTGGGCCGCTGACCACCGTATCCGATCCACCCTCAGGAGGCGACGCTAATGTTAGGGAAGAAGCTAGGTTTCTGTGGACGGTTCTTCCATGTGGTCCTCGAGGAGAGGTTTCCTCTAGTGTGTTTGTTTCTTCTAGGGCAAGTCAGGCCCCCGACCACTCTTCGGTATCAGGTGCCAGCTTGGGAGACTTCCTGCGCAAGACGGAAGTGGTCAGCCCCGGTCCTGGGCAAGCGAGCCAAGACTTAGGCTTCCCTCGCTCTGCACGTTGTGGCTGACCCCGGTGCTCCTTGCTGGTGGTTCTCAGGAAGACTTTGTGAAGGAGACGTCAACCTTTGGGAGAGGAAATCCTTCTTGGCCAGCTCTAAAGCCAAGGCACAGAGGTAGATCGTTGGTGCTGCATGGGTTTTGATGACGGTATGCCATGACTCTTGGCTCTGGGCTCTTTTGTGGCATCTGGGGAAGGGGCGTCGGGTTCTTAAGAGGACCCCACGTTGTTTGTTGAGAGCCGGAACACATGCGGGGGGCAACAGTGATTGGAACGACCCAATTTTTCACATTAGCTGATGCTCAAATGCCATTGCTTCCACCTGGAGAGAACCCCAAGTGAGAGAAAGACAAGATGTGACAGAGGAAAGGTGCCGTTGCTTCTGATGCATCTGCACAGGGAGCCGCCGAGTTCCCTCACTCTAGTAGTGGAACAGGAGTCGAAAGGCAGATTGTGGGATCTAAGGGGGCAGCGCGGCTCGGTGACTCTCCTTGTCCTCCGCTCACCAGGCCAGCCTGGAGAGAAGGGAGGGCACAGCCCTACAGCTTGGTAAGAGGAAGCCTAGCATCTGCTTTCCCTCGATGAGTGACTTCTCTCTCTCCAGTCCGAACTGAAATCTGGTTTCATTCCTCAATGGTACCAACATAAATGGAAGGCGGTGGAGGGCACCGAATAGCGTCACGTCTGGAGGGCAGGGGCCTGGCCCTGTTCCCCGCCTTCCTCCCCTACCTCGGCAAGAGGTTGCAGTGGGCTCTCACTTTGCTTCCCACTGACCCCGTGCTGGGCATCTGGTTTTAGAATCCCACCTCGGCCTGGAAGACTGTTTGGCCGGTGCCATGCCGGGCCCTGGGTGTCAGTCCACTAACAGACCCCATTGTCTGCCTCTTGACCACAAAATGCGGGGTTTATCTGTGAACGACTCTCTCCTGATGCACCGACCTCACTCGGGGTGCCAGCTGTAGCTGGAGGCACTTGTGGTGGCCTGTGGACTTCTGGAAGGAGACCGTGGCGCCTTCACGAGGAAGGCTTCGGTAACCGGAGGGCGGTCGTGCACTGAGCGTTCTCTGTATTGGAAAATGTTTCGCGCGTGACCTCTTTCAGCAGCGTTTTAAAGGGTTTCTTGGGTTGACATCCAGAAACCGCTCCAGGATGCTTGAATCAGACTCTCCGTTTGTATATGACACATGACATCGGGTCTACCGGGTGTGGCATAAACTCAGGAAAAGTTCCCAGAGGTCACAGCAGCGTCGGTGAAGATCAGCAGTTTTGGTTTTGTGTTTTCTGTTTTTCTTTTCTTCCCCCGTTTTTCTTTTTTTCCCGTTTTTCTTTTTTTTTCTTTTTTTTGTCTTTCTTTTCTTTTTTCTTTTTTCCCGTTTTTGTTTCCTTTTTTCCGTTTTTCTTTTTTTCTTTTCTTTTTTCCGTTTTTTTTTCTTTTTTTCTGTTTTTCTTTTCTTTTTTTTTATCTTTCTTTTCTTTTTTCTTTTTTTTCCATTTTTCTTTTCTCTTTTTTTCCATTTTTCTTTTCTTTTTTCTTTTTTTCCGTTTTTCTTTTCTTTTTTCCGTTTTTCTTTTTTTTCCATTTTTTTCTTTTTTCCGTTTTTCTTCACTTTTTTCTTTTTTTTCATCTTTCTTTTCTCTTTTCTTTTTTTCCATTTTTTTTTCTTTTTTTTCCATTTTTCTTTTTTTCTGTTTTTCTTTTCTTTTTTCTTTTTTCCGTTTTTCTTTTCTTTTTTCTTTTTTTCCATTTTTCGTTTCTTTTTTCTTTTTTTTTCTGTTTTTCTTTTCTTTCTTTTTCTTTTTTTTTCGATCAGTGCTCATCTTCAATACTCGAGGGAGAGTTATCTGCGTTGTCTTCTCTTTATTTATGATGAAACATACACGGGAAACCTCTCTTTTAGTATCAGATCCCACCCTGGAGGCACTTCCTGTTCCTGATGCGGCCTCCAGGGAAGGGACATTACCGGCTCCACTCTGAGTAGGCTCAGGGAAGATGGACCGTGTGGAGGGTGATGTGATGTGGTGTGTGTGTGTGTGACCCTCAGGCTCCAGCCCTCCTGTGGACAGCTCCTTGGACGCGAAGCCAAGTTGGAAAAGGGCCTGTGTTTTTGTGCCAGAGGGAGGTGGCTTGTGGTGGCTTTCGTCCGTTCCGTGACTCGTGGTGGGTGGTGGCTCTGCACGTGTGGGGTCTTGCTCGGGTGGCTTTCTGGACACGCCAGCAACGTCGTTGATGGGACTGTAATGCCGGCTGCTCTCCAGGGTAGCTGGGAGGACGGTAGGCTGGTGACGTGCACTTCATTTATGATGTAGGTCACCTGTTTGGCCATCCATCAGTGCCCAGCTCGTCTGTGAGATGCCAGCTTGGCTCATCTGGAAGCTTTGGGGCCACCAGTGTGAATGCAGCATTCAAAGAGGGGTCTCCCTTTGGGTATACCTGCCTTGCATCCCTTTAAATACGAGCGGATTTCTTCTCTTTCAGTGTCAAATCCGGCCCATGGGGACTGTCTGCCTGACTACGGGGACTGTCAGGGAAGAGGCCGCGCTCTCAGCGACCCCACCGGGGCAAGGCCCACCCCACAGCATGTGCCGAGTGCAGGATGTGGGGATTACCCGGTTCAGGGCTCTGGGCTCTCCGTGGGAGGGTTTGGGCGAGGGTGTGTGTGTGCAGTAGAGCCTGTGTTGGGAGCATCTGTGGCACCTGAACACAGCCAGTCTGATGAGCTGGCCACGTACACGCTGAAGGTGACACGGCCCATCTCCTTCCAGTAGGAAATGCCACCCCGGAGGGGTTCCTGGACGTGAACCAGATCACAGGCACGGCCATTGGTGTGTGCACCACTGCGGGCGAAGCGGGGGGACCGAGGGGCTCCAAGTGTGGTTTGGATGAGCCCCTTCTGGGTCATTACCACTTACAGTCCAGCCCCTCTCTGGGTGGGTTTCCTATCCATGCCCATTACTTGGGGAAACAGGCTTTGTTGTCGTACTCAACTGTGTCTCCTGTGCAGCTTTGCTCGACCGGTGGGGACCCAAGCAGACCGGATGCTTTTCAGCGGCAGCATCTGCCTCGGCTGCGTTCTGGCCGTGACAGCGGCTTGAGGGTAAGGGACCTCATCGGTGGAGGTATATGGGTGTGCGTGTTTCGCCCAGGAGCGCATGTTCTGTTCAGCATTGTGTCTCCTGCTCCTCTAACTAGAGGGCTCCCCTCCTCACCTAGCACAGCTTCCAGAGGCGAGACCTACTCTGGGAGGCAAAGCGGGAGTGGACATCTCTCCCCTCCTCTGGGGCTGGCCGGCACACGCTCCTCACAGCGACGGCGGGCGCACACGAGAGCAAGGGGCTACTTGAGGCTGCCGCCGGGGGGCAGCACGTCTCTGCCCGTGTGCACTTGGCCGGAGCAGGTCAGACGGCCAAGTGGGAAGACAAGGGTGAGAGAGCCCTGCACCTGCGAGGAGGTCATGGCGAGGCTGTGGATGTGGGGCCGATGGGCCGGTAGTCCTCACGGGCCCCTGGGAACTTGGGTTTCACCCATTCCTCACAGCTCAGTAACCTCCGGTGTCCTGTCTGCAGTGGGAACACTGGATTGAGCTGGGGCCAATCGGCAATGGTGACCCTGGCGGGGCCCAGGCTCCTTCCGTCCCATTCCAGGCCGTGCTGTCCGGCAGCCATTCTCGGTGTTTTTGACAAACGTTAGACATCCACGGCACCCGTGGCGTGGAGGTGTGCTGCCTGGCACGCTGACGGGGCCCGTGTGCTCCCAGCAACTCTGCCGGAGCGACGCCGACCGCGGACGAGCAGTGTGGCCCGACGGCTCTGACATGCGGTACTTAATGAGAAGTTGCCCGTGTTTTTTTCGCTTTATTTGTGACGAAACATTCGCGGTGCACTTCTTTTTCAGTATCCAAATCCGCCTCGAGGACTTCTCGGCTCGGGCGCCAACCTGAGCGAAGGCACCTTTGCTCTCGTAGTGGACTTTGGTCACGACTTTGGCCACCCTGCATGTTCTCTCCCTTCCTCGGCGTCCCCCGGTTTCCCTTCCGAAAGCTCCCCTCACCTTCCTGTCTTGTGGCTCGGGTTGGATCGAACCCCCGACCCCACCCCATCACCACCACACACCAGCCCAGGGTTAATTAAGAAAGTTGAGCTTTATCCCTCTCCGTTGGCTGTTGGGATGGAATCACAGACAGGCCCCTGACTCCGCTGAGCTATCAGATGCAAGATATTTGCTGAGGCTCCTGGAACAGGAAATATCTCCCTCTCTCCTGTGAGACCTGCCAGAGGAGGCCCCCTGTGTTCCCTTCAACCATGTGCCACGGTGGCGAGCCTTGATGCTCCCGCGGCCATTGAATGAGTTAGGACATTCCAGTTCCTAACTCATTGTGTGTGGCAGAGCTGTGCGGACCCGGAGAGGGAAATGTGTACCATACAAGGCCTATATGGGGGAGTTAGAGGAGAACCGAGAGACCTGGATCAAACCCTGCCTGAAGCTCGCCCTGCCTCTTCACTTTTAGCTACCAGCTTATATAAAGCCTGAAAATGTCTTTCCTGTTTAAGCCAGTTTGCGTTGGGTTTTATCTTACTTGGGATATAAGCAGACGATAGCCTCGTGTGGTTTTTTTTCACCGATGTGTGCCTCTGGGTTCAGCTAGCCTCAGTATCCTATCTAAGGCAGGTTCTTGGTAAAGAGTGACTTTTTCTTGTGGACTTACTATGTACTTCAAGAGTTTTAATTTATGAATGGCAAATAATTCCGGATTAATGTGCTTTGTATCCAGGGCAGGGCCCCTGGCGTGGGCCCCTCTCCGGAAGACCTGAAAGATGGTAGACGAGAAAGCACCTCCCTTGACCTGTTCGACCTCAGACTCCCTCTCTCCTGGCCGTGCCGCTGACTTTGGGGAAGACGTTGCCGTTCCTCCTACCTGCTGCTTTTTGGCTGTCTGGGATGGGTTTGCCCTATTCATCACAAGTCATGGGGAGCTGCTCGTGTCTTGCAACAAAGCCTTGCCTTGAAGAAACAAGGAGATCCCTTAAGGAGGGGATGCCTTCAGAACCCTGCACGGCCCATGAGAGCTGATGCTGCATTGGTGGCTCGTTTGCCTAATTCAATACCCTCGGTCTCCCACCCCCAAGAGGAGGCTATTAGAGCCACTGACTCACGGAGGAAACTCTGCATCGGGGCCCAGGACTCTGGGCATCTCTGGAGTGATGCTCTCCACGAGCATTTGTGGAGTTACTGGTAAATACTCCGGAACCCGTCGGCCCTGCTGGTTGATTCCCGCCCTGGAGGACTCTCTGGGGTCCAGTGTGCTTTATGCACAGGGACAACCACACACCCCGCCTCCGCTGGGTGTCAGCCTCGCCCGCGAGGGCGTCCTGGGTGTGCTGTCCGCCCCCCCAAGGTGAGCCAGCGCCCCATCTCTTTCAAGCACACATTTGCTGGATGGTGCTAGCCTGGCTCGCCGCCACGCCCTGACCCTCAGCGTCCCTTCCCACCTAGGTGGACGGCGGCCGGAAGGAGTGAGTGCGAACGTGTGCCCGGCAGCACCAGCCTCTGGTGCCTGGAAAGAAGTTGCCCATGTTATTTTCGCTTGATATGTGTCGAAACAAACATGGTGCACTTCTTTCTTGGCGTCAAAATTCGCCTCGATGAGCCCCCTGGCCCCGACGGAACTTCGGAAAGCTTCCTGTCTCGGTGTGTATGTGGACTGTCCGCCCCTTCGCCCGTGTGTTGGTGGGTTCAGGGACACTCGGCGTCTGGCCACCTGCCACTCAACCGTGGGTAAGGTCTGCCTCTAAGAACAGGCATGGCTGGGGGGGCCTTGACCAAGGGGGCGGGGAAGACGTATTTGCAGGCTCTGTCGTGAGAAGTTGCCCCAGCATTTGAAAGGAGCCCTGGCGACAGCAGCCAAAACACGGTACGGCCATAAAGACAGACAGCCAGGGACGACCATGCACCAGCTCCCTCCAGAGATGTGAGTGGATGGCCGCCGGGCGTATGTAGTTTAGCTGTGACGTGTCCCCTGGTGGACTGTCACCCACACCCCACACATCCATGGTAGAACTGACTGGGGACACCAGCTGTGACAGAAGGCGGTGGTCCCTGTGGCTCTGGGAGAGGGGTTTTCCCAGGGCAGTCGTTTTTATCAGGACTAATCCCCGGCCCCCCGCCCCAACCTGGCTCTTTCCAGCTCCCAGTTTTGCCTCAGAGGGATGTGCAGCTTGATGTTGGCCGAGAAGGGATGTCGGCCCCCAGTCGGGACCAGAGAATGGATGTGACTGCAGAACATGGGCCTCGTGAAGGACGCCACTGTCCGGGCGGGCCTCCCAGCCTGGAGGCCGTCTTCCCGGAAGACGGGCCGTGGGGCTCCGCGGACGGCTCTATTCCGTGGTGCTTGAAGAGAGGTTTTCCCAAATGAATTCGTGTTGTTCACGATGTGTCATCCTTGGCCAGCCTCTTTTCAGTATCAAAGCTGAGGGCCCGCAAAGGCCGTTGGAGCTGCGACTGTTGGTGTCCATCGCTCTCTGGGGTAAGTGATGGGTCGTTGTCCAGAGAGCGCGTGTGTGGCAGTCACGGCGGCTTTGGTCACTCACCCTCCATATCTGTCTTCCCCAGGAGTCCCTGGAGCCCTGCCAGCTGGGACGAGATGCCATGGCGTCGCCCTCGGGGCTGCCCTTTGGTTCTAGAAAAGAGGTTACCCGTGTTTCTTCGCTTTACTCATGACGAAAAATACGGGTGCACTTCTGTTTGAGTATCACACCCCCTCACTGAAGCCCAGCGCCGACTCCCGGGGGGAGATGTTGACGGCAGCCCTGTCTGTGGGTCACCCTGTACTTGCTGGCCCCGGCAGATGCCTGCGTGATGGTGGCTCCCGTTTCACCCATCCTCCAGGGCCAGTCCTCCCTTCAGAGACCTTCCTGGAGGCGAAAACACCTTTGGAAGAGAAGCAGGTGTCTCCACGCCAGGCTCGTCTGCAGCCCATCAGGAAAGGCAGTCCAAGATGGGGCACACAGTTAACCTGTTGCACTGGTTCGGGTCCCGTCCCTCTAGCCAATGAGGTGCCAACTTTAGGGAAGGCACAGCCATGGGAGCACCTGCCCAGGGTTTCGGAACTGAAGAGAGGGCGGGCCCTGTACGCATCCTGTGTGTGACAGGTGCCACCTGGCCCACGGACCCTCGGGATCTCTTCAGCCCAGCGGGCCTCCAAGATGGGATTCTGGTTCTGAGGCACCTGTTGAACGTGAAGAACGGTTGTCCCATGACGCCTTTGCTTTATGCCCGAGGCAACGTGAGAGGTACGGTACTCTTTGAGTTGATCGTCATCTTCCGTGTTGGAGAGCTTCTGACCCCTGCTGCTAATGCCAGGGAGGGCCACTGTCCCTTGCACCAGCCCAGGTACGTCAGGGAGAGGCCTCGAGGGCTCGTGACCTGGTTGATGGCACCTGTTCTCTGTGCGTTGACCGCCCCCATCTATTTCCCTTGCAGGAGGACACCCTGATGGCTGGAGGAGAAGGAAGGTCCCAGCAGCTGGTCTGAGATGTTCGAAAGGAGGTTGTCCGTGATGTATTTGCTTTGTTGATGGCAGATATTGCACGGTTGATCTCTTTTCATCATCAAATGCCTTCTTGAAGGACCCGCGGCCCGTGGTGTCAGGTTCAGGAACGGGATGTGAGTGGTAGCCCCTCCCTCTCGGAGGGTGTCACAACAGATGGTTGACCAGATGGCCAGTGTTTTCCTCCATTTATTTATTTTGAGATTTGAGAATTTATTGAAGGAATCACCGTAGAGTCCTGTTTCCTAAGGTAAAGCTAGAGGTGCGAAAAATTAGGGTCCGCGACACCAATTTCTTGTAAAAATTGACAAAGAAATGTGAACAGAAAAATGTTTAACGTGGTTTTCAGTATTTTAGAAGAATCCCAAATTTACCCTCTCCAGCCCCTTGGTTTCAAAAACATAACTGCTACAGAAAGAGATAAAACAGATATACGCTGAAAAATTTTAAATGCCAAATAGAAGATTGTGGGGAGTTTTATAA
The DNA here is from genome assembly GCF_022837055.1 of Prionailurus viverrinus. NCBI lineage: Eukaryota > Metazoa > Chordata > Mammalia > Carnivora > Felidae > Prionailurus > Prionailurus viverrinus. Next base: position 138,902,902 of record NC_062566.1, read on the forward strand.
TTATGTGGCAGGTATACCCATGTTTTAGTATGTAACTTAGTTTAATGTAATTTTATTTTAAAGATAACTTAAAAAAATTTTTAATATTTTTTTTGAGAGAGAGAGAGACAGAGTGACAGAGCATGAGCAGGGGAGGGACAGAGAGACAGAGAGGGAGACACAGAATCAGGGGGAGGGACAGAGAGAGAGAGAGAGAGAGAGAGAGAGAGACACACAGAATCCGAAGCAGGCTCCAGGCTCTGAGCTGTCAGCACAGAGCCCGATGCGGGGCTCGAATTCACAGACCACGAGATCATGACCTGAGCTGAAGTCGGACGCTCAACCGATTGAGCCACCCAGGCGCCCCAACATTTATTTATTTTTGGGAGAGACGGACAGAGCATGAGTGGGGAGGGGCAGAGAGAGAGGGAGACACAGAATCGGGGAGGGACAGAGAGAGAGAGGGAGAGGGAGACACAGAATCCGAAGCAGGCTCCAGGCTCTGAGCTGTCAGCACAGAGCCTGATGCGGGGCTCAAATTCACAAACCGCAAGATCATGACCTGAGCCGAAGTCAGACGCTTAATGGACTGAGCCACCCAGGCGACCCCATAAAAACTTTTTTTTTAAAGGTGCAAAATACCAGCTTGCTTGGGGACGTTGCCAAATGGGTACCAGAGAGAGAGACTGTGACGGCTTTATACTCCTCAACTGTCCCCGTCTCCAGTCTCACCTAATGGCCGGGGAGACGAGGTGGGGTGGGGGGGCGGTTCCCCAGGTCCCCGGGACGTAGGCTCTGACTTAATCTTTCTGTCGTCTTCCCGGAGGCCATACTGCTACGATGAGCACATATTTTTTGCTTAAACTTGGCAGGGACTCCTTGGGGTTTGTGGGCAAGTGGTTTATTCAAGAAGCGCTCTAAGGAAGGCCATTCCAGGGGGAAACGGGGGTTTGGGAGGGGAGGGGATGAAACCATGCGATGAGCAGACATGACCCCCAGCTCACTGACCTTGGGTACCCCAACCAACACAGTAGCCTTAGCAGGACACTCGGGGAGGGGTGCGGACTTCTCGGAAGGGACAACAGGTGGGTTGACATTGCTGTCCCACGATATCTGAAACAGATGCTCATTGGCTAGTCACGACACGTATCCCAGATCTTCCCTGGCCGCCTGGATTTCAATTAAAGAAAAAAAAGATGCCCAGCCAGTGATTTCTCCTCTGTGGCACTCCCTCCTCGTTCAAGTCCCTGCTTGCAAGAACCACCCCGGGCACATGCGTGAGCTTGACCACAGAGGCTACTGACTGTATTTGGGACTTAGACCGTCGGACCCCCTAACCAGCCACGTCTCTTTATTCCTGACAGGGCTTCACGGAGGTAGTGCCCACCTGGGGAGCGCGGCAGAGCTCCTGATGGTATGTGGACAGTACTTGGTCCTGTGTAAGAGGAATGCCTAACCCCACCCTTGTGACGGGCAGTGGCTTTCAACTACAACACTTGGTGGAAACGGTTCCAACTTGCGGAAGGGCCGTGTTGGTGCTGGCACCCCTTTGTGGGATAGGAGTGGAGGGTTGACCACAGAGTGCAGGCTTTGTACTGAATCCGTTTTCAGGAGGACTTCCTGGAGGTGATGACAACCTTGTAGGCCAGGGACTGAGCCTGGGATCATCGGTGCTTTAGTTTTCGCTTTTGGAGGCAATGCTTTACCAGAAGTTGGTAGCACCTACTTCGGTAAGTCTGTGTGTCCAAGCCACCTGAAGAGTGACTTTTCCAGAAGCTGTGCAGTTTTCTTCCAGGGGGTGGTGGCATTGGCGGGAAAACGTCACGCCTTGCTGCGACTTCGTTGTATTTGAAGAGATCCTGTCTGTGATCTGTGTGTCTTATATCCTCCTAACAGCCTATCACGTTGCCTTGCTGAATCCTGGCTGTTGGGACCTTTTGGATACAAGACTCCCTTTCTGGAAGGTTCTTTGGTGCCCTCCTCCCTCTAATAAGGTATGTGAAATGATGCTCGACTGTCAGCACACACTTTTACGTGACCTTTGCCATCCAGTGCCTTAGGTGGGTTTCACGGAGTTGAAGCTGACTTTAAAGACTTTGGAGAGCTTTTGGCTTCTGTCTGTGATGTTTCTGGAACTTTTAAAGGATGGTCATCCCTACTGTACTTGCTTTATTTATGGTGAATTTTTGAAGTACATCCACGTTTTCAGAACCAGACCCTGCTTTGGAAATACTCGTGGCCGTGGAATCCCCATCCAGGAAGAGACATTAGGGTGACCCCTCCCCAGGGTGAGTGACAGTGGGGCACACCCCTCATTGCGTGCCCGTTAACCAGTCTGTCATCTGGACGTGACCGGGTCTGACACTATAGTTCCATCATGGAGCACGAACGGTCCTTGACTGCCCTGTGATGCTTTCGTTCTCGATGGATCGGGTTCAGGTTTATGTTTTCCAGGGATGTTCAAGTTTTGGTATTCAGAAGGTGGATGTTCCTTCTATGTTTACGGGACTTACAGTTAATCATAGAGGAAAATCCACGTTTTCGCTCTCTCAAGTTGCTTTTAAAACATTTCTGGGGGCGCCTGGGTGGCGCAGTCGGTTGGGCGTCCGACTTCAGCCAGGTCACGATCTCGCGGTCCGTGAGTTCGAGCCCCGCATCGGGCTCTGGGCTGATGGCTCAGAGCCTGGAGCCTGTTTCCGATTCTGTGTCTCCCTCTCTCTCTGCCCCTCGCCCGTTCATGCTCTGTCTCTCTCTGTCCCAAAAATAAATAAACGTTGGAAAAAAAAAATTAAAAAAAAAACCAAACATTTCTGAACGTGAGATCCCCAAGTCCCCCTCAGGGACAAGAGCGGAAGGTTAATGTGCCACCCCCCGTCCTGCCAACAGAGGGAGTGAGCGGAAGCCAGATCCCAAAACCTGCGCTGTCCTTAGTGATGGGACAGGTGCCTCGCTCAGAGCTGACCGCCACCCCGCCGCCCCAGCAGGTGCGCGCCCGTCCTCTGCTACCTTTGTTTCCGATGGATTGTGCTTAGGCTCGGGCTTTACAGGACTAAATCCTTCTTTGGTATTTAAAAGGTGGATATTCCTTCTATGTTTATGGTATTTGTGGTTAAACATAGAGGAAATTCCACGTTTTCAGTATCAAATGCTGCTTGGAAACATTCCCGGACTGAAACCACCGTCAGGGAAGGCGGGGGGCACTGAGCCCCTCCAGGGTAAGTGGAAGGACGGTGGGCCCCAGCACATGTGTTTTCTTCGTGCCGTTTGCCCGCGGACCACCCGCCCCCGTCTCGCGACCCCTTCGCCGAGCTGCCGCCTCGGGGAAGAGGCTGGGGTCCACGGTCACGGTTTCTCCCCGGCAGCCGGGCAGTCTTTCCCGTTTGATGGATTGTAGGCTCATGCTTTTCCCGGAGTAATCTTCTTTGGTATTTAAAAGGTAGATTTTCCTTCTATGATTACGTGTTTGGTGGTTAATCATAGAGGAAAATCCACGTTTTCAGTATCAAATGCTGCTTTGGAAACATGGCTGGGCTGAAACCACGGGCAGGGGAGCGAGATAGGGCTGAGCCCCTCCCGGGTAAGTGAAAAGCTGGTGGGCCGCAGAACATGTGCTTCCTTTGTGCCATATGTCTGCCGACCATCACCTTTAGAAGCCCCCACTCACGGAGGAGCCACCTGGGCAGAGAGGCCCTGGTGCATCGTCACAGCTGTGCCGCAGGACCGACGGGACTCGCTCTGCTGTCTCGCTTCCGCTTTTTGACGAACCGTGAGCAGATTTGGCCTTTCCAGAACTCAGTCTTTCTTTGGTATTTAAAAGGTGGATATTCCTTCTATGTTTACGTGATTCATAGATAATCATAGAGGAAAATCCATGTTTTCAGTATCAAATGCTGCTTTGGAAATGTTCCTGGAAGAGTCTGTAGGGCTAGCCCCCGCCCAGCCCCCTCGGCCTGGGCAGGCGACAGCACGGGGGGCTGCACCTCGTGTGTTAATTGTGGACACACGCCTGAGGACCTACTATTCTGGAGCCCTCTCTCACCTGGAAGCCGGCCTGGTGAGATTACGTCATGGGTCTGTCACCCCAGTGCTACGTGGAAGCTTGTCTGCCCTATGTGACTTTCATTTCTGATGACTCAAACACAGGTTCACGGTCTCCTGGACAGAATCCTTCTTTGGTATTTAAAAGGTAGATTCTCCTTCTATGAGTACATTATTTATGATTAATCATAGAGGAAAATCCACGTTTTCAGTATCAAATGCTGCTTGGAAACCTCTGAGGATGTGAAGTCGTCATCAAAGAAGAGACAGTCTCAGTACCCCTCCCGGGTACAGGCGCGGACCCACACTCTAGCCCCGTGCTTTGTATGAGAAATACCGTAGCGTGCAATGTGCTGTTACCCTGGCTGTGCTCTCAGTGTTGCTGCCTTGAATGAATCTGTTCTCTGTGTGTTTCCCATGTTCACAATGCGTTGTCTGGAATCAGCCCCTCCTGCAGTAACCTTAGAGAGTACCTGGGGAGGTTGTCGGTTTCAGGAAGGGGCCCCGGAGGGGGGGACCGTGAGGGCTGGGGTTGGGGGGGGGGGACGGAGGGAGGGGACGCGCCGTTCACCCACGGGCACCTCTTCCACACACAGCGTGTGCTGCCCGCGCGCTGAGCCCGCGTATCCGATCTGTTTACCTTAGGCTCGCTCCCGGAGCAGATGCCAACCTTGTCACAGTGACAGTGGCCTTCCTGCCCGTGGTATCGTTTGCTACTTGAAGAGAGGTTATCCTTCGTGTGTTTCTATGATTGTAATGAATATGCAAGGACAAGCTCTCTCCGAGGAGCAAATCCCTCCTGAGAAGGCTGCTTGGAGACCGGGCTGACTCCGGGGACCCACCAGAGGGTCAGGACCACCGCAGGGTACGCCGGGGCATGGTCGGCCACAGGGCACATGCTTCTTCCTTGCTCTTTGTGACCTGGTGCTCCCCCCCCCCCCCCCCCCCGTCCCCCGTCCCGTGCATCTTGCAGAGAACTTTCTGGAAGAGACGATGACCTGGGAGATGTTTTACTGGTTTTCTTGTCAGAGCCGCTGTTCTGGTCAGAAGGCGGTGCTCAGCCCTTGGCGGGCCTGCTTCATGTACTGATGAAGCATCCTTGAAACTAGTCTGGCGCGTGCTTCCCAGACGCGATGCCAGGCATCGGGAAGAGACGGTCTGGTCAGTTCACCTCCCAGATATGTGGAAGAACGCTCAGCAACAACGTCAGGGTCCACTTTAGATTTGGGTCATTTGGTCCATCCGCCCTCCGCGCCCAGCCCATCCTCAGGCCGACTTCCGGGCCTTCGTGTCCACGGGAGGGAAGGGGCTGGGGGGGGGGGTGCCAGTCCAGAGGAAAGGGAACGGGGCGGCCCCAGAGTGCCCGGTGTCTGTAGGGGACTCTCTACTGAGACCATCAAGCCCTAGCGCTCTCTGTGTCCCCTTGGCATCCCTGCCAGTCGGGATGGAAAGGCCCGGGATTCCCGATGTCACTGTCTGTTCAGTGGGAGAGCATGGGCCCGGGGGGATTTCACTTTCCTCCGGGGGATCTTGCACTTCACGAGTACTTTGAGTGGCAGTGGCTTTCTGGCTGCAGCGCCACGAGGGGGTGCTTGCCTTAGCACTGCTATGCGATCTGTGAACGGGTGGTCCGTCGTGGAGCGTTGGCTTTCTTCTTTGTTTTTTGCTTTTCCTCTAATGACGCATGCTGTTGTGTCTTCTAACCCCGAGCGGCTGACCTGTTATCAGGTGGACTTCCTGGAGGCCGTGGCTTGCGGCGGGGGGAGGAGGGGAGGCGGCAGACTTTCCCCAGGGCGGTTTTCCCCCTGTCGTCCGTTGCCCACCCACTCTCTGTCGGGCCACACAGGATCCACCTGTCTGTGGGGAGACAGTCCTGTCTTGGAGAGACGCTGGGCAGCCCACTTCAGGGCATGGGGCGGGGCGGTCACCGGCCCGTCCCACCGGTCTCAGACCCCACAGGAGGAGACCACCCTGGAAGACGCAGTGTGGTCCTCACTGGAGCCGCTCTTTGGTACTTGAAGAGAGGATACCCTTTGTATGTTCACTTTATTAATGGCGAATATACAGGGGGAGACTCTTATTTGCGTATCAAACTCTGACCGGGAAGGCGCTCGGACCCAGCCCCACCTTCAGGACACAGATGTCAGCCTGATGTCAGCCCTTCTCAGGTACGTCCCCGTTTCCCCGGACCCACGTGTGGGCTTCAGCTGTGAAGCTGGCCCTGGGCCCCTCCTCTGGGGGACTTCACAGAGGCTGCGCTATGGCTGGCGGGGGCGGGGGGCGGCGAGGGGCGGCGGGGGTGGGGAGGCCTTTCGTGCATGCCGTCTCCTGTCTGCACTGAGTTTAGTGGTGGTTTGCTTTTTTAAAGATGAATTATGCACGGACCTGCCCTTTGTCAATACCAAGTTATGTCCAGGAGCCTCCCGGTACGATGTCAAGCTCAGGAGACAGACCTTGACGTCAGCCCCTTCCGACGGTAACACAGAGTGAGAGTGGACCCCAGAGCATCAGCTTTCTTCAAGATGGTTTCAAGCCTGATTGACCAAGCCCCACTGATCCGTCCTGGAGGGCTTCCTGGAGGTGGCATCAGCTTTGGGCGAGAGGCTGAGATTTGCTCGTCGGTGCTCCTCTTCGGCGTTCAGATGGGCATTCTCCCGCTCGTGGTCCCTGAGGTGAATCTGTAAGAGCTAATCCTTCTTGTGATTTGTGGTTCGTGTCCTGCCTTGGAGACAGTGTCCTCCGCAGGACCTGCGTGGCTCTGGGAAAGAGCCACGGGAGCCGTCCCCCCGGCCCAGGTACGTGAACGCTGGCAGGCCGGAGGGATGTGCTTTCACCCCAGTGTTCGTTTCCAGTTCTCTAACTGCCCGCGTCCCATCCACCCTTAGGATGACGGCCAGGAGAAGAGAGCTCCCACTCCGTTTGCAGAGACATTTCTTGGGCCGTGTGACCGTTGGCTGTGTCCTGATTGCCAGGGCGGCCGTGTGGCCCCGGGGCCAGCATCAGGGACAGAGCCCTGCAGCAGCCCCCACTGACGACGAATGTCGTCTGAGAGAGGTGAGGACCTCACCCGGAGTCAGGTCGCCTGTTGACCTATAACCTTCACTTTCCACTCCTTCGGTGGGGGTCGTCTCGGGGGAGAGGCCGCCGTGGGAAACTGACTGTGGGTGTGCGTTCTCCATCAGTCTGTGGTACGTGGGGTTTGACTCCTTGTCAATAGAAACTGTCCCAGCATGGCTTCCTGGGCATGATGCCAACCTCCAGGAGGGTGGCGGGGAGGGGACTGATTCCGGGGATGAAATCGATGTGTAGGCCTCTGTGGGAGGTACGATGGGGTGGTGACCGCAGGGCCTTTGCTTTATCTATGCTGTCAACTTGCCTGGGCCCCTTGTCCTCAGTGCCCAGTGCATTATCAGGAGGACTTCCTGGAGGAGGTGCTCATGCTGGTTCCATCCCCCGTGTGGTTTTGCAGAAATCGAGAGGCTGCGCTCTGTGCGTGTGCTCAAAGGCTGTGGGGGCTGATCTCCTTCTCAGGAATAAGTCCTGAGCTGGGGTGCTTCCTGGAAAGGATGCCGATTGCAGGGAGGGGCACTGGCATCTCTGCCTCTCCCTGGGCTCCGTGGGATGGGGAGCTGACCCACGGGCACACACCTGCAGGAGGTGTCCGCCCTCGGGTCTGCCGATCGGCGTCTCCCACCCCTCCCTAGGACGGACCCCAGGAGACGAGGCCAGGCCCGTGAACCGTAGCGATGGACCTGCCCAATGCTACTGTTTGGTACTTAAAGCGAGGTTGCCCTTTGTATATTCGGTTTATTGACATAGAATATACAAGGGCAAGCTCTCTGTGAGCATCAAACCTTGTCTGGGAGTCTTCTTGGACCCAGTCACGCTCAGCGAGGGATGCGGTATGTGTGTGCATGAATGTGCGTGTCCATCCTGCTGTGTGGCAAATCGCTCGTGGGTGGCCGCTTTTCCGAGATGACGCCACGGGCACGCGGTCCGCTCTAGGGCAGGCAACAGCCCAGGGAACCTCGCCTCTCCCTGCGACGCGTGCGTGGGTCAGAAGGCATGCGCTGTGTGTGCGGTCTGGGCCCTGACATGGCCAGGTCAGCGTTGGCGTGGGGCAGTGTCTGTCGTCTGTCTGCCCACGGCAGTGACTGTTGTTACTTGGTGCGTGAGCCTGCACGCTTAGGCTTGGTGTGCGTGCGCTGGTCCACTAACCCGCAGCGTCTAATTCGTCCCCAGGACTGCGCCTTGAAGACCTACCAAGTCCTCCCAAGGCAGTGGCTTTCTTTTCCGTGCTAACCTTTGGTACTTGGAGAGTGGTTAGCCCTGTCCTGTTCGTTTTATTCATGTCGAATCGTACAGGGTCATCCACTTTTTCAGTATCAAGAGCGCAGACCGTAGAGTTCGATTTCCCGTGTTCGGATCCCGCCTCTGACACTTACTAACCATGCAACATTGGGCAAGATTTCATCGCGCTGTGCCTGCTGCCTCGCCTGTCCAACGGGGATCGTGGGGCTGCTGGGGGCTGACGGAGTTGAGGCTTGTACGCGGCTTAGAGTAGAGCCTGGCGCTTGGCACGGCAGAAGTAGTAGCCGTGATGCTCGTGTACCATGAACCCGGTGGAGGTGGTGGTGGTGGTGGTGGTGATGGTGGTGGTGGTATTACAATCCCTCCTTGGAGATTTGGAGCGGTGTGGACATGTGGACGTCAAACCCTCCCTCAGGTATGTGAATGGATTGGCGAGACCAGAGTCGGTGCTGTACTTTCGATGGGGGCCTCGGAGGCCCCTCAGGTGGAGCAGCTGAGCCCTCCTGGTGATGTCACTCGGACACAAGGCCAAATACAGCGGGGTCGGCGGGGCAGGCGAGAGCGTCCACCTCATGTAAGAGGGACAGCCCTCGGGTTCTTGGTCCCTGCCGCCATCTACCCTCCGAAGGCCTCTTGGGCATGAACGCCGAGCAGCACCAGGACCGGGTTCGGGGAGCTTGCCTCCCTGGTGCCGTGAGAGAGGCTGTCCAAGGTGCACGCGGCATGTGTGCGTGCGTGCGTGCGTGCGTGTGCCTGGGTTTGCTGAGTTTCGGCCACCGTCCAACCCCGAGCCAAAGACCTGGAGGTGCCGGTGTTCTTGTCTGTGCTGTTTCATACTTGAGGAGAAATTATCCTTGGCGTGTTCGCGATGTTTGTGATGAATCATACAAGGACAATTTCTTTTGGAGTATCAAATCCTGCCTCAGCGGACTTCCCGGACTCCCTGGCAAGTTCCGTAGAGCGATGCGCGAGGCGCCCCTCCCCGGGGCTCGTGCGAGCGTGCACTTGACTTGTGGTGGGGACCCTGGAGGCGGGGCGGCACCTGACCGGGGCCCGGTGGGCTTCTCGGTGGGCTTCTCGGTGCTGCCGCTGACTTGCGTTAGTCACGGGCAGGTGTGAGGGTTTGCACGGCATTCGAGGCTCATCTGTCGTGCTTCTCGGACGTGAAGCCAATCTTAGGGACGGGTCATTGGTGTCAGTCCCCCCCCCCCCCCCCCGCGCCCACCCCGCCTAAGGATGTGACTGATTCCCAAGCATGTGCCCGACTGTCTGTGTGAAGCTGACCTGCTAACCCTTATTGTCCGGACCACCCGGGAAGAACTTTCTGGAAGGGCCACCAACTTTGGAGAAGATGCCAAGCTCTTCTGGATGGTGCAGTTCTTTGGTGCTTAAAGAATGGTTGTCCGTAGTATGGTCTCTATATTCATGGTGATTAATATCGGACAACCATTGTTTTAGTATCCAAATTTGCTTCAAAAGTTCTCTGGAGCACAGTGTTGACTTCGGCAGGAGGACGGCGACTCCTGCCCGACTGTGGAGGATGACTGTATTGAAGATCCGTAACAGCTAACTCAGTGACCCCAGAATGCAAGCCATCAGTGTGATTTCCTGGACCTCATGCCGGCTTTGGGGTGGAGATACAGTGTGGGTGTTGGGGGCCACTTGGAAGATGCTACTAATTATTCAATTGTCTGTTACTAAATATTAGCCGCGAGGAATCCCTCCAAGAGATGCGGGTGTGAGGCATCTCTCTAGGGAACTAGATGGTGGCCTGGGGGCACCTGGGTCCCGCATCCCGTGGTCTTTGACGTATATTCTGAGCTCGGAGGATGTCCTAGGGGAGGGACAAACATTCAACACAGTACGTTTCCTGCCACTCCCACTGTTTGGTGCCTCTGAGCAGCTGTTGACTGAAAATTGTTTATTCTTCGTGGGCACGCATCACCCCATGTCTCCTTTTCAGGCCCACTTTTTCTTAGCCTCTCGGATGGAATACAAACTTTGTGGATAAGACATTGTGGTCAGCGGCACCTCTGGGGTGTGTGTGCGCACGCGTGCGTGCGTGTGTGTGTGGGTGTGTGTGTTTGCGTGTGCGTGAGCTGTTGGCTAGCTCAGTGTTCCTCAAATTATAAAATGCTTCTAAGATTTTCATCACCTAGGGATCTTGTTAAAAGGCAGATTCTGATTCAGGGACCAAGATTCTGCATTTTTAGCAAGTTCCCAAGTGATGCTAACGCTTCTGGTCGGTGGACAACGCTTGGAACCGTCCCGGGCTGGACATGACATGCCTTATTTGTGACGGGTGGCCCCCGGTCCCCCACCTTCCTTGTGCCACACCCATCATAAGAGCATCCCAGAATCGACGTGTCCCTGTTTGGTTTGTGAACGACGGTTATGTGCTGGGCTCATTGTGTGCGTAAATGTCACGAGATGATTCTCCTTTAGAATCGAATCACGCCTCAAAGAGCTTCCCAGATCCAAGGCCGCTTCAGGGAGAGGAGGCCGCTGGCACCAGCCCAGCGCAGGACCTGTCCAGGGTCCTGACTTGGACCCTCTAATTCTGTAATCCTTCATTTCCAGTCAATCGGGAGGAGGTGGTCCAGGAACTGGAGCCCATCCTGCGGTAGAGACCTCGTCTTGGGGACTGGTGACGCTCCCGTTTCCTCGGAAGAGGTATCTATGACACACGTTCATCTGCCGGCTGCTTCTTGTCACCAAATCCCATCTGCCAGGAAACTCCGGAGGAAGCTTTCTTGCTGTTGCTTTGTCTACTATTGAACCCGCTTTGGGCTCCGCCTTGAGCACCGTTTGACCTTTGGGGATCGGACGGTGCTGTCGGGGCCCAGCGTAGGCCCTGGGACCCAAGGATGGGAGTGGACGGCTGATGCGGGCCCCTGTGCTTTCTTCACAGGGTGTGAACACCTGGATGTCTGACTTTTGGGATTCAGCCCTTCCTAAGAATGTTCCAGAGGCAAGGACATCGGTGGGGAAGAGGCCGTGGTTTTCGTTTCAGAGCTATTCAGGGATATTTGAGGAGAGGCTATCCGTGTTATGTTCGCTTCATTCATCATGAATAATACATGGTTAACCTCTTTTTGAATATCAAACTCTGCCTCGGAGGGCCGCCCACACAAGAGACGTGAGCGTGTGTGCCTGGTGTGAGCCGGGGCCCATCCTGAGCATCCTAAGGCATGCTTCCTGGCAGGGAGGCCGGCGGTGGGAAGAGCCCAGGGTCGCTTTGCGGTGTTCTTGCAGTGGACTTGCTGTGTTTTTTTTTGGTTTGTACAAAGTCCCCCCTCCCCGCTCCCCTTCAGTGCCGACCCACCTTGGAGTGTGGGTGCGATGCAGGGTCAGCTCAAGAGATGGGGCGTCTGTGTGGCCATCACTGCGGGGCTGGTCCGTGAATGCCTGGCCAGGGAACCTACCCCCGGGGCTAGCGCTCTCGGCCCTCCGCCTCCCCAGCCAGCCCTTTGCAGGCTGGCCTCCTGGAGGCCATGCTGCCCCCCTGGGTAGCATGTGCTTTCCACGCCATCGGGCTGCTCAAGGAGAAGTTCCTTCTTTCAAGAGGACTTCTCTGGGGGCAGTTGGCTTCAAGGGGCAGATCCCAGCTCAGCTGGCCCCCTGGACACAGGGCCACCGTTCCTCCAGGTACGTGAGAGGGAGGCTGGCTTCCCTTCTATCTTTGCGTGTCTCTGTGAGGTCACGGACCCCAACGCCCATTTCCTTTTCAGGTGGACTTCCGTGAGGCACCGGCACCAGAGCCATAAGGTCTCCTGTGCCGCTGCCGGGGGCTCGGGGAGACCGGCTCTGTCCCTGTGCTCACCGTGAAGACCCCGTGGCCTCTCTTCCTCCTGCGGGACGCAGAGCTCTGCTCCCCGCACGCAGTGTTCAGTCTGGGAGGAGACCGCCCGTCTCAGAACCTCCCCTCGCTGTGGGGGAGGGAGGCCGGCTCGGACCCCAAATTTGGTGTCGTGTCACCGGAGCGCCAGCGTCGTCAGGGTCTCATCCGTACCACGGGTGACCTCCTGGGGCCGCTGCACAGCCCTGCTGCTCCCCGTCCTGGTGGCTTCATTCCGTCTGTGACGGCCGTCACGGTCGCGTCTGTCGATGGAACGGATTCAGGAGGCACGCCCGTCGGGGCCACCAGTCTCACAGTAAGAAAACTGTCACTCCAACGAAGGTATGTGAATGCAGAGTCGACCCCGGGGTGTGCATTTTTGGCAACCGTGTTCCCTGGTCCACTAACCCAGAGAATTCCTTCCACCTTCAGAATGAGGAGGAGAAGCCCCAGAAGGGACGCACGCAAGCTTTGGACACGGGACGCCAACGTTCTCGTCGGTGTCGGCATTCGGTGCTGGACGAGGGGCCGCCGGGCTGCTCTTCGGCGGATACCACAGTTGACCTCTTTCCGGTACCGTGGGAGAATGTGTGGAGGTGTCCCACCTGCAGGGAGGGGACCTATGTCACCCCATCCGTGGGTGGAGAGTCCGCACATGAGGGTCCACGGGCCCTCGGGGCACCGTTCCGTCTTCAGGGGACTTCCTGGAGCCTGGCCGTTTCAGTGCCCAGCTCTGTCCCATCTCATGAAGATAGTTTTGGTCTGGGGAGTACTGTGTTCCTGGCGTGTACCACGTGGTCCTTCAGCCCCCAGGATCCCGTCCTGCCCTTGGGGCCCTCCTGGAAAAGAGGGTGGCCCTCTTCCAGAGCAAAGGCTATCGCCGGCGGCAACAATCCAAGGTCTAGGGAGAGCTGATGTGGCCCTCAGCCTTCAACCCCCATGCAGGAGGAGGCGGGGGGCTCCTCCTCGGCCACACCTGTGCCGTGCTGACACGGTGGGGTCATTCTCTGGTGCTTTTTCTGTTCTAAACGCAATGTAGCACTTCCCCTTCCTGGATGTGATTCCGACTTCAGGGAGGAATGGCCTCCCCCCCACTCGAAGGAGTGGTCCATTGTAGAGCCTGTGCCCTAATTAGGATTCGGCCACATTGTTCCCCGAGCTGTAGCACTGAGATCTCGGATGCCCCGCCTCTGGGGCTCAGTGGTTTTTGGGGTCGGCCGTTGGGGCTTCATCATGCTTGTGGCTAATCACGTCGGAACTGCTGTTTTTCAGGACAAACTCCCAGCTGGAAACGTGCCCCGACAGGACTCCAGCGTGAGGGCAGGGCGTTGTCCATGATAGGGGAATGGATGGTTGATCAGAGAACATACATTTTATCAATGATGTATGTCAACTGATCCACAGTCCCTACCTATCCAGTGACTTCTCGGGACAGACTCCGGGAGTAGAGGTGGTGGTTTCCTGATCCATGCTAGTACCTGGCCCTTGAAAAGACCTTCTCTGTGCTGGGTTGGCTCTCTTTATGCTGAGTCGTACAAGGGAAGGTTTGTGTTTTCAAGTATCGATCTTGCCTGGGAAGAGCTGTTGGTCCCAGCCCCTTCCCGGGGGACAGGAATGCATGGCTGGCCAGAGAGCGTGGGCTTTAATTACAACATGTAGCACCCAATTCTCCTAACCCTCAGTCCCCAATTCGTCCTTAGGAGGACTAGCTGGAGGCCGGGCCGACTCTGGCGAAGATGGGTCAGCAGCGTTAGCCTTCGGTACTTGAAGAGTGGTTATCCCTGCTGTGTTCGCTGTATTTATGACGAATCATACAGGGACATCCAGTTTTTCAGTATCAAATACTGCTTTGGAGGGCCTCCCGGTCAGCATGCCACCTGCAGGGAGGAGGTCTTGGCTTCCATACCCACCCAAGGTATGTACATGGACAGTGAAGCATGTGGCATATGCTTCTTTCGTCATGCCCATCACTTGTGGCACCCGTGACCAGAATCTACTCTGTGCAGACAGAGGGCTGGGCTGCAGTCTTCTGGAAAGGGTGTTGGTATCTGCACCACTGTCGTGGGAGGTTGACTAGTGAGAATCCCACGGACGTAGAGCACCCACTGTCTGTTCCACAAGAACCCAATCCTCTCCATAAGACGAATCCCCAGAGACCACGCCAATGTGAGGACGTGACAGTGATAACTGGCTGACACCTAGTTGGTCAACTTCATTGCATTTGCTCCAGGGCAGACTCTTTTCAGAGGGTCCAATCTTGCCCGGAAAGGCTTTCTGGAAGCATTGTCAACTCTGGGGGAGACATGTTGACGTCGTGTCTTTCCCTTGTACGTGGAGAGAGAGTCGAACAGAGCCGGCCCTGTGTTTCTGATGGTCTTCACTCGTTTCCCTCTCCCACAAGACCCAGCCCGTTTTTATGATTCCTTTGGGGAGGGGCCATCTGCTTTGGCCATGATGCTTTTCCGGTAGGGCGTTCTCTTTTCATGATCAGATTCTCTTGTTATTCGTGTAACCCCGTGGTCCGTGAATTGACCAATCGACACGGAATGATTCAGTCATTGGACAAGTGATTTTGTGCACACTGTGTTCTAGATGATTCTAGATGATTCTAAAACTTTGCCATTTCCTCTGAACTGGGAGTAGAGCAGTGCCCAAGAGAAAGTTCATGCTCATTACAGGCTGGTGGGAGAGATGGACAGTAAAATACCAACTATGAGACCTAAACATGTCCACCGTTGAAGTTTATGGACTAAAAGAAAGTAGGGTCAGGTCTCAGAAGCAGAAGTGGGACGGATTCGTATGTTAACTGCAGGGGTCGGGGAAGTTCTTTCTGGAGAAGGGCAACGGGAACAAAGTGGGGGCCTGGGTCAGATGGAGATCTGGAAGAAGAGCACTTCAGGAGGAGGGCGGGGCATGCGGAGAGCGCTCTGGTGTCTTTGAGGAGAAGGGGGCAGGCCAGTGGGGCTGGACGGAGGTGGGGCAGGTTCGGACGCTATTCCGAGTGAGGTGGGGGCTGTGGGAGGGTTCTGAGCAGGGGCAGCTGCAGGCTCTATGTTGAAAAATGTACTCCAATCACGAGGAGATGGAACCTGGTCCTCCTGGTCCAAGGTTGTTTGGGAGAAGGTGGGTGAGTGACTTCTGATAGCCTCCTTCTTGGATTTGCTGTCTTGGGTGACTCTTTAGGGCTGATGGGTAGTGGAGCAGGGGGCGGGTAGAGGGTGGCCTGGAAGGGAGCGGGGGTCTCCCGGGTTGGTGAAGAGCTTGGTGACCTCCTCAGGTCCCCGAGAGGGCGCCTCGGGGCCCCGGGCTGGCCAGACTCCTCGGGAGCGCACTGCAGCGGCCGTGGGGACCTCTCTGGAGTTCCTCCGGTTTTGGTGGACCCCACGAGTCCCCACGAGTCATGACGGAGCTTGGCTCGTGCCTCGATGTGCTTGATGGATAATCGAGTGTGCTCTGTTGAGAAGTCCAAGGCTGAGAGCCCCGTGGGTCCATGCACGCGTGGAGAGCCCCGACCTGTGGTGACTTTGCGCTCGGAAGCCCAAGCACCTGCCTCTTCTCGTTTCTAACCCCGCCCCCGAGGACTCGGGAACGCAAATTCAACTCCGGGGAGGGGGTGCCGTGTCAGCACCCCTCCCGGGGAGGTGAGTACACGGCTCCCCAACCTCCAGCGCGTTCTCAGGACACACGTCGACCCTCTCGCTAACACTCCGTGTCCAATGTGCCCGCAGGACGGCGGCTGGAGGCCACGCCCCTCGGAGAAGAGGAAGGGAACCTCTTGTCTGTCTTGTCTCTGCCTTTCTGTGGTACTTGAAGAGAAGTTGTTCGTGGTGGATTCGCTTTACTTATGACGAATCATTCACGGACAACACTTTTTTCAGTACCAAATGCTCCCTCTAAGGACCTCCTGGACACAATGGCAACATCAGGGAAGATGTGGCCGCCTTGTCAACCACGTGGAGAAGACAAGAACGGAGGGTTGGCCGGGGACACCGTGCTCGACCTAGCTGTAAGTCCTCTGGCCCGCTAGCCTGAGCATCCGGCCCGCCCGTAGGGGCCTGCCCCTGGGCCGTGCTAACTCTGGGGAAATGGCTGTGGTTCTGTCACCAGCGTCACCTTCCGCGACTTCGAAGAGAGGCTTCCCGGGCCCGAGGCCAACTTGCAGAGGAGATGCTGGTGTGAGCATTGTCCAGGGTGTGTGACTGGTTGACCAGAGGGGCAAGCGCTCTGTTCACCCTGTGGGCCACCTAGTCACCGACCCTCAGCACCCACCACGCCCGCCCGAGAAGACTCCCGGGAGGTTCTGCCAGCTCTGGGCACAAGCGGCAACGCACTCGTGGCGGCAGCTTCTCGGTGGACCCCGACAGCCGTGGTCGGGAGGGTGCGTTCACTTCAAACGTGGTGACTCCTCCTCGGTAGCCCCTTCGTCACTGTCGCCACACAGCCTCCCCGAAGCGCTCCTGGGACACGACGATGCCTGCTGACGAGGGACGCGACGCGCGCAGGCCGGCTCCTCTCCGGGGTGTGTGACTGTCCCCAGAGCATGCGTTTTGCCTGTTAGGTGAGCCCCCTGCTCCTCTAACCCCCAGCATCCTGTCTCTGCACAGGAGCACCCTGTGGAGGTGAGCGGCCCCGGTACTCCGGCCAGTGCCGCTGAGGGGCCACCACGCCGAGCCGCCGTTCCCAGACGGCTGCCGAATGGTGCCCCCGCTTCCGGGAGCGCTGGCCCCGCCTTAGGGTAAGTGCGTCTCGGGTGAGCATGCGATTACGGTGGTAGCATGTCACTCGGCCCACTACCCAATGTTGTCCCCCCCATCTCTTACAGAGCTCGGGGGAGGCCAGCTGCCTTCGCGGGAGAGGCGGTGCAGTCCCGGGAGCTCACTTGTGGCACTTGAAGAGAGGCTGGCCGTGATGAATTCGATCCATCAAAGCGAGTCATACACGGCTCTCCTCTCTTTTAGTGTCAAATCCCACCTCGGAAGCCTTCCTGAGCGGGCGCCGGTTCCCAGGTAGGGGCCTGGGCGGCCGGGCGCACGGCGAGTGCTTTCCGGAGGATGCATGTTACTGACACTCCAACTGCAGCCCCCGGGCCACTGCCCGGGGCGCCGCCGACCTCAGCGTAGGGCAGGAAGGCTGGCCGGGTGCCCTCGCCGTTAAAAATGGTAGCGTTGAAGATGCGCACGACTAACTCCTTTGACTGTCAAATCCAGCGTCGGAGGGGCATCTGGAAGCACCTTTCGTTACTCAGCTCTCGGGATATAGGAGAGATAGGAAGCTGCCCACGTGACCCCTGCTTTACTAACCTGGCACAGCCACCCACCCTCTAGGGGAACGCTCCCCGGGGGTGATTCCAGGCTCATCGAAGAGGCAGTGGCTGATCTGTTTTCTCAGACGTGTGGTCTTTCAAGAGTCCTTTGCCTCGTTTATAACGACTCACGCGTGGCTGACCTCTCTGCATTGTTGAGTGTCGCTTGCATGGCCGGCCGAGCACAGGAAGTAGCATATTCCTGTGCAACTAATCCCGGGTTAGTGAACCAGGGGTTGGCCCAAGTGCATGGGTGTGACTTGGGGATTGAGCTGTTTGGTCCCCTCATCCTCAGTGTCCCGTCCCACCCCCCACCCCCCAGAGGCCATTCCCACACCGCCCAGACCGCGTGGACGCAGGGACGCTGTGAGCAGCGCCACCTCATGGTGCTCGGAGAGAGGTTGTCCGTGGTGAGTTCGCATTATTTAATGATGCCCAATACACGGTCGATCTCTTTTCGGTACCACATCTCGTCATGGCGTCTTCTCGGAGCTGATGCCAACCTCGGGGAAGCCACCCTCACGTGGGTCCCAGGCCAATGTCCTTGAGTGCGCAGTGGGCCCCGGGAACTAGTGGATGGGTGCCCCTAGTCCTTCTCTTCACTCAGTCTGTTCACGGAGGACAGCGTTGCCAGTTTGGGGCAAGAAGCATGTGATCGAGGTGTAAGACCCTAAGTGACTGAGGAAGCAGAGGTGTTCATGATTCTCTGGGATTGTTTTGATTTTAAAGAAAAATAGATAGTTGCCTTCTCTTTCGGTAAAAAGTCTTTGCTTTAGAGGGAAGACTTCTTAGATGTGTCAGCAAAGTTGGGGAAGGGTATTGGTCTCAGATACTTTTCTGGGCTAAGTGAACTAGTGATGCACTACATCTGCTGACCTGGAAGCTGGACCAAAGTCGAGGAGAGAAGGCCGTTCTGTATTCAGTTTCTTGTATTTAGTTCCAAAAAAGAGTAACTATTTTACCAGATTGCCATATTTGTGAAAATGACACCTGCTGATGATAAAAATTCAAGCGATGTGGAAACATGTAAATAAAAAAAGAAGAAAATTGCACAGAGAGTTTCTGTGCACCCAGAAATGACCATCAGTGCTATAGAAATTGCAGATACCTGTCTGAGTATGTATGCCAATAGGTAGATAGACAAGGAGAAAAATATTTTATAAATGAGATCCCACAGTAGCTGATTTTTTTTTATTAAAAATGTTAACTCTAATTTTGCTCAAATTTAACATAAAAAACAAGCCGCAGCAAGTTGAGAATTGATAAAGGTCTCTCGCTCGGCCACAAGAAGTATTCATTCCTACAAGATCCCTCTAAAATTAAGGAGAATTGTTGTGTAAAACTTTAACTGGTTGGGATCGTTATTATGTTTTTAATTGTTTCAACTTCACGCCTAGTGCTGAAGTATAAGGAAACCAGCATTCTTACATTTTTATTCACCTCCTGCTTTTTTACAATTTAATTTTCCCATTATAAATGTTTTCATTTTGTTGTTTTGTTCTGTAACCACAGTTCTTCTTGCAGGTGGCTAATCATAGTTTGATTTTTAAGTGGATTCATTGCTGGCCACCAATTGTTCTGTTTTGTTTTTCCTTTAAGCCTTCTCTATTCCTGAGTTTTTCATTTTAATTCATCTTTTTTTTTTTTTTTTTTTTTTTTTTTTTTTTTTCAACGTTTATTTATTTTTGGGACAGAGAGAGACAGAGCATGAACGGGGGAGGGGCAGAGAGAGAGGGAGACACAGAATCGGAAACAGGCTCCAGGCTCCGAGCCATCAGCC
The DNA here is from genome assembly GCF_022837055.1 of Prionailurus viverrinus. Classification (NCBI taxonomy): domain Eukaryota; kingdom Metazoa; phylum Chordata; class Mammalia; order Carnivora; family Felidae; genus Prionailurus; species Prionailurus viverrinus. The sequence continues at coordinate 138,922,150 of NC_062566.1, forward strand.
CAGAGCCTGACGCGGGGCTCGAACTCACGGACCGCGAGATCGTGACCTGGCTGAAGTCGGACGCTTAACCGACTGCGCCACCCAGGCGCCCCTTAATTCGTCTTTTAATGGAATGGATCTTATCATTGCTTCTTCACGAATGGCTCACAGACACTTCTGCTCAGTCCTTGCACATTTGAGAATATCTGTCTCTTGCTTTTACGCACAAGGGACAGTTTAGCTAGGTATAAAAGTTGCAGCATACTTTTTCTCCCCTTAGAATTTTGTGGATACTTCTCCACTATCTGCTGCATTTAGTGTTTCACTAGCTCTTTTGATGCGGCTTTTCCACATAATTCTTACTTAGCTTGACCGTATTGTCTGGTGGATCTTTATGTACTTTATTAGAAAGACTTTGGTGGACTATATTCTGTGAGGTCTTTAATCTCTGAGACTGTCTGGCCATCGTTCTTGTCCCTTTACTGGTCTGCCTGTTTCTTCGGATGCTCTGTGTGGCCCTGTGATTTGTAGCTCTTTTTAAGCTCCTTAGTTACTTTAAAGATACTTACTGTTAACATCTTTCGACTTGAGGGGGTATAAGTCCTTCTCTTCGTTGAGTCTGTTGACTCTTGTCATAGTGCTTTTATGTGGGTCTTGTAGCTTTTTGTAATGATATTATGATCAGTGGGGATTAAAGTGCTTCTGTTTTGTCTCCTTTTGCAAAAGAGTTGCAACATTCTGGCTCTGTATTTGGTTCTTTCTGGCACCCCAAGGCTTTCACAAGTTGGGACCAATTTTCCTACTCAGTTGCTGGCTTAAGGAGTCGTCTCCCCTGCCACCCCCACCTTATGGGTGGTATAATTCCTCACCACATCTTTGTCCTGGAGTTTTGCTTCTCACAGGAGAAGTGATTCCATCCATAGCCTAGACAGAAGTAAATTCTCTTGTCATTTTCCTGGGCCAGTATGGTTTTCTGGCTCCCCTTTCCATTCCGTGTCTCCACATTTCTTGGGCCCAAGGTCACATCTCCTGTTGTGTTGGACATTATGACTATAGACTCTCTGAGTCTCCGGTACAGTGTCCCTTAGATCTCTTTGGTGGCAGGTTGCAAACTCATTGCTCTGAATTAAATTCTTTGTTGACAGCTGATGGTTTTCCCTCCTTCTATATCTTTTAGCTGTGCATTTATTTACCAATTGATTTTGGCTATGGCTGTGTTCCATTCATCATTTCTCTGCATCCGTGGAGGATCTGAGTTAGGATATGAGTCCATCGCCAGCTTTCTTTATCAACTTTCCTGAATCATGCTATGCCTTCTTGATTGGTAAAGCTGGTTGTTCCTTCCTTTCAAGGATGGTTTTCCTCTGTTATCTCTATGAGTACTTTTCTCTTCTATGTGTTGGGCTTTTCTTGGGTTTCTTGGAGGCGGAGAAAACATCTCTGGTCTGGCCCTGTGCCGCCACCTTCTCTGGACATCTCTCTGTTATCATTTGCTCTCTGCACTTGCCTTTGTAAAATGAATCCTACCCAGACGACCCCTGCTCAGTATCATCTTCCGCCTTGGCAGGATGCCTCAGTGCAGCGCCAGCTTCCAGGATGGACGCAGAGTCAGCCCCGCCTGCTAGGTATGTGAATTGACCTTTAACGATGGGGGATTTATTTTTTGACCATCTGTCTCCTGGACTATTAACCCTAAGTATGCAATTTATCCTCAGGGAGACTTCTTGGAAGTTAAGGCCACCTTTGGAGATGAGGAGGCCATAATTCTGAGGTCAGTGCCACACCTCACGTGGTATAATAACATTTGCATCCCATGCTGTCATCATTTTAACAATCAGTGTGGCAAAATAGCGTCTTGGGGATGAACTGCAGCTTTGGGGGGGGGGGCTTCCTGGGCACATGGTGATATGGAAAAAGGATCCCTGCTGTCAGCTGTGATGCTGATGTGAAATGGGGAAGAGTTCCTCCCTGCGATCAGAATAGCGAATTCTTACGCACTTGACTTTTACATTTTGACACGCCCCGGAAGTGTTTCTAGGATAGCCTGCCAAGCACCTCTAAGGTGCTGATGCCTGGGCTACTTCAGGGTCTAGGCTGGGGTGATCGAGCATGGTGGGTGTGCTTCTCGTGTGACTCTCAGTCTGCTAACCCTCAGTGCTCACTCTGTCCTTAGGGAGACTTCCCAGAGGAGGCCGGCTTTGGAGAAAAAGAATTGGCAGCTGGTTGGTTCTAACCCGCGGTACCTGAACTTAGGTTATCCGTGTTGCCTTCACTCGATTTGTGACGCATCATACACCGTTCACCTATTTTCCCACACCGAAGTCTGCCATGAATGGCTGTTCGGGCAGAGTCCCACTTCAGGGCGAGACCTCAGTGTCCATTCGTCTCCTTGGTAAGCGGAGGGACCGTGGACCACAGCCGACTCCAGAGCACGTGCATCCTGATGCGGCGTGCCTGCTCCTAACCCCCTGTGTGGTCCGTCCGTGGCAAGACTCACGGAGGTGGTGCCGTCTCGGGAAAAGAAGTGGGGCTTTTCCTACCAAAGCTTCTTGGCGGCCACTCAAAGAGGGGTTTTCCGTGATGTGCTCGCTTTATTCTTCGGCACGTCGCGCACGGTTGGCCTTTGTTTTTAAGTATCAGATCTCACCTTCAAGCACCCTGGGGAGACGCCAGCTCTAGGAACCAGAGTCGGCGTCCACGCACTTGAGTGGACGCTCTTGGACATGCGCGCGTCCTCCCACGCGTGTGTCCACGCCGCCTCCAGGGTCACCACTTGTGCACGAGGCCAGTTTCCCTGAAGACGCGGTAACCTCGTAGATTCACCTCCCTACGTGTTTGTCAGTAAGTCGTCCCCGCCGCTGGCTCCTCACGTACGACAGGTGACGCTCCGCCCATCTCCGTTGGCAGCCTGTCCCTCCCCACGTGGCTTCTTGGAAGGGGCAGTGCGTCCGCACCTGCGGGCGGGACCTGGCTGACTGGGGCCGGCCCGCATGGCATGCGTCTGACTCACATTGGTGTCCCCGCACGTCCTCCCTCTGGAGCCCTTCTGTCTGCAGGTCTGCCGTCTCGGAACGTGCCGGAAGCCAGCACTCTAGTCCGGTACTTGAATGGAGGTTGTCCATGGTGTGTTCATTTTATTTATGATGAGTATTACATGGCCAATCTCCGTTCAGTACTCAATTCTTCTTGGAGACTCCACAAGGCCAGGTCCGCCCGGTGCCTGTCCACGGTAAGGAGAGGGAACATTCACCCCGTCAGTGCTGTGTTTGTGATGGGTGTCACCTGGCCCAGAATTCCCAGGAAGGGTGCTGACTTTCTTAGGTGACACCGTGGTCTGTTAGTCATTGGTACCCTCCCTTCCTTGAAGGCTCACTAGTGACGAAAGCACACTGGATAAGTCCCTTGTCTGTAGGGAACCATCTTGGACGTGAGGCCCATTCTGGGGAAGGGGACTCCTGTGTCGTTCCAACAGCCTGGCCGAGTGGAAGACACACACCCTACATATGCCATGTGTTACCACCCCCTCAAGTATCTTAGTCCTCAAAGGGGTCCTCTGAGGTAAAGCCGACCCTGTGGAGGTGGGGCTGGGGGAGGGGATGTCTTCCGTGGTGGGACTCGGGGTATTTGAAGACGGGTTTCCACGGCTCGGTTTGTTTATTCCTGGTGCAAGAGAAGAATCCTTGATCGCGTTTATGATTGCCTTATGTTTACTAACTCCGTGATGTTGGGCCAGTTACTTACGCCGTCACCTCTGGGCCTCAGTTTACTCTTCTGCGAAATGGGTTAATGTTTACTCAGAGGGGAGATACAAAAACTCAGCGTACGAGCCAAGGATCTAGACCATGCTTGACACGTAGTGACGTTGAATAAGAATCGCCTCTTCGGATGGCTGTTGTTACCATGTTGTTATCCCGACATAGACCTTCCCTTGTTGTTTGCACACCAGAGCGCGAGCTCCCCGAGGGCAGTCTGGTTTTGCCTAATGCCGTGTCCCTCATTGCACACAGTAGGTGTGATGTTGACTGAGCGGGTGGTGGCCGGTTGACACATTTTCTTTATCGAGCGCCTGTCTGAGGCCTCCTGGAAGGAAGAGTGAATGAAGGACAGCGGGGAGCCTGCGCCGTCCCAGTGACGTTGTCTGTCGCCCTCGCCATCCCTCCAGGAAGAGGAGTGACCGGCCTGCAGGTAAGGGGGCTCCCGCAGGCTTGGGGCTGGAAGGACCCCGCCGTGGCCACAGCACTTACGGAGAATGTCAAATGGCTGCTCCTTTCTCTGTGTTGAATCCCCACGCAGGGACTTCCCTGAGGAGATGCCAGCCTCGGGATGGGACCTCGGTGTGCGCGTCTCTCGAGGGTAAGTGACCCGACGCTGACCCACACGTGGGACTGACTTGGGATGCGTGTGCTCAGGGCCTTGCCCACCACCCAGCCCCCCTCCCCGCCCCCGAGGCCAGGTCAGGGAGCATCCGGTGCCACCAGAGCTGGCGCCTGGCGCCTCCCCCTGACGAGACACGTTCTGACCCCGCGTGGGAGGCTCCCTGGATGTAATGCCAGCCTCTCCAGAGGGTGGGGGGACACGGGGCTGCTCTTGGTGAAGAGGCGTCTGGTCGGTGCTCTTGCCTTTGCTGACCTTTGACCCTTGAGCAGAGGTTGCCCTTGGTGAATTCGCTTTATTTATGTTGAATCACACAAAGGCAACTTTTGTTTGAGTATCAAATCCTGCCTGTGATGGCTTCCGGGACCCAGTGGCAATCTCAGGGTCTACACCTCCCCCGTGAACAAGAGCGGATGGTGTAGATGTGGATGTCTACACCTCTCCGGGGGACGAGAATGATGATCAGGCTCGATTCATAACGTGGGCCACCGGGAGGGCACTTGAAGGGCGGTGTCCGCACTCAGTCTGCCCCTGGGGCTCTCTTTATGCCACCATTGTGACCGCTGGTCCCAGAGACATTCTGCCCCCAGCGCCTCTCCTCTGAAAGGGGGGCCTTGTGGATTATTAGTGAAGGGTTTGCCCTCAACGACTGGAGACTGCGGCTTGTCATTCCCTCGGTCCCAGACGCACAAAACCCCTCCTGCCCTCTCTGTCCGGTCCTCCTCTCTGCGCTGCCCCTTGTCGCTCTCCCTCTGCCTTGCTGTCCCCCTGCCCGCCCGTGTTCTCAGTGTTCTCGTGGGTTATGGGATGAACAGAAGCTGTCAGTCTTCCATCCCGTTTGTAGTAACAGCGATAAAAGTAACGCGCACAGAATAAAACTAAGAACCACCGGAAAGGCACAGAGAACGACATGTTCAATTGGGTACACATTGGCAGAAGAATCCAATTTTCTTGACAACGTTTCGGTTGCCACATCCAACCTGGGGACGCGGAGCACTGTAGACATGGCGGCCACGAGAGGCGCCTGGCGCGGGCGCGGCTCGAAACAGCGATATTGGATGTAGACAAAAGCACGTTGAGGAATCAACTCTCCATTCGGATTTTTAAATGGGAAAGAATTGATCCTAATGAAAATGATTTGGGGAAAATAACAAGGGAAATAAAAGAAATGAAAACAGCCCAACAGCATAGGCAGGAAGGCGAAACAGGGAATTGGATTCATTTAATGGAATTCACTGTGAAAAACAATGATTTTATGAAAATCGATGTTGGTACGATTCTCGTCTAGGTGGTTGAATTCGTAAGCGTGGGGCGCAGTCAGTGTGGGCAGCAGGAACAGGGGCCCGAGCTCAGTGTCCTTTGTGCATCTGGCCTTTTCTTTCTGTCCTGAGTCTTCCCAGAGAGCTTCCTGAGCGGTCTTGCTGCCATCAGGGGTGACGCACTGGTAATGGGGGCGCATGTTGGCCCCAGCGTGCGTGCCCACTTGGTGCCCTGCCTCTCCTGCTCTGCCCCCTCTTGGCGTCTCTCCCTCCCCTTGTGGAGCTCCGCATGACAATGCCGACTCCAGACGTGAGGCAGGAGGCCCTTGGTCAGTGGGGACCGTTGTCCTCAGTCAGAGAGGCCGGGACGTTCTCAGATGGTCCCCTTCCTAAGAGTCCCCAAGGCCCCATGCTGGCCCCGTGGCCAGGCTCCTCTTTGGTGCTGAATGCCACTTGGTCATGGAGGCTGGCCTCTTTTTTGGGAGGTGGTCCTGGAACTGGTGTTTCTGGGATCAAAGCTGTTGCCTGGGATGTAGAAAGAGGCTGTCCTTCGCTGGCATGACTTGCTTGTGACCAGCATCATTCGTGGATCTCTTTCCAGATCAGCCCGTGCCTTGGCGGATTCCCCGAAGCCACACCGCCCTCAGGAGGTGGCCAGCGGCTGGAGCCCCCTCCAGGGTAGGTGCCTGGGCGCAGCCCCGGGACATGCCCTGAATGTGGATGACGGGTGTCACCTGATCCACTAGCCGTTGCCGAGCAGCCGTTCTTGGGAGCACTTCCAGGAGCACTTCCGGCAAAGCCTCTCTGACCTGCAGGTCAGTACCCAGGGACAGGGAAGCTCCTGCAATGTGTTCGCCGGCTGCAGGACAGACCGTGGGGGGCTGGCCTCTTGCTGCAATTGTAGCAAGGCCCAAGGGCTTCCCAAACTCATGCCAGGGGTTCTGCGGTCGGCCCCCCTCCGAAGTTCCCCAAACAGGTGGCAGGCACAGAGTGCAGACTCTGTTTGTGGCCTGTGTCGTCTGCCCCCCTGCCCCCGCCCCTCCCTGGCCCGTCCGTTATTTGGGGCGTATTGTGGATCTGAGGTCCACTTTGGGAAAAGCCGAGGCCCGGATATCAGAGCTGGTCTGCTTTCCTTTGAAGAGCAACCGTCTTCAGCGCCCTTGCTCTCCCGCTACCCCCCCCCCCCCCCCCCCGCCACCGCTGCCTTATTTTTGGTGTTTTTGCTTACTTTGTTTGTGAGGCTAATCAAACAGTCAACCAGATTTTTAAATCACTCTTGGAAGGGCTCTGGGGTGGCGGGACACACACACACACACACACACACACACACACACACACACGGGGCTAGAGGTGGTGTCGAGGGGGCCCTGGGAGCACAGCCCTGGGCATTCGCGCTCTGCACACGCGCACCGGGGGAGGGAGGCTTCGTGGGTGCGGGACCCAGGCTCACCCTCTCCAGGGTCTGGGAATGGAGAGTGGGGGGCAGGCAGGGCAGGGTCTCCCCCGCCTTCAGACGGCCCACGCACGGCTCAGTCGGCCACGAGGGCACCGCGGCTGCCCCGGGGAGCCCCGGGGGAGTCACGCCCCAGCACGGGGCCCCCTCTTGCCAGCGTGAGGTCCCCCCGGCCCTCGCCCTTCACTTCGGGGAAGGGTCTCTGCGTTTGGCTCATGGTGGGCAGGCCACGCAAGGATTGGCCTCGACGCCTCGGGGGGAGGGAGGGCCGCGGCGGGGAGGGCGAAGTTCGGGCTCCCGCATGCCCAGCGTTCAGGCTGTGCTCGTGGAGGGTCTGGCGCGAGCACAGCCAGCTGGAAGCGTCCGCCTCGGTGCCAGCGCCCCGGCCTCTGCATGGTACTCGGGGAGAGGTTACCCGAGCAACTTTGCATCCGGACGACGAATGTTGCTCGGTGAACCCCTTTTCGGTATCACATTCCGCCAGAGAGGCCGTCTCGGAGGCCGCGGCTCCTCGGGGAAGAACGTCGGTGTCGGCACCCCTCCGGGGTACGGGACGGATGGTCGACCAGTTGGAAAGTAATTGTTTCGAATGTACTTCACCTGGTCCACTAGCCGTCCGTATCCGCTGCAGCCTGCGGGGCCCGCGGGCCCGGGGAAAGCCGCTCCTCAGCTCAGCGCCTCTCCTGGTACTTGAAGGGAGATCGACCGTGTTATATTCGCTTTATTGGCTTCGAATAATACATGGTTGATCTTTCCTCAGTATCAAATCTCACCTTGGAGGATCTCTTGGAGATGAAGCCCTGTGGGGGCGGGCCGGGGTAGGGCGCCGGTGTCCCCGCCCCCGCGGGGGTGCCTGGACGGAGGGACGGGGGGGGGGGGGGGGGGTGGGGTCGGGGGGGAGGGGACGGGCCAGGCGGGGCGTGCGCCTCGAGTCCCCGTCCCCTCACCTTTCGTATCTGATCCGCCCTCAGGACGGCTTCTGCGAGGCGGCCATTGGACGGCGTGTCTGGGTACTTGAGGAGAGGTTGTCTGTGATGAGTTCGCTTTATTAATGACGAATATAACACAGATGGCCTGTTTTCAGTACCACCTGCGACTCTCGCGCTGGGTCCAGCCTGGGGCCGACCCCTCCAGGGTACGTGAGTGCATGGGCTCTGCGTATGATATTTGTCACCCTCTCTGCTGACCCTCAACGTCGAGTCCCTGCCGGGCTAGCTTCCTGGAGCGCACGGGGGCCCTGGGCTCTTGCACCGGGAGACTGGGTCCCAGGCCGTGGCTCGCTGGGAGGCCAACGGCACCTTCCGCCGTCCCCCCCCCCCGACCCCGCCCGAAGCCACAGAGGGTCCCCCCCGGCTGCGATGGGCGGCGGGCCCTCTCCGGGGCGTTCCCCAACGGCTGTCCCCATGCATGGCCTGCACCTGCGAGGCACGTCCCGGCCGCCCCAGCCGCTTTGCCTCCCACCCTCCCTGCCTCGGGGGGCCGCGCCGGCCTTCGCCCCCTCGGAGGGGAGCCCCCTGGGGTGCTTGCTGTGCGTGCTGCTCCTGTGGTGCGTGAGGAGAGGTTGCCCGTGGCGCGTTCGCATTCATCATGACGCACAATACACGGTCGACCTCTCTTCAGCATCAGCTCCCGCCTTGCATGCCTCCCGCTCGCGCCGCAGTCCGGGGAGGGCCGGGCCGGGTGCATGGCCGAGGGCCGAGCATGTGCTGACTCCCAGCCCGCGGCCCCCGGGGCGAGTGGTGGGCGTCTTTGAGGAAGAAGCCTCCCGTCCGGAGTCAGCCCCGCTCAGTGGTACCTGAAATAGGTTGCCTGTGAGGTGTTCACTTTCTATACGATGAATATTATACAGTCAACCTCTTTCCGGTGTCGAATCCCGCCTTGGACGCGTCCACTTCGGGTGCCGGAGGTGCAGGTGGTGGCGGTGCCCGCGCCGGTTGGCCCGTGGACTCGGTGTGGGGTCTGTGGCACCTGGCCTTTCGCTTTCCAGCCCCACGCATTCTGGAGAGCTTCTGAAAGCCACAAGGAGCGGCCCGGCGGCTCCGGAGGCGCCCAGGCTGGCGGTTCCCGACGTCCCTGCGCTGGGCAGTCACCGGGCTCTGGGCTAGGCCTCCACCTGCTGATCCTGCTTTCCTGAGGGCTCCCGACCCCGCCCAGACCACGGCAGAGTCACAGGGCGGGGGGGGGGGGGGGGGGGGGGGGGGCTGGGCGGGGAAGGGTCAGGGCTTCTTCAAAGCGAGCTCAGAGGGATGACCTAAGGGTTTGTGGAGTGTGCTAATTGTCTTCCGGGCTGCAGGAAGCTCTTTCCGTGCTGCATCGCATCACCCCAGCAGCCTCTCCCTGGAAGGCCCTACTCTGCGCACGCCTTTCCCTTGGTGGCCTCCTCCGGCCTGTGGTCTCTCTGTGCCCGGAGCCAGGTCTCCCGCGGCGACCTTGCCAGTGGAGCGCCGTGGCTCCAGGCCACCCGCTCTTCCCTGGGCACGGGGCCCCAGGTGTGGCAGCCACATCTCCCCTGTGTGCCCAGCCCTCCTCTCCAGCCCCTGCGGTGGCCCTGCCCCGGGGGGCCTCCCTCTCTGGCTCAGACCACTGCATAGGCCCCACTCGGGTCTCCCCCTCCTTCTTCTGCCAAGAGAACCTTCTAGAGAGCAGTCTGGCTCTCTCTGCACTACCCAAAGCCCCTCCGAGGCACCCCTTCCTCATGCCCTGCTCCACAGGGGAACCGATGTCCCAAGACCCTGGTCGGCCAGCCTCGTTCCCTGCCACGCCCTTCTTTTGACGTTTGTATGTATCACCCCCGCCCCTCCCCACTTAGGTCCACCCACCCGCCTACTGGGACCTGGGTCCTGGGGGGCCTCCTCTGCAGCCTGCCTCAGCCTCCTCCCCTCCAGCCTTCCCTGCCTGGGCCTCCCCCATGCCCTGCATATCGGTGTCTCAGGACACCTAGCCCCACTCTTGCTCAAAAGGGACTGCCCCTTTCTAGAGCCAGAGGTTCAGGATCCCGGAGCGGGTGGACTGTCCCTTGTTTATGGAGGCTGTCCGTTTTCCTAGTCACCTTCTGTCAGTCACCCTGTTATGGCTTTCTTCCTGGCTGACTGCTGTCTGAAATGACCTGACGTTAATGTTGGCTTTCTCTCTCCCCCCAGACTCAGATTTCTCAGGGCAAGGATTTTTTTTTTTTTTCTCCTCTCCTGTTCCCTGCTGTGTCCTCAGCTGTGGGACCCAGGCCAGGCCCAAATTAGAGGGATGGCGAGTGTTTGTTGATTGACTAACAGATTCCTTAAGGGCAGGGACCTTATCAAGTTAATCCCCAGAAAAGTGCTGGGCACAGAGGAGGCACTCAGGAAAACATGTTGATAGAGCCCATGAATATGGTAATTGGTTTTTAGAAATTCTTCACATTGGTTAGAAACTGTTTGGTGTTTTGGCTTTTCTGCCCCTTCTAGGTGTCATTTGGGAGAGTTGAGGTTTGCTGCACTTAAAGGTCAGGTCAGCTGGGTCCGGGCTCTTCTCTCCATTTCCCAAGGGGCTCCCCAGACCCCCAAAAGGAGCGATGAGCCCCGCTGTAATCCTACAAACGCCAACTGAGCGCCCCCCCTCCCGCCCCCACCGGCCCACCTTCTAGCATGCTCTGTGGTGTTCAGAGCCAGGTGCTCTGGGGAGCTCTGTCCACAGCAGGCTGGAGTGTGGTGTGCGAGGGCTAATATATTATGCATGGAACTGACTAAATGGGGACATTTGGAGATGAAAATTGCTGTTAATGCGTCCACACATCTTTGGAATATATTAAACGTTTGTAGGGTTGGGAGGCGACATTAGCCTTATTTAATAGAGCCGATGTAACCATCCCCACACCCCGGCTTTAATAGCCCAGGCGCCTCTAGGCCCCCCAGGCTGTTGCTCGGGGACACCACTGGGTATATCAGCCAGCGCTGGAGAATTATGGATGAGGCAAAATGTCAGCCTGGGCTAACCAGGCATTCAGGCAGCATATGTCCCAGACTCATTTTAGACCCAAAGACAGTGACCCCATGCCGCTCGGTGCAGAATTCCATTAAAAAGCCAAATTACTGGTTTATCTGCTGTTTGAGCAGAAGAGAGAATAAACAAAGGGCCAGATGAACATGTCTGTCCCCGCAGCGGCCGGACGACCGTCGCTGTGGACCCTGAGGCCAGAGGGCCCATCTCCGAGGTGCCGCGTAAACCAGCCGTGGGCCTGAGTTCCCGAGGCGCGGGCCGTCTCCCGGGCCTGCGTGGGCAAGGCCCCCGGCTGCCCCCGCTGTGTCTCCTGGATACAATTCTATGAGAGCCTCTTTGAAAACTGAAAAGCTGTTAGAGCGATTGGACCTGTGTTCTCACTGCCTTAACCATTTTCGAGGGGATGAGAAGGAGAATGAGAGCCGCCCTGAAAAGGCCTCAGCCCTGGCCCCCGCCTGGCCCCGCTCGAAGGTGTTTGCTCGCTGCCCCCGCCACCCGGCAGCCTTGGGCGCGGCAGGCTCTGCTTTACAGTGAGAACGTGGGGCACGGGCAGGGGGAGAGACCCCTCCGAGGCCACCCAGCTGGCAGGCAGGGCGGGGCTGGCCCCAGGCAGCTGGCCCTTAAGGACTTTGCCTGCTGAGAGCCACCAGGCTTTAGGAACGTTCCGGAGCCCTGGAAGAAGGCAGGCCCGTGAAGCTTTGCACGAGGCGGTGGGCTCGCTCTTCCCAGTGCTCCGATGGCCATACTTGCGGCGGGTCTCTCCCTGCGCCCGCCCGGCATCTCTCGGATTTGGTGAGCCAGCCGCATCAGGCTGGGTACGGTCCCCGGGGCTCCTGGCTCCTGTCTGGCCTGGGGAGAGGGCCGCTCGCGCGGGCAGAAGACCCAGGGCACAGAGGAGATGTAAACGCCAAAGACCCACTTTGACTTGTGTCTTTCGCTGCCACATCTGAGCGCCTTTGAGGGTTGCGTGCAGATCTAGCCAGGGCAGCTGGTGAGCCAGAATGGAGAACTCGGGCCAGCGGGCTGCTGTCTCCAGGGCAGGGCCAGGCACCAGCCCCACTCCCCCAGCCTCCCCCTCGCTTTGCTCTGCCCCCGCCCTTGTTCCGGGACCACCCTGCACGGTCTCAGTGGCTGGTGCAGTCCCGGAAGAACCCATGGATGTCAGGGCTGAGCGGGAGCCCTGAGTTCCTGTCCTCTTGTCCCCTCAACCCCCCGCCACTCACATCCTCATACAGATGAGGTCCGAGAGGGTGGCCTGCTTGGCCAAGACTTTTCTTCTGAGCATTGTCTCCGACTTTGGGGGCGGGACCCACCTCTGGCAAATAGGTAGTTTTCTTCTTTGCAAAAACGGGGTGACCCAGCACCCCACGGCTGCGGGACAGTGATGCCGCTGCCCTGCCACGGAGGTTCTAGAAGCCAGAACCTCGACCCTGCGGCGTTGGCTCGTAGTCGGTGCTCAGCTAAGGCCAAGATCGGACACCAGCACCGAGTAGGTGTTCAGTACGAGAGGGTGAATTGAAATCAGATCCCTTCATTGCCAGGAAGAAGCTCATCAGAAGGGCTGGAAGGACGTTTGTGGAATGAAGAAATAAACGCGTGCTCTTTGAGGGGGTAAAGAAGCAGAGAGAAAAAGAAGAATCCGGGGAAGATGGACATAAATCTCCACCAAGCACCGCCAAGGCTTTGCAGCCCAGGCGGCTGAAAAGACCCCGCGGAGGCAGAAGGGGCCATTTGTCACAGGCGGGGACTGGCTTGAGGGCCAGGAAGCAAGGGTGTGACGGAGGCTCGTCCATCACTTTCCCATTATTCCCCCGACGTGGAAAGGAGCCTGCGCCAGCTCGCGTGGCAGAATGGGAGTGGGGGTGGGGGTGGGGAAGGACCCCAAGGAGCAGCAGGCCCGGCAGGTGAGCCCACGGCTCTGGGTCGGGTCCCAAAGCCCCGGCGTGGGCAGCAGAGAGGACAGGAGCCACTCAAGGCCACCTGACAAGTCACGGGGCAGGACTTTGTGGCCAGTATGGCTCTTGGACCCAAATGGGTGCGTGATCGAACATCTGAAAACCCGTCTCGTGCCCTGGGTGTGAGGTGGTGGCTTTCGTACCTGTGAGTCCCAGTGCCAGGCCTGGGTTCATGCCATGCCCCTGCCCGGAACGTCCCTCTGCCACCTCCTGCAGGAAGCTGTCCCTGATCTGCCCCTGCACCCGACACACACACACCTCAGCCTCAATCTGCAGGGATCAGCCCCCTGATTCTTCAATCAACAGGTATCTCTCTGCCCAGCTGGCAAGCTCTACAGGGTGAGGGGCTGTTTCTGGTTTGGTCGTGGTGGGGCCCCTGGGCCCAGGGAAGGGGTCACGTGATGCTTGCTGATCTTGTCGTCCCTTGCCAAGCACGCCAGACTGGGTGGGTGATCGGCGGGGGCCCGACACATGGGGCCTTTGGTCGATCGCAACCATGAGACAAGAACTGGGCCAGGGGTGGCTACGCCAGACCAGTCTGGCCTGCAGAGATGTGGGCTGTGAGCTGGAGAGCCCGCTCTGATTCTAGAAGCTTTCCATGGGTTAGGTGAGTGCATGTTGGAAAGACCACAGGGTGCCTCCCACTTGGGCCTGGAGCAAAGGTGGGATTTGCCTAGGGCACACGGGGTCCAGGGGAGACCCGAGCTCATTAACAGAGTGGGTCTCGGGACGGAGATCATTGCTCCTTACCTGGCAGTGTAGCTCCCCCAGGCCCCAAACAGTGCTCGTCGAGTGAATGAATGAAACCGGGCCTCCTGACTCCTGCCCAGAGCTCTCTGCACCGCCCCCCCCCCCCCCCCCCCCGCCCCAGACAGCTTTTCTCCACAGCTCACTCTGGCTGTGGAGAACGGAGTGGACCCCACACGGGCTGCAGCGTGAGGGAGGCTTGAACAGGCTAGACCCCCGGCCTGGGGACAGCGGGGCCCTGCCTCCAGGGTCCCCTGGGAGTGAAGGCCCCGGTCCTCCTTGGGGCCAGCCGCTGTGCACGGAGCCCGGGGTGTGGGCAACCTTCCAGAATGCTGTTTCCCACCATCTGTGATATCTTCGTTTTCTCTAACACTCAAAAATAGATGTTTCTGTTATGCTTCTCGTTGGCAGGGTTGCTGCAGGGCCTGCCAAGGCCCGGGGGAGCCCGCCAGCCTGCGGAGTCTTACTGTACAAACAGTTGGGGAGGGGGGTGTCTCTGTTAACTTGAAATCCCCGATCAGTAAACATGCCAATTTAAAGTGTAATTAACTCAGGCCGGAAAAAATTCAGATCTGGACTGCTTTTCACAGTTGAAGTTGTTTTTCTTTTATTTATTTATCTCTTTCCGGGTGTGATGGTGTCTGTGGCAGGTTTAAGCCAGGAAAAATAGAAGGGGGGCTGAAGTGGGGAGGGGGCCGGCTGAGAGAGGAAGCGATGGAAGGCAAAGAAGGAGGAGAGGGAAGGTGGGCCTGCCCCCCCACCCATGGCCCGGGGTCTGTATGCCCATTCTGTCCAGGATGCCGGGTGAAGAAACGGAGGAGAGGGAAGCAGGGGGCGTCCTGCTGGGCCAGGTGATTCAGAGTCACGGGCACCGTGCCAGGGAAGCACCCAGCTCGTTTGTTGGGTGGGCTCTGGGTCCTGCTCCTGACTCTCTGTCTTGCCTCCTCTTTCAGGGGTCTCTCTGTTTTCCGCGAGCCCACCCCGGACCGTCAGCACCAGACTCCTCCTGCTTCCCAGGACTCCGGGGAAGGTCCTGCTCTTGGAGAAGGTCAATGGCATCCACGCCCCAGCAGAACAGACACGTGGCCCTGCCCCTGCCCCGCCCCAGGAAGAAGTGGGGGCCGTACGCTCCCCACCCTTCATAAAGCACCCTGAGTGGGTCCCAGGAGTGGATCCGTCAGGGGTCAGGCCCGCGCTGTGGACTGGGGAGGACCACGAGGGCACGCAGAGAACTCCTGAGTGACCATGAACTGCAGCGGAAGAGCCATTGACATGTGCCCTCCCCACAAAAAAGGCTCAGAAATTCCTGCTCTTCCTTTGCAAACACTTGGCATGTTTTGGGGCTATTTGAATAATAAATACACATTATAAAACTCCAAATATGTTTGTGTGTCTATATGTTCAGAGATGATGTTCATTAAGTGGAAGGTTTAAAAACAAAGGCCATCTGCCCTCGGGAGGGATTCTCCTCTAGAGTCACTGGCCTTTGCCCAAAGGGGACCCTGCAGGGAGCATCTCCCCATAGCCCAGGGGTCCACTTCGGGGTGGTGGGGTTGGGGGGGGGGCTCCCCCCCTGCCTGTGGGAGGCAGGGCCCAGAAGGCCCGCTTTCCCGACTGAGGTCTGAGCTGGCTCCCGCCCCCGCGGCCGCCCCCCTCCCACCGGGGCAGAGGCCGAGCCCCCGCCTCCGCTCTGCAGCCTCCGCTGGTCACGACTCAGCCGGGCTGACTCAGACGCGGCCCGGAGCGGAGCCTCGTAAATTACATAATTACCTACGGAACCTGCCGCCGCCGCTGAGCGACGGGAAGGACGCTCGGCCGGTGACTCACTGTTTTCCCCGGAGCCTCTCGCCCGCGCTCGGCGGCCGCCTCGGTCTGGGCTGGCTGGGCAGGGGGAAGGGCCGCCGGCTTGGCCTCCGTCCCCGGCTCTGCAGTGAAGGGGACGCAGCCCACCGGGCGGCGCGGGGCTTTGGGTGGGGGGCACTTTCCCCGCCAGCCCCCCTTAGCCTTCCTGATGGGCTGTCCCCGCCTGGGGGAGGAGGAAGCAGGTCCAGAGAGGCTTGATCCTTGGCCCCGTCCACACTCAGCCGGAAGTGGCTCCGGCCGTGCCGGTGACCCCCCCCCCCAGTGTAGCCCCCCTGCTCCGGCCAGAGCCCAGCTGCTGGGTGCCCCCTCCCTCCTCCCAACCGCTCCCCCTGGCATCTGCCACCTCTTCTCCAGAGCCCCCTGACGTGGGCAGACTCTCCCTTCGGAAAAACCCTTCTCCTGACGGTGACTGTGTTTGGCAAGGAGGCACCACGTTGCCTTTGCAACTCAAGGTGTACCTGCGGGTGGGGGACCCCGGAGGGGGGCGCCTGTTTCTTTTTGAAATAAAAAACCCAATAGGGGCACCTGGCTGGCTCAGAGGAGCGTGTGACTCTCGATCTCAGGGTTGTGAGTTCAGGCCCCACGTTGGCCGTAGAGATCACACACAAAAAAATAAACTTAAAAGAGCCAAAAACCTAACAGAATAGGCCTGGTGGGCGTGCGCTCTGATAGGACCTAGGTTTGAATCCAGCCTTGTCACTTCCTGGCGCTGAGCCTCCGTTTCCTTATCTACAAAATGGGCACACCACCTATCACCCTCCCGGTGAGCATGATGGATTTTAAGTATACGTAAAGTCCCCCATGCAGTGCCTGAGGGGGTTAGGTTCTCACTAGCCTGGGGACTTCCTCCTGGTGATCCAGGGCTGGTGAGGGTCCCCATAGATCCTGAAGTCACCACACACCTGCAGCCCAACTCACCCTGGCCTAGGACTGAGGGTCCCTGATGGTCCAGACCACCCCGGGCCCAAGCCCCAACCTCCTGATGGGCCCCCTAGGTCCCAAAGGCACCCCAAAACAGAGCCACGAGGAACAGAGCCCATTATACTCAGAGCTGCATCTAGGTCCCAGGCAAAGCTCCTCAGCAGGTCACAGAGGGTGCTGAGGGTCCCCAGACCTGGGGCAGGAGTTCCCAGAGGCCCCCCCTCCCCGGCCCGCCCCACTGTCCTCTTCCGCTCCAAGTCCGGGGAGAAAGCTGCATGTGTGAGCAGCTCTGTTGGTATTGGGGTCTGTGGCCTGCTGAGGTCACCTTCTGGGGAGGTTGTAGAGGTGTTGACAGGGCAGTCCCCAAGGCCCACCCCCTCCCCGCCCCATAGGTCATGTCAGCTCACCCTGTAAGCCCACCACTCCTTTTCAGTTGTGCATCTCCTGCAGGGACCCCAAACACACGTGCTGAGGGGCTGGCTTCCTGGAGAGAGCCTCTGGGGAGGCTCCTTTTCCTACTGTGGCCCCAGCCTGTCCCCCTTCCTCCCCACAGGCTCCCTGGGGCTGGTCTAATGTTCTAATGATCACACCCCCCCACTCCCCACCCCCAAGTGTGCACCACTGTGCACCAGGCAGGAACTGGGTGCCGCGTTCAAACCAGGGGAGAAGGTCCTGGTAAAAAGCACGCATCTAGTTGCAGATCCGTCAGGCTCCTGGTTCCAAGTTACCCCTGGGAAGTCACTTGTCTACACTGGGGATCAGTCTTCTCATCTGCAAAATGGGTGTGACTGAATCAGATTGTGTGGCGCTGAAGTCCCAAGAGTCCCTTCCTGGGCCACCACCCTTTGTGATCCAGCCTTCCAGGTTCCTGGGCCACCCTCCCCTCCACCACTATCAAAACACCCTGCAGCACTCTCAACAGCCCCCCCTCCCCCCGCTATCCAGAGAAGCCGCCACCCCTAGAGCTCTTCCCGCATTCCCGGGGCGCGGGACGGTGTGGGGCTTGCACCCCCTCTCTCCCTGGGGTTGCTCACCCCTGCTTCTGCTTTCTGCCCCTTGCCCTTCTCTTCCCAACGCATCATCCGGCCGGAGCTGTCCATGGAAGTTTCTAGGAGTTAACCGGGGGAACTATAGCTCCCCAGAGGAAACGACTGGAATCTGAGCAGCAGACCACACTGTTCCTGGAGCTTCTGTGTGTCCCCGAGGTCCAGCCCTGTGCCCTGGGGGCTGGGAGTCCCCTGCTCCCAGATGCAGACAGCCTTTGTCGTCCCTTTCCACAGCCCTAAACATACTATCCCTTCAGGGGGATCCCTGTCCTATCTGGGATGCTGGGGCCTCAGAGGAGCTCTGCTGGTCCCCTGGGATGCAGACCTTCAAGAAATAGCCATTTTCTCCTAGCCTCAGTGCAAAGGCATGCATCAGTGTTCTGGGGGGCACAGGCCCTGTACCCCAACAGCCCAAGTTCATATTCCAGTGCAGTGATCCAGGAGATCACTACTCCCGCTGGGCCCGCCTCAGGCTTCCCATCTGTCAAATGGGGCTGCCGTGACGATTAGATGAGTTTGCCTGTGCAAGGACGTGAACGCTGGCCACGAGACCATTTGCCACCCTCATCGCAGGACCCTCGAGCTGGGACCTGAGACCCTGTGACAGATCTAAAGTGTCTCCCTTTATTTTTGTGGTTAAGATGGTGATACGCCCCACTATTTATCTGCTCTCTTGCCATGATCGTTGGCCCCCTTTTGGTCCTTGAAACAGAAGTCAGCTTCTGAGCGGCTCCCAGCCCTGACTCGGTTGTGTTAGGGACTCTCCTGCCCAGACTTCTGGAGGTGGGGAGGAGCGGTCCAGAGGGAAAAATCCGAGTCGGGGTCACTGAGTTAGGTGTTTGCAGTTGGGGGACAAGATCAGAACTCAGCAGGGAGCCTGGCACCCGGGGGGAGCTGGAGAACTAGTGACCGAATGGAGGACGCTGTGTTCGGGGACTCGCAGATGCATCGTATGCAAATGAGCCCGGGGTCAGAGTGCACAACAGACAGACTCGGCAAGGCCGGCCGGTGGTCAGCACTGTGATCCAGGCTGGCTCTGGGTACAGTGGGGACCCCAGAGCCGAGAGGCCACACAACCCGAGGCCCCTCTCACCCGGGAGCTCCTTTCTGTGTCCCCGCTTGGGTCCCAATCCACAGCTCTCCCCTGCCAGCGCCGCACCCCCTGCACTGACTTTCAGGAGGCCGAGGGATGTGCACGTAAATGATTGCTACCCTGCTATCTGCACACCCACCATGCAAACGTGCACGTGAGCAAAAGGGGCCGTTCCCTGTGCCCGAGCCAAGGTCAGGGCCCCTGGATGGAGCATGAAGTGGTCCAGGAAGTTGGGCAGCAGGAAAGCCCGTTGGCAGAGACGACAAGGAACCGTGGACACCGGCGATGGCGATGGCTCTATCAGGAGCTGGGCTAGAAGAAAGGCCCGGTGTCAAAGTGGACCCCAAGCTCTCTCCGAAGTGTGGCTTCTCACTGGTTCCTCCTGACACGAAAGCGACACTCTGTGCAGGTGTCCCTGGGTCACCTTGTGTGATGTCACCGAGCCCCACGACTCTCTTGTCTTCTCCTGGTCATTAACGAAGGTGACCCCACTCTGGCCTCCTTTCTCGAAGCTGGGTGGCTCCTCCTCTCACATCCAGTTTCCCTAATGGCCACGCTCATTTGCTCCCCGGGAGGCTCAGGGGGTTCCGTTCCTGCTCTGAGACCCCGTCCCGCCCAGCGGGGAGTGGATGGCTGGCGCTCCATCACCGGGAGATGCCTGGCTCCTCTCTCCCGCCCCAGCCCCACACCTGATCAGCCCCCCGGGAGGAGGCCGGATACTGAGCTCGGAGCAGGACCTCTGTGCGCCGGCCCCTCCCCTGCAGGGGAAGCCTCGACTGGAGGGAGCCCCGGGACAGGCGGGCCCTCGGAGGGGCGAGAGGGCCCCTTCCCTGCAGAGGCCTGGCTGGGCCAGGCGGGCTGTTGTTCATCTCCTGTCTGCTGCCATCTTCTTCCACTTGGAAGCTCCCTGTCGCGCTGACATTTTCCAGAGGCCCGTCCAGGAGGAAGGGGGCTGGCGGCCGCACAGCACACGAGAGGGTGTGGGGGTGAGCCCGGCCTTACTAAGGCTGCCTCTTCCCTGGGCTTGGGGCAGAGGGATGGTGCAGACCCCCTCTCTGGTGGGGGGTCGCTTCACGGGTCCCCCGGAGAGCCCCAGAGCCACGGGTTCGCGGCCTCCCTGCCCCACATGTGTCCCGCACAGGGGTCCCCGAGCTAGATCCCCGCCCCCCCGCAGGGGAAGACCGGCTAGCTGTCCCACGTCCCTCCAACGTCCCCTTCCCCAAGGCCCTCTGAGCACTGTGATTCACCAGAAGGAGGCTCGTCTAGGGGCTCGCTGGCCTTCCCTAGCTCCCTGCCACTTTGTAACCCGGAATAAGGCCAGAACCACTCACGTGTCTTAACGTTTCAGGCGCTCAGCGTCTTAGCTAGTGGCTTCCCAGCACCCCAAAGCTCTGGGCAGGGACCTCGCGGTGCCCGGTGCAAGCCAGGAGACAAAGGAATGAGACCCCAAGAGGCCTGGGTCACCCGCCGGGTCGGGGAGAAAGACCCTCGGGTGGTGGTCTCAGGCCGGGTGATGCTTCCGCAGCCCCAAGAAGCCGCCCGCGGCCTGGATGCCGTGCCCGATGACAATGTCCCCTTTCACCTTCCATTTCCCGGCATGCCCCTGCCTCCTGCCTGGCACATTTCCCATTTTCGACTGAAAGCAAGTCAGCCCAGGCCAGGACAGCCACCTGCCTGAGGTGCTGTGGCCAGCCCCGCCAAGTCGGGGTCCCTTGTGGGAAGGCCGGGGTGGTGGACGTTGATGCAGGTGAGGGGGGCACAGTGCCGGCAGGCAACCCCTCAGGAAAGGAAGCTGTTGGCCGTTGTTACAACTGACAGGCACCAGAAAAGGGCACCCTTACACCTGGGTGGGGGGCAGGTGGTCCGAGCTTCCAGGCTGGGGGAGCCCCGGGGGGAGACATCCAACCTGGGGGCCCAAAGAGGTGGAATTTGAGGGGCCCTAGGAGTGTGTGGAGAACAGGTGAGGCCACTAAAGGCAGAGGAAAGGCCAAAACGGGGCTCGGCTGGCAGAGGCGGGGGACTGAGGCTGCGGGGGTCCCGCCCTCTGACCGTGACTCAGGCAGGCCATTGTTCCCGGGGCAGGTGGGGGCGGCAGTGGAACGGAGCCCCCTCCCTGCCCGCCCAGGGTGGCTCGGCAGAATTACAGAGACTGAGCCGCTGGTTGCTAATGGGCTTGGGGAAAATGGGATGAATTTAGCGGGTGTTTTTCAGGCCCAAAGCTATTGAATAAATGAAGCGCGCACAGCCCCAGCCGCTGACGCACCGCCGGCTGCTGGCGTCCTGGCAGGAGGCGGGGGCGGCGGGCGGTGGGACTGGGGGACGGGAGGGAGGGCGGCGGGGGCCTGGCGGTGGGGGGGGGGGACACAACCCTACGTGCCTGGTGCGGGCTGGGGGGAGGAGCAGGGGCGTGGGCGCGATCAGAGGTGGGGGGGACCTCAGAGCCCGCCTTGCCGGGCAGGGGAGACGGGGCCCGAAGGAGAGAGGGGAAAAGGGGAGAGGCTGGGGGGAGGGGGGTTTGCAGGAGATCTTGACCTTGTTCCCCCCCCCCCCCCTGCCCCGGTGGGTCGTTGCTGGGGGACCCTGTGCCACTGTCACTCACAATTAGGGGCCTGTCCCAGGTGAGGGGACATCTGCAATGTGGGCAGCAAGCAGACTAGGGCTGCTTGGACGAGGTGGGAGGATCAGTGAGTCTGAGCCTCGGGCATCTCCACCTGGACCCCCACTCCTCTCCCCCCCCGAGCCCCGTGTGGTGGAAGGTGGGCTTGAGGGTGACACGGGGGCCGCCCTGGGAGCTGTGCTAGGGGTGGGGCTGCAGGGGGCTGACCCCTGCTCGGCTGTGGAAAAGGTAAAGCCCACCCCGGGTGCTGTGGCATGGTAAAGGGTGGGGGGCAGCCGGCCAAACGGAGCTCGCGGGGGTCAGCCCCAGGCCTCGGAAGGGCCCAGAGCTCCCACACCTGTAGAAAGCCCCTGGATGCAGGGTGGGGGGGCCTGGGTCTCCCCTGCATCCTCCAAGAATGTGCTGTGTGACCCTGGGCAGGCTCATGGCCTCTCAGGACCTTCGGTTTCCAGAGGCTAAGACACGAGACGCAGAGAGTAGGGACTCCTGAGCGCACACATCCACGCTCACGCAAACGCCACTGCTCTCCAGGCCCCGTGGTTCCCGGAGCCCACAGGGGCTGGTTGAGGCCCCAGCTCGGAGTTGCTGGATCCCTCTGACGCTTTTCTAGAACACACAGCCAGGCAAGTGGGCGGGGGGTCGGGGGGGGGGGGGGGCTCCTTTCCTTCAGAGAGGAAGCCTCCAGGAGGCAGCGCGAGCTGTCAGCCTTGACCAATCATCACCACGAGGCGGCCGCAGACTTCAGACATGCGGGCCGAGGGGTCTGAAACGAAACCTCTAAGGGGACACCGTGGAATGACAGTGGCGGCTGGGCACGGGACACACTGGGGCGGATAACTGTCCCCAAGAGCCACCAAGCCCACCCACTTGCCCTCGGTTTCCAGGTACCCCTGGGGGATCCCTCTCCTCTCCTATGGAGCAACCCCAAACCCTGAGGGTCCTGGGGGAAGGTGCTTCCGAAACTCAGTTTCCACACGCGCAAAATGGAGATAAAAGGCTAAGCCAGGCAGAGGCCTGCACCTTGGCTCCCTTGAGGGCCGCCCCACTGCCCAGGGCTCTCACCCCTCGGCCCCTGAGAGCGGCTGGGGACGCCGGGGAACAGTCTGTCCAAAGCCCTTCCTCCAAGGTGTCCTGGGCGGTAGTGGAGGGCGGGGGCCGTCTAGCAGGATGTGGGCCTCCCACCTTGCGACGCTCAGCTTGACCTCTAACTTCCAGACACGCCCCGCGGGGTGCAGACACGTGCCCAGAGCCACGCGGCAGGCGTGTCCCCACCCCCAGCCAAATGCCACGGGATCCCACGCACGGCTGGACAGGCTGCCCTGGCTCCACGGAGCGGCGAGGGAGAATGCACCACGGGGAGGCTGGGGACGGGAGAACCCGGATCCTCAGACCAGAGAGGAGAAGGGGCCTCGGCGGTAAAGCAGCGGGTGCCAGTCCCTTGAGCCGCCAGAGGGGCTGTTTGTCGTCTGTGGGCAGCACAGCCTGCTTGTTTTCACCTGCCCTTAGACAAACCTATGAAGTGGCCTATCATTGTCTCCGATTGGCCTTGTCGCGGCTTAGCGTCCGTGAGATGATTTATGTCCTCCCCCCCACCCCCCACCGAACAACACGGCCCCCAGGAGAGCGCGGGGCCAGCTTCCGGCGCACAGGGTCACCAGGAGAGAGCGGGGCCAACCTCCACCAGGTGCCGGTAACGGCAGGAGCACGCCCCCGTGCCAGCCTCGCTTCCAAGCAGGTGGCTTTTTTCGGCAGGATTTCTTTTTTTCCCCTCCAGCTTTCTGAAGGTATAATTGACAAATAAAATTGCATATATTGAAGTTGTACAATGTGATGATTTGATATACCTAGGCATTATGAAATGATTACTGTAATCAAGTTAATTGACGTGCACATCCCCTCAGTCACCGGTTTTGTGTATGCGTGAGGGTGTTGTAAGAGGCACGCGGCAACTTTCAAGTACGGTCACCGTGCTGTTGATCAGACGCACAGAGCTTCCTGCTCGTACACGGGGGGGTGGGGGGGACCCCACATCTCCCCAGTTCCCCTCCACCCTGTGCCTGGCCACTGCCATTCGACCCGCAGTTTCTTCTTTTTTTTTTTTTCCTAAATGTTTATTTTTGAGAGAGAGAGGGAGGGAGCACCAGAGGGGGAGGAGGCAGAGAGAGAGGAACAGAGGATAGGAAACAGACTCTGAGCTGTCAGCACAGAGCCCGACACGGGGCTCGAACCCACGAACCGCGAGATCATGACCTGAGCCGAAGTCAGAGGCTTAACTGACCGAGCCACCCAGGCGCCCCATCGACTCACAGTTCCTATGAGCTCCCTTTTTCGTTTTGTCCATGCCTCATATAAGTGATACCATAGAGTAATTGTCTTTTTTGTCCAGCTTATTTCACTTACCGTGATGTGCTCCAGGTGCCTCCAAGTGGTCCCAAATGGCAGGATTCCCTTCTTTTTTGTGACTAAGTGATATTGCATTGTAGGCCTGCACCTGTCTCCTTGTCTCATCCAGCAGGGGACACTTAGGCTGTGTCCCTGCCTTGGCTCTTGGGAACGATGCTGTGGGGAACAGAGGGGGGAAGGAATCTGCTCCACATGGTGATTTCACTTCCTCTGGACGGGTACCCAGAAGGAGGAGCGCGGCACCATAGGGTAATTCCGTTTTTAATTTTTTGAGGCGCCTCCATACTGGTTCCCGCGGTGGCCACACCAGTCTGCGTCCCCTCCCGCACGGGGCACCAGGGCTCCCTCTCCGCCGCCTCCTCGCCAGCTCTTGTCTCTTCTTGCGGACAGCCATCCCGACAGGGGTGAGGTGACGGCTCCTCGTGCCGCGGATTTCCATTTCCCCGACGACGAGTGACAATGAGCATCTTTCCACGTGCCCGCTGGCCGTCGGTATCCTTCTTTGGAGAAACGTCTCTTCACATCTTCCGCCCATTTTTCAGTCGGGCTTTATGTTTGCCGTTGAGTCGTCTGAGCTCTTTATGTAACGGGTATCTGTTCGATAGCTCCGCACCTTACGCCGTGCCCACCCCGAGCGTGGCTACCATCTGTCACCACACGACCCTATTACGGCACCACCGGCTACGTTCCGCAGACTTCCTTACATAGTTTGAGTATCGACTCCTTACCGGGACATGTAGTTTGCAGATACTTTCTCCCATCTGTCATGTTGTCGATGGTGTCGTTTGCTGGGCAGAAGCTTTCTTCGTTCGGTGCGGTCCCCACTTGTCTGGTTTTGCTTTTCTTACCTGTGTTTTTGGTGCTGGATCCCAGAAATCGCTGCCAAGACCCACGTCAAGGAGTCTTGCCCTTATCTTTCCTTCTAGGAGTTTCATGGCTTCGGGTCTTCCCCTTGAGTCTTTGATCCATTTCGAATTAAGCTTTGTGAGCGGTATAAGCTAGGGTTCCGTTTCATTCTTCTGCACGTGGAGATCCAGGTTTCCCAACACCATTTATCGAAGGGACCGTCCTTTGCCCATCGTGTATTTTTGGTGTCCTTGCCAAGGATTAGTTAGTTGATCCTATACGCGGGAGTTTATTTCTGGGCTCTCTATTCTGTTCCACTTATCGGTGTGTCTGTTTTCATGCCATACCACACTGTTTTAAGTACCATTGCCCTGTAACATCGTTTGAAAGGAGGGAGCATGATGCCTCCTGCTTTGTCCTTTTTTCTCAACATTGCTTTGGCTGTTGGAGGCCTTTTGCGCATCCATACAATAGTAGGATTGTTCTCGGTTTCTTTAAAAAAATTTTTTTTAACATTTATTCATTTTTGAGACACAGAGGGAGACAGAGCACAAGTGGGGGAGGGACAGAGAGCGGGTTGGGACCCAGAATCCGAAGCAGGCTCCAGGCTCTGAGCTGTCAGCACAGAGCCTGATGAGGGCTTGAACCGTGAGATCGTGACCTGAGCTGAAGTCGGACACCTAACCAACAGAGCCACCCAGGCGCCCCAGGATTGTTCTTTCTGTTTCTGTGACAAACACCACCGGAATCTTGACAGGGATTTTGCATTGAGTCCACACATGGCTTTGGGTAGTGCACTATGGGTTAGCTTTCAGTTTATTTGTGTCTTCTACGATTTATTTCATTAAAGTCTTGTAGTTTTTAGTATACAGGTCTTTCACCTTTTTGGTTAAATTTATTCCTCAGTATTTTTATTCTTTTTGATGCTATTGTAAGTAGGATTGGCTTCTCAATTTCTCATTAATCGTTCATTATTAGTGTATGGAAATGCAACAGATATTTGTGTATTGATCTTGTATCCTGCAACTTTACTGAGCTTATTTATTAGTTATAATAGTTTTTTAATTGAGTCTCTAGTGTTTTCTATGTATAATATCATGTCCAAAAATAGCAATAATTCTACTTCTTCCGTTCCATACAGACTCCACAGGAGTCCCTTATGATGGTTTGTGTCACTCTCGTATCAATCGTAATGTCTCCCCTTTCATTTCTAATTCATTTCTTTCAGCCTTTTCTCTTTTTTTCTCAGTTCAGCTAAAGGCTTGTGAGTTTTGTTATCTTTTCAAACTCCAGCTCTTAGTTTCGTCGATGTTTTCTACTGGTTTTCTAGTCTCTATTTCATTTATTTCTGCTGTGATCTTCATTACTTCCTCCTTTCAGCTAACTTTGGGCTTAGTTTGTTCTTCTTCTAGTTACTTCAGGTGTAAAGTTAGGTTATTCATTTGAGAGCTATATTTTTTCCTAATGTGGGCATTTAGCTCTATAAAATTTCCTTCTCACAACTATTTTCGTTGCACCCTCTAAGTTTTGGTATGTTGTATTTCCATTTTCATTTTTCCCAAGATTTTTTTTTTTTAATTTTCTTGCTGATTTCTTCTTTGAACCATTGATTGCTCAGGAGTATGTTGTTCAATTACCCCATATTTGTGAATCTTCCCATTTTCCTTCTGATTGCTTTCTAGTTTCATACCATGTGTTCAGACATGTTATTTGATATAATTTCAATCTTCTTAAATTTGTTAAGATTTGTTTCCTAGCCTAGATATGATCTATCCTGGAGAAGTTCTTTGTGCACTTTGAGAATAATGTGTATTCTGCTGCTGTTGGATTAAGTGTTCTGTATACATCTGTGAGACCCATTTGTTCTAAAGTGTAGTTCAAGTCCAATGTCACATTTGATTTTCTGTCCGGACGATCTATCCATTGTTGAAAGTGGAGTGTTGAATTCCCCCACTATTTTTGCACTGCTGTGTACTTTTCCCTTCAGGTCTGTTGATATTTGCTTAATATATTTAGGTACTATGTCAGGTGCTTATATATTAACAACTGTCACACCCTCTTGAGTTGACTCTGTTAACATTTATTAGAATGACCGTCTTTGTGTCTTGTTACACTTTTTGAGTTGAAGTCTATTTTGTCTGATGTAATCTGGCTTTCCCTAATCTCTCTTGGTTTCCATTTGCATGAAATGTCTTTGTCCATCCATCCCTCCACTTTCAGCCTATGAAAACTGAATTAAGTCTCTTGTAGGCAACATACAGTTGAGTCATTTTTAAAAATGTTTTAACCCATCCAGCCATTCCATGTAGTCACTCTACCAGTTTTGCTTTGAAAATTTAATCCATTTACATTTAAAGTAAATGTTGATACATAAGAACTAACCATTGCTATCTTGTTAACTGTTTTCTTTTTTTTTTTAATATATGAAATTTATTGTCAAATTGGTTTCCATACAACACCCAGTGCTCATCCCAAAAGGTGCCCTCCTCAACACCCGTCACCCACCCTCTCCTCCCTCCCACCCCCCATCAACACTCAGTTTGTTCTCAGTTTTTAACAGTCTCTTATGCTTTGGCTTGTTAACTGTTTTCTAACTGCTTTGTAGTTTCTGTGTTCCTTTGTTCCTTTCTTCCATTCTTCCTAGGTGAGTTGATAATACACCATAGTGGTATGCTTTGGTATCCTTTTCCTTTATCTTTGTGAATTTATATACCGTTTTTTTTCTTTGTGATTACCATGAAGCTTATGTAAAACATCTTAGTTATAACAGTCTATTTTAAGCTGATAACGACTTATCTTAGATCACATACAAAAACTAACCTTTTACTACTTCCCAAGGTTTTATACATTTCATGTCACCATTTACATCTTTTAATATTGTGCATTCAGTAACGAATCATTATAGCTATATTTGTGTTTAATACTTTTGTCTTTGCACCCTTATCCTGGAGTTAAATAATTTACATATTACCAATACAGTATAAGAGTATTCTGAATTTGACAACATACTTACTTTCACTTGTGCATTTTGTATTTTCATATGTTTTCGTGTTACTAATTAGCATTCTTTCATTTCGGCTTGAAGAACTCCCTTGAGCGTTTCTCAGAAGGCTGGTCCAGTGGTGATAAGCTCCCTCAGCTTTTCTTTGTCTTGGACACGTTACCTCTCCTTCATTTCTGAAGGACAGCTTTGCAGAGTAAAGGATTCTTGGATGACAGTTGTTTCTTTCCACACTTTGAATATTTCATCCCACTCTCTCCTGGCCTGCTAAGCTTCTGCTGAGAAATCCCGTGAAATGCCTTACGGAAGTTCCCTTGTATGAGATGAGTTTCTTTTGCTCTTTAGAATATTTTTTTTTTAATTGAAGAAGACACAAATAATCTGAAAGCTAACCCATGGTGCTAGTTTGGAAGAATTGATATTGTTAAATGTCCATGCTACCCAAAGCCATGTGTGGACTCAATGCCGAACGAAGAAAGCTTCTGCCCAGCAAACGACACCATCGACAACATGACGGACGGGAGAAAGTATCTGCAAACTACATGTCCCGGTAAGGAGTCGATACTCAAACTATATAAGGAAGTCTGCGGAACGTAGCCGGTGGTGCCGTAATAGGGTCGTGTGGTGACAGATGGTAGCCACACTCGGGGTGGGCACGGCGTAAGGTGCGGAGCTATCGAACAGATACCCGTTACATAAAGAGCTCAGACGACTCAACGGCAAACATAAAGCCCGACCGAGAAATGGGCAGAAGATGTGAAGAGACATTTCTCCAAAGAAGGAAACCGATGGCCAGCGGGCACGTGGAAAGATGCTCATTGTCACTCGTCGTCGGGGAAATGGAAATCCGCGGCACGAGGAGCCGTCACCTCACCCCTGTCGGGAGGGCTGTCCGCAAGAAGAGACAAGAGCTGGCGAGGAGGTGGCGGAGAGGGAGCCCTGGTGCCCCGTGCGGGAGGGGACGCAGACTGGTGTGGCCACCGCGGGAACCAGTATGGAGGTGCCTCAAAAAATTAAAAACGGAATTACCCTATGGTGCCGCGCTCCTCCTTCTGGGTACCCGTCCAGAGGAAGTGAAATCACCATGTGGAACAGATTCCTGCCCCCCTCTGTTCCCCACAGCATCGTTCCCAAGAGCCAAGGCAGGGACACAGCCTAAGTGTCCCCTGCTGGATGAATGGACAAGGAGACGGGTGCAGGCCTACAATGCAATATCACTTAGTCACAAAAAAGAAGGGAATCCTGCCATTTGGGACCACTTGGAGGCACCTGGAGCACATCACGTTAAGCTTTCAAGCATTTTATGGATTTGACATTTTTTAATCCTGTTCATGGCTCCAATGGGTGGGTGTTATTGTTAGTCCCTCTTTACTGATGAGTAAACTGAGGCCAGATAGTTCGAGTAACTTGCATGGGTCACAGAGCTGCTAAGTGGTGAGCGGGAATTTGAACTCAGACCCTTAGTCTCCAGAATCTATGCCCATCTTTGGTGATGTGGCTTTCCAGCCCACAAAGATGTCTATGTCTTAATTCCCAGTGCCCGTGAATATGTGATTTTACATGGCAGAAGGGACGTCGCAGATGCGATCATTCAGGACCTCGAGATGAGATGATGTTAGATCGTAGGCATGGGCCCCACAGCATCACTAACACCCTTGTAAGAGAAAGGTGAGAGGTCAGAAAGGGGGAAGAAGATGAGATAAGGGCAGCAGAGGTCAAAGAAAGCGAGATTGGAAGCCAGGTGGTTGGCTTAAGGACGGAGGAAGGGGCCAGGAGCCAAGGAATGCAGGGGCCTTCTCCATGTTAGAAAAGAAAAAAAAAAAAATTCTAACTTAGACCCTCCAGAAGGAATACAGTCCTGCCAATACCTTGATTTTAATCCAGTGGAAACCATTTAGAACTCCTGGTCTCCATTTATCATTTAGGTAATACATTGATCACTGAGGTAGCTATGTATTGATTTAAGTCCCCGAGTTTGTAGTATTTTTTTATCACAGCAGCAATAGGAATCTCATACAGGGTTCAAATCCAAGGGCCTGGGAGTCGCTAGGGCTGCTCCTTCCTGAGCAAAAGGCTGGACTGGGAAAACCTTCCTGCCCAGCACCCTGCTGGGGCCAACAAGGAGGGGAGGAGGGAGGGGTGGGAGGATTACAAGATTTGGAGCTGGAAGCAAGTACATTCCTGGGATTCCATACCAGAGGGGGAATGTAACAGCAGCAGGGGTGCCAAGGGCTGTGGACATTTGCAGAGTGCTTTGTGCTGAGTGCTTTGTGCTGAGTGCTTTGTGCTGAGTGCTGCCTTTAAGCAAGGCAGTCCTCGCCTGGCCCTGGAGCGAGGGCCGGTCAGAAGGCCTCCCTGGCAAGCCTGAGGTGCATGGCTGGCGACTGGCAGAGGCAGGCTCAGGGCCAGACCCAGCTGACTGATCTGAGCCCATGCTCTTTTTTTTTTTAATTTTTTTTTTCAACGTTTATTTATTTTTGGGACAGAGAGAGACAGAGCATGAATGGGCGAGGGGCAGAGAGAGAGGGAGACACAGAATCGGAAACAGGCTCCAGGCTCTGAGCCACCAGCCCAGAGCCCGACGCGGGGCTCGAACTCACGGACCGCGAGATCGTGACCTGGCTGAAGTCGGACGCTTAACCGACTGCGCCACCCAGGCGCCCCTTAATTTTTTAAAGTTTATTTATTTATTTTTGAGAAAAAGACAGAGAGTGAGCAGGGGAGGGGCAGAGAGGGAGGGAGAGAGAGCATCCCAAGCAGGCTCTGCATTGTCAGCGCAAAGCCTGATGTGGGGCTCGAACTCACAAATGGTGAGACCATGAGATCACGACCTGAGCTGAAGCCAAGAGTCAGAGGCCTAAGCGACTGAGCCACCCAGGTGCCCCAACGCTCTTAAACTCTTAAGCGAAGCCCCTCCAGCTGGGCTTTTGCTGGTGGCTGGAGGGGAAGCGTCCCATCAGTATCTGCCTGATGATGTCCCTTCACGATCCCACTCAACAAAGGGTCACCGTCCCCCACATCCCTGTTGCCGCCCGCCCCGTGCGTGGTCTGGCCAGGCACAGGACACAACGAGGTCAGGTGGGGTTGGGGGGACAGGTCATCTCGACATAAATCGGGGGTGCTGGGATGGAGACAGACAGGGAGGGGAAGAGAGGGTCAGGCTCCCGGGGAAGATGCTGGAAGAGCCACACCCAGATCGCAAAGCCTTCACCAGACAAGGCATTGGAGCCACGGCGCGCCAGACAGAAGGAGGGACGTGTGCGAAGGAGCTGGGCTGTGACGTCGCACAGTCTAGGCGAGGACCGAGATGCGCCTGAGGCTGATTTGGCTGGAAGCCCACAGGCCCCCCTTGTCCAGCAGAGCAAGCACGTCAGGGAGCCCCGACGCCGGGGTCTCCTGCCTTGAGTCAGCCTCTGCAAACCCAGTCCAGCTGCTTGGGGTCAGGCCCCCTACTGAGGCTCCGGGCCAGTGGGCGGGGTGGGGGACAGAACGAAGGCCCTGGCCGGGCGGGGCAGGGGACACAAAGGGTGGCCACAGGTGGCTCTCACCCTCCAACAATGCCTCAGAAGCAGTGTAGACACTGAGTCCCGCCCACACAGGCGTGGCTCTGGAGGCGGGAGGCCCAGGCCTGTCCCCCAGCGCGTGTTTTCAGAACTACGGCCTGAGACTTGTTTAGCGCCTGTCAAAAACCACGAGCAAATTGCCGGGGTGAAACGTCACAGGAACATCGTTTCTGACAAAACCCTGGAAGTAACCCACCAGCCAGGCAAGGCCCGTGTGCGATGCTACGGAGCCTGGGGCCTCCCCGCACAGCGTGTCCAGCCAGGGAGCTCCCTACCTCTGCGGCCAGATTCCTCAAGGGCCACTTGGAAACAGAGACGGGGACCCAGGGGACAGGAGCCTCTTTCTGCTCCTGCCGGTAGGAGGTGTTTACGGCCGGAGCCGGCCTAGCCTGGCAACCTCACGGCCTCGGTGGCCAGCCAGCTGGAGCCTTCGGGGTGGAAGCTGTGTCCAGACTTTGCTAGGTCAGCAAGACCGGGCTCAGCGGACAGCCCAGGCCTTGGCAGGGCTAGCGGGGCACAGGGCTGCGTCTTGGTCGGCCTTCCCGGGCTCCCCTGGGAGGGCACAGTTCTTCCAGGCCTGGGCTCCCCCGAAGCTGGAAACCCCCAGGGAGAGAGCGTTTCTCCACTTAGTTCGAGGGAAAACTTCCTCTGTTCCCACCTGTCCTCCCTTCCGGTCCCTCTCCCTGCTGTGCACTCAGTCGCCGTGACCCTGGCGTGGGCGGGTGTCCCGGGAAGCGGGACCTAACAGAACGTCTCTGCCATGGACCCAATGCCAAGGGCTCAGTGGCCACTGCAGGAAAAGAAGAGGATGTGGATAAGGACAGAGCCAGAAATGTAATCATTTGAACCCCTCCCCACCCCCACCCCAAAGGCAGCAACATCCTCGATGAACGCAGAGTGGGTTTTCCTGTTTGCTGACCTCCTTCTCACGGGGCGCGTTCGAGGGGTCGTCTGGGGCCCGACGCTGTACCGGAGACCCCCACACATGCTCTCTTGCGGGGTCCCCATCGCAAGCCAAGTACTCGGCTTGCACGGTAAATGGCGGCAACCACCCATTTCTCTGACTGGCAAACCGAGGCTTGAGCCGTCAAGGCACCCGAGGCCTCAGAGGCAGCGAGGGCAGGGCCGGGACCCCACCCCAGCTGATTCTGACCCGTAGAACCCAGGCTGACGGTGGCCCACTGCCCCTCGGGCCGCTCCCACTCGCAGAACGGAGCCCCCCTCCGGCCCCTCGGAAGGACCCGGTTCCAGGGCTGCCCCTGGCTCACAGCCGCGCTCTGCCTTCTGCTCCCGCGCGGGGCCAGCACGAGGCCGTGGTGGCTCCCCTCACTGGCCTCCCCTGGGCACCCGCCTGGGCCTCACCATCCCAGGCTCAGGCCCGGGCTCAGGGTCGCCTCCTTCAGCGGGGCACGTTGTGAGCTGAGCTGAGCCATCTCAAAGCACACGTTGGAGCCCTATAATCCTTGCACCTCAGAACGTGACATTTTTGGAGACAGGGTCTTTTCGTGTTGAATGAGGTCACCAGGGAGGGTCCCCCTGCAATGTGACCGATGTCCTTATACGAAGGGGGGATCTGGACCCAGAGAATCACAGAGGGAGATGATGGCAGAGATCAGGGTGATGTGTCTACCAGCCTAGGAACGCCGAAGGTGCCCAAACACACTCCGGCAGCCGGGGGGCAGGCCTGGAGCAGATTCTCCCCCCCAGTCTCAGAAGGAGGCCACGCTGCTCACGCCTGGACCCTGGACTTCAGGCCTCAGGAGCTGTGAGATGATATGTTCCTGCTGCTTCAGTGGCCTGTGCAATGGTACTTGGTCGTGGCAGCCGGTGCGAACTAATGCGGGGAGGTGGGCTCCAGCCCCTGCAGTGTCCCCAGGCCAGCACGCCCAACACGCCCTGTCCTCCCTCCCAGCCTCTGCCTAGGCAGTGGCCTCCCCCAGGATGCCGTCCTGTCTGCCTGGGGGGCGCCGCTCCTGCCAGCCCCCCATCCGGGGATGGGCTGATCCGAGGGGGGCCGTGACGCTGACCTGGGAACCAGGGTCTGAGTGAACCAGGAGCCTGACCCCTTGAGAGTCTGTGCCTTTCATGTTCCCTCTTGCACCCCCCCGTGGGGAGCTTCCTGCCAGCCTGGGGGTGTCTCTGCAGGGAGACGAGATGCAGCCCGGAGGCATGGGGGAACCTCAGAGTGTTTGGACCAAGCAGCCCCTTACGGGACAACCATTCACAAAGTAGCTGTAAATGAATCAGAAATACAGAGGTTCCATCTCCCATGAAACATAAATGGGTTTATAGAGGTTAAGGGGTAAGTGCGGATTTTCTAAAGGGCATCTGGGCACTGGCCTGTGCTGGTCGCTGGGGCTCTGGAGACAGGTGAGCCCAGCAGAGGGGTGTAAGGTCAAGCCTGACTCCCAAGAGGCCCCTGCAGTGTCTCCTTTGGGCTTCCAGCAGCCCCGTGATTGACTCAGCCCATTTCACAGATGGAAAAACTGACACGCAGGCTGGACAAGGCCCTGGCCTGGAGGAGGGACAGCTAGGATCTGGACTCTGTTTACCCTGACTCTGAGCCCTGAGCTCTTTTACTGCATGACAAAGGTTTTAGGAGCCCTGGGGGGGGAGAGGGGGGGTTTGGTTGGCTCCAAGGGGTGGGAGTGTTTGAATAGGGCCCTGGGCAGGAGCAAAAAAGCTCACGGGGCCTGGGGCTGGTAGGGCGGCATGAGGAATGCTGAGTTCCTATTGAAGGATGTATTCCAGAAGGTTCCAGCCACCCAGACAGGCCTCTGGCTGCAGGCAGGCACCGTGTCTCTGCCCAAGGTCCGGACACACAAGAACGTGGGTGAGGGGGATCGTGGGCCATGGCCAGGTGGTGTAAATGACCTCAGGTGGGGCCCTTCGCTCCAGCTCTGGAATTTCTATCACCGCCTCTCACCCACGGTGTCCTGGGCATCCAGCCCAACGCCCCCAGACAGCTCCGTCCTGCTGTCCAGTGACTTTTCCTGGAGTCTTGGCTTCCGGGGGAGGTGGGGGGGTGCTGCTGGAGGTCACGTGGGGCCTCTTTCTCTGGACAGGGGGATGCAGAATGTGAGGGAGGGAAGGAAAGGGCTGTGAGGTCTGAGTCCAGGGGACAATGGGGGACACCCTCACTGAGGTCAAGGCCAGCGGAGCCCTTCCTATACCACCCTGCACAAGCTCCCCCTTTTCTGAGCCCCACCCTGTGGTTCCCAACACACCAGGCTCACCCACCCCTGTGCCCTGCTGTTTCTTCCCTACCAGGCACCCTCCCCCTCCACGGCTCAGCCCTGCTCTGCTCACAGGATGGAGCGGTGCCCTGTGCTGGGTCCCCGCTCCCGCAGCGTGTGGGGCACATGGAGGTCATCATCTTCCCACTGGGTCTGGGATGACATCACCGTCCCCTTCCCCAGCACGCCGCAGCTGGAGGACAGGGCTTCTGCCCCTCCCCCCACCCCCACCTAGCGGAATCATGGCGGCTGGAAGCGACGTCACCCATATCCCTTCGCCTCTCCCAGGAGCGACAGAGCAGGTGGCCACTCTGTGGCCCAGCTCCCCGTGCTGTCTGGGCCATCTCTCCAAGCTGCTCGGCCCCAGGCCTCAGTCTCCTCCCTCTGTAAGCAGAGTGGGTCACCCCAAAGCAGAAGGGTCTCTGTGGGTAGTAAATGCTCAGTAAAGGTGCTCTGTCAGAGTCCACCGGTGTCCCTGCCCAAGGCCCCAGGTCATATCTCACCCTCTCCCTGTGAGCACAAGAAAGGACAGCCTGGGCCTGCATGGTCCCTGTGGAGAGGTGACCCTGGGCTCTGCACAGGCTGGAGGCCACAAGGGGCGGGGCCTTGTAGCGGTCGGGGAGCTCTGAATCTAATCGGGGGCCTGGAAATCCTGGGGAGGGGAACAGTCACCGATGGGCCCATCCCAGACAGGGAGAGTCACCGAATGCCCCAGAGCCGGCCTCCAGGAGGCTGGGACACTGGTCTCGGGCGCCTGGGACCCTGGACCCTGGCCTCCAAAGCCAGGAGATGTCTGAGGACCAGAGGGGCAAATAGCAGCTGGGTGGTGCTCATAGTGAGGCCGTGAGGACAGACGGATAGACTCTTGGAGACCTGTGCACCGTGCACCTGACCGTGAGGAAATCGAGGACTGAGTCGGCCGTGAAGCTGGCGGGCCCCTCGCCAGGGATGGGACGGCACTGTCCCGAGGTGAGTTGCTTAGACGCCCCCCCCCCCCCCCCCCGCAGACCCAGCCGGTGCCAGTGCAGGGGTCACCCTTGGGACAGGCGGAGAGCAAGAGGCCGGCAGAGGCCCCACACTCATAGGACACAGATACCCCCTCTGCCTCCGTGCCCCGAGCGGTGACCTTGTCTGCCACACACATGTCACAGGGACCCGAGACCAGAGGGATCAGAGGCCCCAGGGGTGGGGTGTTTTGCTTGGGAGTCTCCTGGGACAGCAGGAAGCCAAGATTTAGGGGACCCCAGTGGTGTAGCTGGGCCAGTGACCCTCTAGACGTCTTGGTCAAACCCTCATCCTCTCCAGCCAGAGTCCTGCCCCAGGTCGGGGGTGTGGCTGAGTCCTGTGGCCAGGACGCCCGGTGTCCCAGCTGGTACAATAGACCTCAGGCTGTCCGGCCGTGGGCGAATCTCTATCACCGTCCCTGGCAGATGGGCAAGTCAGGGTCACGGCTGGAAGGGGCTGGAAAAAAGCCCCAGATGGGCAGCCTTGCCTGAAGCTTGCCCTCCGCCCCTGTCGATGGACACTTCATTCAGCGGATCCGGAACCTGTTCCGACCTCTGATGACCGAAAACCCGGCTTGCCTGCCTGGCGGTGCAGGGCGTGGTCAGACTCCGCCTGGAGTCCCTGCTCCCTGCCCCTCAGTCTCCTCACCCGTAAAACGGGCTGGCCCTGGGATTTCAGAGTCGCCGGGAACAGCTCTGCAAGGAAAGCTCGGTGTGCTCCTCAAGGCGGTCCGCCTGGTCGTCACCGGCTCAGCCGGGCCTACCCTGGCGCTCGGCCAGCCACGAGCATCATCTGTCCTCCTTGACTTCTCGTG
The DNA here is from genome assembly GCF_022837055.1 of Prionailurus viverrinus. Classification (NCBI taxonomy): domain Eukaryota; kingdom Metazoa; phylum Chordata; class Mammalia; order Carnivora; family Felidae; genus Prionailurus; species Prionailurus viverrinus. Next base: position 138,958,297 of record NC_062566.1, read on the forward strand.
CGATTTTGGTATTTTCGACTCTCAGAAAATATCTGTGGGGCGGCCGATTCCTCGCCCGTGCCTGCACATCTGCCCTGGCATCCCCTTCACCGAGGAAGCAAAGGGGATTTCTTCTGCCCCCACCTGCCGGCCGCCCCAAATTTGCCGCCCCATGCCACTGGCCCCCGCCATCTGTCCCCCCTTCCCAGGCCCCGGGCCTCAGTGGCCCAGCTCCTTGCCAGCCAGGAGCCAGGAGGGTCGGCCTGGGGAAACACCGCGTGCTTGGGCCCTGTCAGGCAGGTGCAGGGGACCACAAGGCGTGTTGTTCTCTCAGAAAGAACAGGGACCCTGGGAAACCAGAGCCTGCCAGGCACACGCCGTGGGCTCTGGTGGTTGAGATACGCGGTTCTGGAAGAGATGTCCCTTCCCGTGCCTTCCTCCTACTTGGCCGAGATCCTCACAAAGGAGGTGAAGTTCTAGGGTGTCGGCAAGGGAGACAACGGTGTGCCGGGCCTCTCCTCGTGCTGGACAGCCTCCCTGCGTCATCTCACCGAGTCCTCGCAAACTAGGAGGAAGGTTGGCATTGGAGTCCGTTTCACAGATGGAGAAACCGAGGCTCAGAGACAGAAAGTGAATTGCTTGCTCCTGCTTCTCAGATGGAACCAGGTATCGACAAATGTGGGGTTGGGAGGTGCGGGAGGGTCCCCGCAGTGGGAGCCTCCAGGGACTTGGGACACTGATAAGTTCTGATGCCCCCACTCTGCTCGCCCCACACCCAAAAGCATCCTCAGATGCGGGAGCGGCTTGAACGAGGGCTTGGAGGTAGGAAGTGACCCCGTGTCTCTCGGGGTTGGCGGGGACGAGGCTGGCGGGACTGGGGAGGGCCCTACGGGTCGGGGAGCGCCACGGAGCCGTGAGGGGGGGCGGTCAGGGAGTTTTCAGAAGGCAAAGTGGCCGCCCCACTGGGGACGGTGGAGAAGGGACAGGGAGGGGATGAAGCCGGCCGACGATGCGGCGACACAGGAGCAGTAAGGAGGTGGGGGGCCTGCCTCACCCAAGAAGAAAAGCAGCTTCTGGGAGGAGGGCGACGGTCACGTGTCTCCAGTGTTTCCCTGACAACTCGGGGCCTGGGAGGACATTGCTGGGGCCTCATGGTGCTGGAGGCTGTGGGCCAGGTGACAGCGGCTGACGGGCGGGGAGGGGCCTGGAGGCACGCGCACTCCTCTGGAGGCCAGCGGGAGGAGGGCTGGGGGGCCGGGGGCCGGCTTTATGGGGGACAGGGGCTGAGTGCTCAGGCAATGAGGGACACTCCAGCGCCCAGCACCCATTTCTCAGGTGAAGACAAAGGCCCGGGAACTTACAGAGACTCACCTGGCCCATCACACCCGGCATCTGCTCAGGGCCAGGGATGAGGCGGTACGTCCCCAGAGGCCGGGTCCCTGAGGCCGCCAGGCTTCCAGACTCTTTCTCAGGAGTGGCGGGGGGGGGGGGGAGGAGGGGGTCCCACCTGGGATGTGGTCCTGGAAAATAAGCATCTCAAACAAGTGCCCAGGGGATGCTGATGGTTCTGGTGCTGGGAGTCACTCTGGGAACCTCTGACACAGAGAGACAGAGACAGAGAAACAGCGAGAGAGGCACAGAGACAGAGAGATAGACACAGAGAGACGCAGAGAGAGATACAGAGGGACCGAGGACACAGGGACAGACACAGAGACAGCAAGCGACAGGGAGCCTCGGTCCGCAGTGACCCCGCGGTGACCCAGGAGTACTCTGTTGATCTGGGAAGAAGTGACAGGGGACAGTCACAGCCGGGAGGCCGGAGACGCCAGGGGGCAGCCATGTCAGGGCCTGGGACTGCGTGTGAGAGCGGACGGCCCGAATGCCACGTCCGGGCCCTTTTTCCCTGACCCGGGACACTTGGGTGCAGGTGCAGGATACGGGCTGGCAGGGGACCGGCGGTGACACTTTGTGCCACCTGCAGTCCTCCGGCCAGCTGCTGGGAGGCCGAGGACAGGCTCTTGGCGGGCCCAGAAAGGGCCCTTTGTGGCGGCCGGCTCCCTCTGCTGTCATTAGAGGCAGTCGGGCACGGCAGCCTTAGACCACCAGCCGCAGAGGCCTGCCCGGAGGGGACAGCTCCACCAGGCTCCCCGGTCATGGGCGGACCTGGGGGCTTATGGCCCATGCGTCCCCAAGCTCTGCCCCTTCTCCAGAGGTGGGGGCTTTCGGGCCCTCAGCCTGGGGCCACTTTCCTAGGCTGACCCTGGCAGCCCAGGGCCCCGTGGGCAGCCGACAGTGACCCCAGCTCACCCCAGGGAGGGGGGCAGTCACGTCTCCTGTCTGGCCCAGTGGCCCCCCTCGGTGCCTGTAATTGGCAGGGCCACAAGGAGGGTTTTGTTGACCCCTCAGTGAGGGCAGGCCCACGAGGGGAGGGCTGGCCCCTTTCATCTCCCAGGCCCCCAATTACCCCTTTCTCTGGCCCGGACCAAGAAGCTTTTAAATAGCAACAATCAAGGACCAAGGGGGGCCAGGGGGGCCATGGGGGCGCGGGGCCTCTGAGGCTGCTCACAAAGGAGTGAACATTTGCTCCTGGAGACGGGAAGAACGAGGCCCCACTTGGGTTTAAAAATAGATGCCTGGTCCCTGCCTTGGCTTGGAACACAGTGAACTCCCTCTCGGGGGTGAGAGCCCCTCACCCAGGGCAGGTGCCTGGGGACATCCTGGCAGAGACGGCTCAGCAGAGGCAGGAGCAAGGTCCTGCCCCCACGCCCTTTCCCGCACCGTGTCCTCAGCCTGGACACCTTCCGTCATCTTCCTGCACCTGGGGAACCCTGGCCTACTCTTCCAGAGCCAGCCCGGATGCCCCTGCCCCCGAGGCCTGTCATGATGTCCCCCACTGGCCTGGGGACTCTTGTCACCTGTGAGCCCTGCCGCCCCCGCCTCCATGTATGCTTTGTGGCTCTGTCCCCCTGGGGCGAGGACACTCTCCATGGCTCCTGGGACCCATTCTGGAGCTTGGCATGGGGTCCCGGCTGGCCGTGTTGAGGTGGCACCGGGAGGCCAGGCCCATGGGTGGGTGTGCAGGCCAGGAGGGGCCGGGCAGCTCCCTCCCGAGGGCCTTGGGAGCCCGGAGGCTGCATGGACTCCACAGCCACAGCCCAGGGCCTAGCTGGACCCTCGCCCCACGGGCAACGGGACCAAGCCCCCAGCGCCCTGGCTTCAACTGGGGTGGGCAGAATAACGGGCCCCCAAAATGTCCATGTCCTGATTCCCCGAGCCTGGGAAGAAGTCACATCACCTGTTAAAAGAGACTGTGCACACATGATTAAGGTGACGAACCCTGAAACGGGAGATGATCCTGGAGTATCCGGGGAGCCCAGGAGGGTCAGAGGCAGGGACAGGGGTGTGGCGATGGAGTGAAAGGGGCCACATGCCTGGGAATGCGGAAGCCTCTAGAGGCTGGACATGGCCAGGAAATGGATGCTCCCAGAGCCTTTAGAAGTACTCTTGAGGGTTGTGAGGAGTAAAGGGTTGTGAGCATATTCTGTGTGTCAGGAAGGACATGGGATGGTGGTTGTGGCTCTTCTTATAGGTGCCCGCTTCTCAGTAGCATATGAAAGTCATTTTTTATTTATTTCGCTCATCACAGTGGCAAGCTGAAGAAAATCAGAACTGGAAAGATCTTGGGAGGTTATTAAGCTTGGCTAACACCTAAAATGTCATTCTAAAATTGCCAGCCATTGGGCAGGGCTGAAACTCTGATTTTCCCTCCTTCTCCCTCCCTTCTTCCCCCCTCCCTGTCTCCACCCATGGATCTATCCCTCCCTTATTCCATCTATCCATCCATCTATCCATCTACCCACCCATCCATGTAAGTATCCATCCATCCATCCATCCATCTATCCATCCATCCATCCATCCACCCATCCATGTAAATATTCATCCATCCATCCATCCACCCATCAATCTATCTATCCATCCATCTATCCATCCATCCATGTAAGTATTCATCCATCCTCCCATCCATCCATCCATCCATCCATCATCTATCCATCCATCTATCCGTCCATCTATCCATCCATCCATCCATCCATCCATGTAAGTATTCATCCATCCTCCCATCCATCCATCCATCCATCCATCATCTATCCATCCATCTATCCGTCCATCTATCCATCCATCCATGCACCCACCCATCCATGTAAGTATTCATCCATCCATCTACCCATCCACCCATCCACCCAACCATGCATCTATCATTCTATTACTTCATCTGTTCACCCTCCCATCCTCCTTTCCCTCCTCCCATTACTCCATCCATCTACCCATCCATCCACGTATCCATCCACCCATCCATCTAGCTGTCTCTCCCTCCATCCATTATTCCATCTATTCATCCCTCCCTCCATCCACCTATCACTCATCCAACTGTCTGTGTCCATCCATTCACCCCTCCATCCATCCTTCCATCCATGATCCACCTCTCCTTGAAGCATCCATGAACACTTCCTCTGTGTTGGACACAGGGAACCCAGACTGAGTCAGACCCACACATTTCGAGGAGCACTGGACTGCCATGGGAGACCTCAATTCAACCATGGAATTCCAGAATGGAGAGTGGCTACGGGGAGCCCACATCAGGGGGGTTATATAGGGGTCCAGAGAGGAGCTGTAGGACCTGCCAGGGGAGGGCACGGTTCTGTAGGGAACTCCCCAGAGGAGGCACAACCATGTTTTTCCTGCCCCTGTCCAAAGGGCTAGAGGATGCCAGCACATCTTTACCCCCTCCCAGCCAACCTGAGAGCAGCCTTCATTCTGCAATTTAATCCCAGTTCCCATAGGGTCACAGATGTCCTCGACTCGAAGACACAGAGATAAAAACGTCATAATGACCGCAGCGAGACGAAAAATAATAACAATCCCCGATGCCGAGAAAACTGAGATGCGTCACTTACATCTCGATAAATTGTAAAATTTATCTTCTTGTGTCGCTCCTCCTCTTCTCTATTTCATTTACAGTAGATTTTTAATAAAAAAAAGTTGATAAAAATCAAAGCAACATAGTCAAAACAGAAAAGTTTGACATTTATAGATGTTGTTTATTACTTTAGTGTTTTAAAGTATTAAAAAAGGCAACCAGAATTAGTTTCTTATCAAATGTCAGATTTTCACCAAGGTCTCGCCTACAAACGATTTAAACTTTGTTCACTGGAACAAAGTTGCGTGTCTCTGTGAGAACGTAGGGAGAGTCCCTGCAGACTGGCGGTGATGTTTTTCTCCACATCTCAGCTCCTCTAAAGAATTATCTTGTCACGTTGTCTTCCTAATAAGCTGAGAAGGAGTCAGCTTTCCTTGTCCTAGCTTCCCTCTTCAAGGCATGCATGTGGCTCTTCTTCTGCATCCCGTGAAAGGCACACTGGAGGGACACTGCAGGGGTGCAAAGGCTCTGACCTCGGCCAGGTCCTAATTTCTCCAGCCCCGGGGCCAGCCGATCCCTTTTGCAAGCACAGCTGCCCGAGGTGGGCGAAGCAAGGTGTTCTCTCGGTGGACGCAACAGCCCCGGGGGGTGGGAAAGGTGGGGTGTCGGGTTGGAGAGTTTAATTCCCTGGAGCAGAGACCAAGTTAAGCCAGCATAAGCCAGGCGGAAGAATGCGGGAAGGAGAGAGGGGCTCCTGAGGTCACAGTGAGCACAGAGCATCCGGGAACAAGCCCCTGGAGCCTGGAGAAAAGTGGGCGTGGCCAGGAGCTGGGGAGCGGGGTCCCCATCTCAGAGCTGGAGGCCAGGTTCCAGCTCCACGACCCCAGGAACGTGTTCGTCGGGGGCAGGGGCAGAGAAATAAGAGCAGACAGGGTTTGAATCCGTTTCGCACCACTGGGCCATGTCCTGAGCCAGTCACTTCTCCCCTGGAGCCTTATCTTCCCCACATAAGGTGCAGTGACCTCCCTTAGCCTCAGCTTTCTCATCTGTAAAATGAACAGAACGATCCCCCAGCACAGAGGGGCACAAGCCCCCATAATCATTCATCCGAGGCCTCCCCCAGTTTGGGGATTCTGCATGCCTGTGGGCAAGCTGGGGTGTGAACCCAGGAGCCTGATCTGGCCCTTAGGCCCTCCCCTGCTCTCTGCTTTTGCCCTGCTGGCAGAGTCAGGGTGCAGAGGTGAGGCCCAGGACACAAGCTTCGAGCCCGTCTCTCTCCCCCCACCCCTCCCTTGCACTCTCCACCACACAGCCTCCAGGAAAGGCAGTCTTCTAAATTCCAGAACTTTCCGAGGGGCTTGCATCCTCCTCCAGAGCCAAATCTCTTCCAGAATGCTCTGAGCGGGGCAGCTGGGGGATGGAAGACAGGGAAGACGGACAGATGCCACGAGACACAGTACTTCCAGATGATCAGAGAAAAGAAGCGGACGACACTGCTTGTCTCGGAAAAACCTGTGCAAGCAGCTGTCAGGGAAATTTCTCCCCATGAAAGTCATGTGAATAAGAAACAAGGGTCTCGAGAGAGGAGCCCACCAGCTTCAGGAGAGACTGGAGAAGCACAGCAAAGACAATGCAGCAGATGTCAGGGTAAGCTGCTCTCTTGTAAACAGCCACCAGGGGACCGCCCGTGCCCCAGGGCTCAGTCTCCACCCTTGGGACCCCCCAGTGCACCAACGCCAGGGTCTGGGAAGGTGCGTGCCTCCCCCAGACGAAAGCCGCATGCTAGGGGGGGACTCAGAGGAAGCACGGATGAACTCCAACTTCGGGTTTAGGAAATAAGCTCTATTCAGGGGCGGCTAGAGATGAAGTTTTTACACCATGCCAGATCAGGGAAACTAATAGATGGTAACAAACCAGACCTGCAAATGTCAGCCTCTTGATGGAACACTCTTATGTCTTGCTTACCGAACAGGTCGGTGTGGAGGCTCTTGGTTGCCGGGCAGCACCCTCCGTGGGTGACTCAGGGACCCAGGCCCCTTCCATCTGGCATCTTCTGTGCACAGCTGGCAGTGGGGTTGGTGCGGTGCTGTCTCAGAGGCGCCCGGCAGATGGGTGCGGAGTGGCACCTAGGAAAGATGGGAGGTTCCAGAAGAGTGTCCCCCGGAAGACCCAAGGCCGCTCACCGATCCTGCTGCCCCTCAACCCCCGGCTGTCAGACAAGCTGGTCGAAGTCCCCAGGCTCTGCTACTCATGCTGTGGGGGCCAAGAAAGCAGCTAGGCTCCAGGGGGCAGTAAGTGAGAGGGACAGGGCCATAGAGAGGGACCCCCGTCTTCTGCCACCGACGAGGACCCCCTCCCTCATCAACCTTGATCGGGGTCCTCTGAGTCCTCTTTTCTTCTGGGCATCAACCTTCTGGGCACAGGCCAGCCTGCCCTGGGGCTGGCTGAGCCCAGTTTTAGCAAAAGAATCCTGGGACATTGGTTTCCGTAGGATACAAACGGCACGTCTCATGCACTCGTTAAATTGCACATCAGAGAACCCCCTCCCCACCACGGTATCGGACCAACTTCCTCGTGGTCAGTTCCCATCCGCTGACCTCCTCGCCCTGCCCCTTCTGGGTAAAGCTTCAGCTGTCTTTACTGCCTTTGGGGGTCACGCTCTTGCCCCTATTACAATAGCCTCGAACACAGTCTTTCTTGCTGATTTTTGTCCGGTCCAGTACAAAAAGTTGTCTTTAACTCCATGAGAATCAAGGGCATCTCTTCATCTAGAACAGTCCTTCCAGGACCGATCTGGCTCGCTCGGGGCTGGGGCTACGGAGGGGATAGCGGTTCAGGAGCTCATAAGGTGGCTCCTGGGTGGCCAGGCGGAGGGGACGGGGCGCTCCGGCCTCAGGAGAGGCTGTGAGGGAGGGTCTGGTAGCTGACTTCATACTTGTCCCATAGCCCCGGGCCCGGGGCCGGAAACTGGAGCAGAGGAATTCGGGCTGATTGAATTCAGGGTAGGAGGCGTACGTCCGAAGGAGGGGCCAGGGAGGGAAAGGCCGTCACCTGAGCCCCCTCCTGCCAGCCCGGGAGCCCGTTCTGGCCTCTGCCAGGCAGGGGTGCAAGAGTGCTGTATCTGTGCCCGCTGTCTGCAGTGGGGGTGGGGGGCTGGGGGAGCAGGAAGGTTTCCCGGGGGAACAGGCCCCCAGGCCCGGGAAGGGACATCCTTCTTTGAAGACTGTTGCTGTTTTTCAACCTCTCCTGCCCAAGGGCCCGCTGAGGTTATTTTTCACCATCCGCCATTCACCTCGTCTGGCTCTTCTAAAAACCCTCATTAAACCGTTCATCGGCAGAAACCAAATACTTGGCCCCGGGGTATCCAGGTTTCTCGAGAGCCCCGGATTCCCCCGATTGTGCTCCTCGTTCAGGCTTTGCCCGAGAGGCTGGCGGGGGAACTTGGCCGGCCACCGACATCTTGTTAGCGTCTTTTCCCTCAGAAATCCAGACCTGTCTTCCAAGACCACCGCCCCCCACCCCCGAGTTCATGAATGTTCCCTCTGTTGACACATAAATGCGTGCGTGCACACGCACGCACACACGTACACACACTCCCAGCCCCACCCGCTGAGGGAAGGGTCGCTGCCAGTAAGTAATTAATCAGCACAGTGGTCCAAGGGCACGGCCTCGCAAGGGGTGGGAGGCTTTGCCGTCTGTGAGAGGCGGGGGCGGGGGCTTTGGTGGACCCTGGCCCCTCAGCCCTCCCAAGGACCCCCCGAGGGCCCCCCAGCCCCCTGATGGGGTCGGAAGGGAGAAACCTACATCGGTTTCATCCGCTGTGCTATAACCGCGTCAATTATTGAAGCTTTCCCTGGAATTGAGGGGAAGGGGTGGAGGGCCAGTGTGGCTGGGGAGGTTCTTCCAAGGAGGGCACACGAAGGACCACGTGGGGAGCACTCCTGTGCTTCAGGCCGGTGCTAAGCACTTTAAGTACGCATCTTAATTTCATGGTCAGCGTGAACACGCTCATTTTCCAGATGGAGAAACTGAGATTCAGGGAGTAAAGGACTTGCCCTCGGCCCTCAGCCAACTTAAACGGGATGCTGTGCTGTGACCTTGAGTCCTGGCTCCCGGAACCAGGCCTGGACGTGGAACGATTCCCTCCTCTCCGGGGACCAGTGGTGTCCAGAACCCCAGAGTCTCGGGAATTGAATGGGACGGGAACTCCTCCATGGGAGGGTTCCTCTCCGAGACCCTGGGGGAGCCCAGGGTGGCTGCAGGCGGGGCCCCTGCCTCTCCCTGCAGCTCTTCCCCGCGAGGACCCTTTCAGTCCCGGTGGGAGAGAGCCAGCGTCCGTGAGCGTGCTCATGCGGCTGCATCCCGTGCACACACACACACTTCACACACACGTGCACACACAAACACTGCCACACTCAGACACCCACCCAGACACACACACACAGACACACACCGTCACAGGCACAAGTATCCACAGACCTCCCCCCCCCCCACCACTCACGTGTGAGCATGCACACAGCCCTGAGTGCACATGCGGTTTCTTGGCCCGGCACAGCCCGTGTCCCCTGGATTCAGTAACAGCTGCTTCCCCCAAAGCTGCAGAGACCACGTCAGGCCGGCCCCCCGCCCACCGCTCTCGACCTCAGCATCAGCCACTGCTACGCCTGACCGGGCGCCCCCACACCCTGACCCCAGAGGGGTGGCACCGGGGGGCCCTGGCCGGGGGCGCGGGTCACGAAGGGGGGGCCCTCAGGAACGGGGGATTCGCGCCCTTAGGAAAGACACCCCACAGGGCTCCTGGCCCCTTCCTGTGACATCTACGAAGCAGGAGGTGGGCTTCCCCCGACGCCAGATCCAGCTGCCAGACCTGTGAGGAGTAAATGTCGCTCAGGAGCCCCCGGGCTGTGGCGATGTTGTTACACCGGCCGAACGGACTGAGTCAGCACCCGGGGGAGGCTTGTCTGCCCCGACGGGGTGGGCGGGGCGGGGGCATCTGGACCCCGCCACGTGCCCCTCTGCCCTCTTGGCTTCCCGAACTTGCGCCATCACGCTGCGTCCAGGTGGCGTCGCTGTCCCCGTTCCTCAGTTTCTCCAGCCCTCACCCACGGCCCCTCAGCCCAGAGGGGTCACCGCATCGCTCCCCACAGGCTCATCTGCAGCTGCGGTCACACGGCTGCCTGGCGCGGGCAGGCGCGGGGTCCTGGGCGGTGGCGGCCGTGGAAGCTCTGGGGGGCTGTCCCCGCCGGCCGACAGGCCCCTCCGGCCCCAGCCTGGGCCCCGTTCCGCCCCAGCGAGTAGCAGACTCGCCAGCGGAGGGGCCGGGAGCCAGAGCTGTTCCCACGCTGTGCTCTGCTCTGGCCGCCCTGGAAGCCCACCCCTCCCTCAGCACCGGCCCCTTCACACCCACATCCGGGGCCCTGCGAACCAAGGCAGAGAAAGCGCCGGGTGGGGGCGGGGGTCTGGCCGGGGCTGGGCCCAGCTGGGGACCAAGTGCCCCCGTCCACCTCCTCCACAGCCAGCCTGCTGGGACCTCTCTGTTGAGCACCGTTTCTTCCTCCCAAATGAAGTGGGTTCTAGGGGAGACATGGGCTCGGGGGTGGGGTGGGTGGGTACGTTCACGTCCCGCCTCCTACCCCCTAAGGAAGGGTGACCTTATTCACTGGAGAGGGGGAGACACAGACAGAGTGGAGGCCATGAGGACGAGGGCAGAGACCAGAGCGGTGTGGCCACAACCCAAGGAGCACGGCAGCCACCGGAAGCTGGGAGATGTGAGGAACCTCGGGGCGGGGGCAGCGGCCCTGCAGTGACACCTTAATTGCAGACTTTTGGCTTCTAGAACCGTGAGCGAATCCGCTGCTGTCGTTTGAAGCCCCCCGGGGTGTGATGATTTCTCATACAGCAGCCACAGAACACCAATACGGGAGGCAAGCGGACCTGGGTTCTGACCCAGGAGTGACACCTGAGTGGCCTTGGGGAAGTCGCTTTGCCTCTCTGAGTCCCTGCCTCCTCCCATGGTCCGTTCTCCCCAGGAGGGAAGGAGACGCTCCCTGCTGCTCGCATGAGCCTTTGCGCTGAAGAAGCCAATTCCAGGAGAGGATGGAGACGATGCCGGTGAACTTAGAAAGCCGTCATCTGCCAGGACGGAGCCCTGCTTCAGCCCCGGAGCGAGAACTTCCTCCCCGCACTTGGCCGGGCTGCTTCGCGGGTAGACAGCTCGGCAGGAAGACGGTTCCAGACGGCTGAAGTCATGTTCATTGTATACGCGCCATAGACACTGTCCTGTGGTCAATTAGCCGCCAATGTGGCGAGGAGAACGCGGAGAGGCCCGGGGCCGCCTCCGTTTCCAGCTTGGCCCGGGACCCCGAGAGTTTTGCTTGGGAAGACAGAGGCCCAGCCGGAGCCCCGCACCCCCGGGCCTCCGGCCGCTCGGTCTGAGGGGCTGCTGGTGGGGCGGATGTCCTCAGCTCTTCCTCGGACGCTGGGCGTGGGAGAACCCCACCGCTTTCTGGAACTCGAGAATAAGAGTCCGAAAGGCCCTCTTCCCTGGACTACACGCAGCGAGCGAGAGTAAACCAGCACAGAGCCCCCCAGAACAGAGGGTCCCGTAGCCTCGAAACGGGCCACCCGAGGCATCAGGACCTTGCTGCAGAATCTGAGATGGGGACCTCACCACCTGGCAAGACTGCCTCATCCGCTTCTCGGGCAGCAGCATCGGGTGACAGGAAGGCTTTGTTACACGAGCCGAGGTCCCTTTCTCCAGGACCCCTCTTCCTGCCAGGCTCCGGAGAGGAAAATACTTTCCTGTTTTCCGCATGTTCCTCCCCGTCCCCAAAATGACACCCAGGGAGCAGTGGTCTCAGCCCCATGGCCCAACTCAGCCCAAATCCCCTCTCCGGGCCCCAGCTCCCGGACCCCCTTGGCCACCCTCCGTGGCTGCTGGGCGTAGAGCCTCAGTAAATTCCACAGCGGGAGGCAAACTCATGTGCGGCCACAGCCATTTACAGTAAGGAGGGTTCTCGTAAGCTGAGGTCATTCTCAATCAAAGGAGAGAATAGCTGGGGAAATTCTCCATGAGCTTTAAAGAGGTTATGGATTCTTATTAGGTTATATATGTCCTGCCAGATGTCCACAGAAACTTTCGCTGTCAGATCTTATGTAACTCACCGTGTCGGTAGCCATGCCCAGGCTCGCGCTCGCCTAACCAGTCCCACATGTGAAATATATACACTCGGTAAGAAAAGAGCTGACCCGTGTGGGGCCCCTTCCACAGGACGCCCCGCTCAGCCGCTGTCACCGTCAGCTCCCATTTCCCACAGCAACACGACGAAGGTGTTGCTGGGATTCCTGCTCTGTTAGGGCGAACGCTGAGATGTGGAGATGTTGAGTCATTTTCTGCACGCGTGCACACACACACACACACACACACACGCACACACTGCACAATCACATTAGGCAAACTGCTCCTGGGAGAGCAAAAAGCACAGAGATGTCGAATGTAGACACATCTGTGCATGAATTTGCTAGTTCATTTATTTCAGAGGAAGATTTCAGGAAGGGTGTGCACAAGGTTACCCAAACCACACAGATACTGGCAAAGCCTGCAAGGTCCCAGGGGATGCCTCTGTCCTGGCTCCCACCCCAGGAGCCTCCTCACGGATCTCTGAACTTCTGAGGTCCTCTCCAGGCACAGGGCTTTGCCGCTTCTGTGCCTCCGCTGGCTCCTTCTCGTTAATCAGCTGTCAGCTACAATGTCACTTCCTCAAAGAGAGATGTCCCCTGTCCACATGTCCCCACCACCGTAAGCAGCCCCTGCCGATGGCACTTGTTGGCCTGCAATCCTGCTTATGCTCACAACTGGCACTCGTCACTAATTTGAAATGGTCTTGCTTATTTACTTGTTGGCTCTTAAAGGTCACTAGATTATAACCTCCCTGAGCACCGTCTCCCTTGGTAATTGCCAGGATCCTAGCCCCTTGCACAGCCCCGGTATTAGGTTGTGCTCAGTGAGGGAATGAATGATGAATGAATGGGAAGCACATGGGGCAGGAGAGGCAAGGGGAAGACATGAGCAGGGCAGCAAATGCAACCAGAAACTGAGACTGGGCTCACCAAATGCCTGCCTTGAAGTCCTATTTACTGAGCTTCCCATCGGCCATGATGAAGAGGGAAACGTGACCAGTCTGTGTGAGCGACATGATGATGCGACAGGCCAAACGACTCAGGGGGCATGCAGCTGGTTTGGGCACTGAGACCAGATGGACGCTTTCCCTGAGAGTCTTCCTAAAGGGACCGCCGTGTGATGTCACCCCCGGGTGGTCGCCGGCCTCCCCGTAGGGAGCATGGTGACACTTTCAGCGTGGCTGATTTTTGGTGCAACCTGATAGCTTATCTCACAAAACAGCTGAGACAAAGGTGAGCCAAGGGCGTCCGGTCTGATGCTTGAGAGATCAGGGGAGACCAGGAGCGCACCGGAGGAAAGGGGGGTGTCCCCGTCCGCTCCTGGGTGAGCAGCGGACCGTGGGCCTGGCAAGAGCTGGGCTGCAGCGCCTCTGACCGGCTTCCTACGGCTCGGGCACGAACATCAAAGGGGGTAGAACACACTCCCGTCCCACCCGCAGCAGGAATTATTATCTCTGGAACAACGGTTCCCATGCACCCGGGGGCTCCCGGCAGGTGGGATCACAGGGCAGGCTCTATATACACCAGCCTCACTCTGGTGTTCTCTCGGCTCAGGCGGTAACTAATCCCTCTCCGGAGAGGCGGGGGCGGTCGATACGCGCTGAAAGCAATCTGGAATTGTTTTTGACAGATTTCTCCTCAAGGTGGTAAAAAGTCTATCAGGGGTCTGCAGTGTCTCGGCCGTGTCGAAAACCTGTCTGGTAAAAGCAGCCACCAAGGCGCTGGTGTTGATTGAGTCAAGCGCTAGTTCCCGAGAACCTGCTCCCCCCACCACAGTGAGTCACCCTCAGCCCCCGGTTGTCCCCGACCTCCCGCCTCTCCCACGCAAAGTCCACACTGGCGGCCCTGACCGCCTCCGGAGGAGGGGAGCGGCGATAAGGCGTTCGGCAGGAAAAGGGCATCATCGGAGCTAGGTGTAGGAAAAAATCCCGCTCGAGGACACTGAAATCACCCCGGTGGCAAGGTCCAAGACTGTAGGAGGAGGTGCTGCGGGAGAGCGTGGGTCCGTGTGTGAAACCCCCGAATGTTAGAGTAACAGCTGAAGCGGGAGACGTGTGTTAATTTACACTTTTAACCCACAGGATTGAAGTCAGCGGAGTAAATAAGATGGAGAGTAATTGCAAGGGAGTACAGAAAGTCCCGAAGATGTTCTTGCCTCGGTGAAAGGGGCCAGGGGAAAATTGACACCTGCATAGTAATGAAAGCTCATGTTTTGTCTAATCCGGGTACTCACCCCTGAGAGATCAAACGCTATAAGAAATAGAAATTGACAGTGGGTCTGAAATTACTTATTGATGAAACCATGGAATTATGTGATAGAAGAAATCAATTAAGTACTAAGAGGTGAGGCCCCTGCGGGGGGGGAAAAAAAAAGAGGTTCAGAAATTAACAAAGGAAATTGGCATGCGTGGTGAGAAAAGGCTAGAAAATTATCTTTTGCCAAAGGAAGAGTAAAAATAGAAGGCTACTTGGAAAGACTCTATCATTAAAAAAAAAAAAAAAAGTTTGATGGAAGGGGAGAAACTTGAAAATTGCATTCACCAGGGAGAGAAGATTTCTCGAAACAGAAAGAACACGGGGAACAATTCGCTGACGGAGCACCAGAGAAAACGAATGATGCCACGTCCACGCTGGCGGGTTTCAGGTGGGGAAACCGAGGCCCCGAGGGGACCGGTCCTGTGGAGGACACCCTTCTCTGCCACCGCCCGCTCCTTTGCACTCGGGGGGAGAGGGGAGTCAAGTCCACCTCGCAGCTCGGGTGGGAAGGCAGACCGCCGGACATAGGGGCGCCCGGCCCACGCACGCTCAAGTGGATGGGGCCTCGAGCTCCTTTCTGGGAGAGGGGGAGCACCGTACCCCCAACCGCGAGTCCCAGACGCGGTAAGGCTAAACAGAGAACTCTTCGTTCACCATTCTGCCAGCTGTGGCCATGCCTTCATAATTCCTCGTTTTGTCGCCTCCATCACATGGTTGTGGTCTGACGTTACCTTGTTCGTCCATCTGTGTACCCTCTACTGCCCCCCACCCGCCAGAATGTCAGCCCCGGGAGGCCAGGGCCCTTGCCCCCTGCCGTTCCTTGCCCAGGAGCCTCGGCCCATAGATGGTAAGTGTTAAGTGAGGAAGTGACTGTCTTTGGCTTGGGCCAGAGGCCCCTTCTGGGAGCTGCCACGGAGCCTGTCCCCCATCCCGAGTGACTCCGTGTGGTCAGCCCTGGTCAGCACCGACCCCTGAAGGTTGGCCTCCTGTTTGGCATCTGGCAGCCGGCAGCATTGTGCCTGGCATACAGCAGGTGCCTCAGAAGTTGTGCCGAGGGGCCGAATGTTCTAAGGTCAAAGCAGGCCGGGGTTTGGAGCAAGACTGCAGAGCTCGGAGGGTCCACGCAGCCCCTTTATTTTATGGGCACACACACGGAGACCCAAATGGGGTGTAGAGGGTTGGCGTGTGAGGCCGGGGAACCTCAGGGGTCAGCAGGGCTAGCTTAGGCTGGCCCCTGCCCCCGCTGGCAACCCTTCGGCTCAGCCGGACGGGGAAATGGGCAGCCTCTGGCCTTTTGGACGCCAATGGGATGGGGATGCTTGGCACCTTACTAGGCGGCACCCCCCCCCCCTTCCTACTTTTTCCCAGGTGAAAATTGGATCTGCCCACCAGGAGACTCAACCAATTTTGAGCCCCTGCAGGGGCTGCTCTGGTAATAACGTTCAGCAGGACGGTCAGCCCCAGGCCTGGCTGCCGTCCCTCTCGGGCCGGGTCCACAGCCCCTCGTTGAAGGTGCTGCAAGAACCTTCTGGGCAAGGAGACGGCTGTCCTGGGGCCGGGCTACTGCTGCAGAATCAGGACAATCCAGGATGTCCCGACCCCGGCTCGGCCACAAGTAGCCGGCCAACACAGGATCGGGGGCTTCCTGCCACTTCCTTGGACCTGGCTGGGCACCGGGGAGGAGGGCGAGTCGGGGAATCGCCACGTCTCCCGGGCGCCGGGCCTGGACCAGCCGTTGTGCCATAGCCTGTGTCTGTGCGGCATGAGTGTGCCTCCTGGGACTGCATGCCAGGCTCGTGGCTGGTCCTACATCCTGGGTGGCTTCTCCTGCTGAGCCTGACGACAGGTATATGAGGCCCAAGTGGCATCCCTGGAGTTGGAGCAGGGGTTGTCTGAACCTCAGTTTTCTCACCTGAGAGGTGGGTGTCGGCCTCCAGATGATGAGGCCTCCTGAGTCACCCCCCCCCCCCGGCCCTGTCCTCAGACTTGTGGTGCCCCCCACCCACCAAGGACAGCACAGTGGGCCGGGCAGACCAGATCAGGTGGAATGGATAAAATAAAGAGAGAAAACAGAAGGGAAAGGAGTTTGTACTTCAGAAGGGGGTGTGGGGGGCTCCAAAGCAGGATAGGATGGAATGAATGGACTGAATAATTATTTTATGTCATAGGAACGATCCTATTTTATGTGATTGACAAGAAACCACCGAGACAGCTTTTGGGCACTTCCAGCTTCCAAGGTAATTTTTTCTCACTTAGTGAAAACCGTCCAGGGTAGATGTATTTTCTCCATTTTACAGAAAAGGGAGCCACGGCTCCTAGGAGCAAAAAGATGGGTTCCCCGGGCCTCAAGCCCACAGATGTGACCCCCACCCGTCTCTGAAGGCACCAGCCCAGGTCCGGCCGGGCCATGGCCCCAGGCAGCCCCACCTTGAAGTCTCTGGAATCTGTATCTGACCAGCCGGCTCCAGGGGGCCTTGGGAGTCAAGCCTGAGCGGGGAGAGGGGACCAGTTTCACTCCTGATGGCTTTCTGGACAGACAGACTCACTCTGCCTGCGCAGTCCCTTGAAATTTGCAGGTCTCTGGCCTGATCCACCAGTGAGTTCCTCTGGGGCACAAAGTCATCCTGTTTCCAGACAGTTCTGTGTGTGTGTGTGTGTGTGTTGCTTTGTTTCTCCTGCTGAGGACTCGCATGATCGAGTGATTTGGTATTACCTAACACCTTTTAAAGTATGCACACTCAACCAAGAGCTAGCATTTAAAAACTACCCAATAGCAGTGGTGGCAGAAATGGGCATACAAGCGTATATTTTACAAGATTGTTTGCCATAATGTTATTTGTAACAGAAAAAAAAAAAGCTCTTAAACAGAGGGACCCACTCAACAAAATAATACTTCTGTACAATGGAATATTGTACAGATACAGTCAATTAAGAATGTAGTGAAACATTCCAGGAAACCCTGGGCGGCTCAGTCAGTTAAGCATCTGACGCTTGATTTCGGCTCAGGTCACGATCTATCTCACGGTTTGTGAGTTCCAGCCCCTCATTGGGCTCAGTGCTGACAGCTCGGAGCCTGCTTGGGATTCTCTCTCTTCCTTTCTCTCTGCCCCTCCCCTGCTCATGCTCCCTCTCTCTCTCTCAAAATAAATAAATAAGCATTAAAAAAAAAAAGAATGTGGTACATCTACATGGACTGACATGAAAATACATCCATCAATGAGACAAAGTCGTTTCAGGACAATTACTGGGTGATCTCTGGTAAACTATCTCTCCAGATGTTTGCATATGCGAAGAAAAAGGTCCAGAACACAAACCATTTTTGCCAGTGGTTTCCCAGGGAGATATTTTCATAATAATAGCTTGGTTCCCACTATGGAACTTGGGGTTTCCCGTGTGTGTGTGCACACTGTGTGCACGTGTGTGTGTGTCACTCCTAGGTAATGACAGTTATGGACGCAGGGAAGGCACAGGACAGAGATCAGGCTGACGTCCCAAGAGCATTCTCCTGGAGGAAGAGCTGAGACCCCTACCAGGCCGACTGCATCCGGGGCCCCCGCTTCCCAGTCGCGAAGCAGCGGTCCCGGGACAGCAGGTGGCGGGAACGCTCGTGGCTGAAATGTTGCAGATGCCTCCGAGGACGGGAGGCTGGTCAGAAACGGGCCTGGAGCCATCAGATGAGAGACATCTTGCTCTGCTTCACAGTTGTTGACTCTAGAAAAAAAAAGAAAGCCCGACCACAAAGCATGAGCTCATGTGGCATTTGCTGGGAAGGTGGTGAGTGGGGTGGGGGGGGGGGCCCTGGGGGAGGCAGCGTGCAGGATGGGTATTTCCACTGTGTCGGCAACACGGATGCCAGGGGCCTGTAAACAGGGGGCTGCGTGTAGGAGGTAGACGAGGGCACAGTGGCTGGCGTGGCCCAAGTCGGATGGCATGGGTAAATGGAGGGGGGCGTGTATATCCAGAAACTGGGTGGTGGGACGGAATGCATGGAGAAAAGCAGGTAGCTGAGGCCGATAAAATAGAGCGGGCTGGAATAGGAAGGAAAAAGGAATGGTTCGAACAGACGGGAACGAAATCAAATGGGTAGCCTCGGCAGAAGTTGGAGAGCTGGAGGAAAGCAGAACGGAGTGGGGAATGGAGGGGCCGCACTCTTACAGCGAGAGGGGACTCGGGCCATGGCAGAGATGAGGACACTGAGGCAGGATGGGCCCAGGCTCTCTTGACCTTCACTGCCACTGTTCAAGGGGCCTGCGGCTGAGGTGCGCAGGGTTCCAGCCCGGGGAGCATCTCAGGAGTCGGCAGGGCGGGGGGGGGGGGGGGTCTCCTCAGACGGAAGTGCTAAAGCATTATTTATCTCAATCACTGGCTGTCTTGGTGCCTCTTTAAATGTCACCCTCCAGGCAAGCGCCTCGCTCACCTCCCCTTGGTCCCAGCCCTGCTGGTAGGTGCTGGGAAGGCCCCCTTCTGCAGCAGAAGAGACAGGTTCAGAGAGAGCTTCCTTGGCCCCCTGCAAAGCTGAGGAGAACTTGTGGAAGGCGGGGGATGGGGCGGCGCTCAGTCTGCCACCGGAGAAGTGACCGTGGCCGACCGTGTGGGTGGGCCCGCACGTGCAGCCGTCCTGGGAAGTCAGGTCCTCCATCAGGAGAAGGAGCCCGAGGGCGGCGTGGAAAGAAGGGTGAGCGTGTGCAGGGGAGAGGTGAGTTGTGATTTTGGAGAGCCCAGGTCGGTGCCGCTGAATGCGGGGCTGGTGGAGGGTCAAGGCGGGAAGCTTTGGGGCCACGTCCGGCCCCTGTCCGCCTCTCGGCTGGCCGGCGCCCAGGAGACCTGCATCCCCCAGATGAAACGGCCGGTGTATGTGGGCTGTAGAATGACAAGCAATTGTCAGCGGCTCCCAGCAGGGTTGAAGCAAAAAGCCTCAGCAGCGATGAGCACATCTACGGAAAGTGCTTTCTGTGCACTTACGGTCCCGGCCCCTCAGGTGCTCTGGGTTGTCAGTGTTGAAGGGGAAAAAAAAATCCTTCCCAGCCTCAGCATGCAGGCAGATTTATTTGGAATATATAGGGTTGACAGAAATCCTCGCCAAGCGCTAAGCACTAAACCCCAGCGGGAGATTTGAACCACATGTCCTCAATCCAGATTTGGGAAGAGACTGGGGAAGGACGCCGATCTCTCTGCTCCTTTTGGTCTCTGGCAGGTCCCCAGCCCCCACCTGCCCGGGAGGCCCCTCCTTTGCCCCAAACCTCTAGGAATCAGGCAAAGCCAGGGAGACGTCTCTGGGCAGCAGGTGGCTGGACCCTGCTCGGTGCGGAGGGTGACACAGAGCTGGGCTTGTGTCCCCGGGGAGCCTAGGGTGTCAGAGACCTGGCCCCTGTCCTGAGAGAATGGACAGCCCTGAAGGAACTCAAAGATCCACATCATGGCCTTCTGGAAAGACACCTGATGGCCCTATAGTCCCAGCCCTGCCCTGATGGTGCCCATAAGGCTGCGGCCACACCCTTCTCCTGAGGGAGATGATCGCATTAAACCACGAGTGCCTAGGGAACCCCTGGCCTCAGGCCATGAACTTGTCCTAAGGGAACCCCAAACACTAAAACATGGCCTTGTCCTGAAGGAGACCGTGGTCCTAAAGACTGTCCTGTCCTGCTGGAGCCTGGGCCCCGAACACACGACTGTGACAGACCACCGCGTGTCACCGCACTTTCCCCAAATGGAAGGCTTGTGGGAAGCCAGCAGGGAGCACGTCTGTGGGCCCCATTTCCGCAAAAGCGTTCCCTCACTTCGTGTCCCCGTGTCACGGTTTGGTAATTCGCACAACATTTCAAACTTCTTCATTATTATTATTATCTTAGTCATGATGCTCTGTGCTCCGTGATCTTTGATGTTACTGTTGTAACCGTTTGGGGCACCGCTAACAAGGAGTGAGGAGAGCAGACATCCTTGTCTTGTCCTTGATCGCGGGAGGAAAGCATCCGATCTTTGCCTGCCAAGTTTCCCATTCGCTGGAGATTTCTGGATACTTCTGATCAGGTTGAGAAAGTTCCCTTCTATTCCAGTTTTGAGAGTTTTTATCACCAATGTTGTTAGATTTTGTCAAAAAAAATTTTTAAGTATCTATTGAGATATGATTTTTATCCCTTTTTCTCGTAGTATAGCGTATTATTGTTAGTTTATTTTTTATTTTTTATTTAACTAGCATTAGTTTCCTGGGATAAGTCTCACTTGGTCATGGCGTATGATCTTTTTTTATTCATACGCTGCTGGATTCAGTTTGCTAGTATTTTGTTGGGGGAATTCGTGCATCTATATATTCACAAGGGATATTGGTTTTCTTTCCTTGTGATGCTTGTGTCTGGGTTTGGTATCAGGGCAATGCTGACGGCATCAAATGAACTGAGAAGTGTTCCCGCTTCTTCTGTTTCCTGGTTTGGGTTTAATTTGAACTGGTATTAATTCGTTTTTACACATTTGTTAGACTTCACCAGTGAGGCCAGCTGGTACTCAGCTTTTCTTTGTAGGAAGTGTTGTGATTACCAACTCAATCTCTTTACTTGTTATAGGTATATTTTAATTTTCTTTCTTTTCCCCCCATTTTGGGAGTCGGCGTCTTTCTAGGGAATAATTTCATCCGAGGTATCTAATGTGTTGACAGGTCATTGTTCATAGTATTTCCTTATAATACCTTTTATTTCTATAATATTGGTAGTGATGTCCCCTCTTTTAAGCCTGATTTTACTAATTTGAATTCTCTCTCTTCCTTTGTCAGTCTTCCGGTAGGTTTGTCAATGTTATTGATCTTTTCAAAGGACCACCTTTTGGTTTTGCTGACCCTCTCTATTGTTTTTCTATTCTCTCTTTCATTAATGTTCACTCTAGTCTTTGTTATTTTTTTCCTTGTACTTGATTTGGCTTTAGTTTTCTCCTAGTTTCTTTTTTTTTTTTTATGGGCTAGAAAGAAAGGATTTATTATAATGTTGCAAAACAACAAATAGGACAAATTAAATTCCAGACACATATTTAGAGTAGAACACCATGTACGGAAAATACATATGCACAACCACTAGCATATATTATCATGGAGGCTATAAAAATTGAGAAGTCAGAAGGAAGAAAGAAATTGAAATCAAAAATATAAACCTGATTATTTGAGCCTAGGAACCTGTTCGAGAAGGGCATTATCTTATTTTCAATGTTTAGATTTGTTTCAAGAGCAATGTAGTCTGGCATCGTTTGGGAAGTAAGGTAACTGAATAAAATAGAAAATCATTTTCAAATGTGCCAGAAATAATAATGATTTTTCAAAATATTATATCATGATATAATCGCTGGCTTCAAACTAGAGTACTAAAAAAATGAATCTCCTAGTTTCTTAATGTGAACTGTTAGGTTACGGGTTTGAAATCACTCTTTTATTTTTTTAGATTTTTAAAACTTTTTCGACAGACTCCATGCCAGCTGTTTAATCCCCCTTCCCGACGAGGGACTTGAACTCACAACCCCAAGATTAACACCTGAGCTGAGATCAAGAGTCGGACACTTAACCAACCGACCTACCAGATGCCCCTCTTATAATTTTTTAGAAATATTTATTTACTTTTGGGGCACCTGGGTGGCTCAGTCGGTTGAGCGTCCGACTTTGGCTCAGGTCATGATCTCGCGGCTCATGAGTTCCAGCCCCGCATAGGACTCTGCGCTGACAGCTCAGAGCCTGGAGCCTGCTTCGGATTCTGTGTCTCCCCCTCTCCCTGTCCCTCCTCTGCTCATGCTCTGTCTCAGAAATGAATAAACATTAAAAAAATTGGGGTCTGGCTGGTCCACGGTGTTGTTCACGTCCTCTCTGTCCTTGTTTCATTTGCTTGTTCCATCTGTTGTAGAAAGCGAGGTATTGAAATGTCCAACTCTTCCCGCTGAATTGTCTCTTTGCCTCTTCAGCTCTGAATTTGTCTTCATGTGTTTTGGAACGATGTTGTTAGGCGCATATATGTTATGATTCTTATATCTTCTGGAGGAATCGACGCTTCTAGCATTATCAAATGGCATCTCTCCCTCTATAGTCAAGCCTCTATCTTCAAGTGAATTTTGTCTCGTATTAATATAGCCACTCCAGCCCTCTATTTGCAAGAGATAGCTTGTTTTTTTTCCATCCGCTTACTTTCGCTCTATTCATGCCTTTGCCTCTAAAATGTATCTCTTGGGGCCCCTGCGTGGCTCAGTCAGTTAAGCATCTGACTTCCGCTCAGGTCATGATCTCGCGGTTGTGAGTTTGAGCCCCACATCGGGCTCGCTGCTGTCAGCACCGAGCCTGCTTTGGATCCTCTGTCCCCACCTCTCTCTGCCCCTCCCCTGTTGGCTCTCTCTCTCTCAAATAAATAAACATAAAAAAAAAAAAAAGGTTCTCAGAGACTTTGCACATCTGGAAATGTCTTTCTTCTAAATAGGTAAGTAAATAAATAAATAAAATGTATCTCTTATAGATTGTATACAGTTGGAGCATACTTTTTTGTTCGTTCTTCCAATCCTTGAATTTTAATTGACATATTTAATCTATTGATAGTTAACGTAAATAAATAGGATTTACGTATGCCATTTTGCTACTTATTTTCAATATGTCTCATACCTTTTCTGTTCTTCTATTCCACCGTAACTGTCTTCTTTGTGTTAAATCGACATTTTTGAGTGTACCATTTCAAACCTTATCCTTTCTTCTAGCCTGTATAGCTGAGTTATTTCCTTAGTGGTTGCTTGTAGATTAAAATGGTAACCTTTACTTATAATAATTTAATTCAGATTAATGCAAACTTAATTTCAATACTGCCCCCACATTTGCTCCTTCTTGCTCCTGTGTGCTGTTATGGTCATAAATTACAACCATATACAGAATACACCCACCAACACAAATGTATAGCAATTGCTTTATGCAGTTGTCTTTTTAATTAGATAGGGAAAAATAATTATAAAAGTACATTTACACTGTCTTTCCTATTTACCTCTGTGTTATCTTTACCAGTGCTCCCTGATTCTTCATGTGGATCTGAGTGCTCCCCTAGTGTCCTTTCCTTTTAGCTTGAAGGACGCCCATGAGTATTCCGGTGTGACTGATATGATGGCTACACGTTCTCTCGGTCTTTGTTTATCTAACGATGGCTTTGTTTTTATTTCCTTTTTGGTTGATTTTGTTTGTTTTGTTTTTGTTTTTGAGAGAGACAGAGAGAGTGCGCGTGCACGAGCGAGCAGGGGAGAGTCAGAGGGGGAGGGACAGAGGATCCCAGGGTGGAGCCCAACACGGGCTCTGTCTCATGACCCTGGGATCATGACCTGAGCCGAAATCAAGAGCCAGACGCCCAACCAACTGAGCCGCCCAGGCACCCCTTTATTTGCCTTTGAAGGGTAGTCTTGCTGAACATAAGATGTTGGTTGACAGCCTTTATTTCCGGTGTTTTGCAGACATCACTCTTCTGTCCTCCACACTTTCTGGGGTGAGGTCGCCCGTTGATCTCATGAAAGTCCCCTTGTGCATTTTAAGTAGATTTCTCTCCCTACTTTCAGTATGTTGTTTTTGTTTTGACTCTGGTCTGCTTGGCTATAATGCGTTTAGGTGCAGATCTCTTTGAGTTCAATCTACCTGGATTTTGTTGAGCTATATATTAATAGTTCTCATCCAACTTGGAAAGACTTGGGACATTATTTCTTCAAATATTTCTTTCTGTCACATTCTCTCTTTCTTCCCATTTTGGAGCTCCCATTATGCATATACTGGTGCGGGTGATGAGCCCTCGCTCACTCATTGGCACCTGGGATCTCCAGGTCGTCACGGGCAATAGCCAGCTCATCGTTTTAATGTTCATCTCAGCAGCAATTCTGCACAGTTTGTAACTGCCTCCTTCTTAGAAATAGCTTTATTGAAATATGATCTAAAAACCATGAAAATGTATCATTTAAAATGTTCAATGGCCTTGGGGTGCCTGGGTGGCTCAGTCAGTTAAGCATCTGGCTTCGGCTCAGGTCGTGATCTCGCGGTTCGTGAGTTCGAGCCCCGTGTCGGGCTCTGTTGCTGACAGCTCGGAGCCTGGAGTTTGCTTCAGATTCTGTGTCTCCCGCTCTCTCTGCCCCTTCCCTGCTCTCTCTCTCTCACCCCGAAAATAAACATTAAAATTTTTAAAAAATAAAATGTCCAATGACCTTTAATATCTTTGTAGACAAGTGCAGCCAGTACCACAGTCAACCTCAGGACAGTCACACCTCAGAAAGAAGCCCCATGTTCTCTAGCTGTCATCCTGATACCCTCCACACCCCCAGCACCCCCAGACCTAAGCCGTCGCTAAGACATTCTCCGTGTCTATGGATTTGCTTGTTGTAGACATTTCGAGTATGGGGGGTCATAGAGCGCGTGGTCTCTTGTGACTGACTTCTTTCACATAGCACCGTATTTTCAAGGTTCCTCCATGTTGTAGCAGGGGCGTCAGTACTTGATTTCTTTGCGTGACCAAATAATTGTCCATCGTATGGAGAGACCACATTTTGTTTATTCATTTATTAGTTGATGGACCATTGGGTTATTTCCACCTTTTGCTACTACAAGTCCTTCTCAGCATATGATTGGCAAATATTTTCACCCATTATATGGGCTGTCTTCACTCTTTTGGTCGTGCTCTTGGAAGCAAAAAATATTTTGATTTTGACACAGTCTGATATATCTATCTTTTCTTTTATTGGTCTTGCTTTTGGTATCATATCTAATGATTCATTGCCAAAATTGGAGATCATGAAGATTAATCCCTATGTATTCTTCTAGAATTTTAGCTCCTACATTTAGATGTCTGATCCATGTTAAGTTAACTTTTGAATATGGTGTGAGGGAGGGATCCAACCTTATTCTTTTTCACAGGGCTCTCCAGTTGTCTCAGCACCATTTGTCGAAAAGGCTATTCTTTCCCCATTGGGTGACCTTGGCATTCTTGTCAAGAGTCAGTTTACCATAGACCACATGGGTTTACTTCTGACCTCTCAATTCTATTCTACTAATCTAGATACCTAACCACATGCCAGTACCACACTGTGATGATTATTGTTGCTTTGTAGGCAGTTCTGAAATCAGGCAGTCCAAGTCTTCCAACGTTGTTCTCTTTTTAAAATTAATTTTTAGCTATTTCGTATCCAGGTCCCCTTGAACTGAATATGAATTTTATAGCCAGCTTGTCAATTACTACAAAGAAGTCAGCTGGAACTTGGACAGGGATTGTATGGAACTCAGATTAGTTTGGGGAGTATTGCCACCTTAACAGCATTATGGGTTTTAGTCCATAAACATGGATGTTTTCCATTATTGAGAGTTGCTTTAATTCCTTTTAACAAAGCCTTGTAGTTTTCTGAGTAGTTTCACACTTCAGTTAAATTTATTCCTAAGTGTTGCATTCTTTTCGATGCTATCATAATGGGCTTGTTTCTTAATTTCATTTTGATTGATGTTGCTAGTATACACATGCAATTGATTCTTTTGTTTTTGAGAGACCAGAGTGTGTATGAGCAGGGGAGGGAGACAGAGGGAAAGGGGGCGAGAGAATCTTAAGCAGGCTCCATGCCCAGCGGGAGCCCGCTACAGGGCTCGATCTCACAACCGTGAGATCGTGACCTGAGCCAAAATCAAGAGTTGGAGGCTTAACCAACTGAGCCACCCAGGAGCCCCTACAATTGATTTTTGTATATTGATCTGCATCTTCTGCAACCTTACTGAACTGATTTTAAGTTCTAAGTATTCAAGTAAGTGCCTTAGAGTTCTCTGTATAAGTTCTGTAGATTAGTTCAGCTGCACATAGAGTTTTACTTCTCTTTTCTAATGCGGATGCCTTTTATTTCTTTGTTAATTGCCTTGGCTAGAACCTCCAGTACAATGTGGAGTAGAAATGGTGAGGACATCCTTATCTCGGTCACGATCTTACAGGGGAAGCATCCAGGATTTCACCAGGAAACACGATGTCAGCTGCAGGTTTTCACAAGCGCCCTTTGTCATTTTGAGGAAGTTTCCACCCATTCCTAGGTTGTTGCGTGTTTTCACCGTGGAGGGTGCTGGATTCCGTCACGTGCCTTTTCCGCACGTATTGAGGTGGTCACGTGTTTTCCATTGATGTTTATTGCATTAATTGATTTTTGGATGTTAAATCAACTTTGCATTCTTGGGATAAATCCCACTTGGTCATGCTGTAACATTTTTGAGTAATTGCTGGACGAGGTTTGCTGGTATTTCGCTGTGGGTTTTGCACGTATATTCACAAGAGATATTGATCTGTAGTTTCCTTGGGCTGTCTTTCTCTGGTTTTGGCATCAGGATGATGTTGGCCTGAAGGAATGACTTGGAAGTGCTTCCCTCTCTTCTATATTGGAAGAGTTTGTGAAGAATTGAATCGATTTTTTAAAGAATGTTTGACCCCAATTCTTTCTTATGTGAATTCAAATTCCGTTGAGTTTTTCTGCTGATTTTTTTTTTTTTTCATTTCAGGCATTGTACTTTTGAACTCTGGAATTTTTTTTTTTAATTTTTTAATGTTTATTTTTGAGACACAGAGAGACAGGGGTATGAATGGAGGAGGGGGGCAGAGAACGAGGGAGACACAGAATCCGAAGCAGGCTCCAGGCTCCCAGCTGTTGGCACAGACCCCATGCGGGAGCTCGAACCCATGAACTGTGAGATCATGACCTGAGCCGAAGTCGGACGCTCAACCGACTGAGCCACCCAGGCGCCCTGAACTCCGGAATTTCTACTTGGTTCTTCTTTTTCCCTCCGGTTTGGTCTTTCTCTTTTATGACATTCTTTATTTAGGGAGACACAGTTGTTGTACTTCCCTTTAATTTTTTTAAACATAGTTTTAAAGTTTTTTGGACATAGTTATGCTAATGGATTTAAACTGTTTTGTCTCTTAAATCCAAAATCTGGGTCACCTTAGGGACGTTTTCTGCTGGCTGCTTTTGTGTCCCGTGTATGGACTACATTCTCCTGTTTCGTTGCAATTGTCATAATATTTGTTGAAAACTGGACATTTAAATAACATATTGTAACAATCCTGTCATCAGTTCCTCTGCCTCCAGGAACTGGTGTTGTTGCTGGGGTTTTTTGTTTGTTTGCTTGCTTTTTGTTTTTTTTTCCTTTTTTTTTTTTTTTTTTAATTTTTACTTTTGAGAGAGAGACAGAGCATGAGCAGGGGAGGGGCAGAGGAGAGAGGGAGACACAGAATCCGAAGCAGCTCCAGGCTCCGAGCTGTCAGCACAGAGCCCGACGCGGGGCTCGAACCCACAAACCGTGAGATGGTGACCTGAGCCGAAGTCGGACGCCCAACCGACTGAGCCACCCAGCAACCTCTGTTTGTCCTTTTGCTGCCTGTTGGTTTGGTGGCTTTCCTGGGCTAAGGCTGTATTCTCTGTAGTTAAGCCCCGCAAGCCGCTGAGTTCTCTGCTCACTTTTTCTTTAAGTTCTTGTTTATGGTTTCAAGCCCGGCTTCCTAGAGTTCCTCCTGGGTGAATACTATTTAGTGCTCAAGCAGTGATCGATGGGAAGAGTTCTTTAACTGCCTTAAGCATTAGTTTGCCATCCTTTGTCAAGGTTATCTGTGACTGAAGGCGCGCCTTCAAACCTCAGGTGGCTTAAAAATTGTCTCTAGCTTTTCACTTCCTGCTTGTGCAGGGACTACGAGTCAGCCAGAGGTAAGGGACAGGGTGTTCTCCTTTCCCAGGTCTTTCCCAGGTGTGTATGGGGAAGGTTCTCAGAAATACGCCAGGTCTCTTCCAACTTCCCTTTGGCTTCCTGGTTATCTAGGTTTTCCTTTCACATTTTTGGCCAGGCTCCTGTGCCCCGACAGAAATCACAGCCTCAGGCAACTGTGCTGTGACCATCAGATTCCTTTCTTTTTCTTCCCCCCCCTAGTAAGGCTCCAGGCAGAGGGGCTTCATTCATAGAGCTGAGCTCGCAGACAAATCAAACAGCGGCAACACGTGGGGAAGGGAGATTTGCCTGCAGATCCCAGTTGTAGGTCAAACCCCTGGCTGCTCTGGGTCCGGGCCTTGTAACAGAACTGCAGCCCTGAGGTGGGGGAGGAGGGCGTGTGGGAACAGCCCCCAATTTAGGATGCCGCAGACCCCGCCGTTGTCACCAAGCTTCAGTAGTGTTTCTTGAAAAGATGAGTTCCGTGCTTGGAGTTAATTTCCAGAGTCCCAACGTGGGCTCGCTGAGTTCCCAGCTCTGGCAGTCTTTAACAATGTGCTCGAGTTCCGGCCCGTCTGTTCCAAGGGTCAGCAGGTGGCTTGTGTTTTAGCCTAGCAGTCCGTCTTAGGGATGGTCCCCAGTTTTCCTCCTGCATTCGCCGGTCGAATGGTGTTTGTGTCATTTCCGACGTGCGGTAATTGTGAATAAAGCCACCACAGGCCTTCACATAAAGGTGTCTGTGTGGCCACACATTTTCGTGTCCTCGGCATTAATGCCTGAAAGCAAGATCGCTGGGTTATGGGGCAAGTGTATGTTTAAAGCCGTAAGAAGCTGTCAAACCCTTTTTACAAAGTGGTGGTTTTCCATCCGAGACTCTTCTCTGGTGAAGTGTATCTGTTCAAATCTTTCGCACATTAAAAAAACAAACAGGGGCGCCTGGGGTGGCTCAGTTGGTTAAGCGTCCGACTTCAGCCAGGTCACGATCTCGCGGTCCGGGAGTTCGAGCCCCGCGTCAGGCTCTGGGCTGATGGCTCAGAGCCTGGAGCCTGTTTCCGATTCTGTGTCTCCCTCTCTCTCTGCCCCTCCCCCATTCATGCTCTGTCTCTCTCTGTCCCAAAAATAAATAAAAAACGTTGGAAAAATAAAAAATAAATAAAAAAACAAACAAACAACTTTTTGAGGTTTGGGAGTCTTTATATATTCAGGATATAAGTCCTTTATCAGAAATGTATATATCAAGTATTTTCTTCTATTTCCAGCTTCTTTTATTAATATTAATAAACCAGGCTTTCAAAGATTAGGATGATTAATTTTGATGTGGTCCAATTCATTAATTTTATTCACTTGTGAATTGGGAGTTTCATGTCATATATAAGAAAGCTTTGACTAGTTTGAGGAAGCATGCAAAGGTTTCTCCTATATTTTCTTCGTTTACTCATCCATCATTTTTGCTATAGTTTGGGGCTATTTTTACAGACAGTTATATACACTTTATATATTTTCTTTCTTTGTTTTATAGTTTTAGGTGTTGTATTTGGGGTCTCTGATTCATTTTGAGTTAGCTGTTTTGTATAAGGCACAAGGTACGGGGCGAGTTTCATCGTTGGCATTTGGATGGCTCATTACCCCATCAACCATTTGATGAAGCCAGTCAGAGTGGCTAAAATGAACAAATCAGGAGACTATAGGATGTGGAGAAACAGGAACCCTCTTGCACTGTTGGTGGGAATGCAAACCGGGGCAGCCGCTCTGGAAAACAATGTGGAGGTTCCTCAAAAAATTAAAAATAGAACTACCCTACGACCCAGCAATAGCACTGCTAGGAATTTACCCAAGGGATCCAGGAGTGCTGATGCATAGGGGCACTTGTACCCCAACATTTATAGCAGCACTTTCCACAATAGCCAAATTATGGAAAGAGCCTAAATGTCCATCAACTGATGAATGGATAAAGAAGATGTGGTTTATATATTCAATGAAATACTACTTGGCAGTGAGAAAGAATGAAATATGGCCTTTTGTAGCAACGCGGATGGAAGTGGAGAGTGTTATGCTAAGTGAAATAAGTCATACAGAGAAAGACAGATACCGTATATTTTCACTCTTATGTGGATCCTGAGAAACTTAACAGAAGACCATGGGGGAGGGGAAGGGAAAAAAAAAGTTAAGGAGGGAGCCAAACCATAAGGGACTCTTAAATACTGAAAACAAACTGAGGGTGATGGGGGGGGGCGGGGGAGGGGCGGAAGGGGAAAGTGGGCGAGGGGCATGGAGGAGGGCACCTGTTGCGATGAGCACTGGGTGTTGCATGGAAACCAACTTGACAATAAATGTCATATTTAAATAAATAAATAAATAAATAAAAGTGTAAAAACAAAAAAAAGAAAAGGTGATTTTTTTTTTTTTTTTTTTTTTTTTAGCCATTGAGTTGCCTTTTCAGCTATGCCCAAATCGGCCGCGGGTGTGGGAATCTCTATTTCTGGAATCTCTTCTTTTTTCTCATTAATCTACAGGTCTGTGCCTTCACCGGGCCATGACATCTTGATTACCACAGCTTGAGAATAAGCTCTCGGGATCGGGTGGGTTGAGTCCTGCAACTTAGCGGCTCCTTTTCAAATTAGTTTGGCTCTTCAAGGCTCTTGGCCTTCCATATAAATTTCAGAATAAGCATGTAAAAATCTGTCAAGTATCCTTGGGGGATCTATAGATCAATTTGAGGGATTCAAAGGCTTAACAATAATCGGTCTTCTAACTGATGGGCATTAATTTCACTTATGTGGGTCTGTATTCATTCTATCAGTGCTCTGGAGGTTTTGCGTAAAGATCTGCACGTATTTTGTTAAGATTCATACCTGAGTATTTTACTTTGGGTGCGATTGTTAATTACCCTGTTTTAAAGTTTTCTCCACTGTTCATATACTATAGAGAGGTGACTGATATTTGTATCCTGGCCACATCACCTTGGTAGATTCACTTAGTTCCGGGAGCTTGGCTGCCGATTCCTTGGGATGGTCCGCATAGACGAATATGTTGTCTGCAAAGACATACTTTTCGTGTTTTCGCTCAATCTGTGTACCTTCTATGTCTTACAGCCTATTTCCACGGGGGGGGGGGGCGGGGGGAGGTTCCCGCACATGCGAGTGGAAATGATGAGGCGGCTCACCCCTGCTTTGCTCTCATGTCCAGGGGAAAGGCGTTCAGTCTTTTTCGCGATGCTGTGCGGTATTAGCTGCACACAATTAATCTGCTGCAATGCCCATTCGGGAACATTTCACATTAGATTCTTGTACTTTTCAGTTCTAGAATTTCCATGTCGTTCTCTTTTTCTCCTCTGCGATTCTGTATTTGTTTCCACATATTTTTCTTTAAATCCAAGACCCTGTTTCTTTTTTTTTTTTTTAATGTTTATTTATTTTTGAGAGAGAGAGACAGAATGTGAACATGGAAGGGTCAGAGAGAGAGAGGGAGACACAGCATCCGAAGCAGGCTCCAGGCTCCGAGCTGTCAGCACAGAGCCCGACGCGGGGCTCGAACTCATGAACCGTGAGATCGTGACCTGAACCGAAGTCGGACGCTCAACCGACTGAGCCGTCCAGGCGCCCCTCCAAGACCATGTTTCTAATAAGTGTTACCTTTTTGGTTTTCTCCTTCCATCATGTCTGCTATAGTTTGGGGTCTATTTTCACTGACGGTTTTAAGAGTCACGGTTTTCTTTCTCTCTTTTTTTTTTTTTTTCCTACGTTCTGGACATGATGATGCTATTTTGCTCAATGTCTGGTTTTGTCTTCTCCCGCATTTAGAATGCTGAGTTTCGTTCCAGTAGGTAGTTAATTTTCGCATGGATAAGCTTTTTCTTTTGGAGACGTTTATGAGCGGTGTAGCCTTTACTCTCGGACTGCTTGAATTCTACTTTTCAAGTGCAGCCTTTCCAGCCCCTCCACTCTGGCCAGTTGGAAAGCAGCCGTCCGTGAGCTCTGGAAGTTGTCCGGCCCACAGCTACCCGGAACCGTTCCTTGGCCAGCCTCGGGGAGTCTCGCCGGGCACATGCACAGTCTGTTGTTCAGAGACCCAGAGATTTCTGTGGCTCCTTTTCTACAGGAGCCTTTCCCTCTTAAACCTGACCTTGCAAAACCCTAGCAGCGTGGGGAGCCCTGAACTCCCAGTCCTGCCCTGCTCATCCCCACGAGATGAGACCCTTACGCCCATTTCTGTGTCTTCCTCCTCCCGAGACTTGACCTCGGAGTGGTGCTAGGCAAAAAGCTGGCTAATTTCATCGTTTGTTTCTTCCAGGGACCACCGACCTGTACTGCCTGTTAACCGAAGCCAGAAAAACGATTGCGTAGCTTTCTGGGGCTGCTGTCACAAACTTGGTGGCTTAAAACAACAGAAATGTATTCTCCTCTGGTTCTGGAGGCCACAAGCCCTCCGTAGCCCCACTGGGCTAAAGCCAAGGTCCTTGCCCGCTGGAGGCTCTTGGGGAGGACCTTCCCTTGCCTCTTCTGGCTTCTGTATTCCTTGGCTCATGCCTCTTCCTCTGGCTGCCAGCCAGCCCGGCAGCATTCACTTCAGCGGCCGTCTCTGCCCCTTCTTCTGCACCGGGTCTGTCTCTTGTGAGGCCACCGCTGAGTGCGGCTGGGGGCAGCCTGGCTGGGCCAGGGTCATCACCCCGTCTCAAGATCCTTAAGTTAATCGGATTTACAATCTCGGGAACAAACCGTGAGCTGAACCAAACTTCTTACCCCGGAACTCCACGTCATCCGGGCCAACCCAGTTAGATTACGGATGGGCGCACGGAGACCACGGAGGGCAGAGTCATGTCTGGGTGGGAATGGAGCTGAGCACTGCTGAGTGGAGCCAGGGAGGCTGGGGATGCTCTCGGGGGGCATGTGGCTGGGATGCGCCCATCCAGGGAGCGCCCGTCTCCTGTGACACGGCCATGGGGCCTGAAGCACGTGGGAGGCGGCATCTGTCCCTGTCCGTCTTGTTGATACCTGTCCCACCACTGCCTCTGGTTCCCCCCGACCCCCCCCCCCAACTCCTGGTCATTGCAACAGGCTCCTTCCTTCCTTCCTTTCTTCCTTCCTTCCTTCCTTCCTCCCTTCTTTCCTTCCTTCCCTCCTTCCTCCCCCCCTTCTTCCTTCCTTTCTTCTCCTCTTCTCCCTTTCTCCATATCTTTCTTCTGCAAGGAGGTGATATGGGTGTTTACTTGAGGGATCTGACTTTAAAGTTTGGGGTATAAGCAATGTCCCCTCTTGCCCTGGCGGTGTCCCACCTCAATCTCTGCCTCCCCTGAAGACTGACCACAGCACTTTCAACGGGGGCTGAGTCGGCCTCTCCTACTGGACAGGACAACAACGTCCTGTGAGCCCCAGGCTTTGACATCACCAACAGATAAAGAACTGTAGACATTGGAAAGTGACCAGTATGCACTGCGGGCATAGGTCTTGCCCGGGGTGCACAGGGACGCTGCAGCAGACCGGGGACCCTTGATTACGCCTGACCATCTGGGCCCTAAAGGCTCCCCAATCTTCCTAGAAGGAAATGGGCTCCCGCTGCCCCCAAGGAGGGAAAACAGGCTGTGGAGGAGGGCAGTAGGAACGGGGACGGGTTGTGCCTTCATGGCAATCGGTGCTCACTCTTTTCCACGTAATGCCGTGGGGAGAACCGGACGGGACAGGCGGCCTCCTTTCAGTCCTTGGCAAGGGATTCTGACGGCGGGAAGCCAGACTCAGGTTGGAGGGGAGAGTGAGCCATGAGAAGAGGGCCGGTGGCAGCACCAGGCTCGGTCGCCGCGCGGGGTCCCCACCTGGACGCGGCCCCGGGGCCCCGGCTCCTCTCCGCTCGGGCGTGCCCAGCCCCCCGTGTGGCCGCCTCCCTCTCCTCCAGCCACTTCTCTGCCTCTTCACGCCGTTCCAGAGGCATACACCCAGGGCTGGTGGCCGTGGAGCAAAGCCGTGGCCGTGGCTGTGCCCTGGCGGCCCTCCCTCGGAGCCTCCCCGCGCTCTCCAAATTGAGGGGAGCCGAAGGATGGAAGGCTTCGCCGGACTGCCAGGAGGTGGACTTTCAAAGAAACAGCAAATAAATTACCGCTGGGGTTGCGGCCCCAGCACACAGAGGCTGCCACACTGGCCGATGCGAACACGTCTGGCATCCGTGCCAGGCCCCAAAGAAAATAACCCTTTTCTTGGTGTTTTGTAAGCCGTTTGGAAAATGGAAATCGCATGCTCTCTCTCTCAGCGCAAGCTCCTGGGCTCGCACTCGTGTGTTTCAAAACTCGGCGGTGCCGCTATTTTCGATAGCTCGGTGCCAGCGACGGCGTGTGGGGCCAAGTCCTCTCGGCCTCAAGTGACCCTGGCGTCCGGGGCTCCTTGTCCCACGTCTTGCTGATGGAAGGAAAGTGCAGTGGGTCTTGGGGTGGCCTCCGAGGCAGGGAGGCCCTGTGGTTTCGGGATGGCCTGGGCGTCCGCACCGGGGGCCTGGGTGGAGGGGCCCAAGGGCACCAGCTGCACCCCTTCTGGAGACGGTGAAAGACCTCTCCGGGGCTGGATTCCTAGAGAGGCCAGCGGCCAGCCTTGGATGCTTTTCATGGTCACACCAGAGAACTGGAGACACGTGTCCGGGGCCTGCAGGGGCCTCAGAGGTCTGGGCCAGGACTGGAGCCCTCTCCACCCCCCCGGACAACCTAGGAGGAGCTCAGTTCCCCCTCACAGCCCATGTCACGGAGAGGCACTTATAGACGCTGGAACGTTCTGGAACGTTCCTCCTCAGATGAGGCCAGTTTGTCTCTGTGGCAGTTCACGCAGGAGACAGCGATGGGCTCTTTTCTAAGCCGGAAGGGATCTCGCAGGCAATCTGGTTAGTCCTCCTCTTTTCAGAGATGGAGAAACGGAGGGCCAGAGAGGGCCAGCGGCTTAGCTTCGGTCACACAGCAAGGCAGGTCCCGCGCCAGGTCAAGAGCCGGACGTCTGCCCTCAGCCACTACCCTCGCTCGGCTCTGTCCCCCAGAGACAACCTGGAATTGGCCGCTCCCGTTGGCAAAGGGAGGCCCCCTCCCAGCTCGCCTCCTCTGGCCTGGGCAGGCTGCTCCTCCCCTTCCGGCTCACACTCAGGTCCTGCGGCCCACCGCCCGGCCATGCTCACTCAGCACCCCCAGAAGAACCTGGGCAGCCCCCTGACACGGCCCCGCCTCCGACCTTGGAGCCACCGGCCTGGGCGCCCAGCCCCTCGGGCGGTCCTTGCCGGGTGTGGACGGCACCTGTTACCTCCAGAGGCGCCCATGGGGCTCCCCCAGGCCCCTCCAGCTCACGTCCGCCTTGCTTGGAGCCGTGCCTCACAACCTGACGTGTCCGTCCTGTCGTGCCAGAACACCCGCTACGCTCAGGACAGAACTTCCTCTTCCTTTCCTGGCCTGGGGAGCACGAGAGACTGTCTTGGTACAAACCCAGGGCCGAACATAATGGGGACCGTCCTGCTTGGCTGTGCATGAGAGGGTGCTGTCTGACCTGATGTCTGACTCCGTGAGAGCAGGTGAAGGGCTCAGAGAACTCGTGGGTCGGGGCTTTTCCTCACACTGCATGGAACAGTGGGATGGGGCACTTGGACCAAGCATGACCACTCCACACGACTGATGATGCAAACAGGAGGCGGCCTCAGGCGTCTTTACCTCGGGCCTGGCTGTGACGACAGGGGAGCAGA
Source organism: Prionailurus viverrinus (assembly GCF_022837055.1). NCBI lineage: Eukaryota > Metazoa > Chordata > Mammalia > Carnivora > Felidae > Prionailurus > Prionailurus viverrinus. The sequence continues at coordinate 138,994,008 of NC_062566.1, forward strand.
CGGGCCGGGGGGCGGGGGCTCCCACCGAAGATGGCCAAGCCCGTGGCTGGGCTGACCGAGGCCCATGGCACATGGGCCAGCTCCGTCTCCAGGGCCGTGAGGACGTGGGCGGGTGGGGTACATCTCAGGGTTCCCGCCTTCTGCCCCTGACACCCAAACAGCCAACTCAGGTCAGCAAGATTCAGACAATTCGACTTGATTTCACTAATACATTATTTTACTATGGAAGTCCTTTTTTTTAATTAAAAAAAAATGTTTATTATTTATTTTTGAGAGAGAGAGGGAAAGACAGAGAACAAGGTGGGGAGGGGCAGAGAGAGGGAGACACAGCATCCGAAGCAGGCTCCAGGCTCCGAGCTGTCAGCACAGAGCCCGACGCGGGGCTCGAACCCACGAACCGTGAGATCATGACCCGAGCCGAAGTCGGATGCTTAACCGACTGAGCCACCCAGGCGCCCCTGTGGAAGTCCTTTTTTCAACAAGTTTTTAAAGTGTTTTAAAGTTTATTTATTTATCCTGGGGTGCCTGGGTGGTTCAGTTGGTTAAGCGACTGACTCTTGTTTTTGGCTCAAGTCGTGATCTCATAGTTTGTGAGATTTATTTATTTATTTATTATCCATTCATTCATTCATTCATTCAGAGCTAGACAGACAGAGAAGATTCCCTCATTCGTTCGCAGCCCAAACGCTTCTCGCCAGGGCAGTCACGGTTCTCATGTATATCACCGCATGAGTGCCTATTCTAGAACTTCACAGGAGAACGCCCATTCGTGTGTCTGCTTCTGACTTCTCTTATCTGGCAAACCGCTCTGAGGCTCATTCACGACGGTGCATGTAAGTTCCCCTCTGACTGCTTGATGGCATTTCGTGCGTGGAGACAGCACAACTTTTCTGTTGGGGGGCATCTGGGTTGCTTATAGATTGGGGCTATTATGAGCAAATGCGCTGCTATGAACATTTGCGTTAAGAATCCTCTCGTGGGTATATGTCCTTGCTTCTGTCGGAGAAACACCCCAAATCAGAATCGGCAGCTCCCGGAGGAGCCGTGCGGTTCACTGCGGAAGACAGACCGCTAAACCGTGTTCCAAATGCCTTTGCCACGTTCCTCTCTTACCGCGATGTGTGAGAGCTCCGGGTGTGCCGGGTCCTTACAGATATTTGACACTCTCTGTCTCAGTCTCGCCCGTGGACAGCATTCTGTAGGATGAATGGTGGTGTCTCCTTGTGGTTTTAACTTGTATTTCCCCAGTGGATGGTCTGATGCGTCTTTTCATGCCCTAGTTGTCTTTTCGGATGCCTTCTTTTGTGAAGTGTCTGTTCAACTCTGTTGCTCATTTAATTTTTGGAAGTTGTTCATGTATCCTGGATACGTGTCCTTTCTCAGATGCGTGTATTTGCAAATATTTCCTCCCCCTTTGTGGTTTTCCTTTTCATTTTTTTTTTTAAATCGTCTCTTTCTTGGTAACTTTTTCATTTTTTTTAAGTTTATTTTGTTTAGAGAGGGAGAGAGCACACGCACTCATGCTCACACACGCATGGGTGCACAGCAGCAGGGGAGGGCAGAGAGAGAGAGAGAGAGAGAGAATCCCAAGCAGGCTCCGCACTGTCAGTGCAGAGACTGATGCGGGCTCAAACTCGCAAACCTTGAGATCATGACCTACCTGAGCGGAAGTCACAAGTTGGACGCTTACCCAACCAAATCACCCAGGCGCCCAACTTTTTGGTTTTGATATAAGTTTGTGAGCATGGTCCGAGGGACTCCTGTCTACCTAAGCTTCACTGACATTCACAGTTGTTTACGTTTGATCACATTGGCTGGATTATCCTTGCCTTTTTCCTTCCCCTCTGATGTAAGAACGTGCACACATATGTGTGTGTTTATCTGTAAACACATTTGTATGTATATACATATGTGTATAAAATACATATAAACGTATGTAACATATACACATACACAAACATATACACATCCACCTGTGTTTGTGTGCTCACGCGTGTGTGTGTGTGTGTGTATGTGTGTGTGTGATTTCTTCCCTGGACCATTTGCAGAAAAGTTGGGAACATCATGACCCCCTTACTACATAGTGTGTGTGTCTCAAGAAAAAGATTATTTTCCATACCCACAAAGGAAATATCAGAATCAGAACATTTGACACTGATACAATTTTATCATCCAAACCACAGCCTGTTTGGGGCTCTCATTAATTGTTACAAAATGTGCAGGCCAGCGAGGGTGTTGCAAGTCTAGGATCTCATGCAGGATCCTGGACCAGTTTCTCAGCCCTCCTCGTCTGGCATTTGTGTCCTCGGATTTTGAAGAGTGTGGGCCGGTTATTTTGTGGAGTGTCTCTCAGTTAGGGACCGACCCATGTGACCTCATGAGTATATCCAGCTTGTGCACGCATCGCGGGGTATAGTGTGGAGGAGACGCGTCCTTCTCACGCACGCACCACGCCAGGTGTGAGGTGCTGGTGTGAGTCCTAAGGATGTTCACGTTGGCCTCTGCGTTTAGCTGGTGTTCGCCAAGCTCTTTGCTGGAAAGTTATGATTTCCTCCTGTGATTCATAGGTGACATGACTCTATCAGTCAGCTCGGGATGCTGGGACAAAATATCACGGATTGGGTTGCTTCGAAAACGTGATTTTCTCCTAGTTGTGCAGACTGGAAGTCCAAGATCAAGGCTGGGCAGGTGGGTCTCTCCAGAGACCTCTGTCTCCTGTCCTGGTACCTCCTCGCTGTGTCCTTACATGGCCTCTCCTCTATGATCACATCCTTCGTCCTGTAAGGACACCAGTCCTACCCAAATAGGGTCCACCCACATGACCTCAGGGTGCCTCAGGGACCTCTTTCATGGTTCACTTTCTAAGGTAACGGTGAGGGGCAAGGCTCCAACATGGGCATTTGGGGGGACACAATCCTGTGAATAACAAGTAGACTTTGAAACTAAGTACCTTTTCCTCACCCCGCGTTCAGCCAGTAGTTTCCTCACGTGTGGAAGATTTTCTAGCTACGTCTTTCTCTCCTTCTGTACTTATGAGTGGGCATTCTTCTGAAGGATGATCTTTCTCTTCCCCACGTTTACTTATGCCCATATTCATTTTAGTATGGCTATGTGGGATTTTATTACATTTAATGGGTTATAGCCTGTTACTATCATTATTTACTTCTGTGTTCCAATTGTTCTAAATTTGGCCAGTAAGAGCGCCTTTAAGCTGGTTTCTATCTTTTTGACATGTGCCTATTTTTTTTTTTTTTGGTATTGTTCTATTTTTAAGAGCAGTTTTAGGCTAACAGCAAAATTGAGCCGGAAGTACAGAGATTTCCCATACACCCTCTGTCCCTCCCCACACGCAACCTCCCCCGTATTGTTACCCTGTGTCCTGTGCCCATGACGTTTTGAGTACTTCCTAGAATTTGTACGCTTTTTAATTCATTCCCTAACACCTTCAGGCTTTTTTATAATGTCCAGATCTTAGAGTTGTTTTCTGTAAGCAGTATGTATGTGGCGATGGTTGCCGGGGGGCGGGGGGCAGGGTCGTTCAATAAGGTATTACTTCACCACGTGAGAAAGTAGAAATCGTCGGTATTTCTTTTGTTACCTCAATGCATCATCTGTGCCTTTTACTTGGAGGGTTTGAGCCATTCGCAGTTAGTGAAGTCACTGATGTGGTGGGGCTCAAGTCTACTGTTTTGCTGCTTGTTTGCTAACTTCTCCCATTTAATTTGTTCCTTTGTTTCTTTCCCCCTGCCTTCTTGCGGGTTAATCGATTACTCTTTGTATTCCATTTAATTCTCCTTAATGTGTTTTCAGCTATACCTCTTTGCGTTATTTTTACTTGCTTCTCTAGGATTCCAATATGTGTTCTTAACCCATCGTCGTCCAGCTCGAGCAAGTGTTATATCAGCTCACATATTAACATAAGATGCCTGCTGTAATAGAATTCCATTTATTCCCTGCAGTCGTTTGGACTATTGTCATACATTTTACTTCTATATAAGTTATAAGCCCTATTGTTTAGCCATTAAATAATTAACAGCCTTTTAAGGGATTAGAAAAATACTGTTTTATATATACTTACATAGTAACCATTTCCAACACTCCACATTGCTCTCTGAATATCAGAATTCCCATCTGTTATCATTTTCCTGCAGCTTAAGGAACTGCCATCGGTATTTCTTAAAATGCAAGTCTGTTGGCAAGGAATCCTCTTGGGTTTCATTTGCCCAAGAATGCCACTATTTGTCCTTATTTTTTAAAAGACATTTTTGCTGGATATACAACTCTAGATGGCATTTTTTTTCTTTTACCATTTTAAAGATGTTATTCTGTCATCTATAACCTCAGTGATTTCTGATGAGAAGCCAGTTAAAATTATCGTTCTCTAGTATGCAATGTGCCTTTTTCTCTGACTCCTTTTAAGACTTTTTGTTTTAATTTTTTTTTTTTACGTTTATTCATTTTGGAGACAGAGAGAGACAGAGCATGAATGGGGGAGGGCCAGAGAGAGGGAGACACAGAATCCGAAACAGGCTCCAGGCTCTGAGCTGTCAGCACAGAGCCCGACACGGGGCTTGAACTCACGGACCGCGAAATCATGACCTGAGCCGAAGTCGGCCGCTTAACCAACTGAGCCACCCAGGCGCCCCTAAGACTTTTGTTTTTATCTTTAGCTTTTACAAGTTTTACTATGGTATCCCTAGGTAGGTTTTCTTTGTATGTACTCTCCTTTGGCCCACTGAGATTCTTAATCTGTGGGTTCACGCTTTCTGTGAAATTGTGACTTTTATTTTCACTATGCTTATTTTAAATATTTTTTCTTCTCTTTTATTCCTCTTTCTTCTTCTTCAAGGACCCCAGTCACGTAGACACTAGATGGCTCAGTGGTATCCTTCAGTCCACAGAGACTCTGAGGTTTTAAAATCTTTTTTCTTTCTGGGTTTCAGTTTGGCTAATTTCTATTGATCTGTTTTCAAGTTCACTGATGCTTTCTTCTGCAGTGTCCAGTCTGCCCTTCAGTACATTTTTTCATCTCAGATATTGTGTTTTCCAGTTCTGGGGTTTTCATTGGATTCTTTTGTAGAAGTTTCATTTCTCTCTTGATATTCCCTCTCACAGTGGGAACATCTGCACAATCTGTCCATCTTTTCTTGTAAAGCTTTTAAACACTTCGGGACACCTGGGTGGATCAGTCGGTTGAGTGTGCGACTTTGCTCAGGTCATGATCTCGTGGTTAATGAGTTCGAGATCCACATTGGGCTCACCGCTTTCAGTGTGGAGCCCACTTTGGATCCTCTGTCCCTCTCTCTCTGCCCCTCCCTTGCTTGCATTCTCTCTCTCAAAAATGAATAAACATTAAAAAAATGTTAAACATATCTATAGTATTTATTTTAGGTATTTAAGTCAAGCAATTCTAGCATCTGGATTTTTGCCAATCTGCTTCTTGTGACCAATTTTTTTTCATTTGATTATGAGTCACATTTTCTCACTCCTTTGCATGCCTAGTAATTTGATTTCATTTTATGTATTGTATTGTATTGTATTGTATTGTATTGTATTTTTATTTTATTTTTGAGAGAGAGAGAGAGAGAGAGAGAGAGAGAAAGCACAAGCAGGGGAGGGGCAGAGGGAGAGGAAGAAAGAGAATCTTAAGCAATTTCCATTCCCAGTGTGGAGCCTTATATGGGGCTCAATCTCACAACCGTGAGATCTGGACCTCAGCTGAAATCAAGAGTCAAAACCTCAAGTGACTGAGCCACCCAGGTGCCTCTCATGTCTAGTGATTTCAGATTAAACAATAGACATTGTGAGTGATATCTTTGTAGAGGCTCTGGATTCTGTTACTCTCTTCTCAAGAGTGTGGCCTTTTGTTGCAACAGGTAACTAAGTTACCGGCAATCATCTCAGTCTTGTGGGGATTTGGATCTATGCTTTTGAAGGGCAAGTTCATCCCAGTTTTCTCCTCTGTCCTATAGTGTCAGGATCTGGGACATGACCCTTACATCTAAGGCATAGACCCCTTCTTTGGTCCATTGAAGGACTGACATTGCAGAAACTGAACTTCAAATTCTGTCTCTCCTAAACTCATCAGCTGATTAATCTCTGCTGCCATCTTTCAGGTGCCTGGGGTTGCTTTTCCTTGAGATCTTTAGGGTCTTACCTTATGTGTGTACAACTTGGAGTCAGCCAGGTGTGGAAGAAACATTTATATGCAAATTTCGGGATACTTCCTTCCACCTCTGTGGCTCTCTCCTTTCCTGGATTTCCTCTCTGACGTTCTGGCTCCTCTGGTTTCTCTGAACTTGAGTCTTCAGGCTCTTCAGATTGCCTCTTTCTGCTTGAGCTCATTTCTGTGTGCCATGTAAACTAGAGAGTGCCTCTAGGGGAAGACCATCACGCGTATATTTCCTCTGGGATTTCCCTTGTTTTAAGTGTCAAGTCCTGTCAAGTTTTAGCCTACTTTTGGTTGTTCTTAGTGTCTTCGAACAGCTGTTTTATATGTTATCCTGAGTGCAATTATTGTCAGGGGAAAGCACAGCCTGTTACAAGCTATTCCACTGTTATTGGAGTATTCAGACTTTTAATTTTACTTTAACTTTAAAAAACTATTATAGACTCACTGAAAGTTGCAAAAATAGTACATAGAGACCAATATATCCTTCTCCCAGCTTCCCCAATAGTGATAACTCTAGCACAGTATCAAAAAAAGGAAATTGACACTGGTAAAATACCATTAACCAGACTGCAGACCATACTCAGTTCTCATCTGCATTGATGTGTGTGTGTGTGTGTGTGTGTGTGTGTGTGTGTGTGTATTTCTATGCAGTGCAATCCTGTACATGTTAACCATTCATTACACATAGGAGTGCTCTTGTGGTATCCCTTTATATTCACATGACTTATATTTAATTTATATCATGTGTAAATATATTTATATTCCATTCCTGTCCCTTGGAAACCACTACTGTGTTCTCTGTTTCTGTATTTTCTCATTTTAATGCTGTTATGTAAATGGAATTACACACTTTGTAAGATTCTGAGATTGACTTTCCGTCCTGAGCACAATGCCCTTGAGATGCCTCCAGGCTGTTTTAGGTACCAACACTTTATTCTTCACTATTCTTTTCCCCTGAAGTTTTTTAAATAATCATTTCATTTTAGGACAGTTTAAGGTTTTTTGGAATGATTCCAAAGGTGGAACAAAGAGTTCCTCCATACCCCCGGGCCCCACTCCTCCTACTATTGACATCTTACGTTGGTGTGGTGTTTTGCCACAATTAATGAACCAACATCAATATGTTGTCATTAAGTCGAGTCCATACGTTATTCAGACTTCATTTTTCTCTAATGTACTTCTTCTGCCCCAGGATCCCATCCAGAATACCACATGCCATTTAAAGATTGTGGTTTTTTTTTATTTTTTTTCAAAGTTTATTTATTTTTGGGACAGAGAGAGACAGAGCATGAACGGGGGAGGGACAGAGAGAGAGGGAGACACAGAATCGGAAACAGGCTCCAGGCTCTGAGCCATCAGCCCAGAGCCTGACGCGGGGCTCGAACTCACGGACCGCGAGATCGTGACCTGGCTGAAGTCGGACGCTCAACCGACTGCGCCACCCAGGCGCCCCCAAGATTGTGTTTTTTAATGTTTATTTATATTTGAGAGACATAGACAGAGCGTGAGTGGGAGAGGGGCAGAGAAAGAGAGGGAGACAGAGAGTCTATTTAGTTATCATACCTTCTTAGGCTCCTCTTGGCTGTGACGGTTTCTTCCACTTTCCTTGTGTTTTATTTTCTTTTTTTTTTATGACCTTGAAGGTTTAGAGCAGTTACCAGGTGTTTTGTAGAATGTCCCCCAAATTGGAATTTGTCCGACGCTTTTTTCATGGCTAGAATGGGATGATGTGTTTTGGGGAGGAAGACCTCAGAGGTGAAGAGACATTCCCATCGTATCGCATCAAAGGCGCGTGCCTTCAAGACACCCTGTCACTGTTGATGTTAATCTTCATCACCTGGCTTGAGGTAGTGTTTTTCAGGTTTCTTCACTGTGAAGCTACTCTCTTTCTCTTTCTTTCATATCATCCTCTTTGGAAGAAAATCACTACGTGCAGTCTATACCCGAGGAATAGGAAATAGGTTCCACCTCGTTAAGGACTCACTGTCTACACCATTATCTGGAATCTGGCACTGGAGATTGTGACTATTCATTCATTCATGCATTTCTGCATTTCTGTATTTGTTTATATCAATATGGACTCGTGGATATTTATTTTATACTTGAGGTTATAATCTGATACTATGGCACCTACTTTGTCTCAGCTTTGACTGTTGGGAGCTCTCTCAATTGGCCACTTTATCCCATTGACATAGTTCACATCACTGTGAATTTTCTGGTTTGGTTTTTGGAGCACTTTCTTACTTTCTGGCACTGTAAAATGCCCCAGGCTCATCTGGTGCTTCCTCGACCCAGTCCTAAATCGGTCATTTTCCCAAGCAGTCCTGGTTCCTTTTATTGAAGAATGGTGTTGGAGCTGACATCTGGGTGCAAGATGTGTCCACTGGTGCTGGAGCATCATTGCTTCTAGGTCCTCTAAGCCCTCGGAGCCAAGGGGCGTGCCTGCCCCTAGTGACCCATGTGCATGCAGCTCCACACACGCCAAGTGCAATCATCTGTACTTATATCTCTCTTTTTGAAAAAATTTTGTTCAACATTTATTTATTTTTGAGAGACAGAGTATGAGTGGGGGAGGGGCAGAAAGAGAGAGGGAGACACAGTATCCGAAGGAGGCTCCAGGCTCTGAGCTGTCAGCGCAGAGCCCGACGTGGGGCTCGAACCCATGAGCCATGAGATCATGACCTGAGCTGAAGTCGGATGCCCAACTGATTGAGCCACCCAGGTGCCCCTGTATTTATATTATTCTAACATGAGTTCATGGTGACATCTCTACCTCCAGGCCACCACCACATGGGTCATTCTAGACTGTTTCCCTTGCTGGTCTGGAACTTCCTACTCCGACAGTGAGAAACCTGGTTCCCACCATCTGCCATCTTTTATTTAATGTTCAAGTCTAGTGTTCGTGCGTAGTGCTATCATAATTGTTAACCTCTAACTTCATGGGAAGCGGGGTTTTGAACTAGAATACAGTGCTTGTATATAGTTCTTTTTGCCTCTAGTCTGATACATTCCATTATGTTCAAAGTAACTTAAGTCAGCACCTTCCTCCCCGCCTCTCTTCAGTAAGGTGGGGTCATACATTCACGTTCTGCATGCTATCCTGGGCAAGAATTCAGATTTAATTTCCATATCTTATAGTTCATTCTTTGCACTGCAAAGTTCTCTGGGTTTTGACCAACGTGTGGTATCATGCATTCACCATATAATACACAATAGTTTCGCTGCCCTTGAGTATCCATTTTGCCCCACCTATTTAACCCTTCCTTCCAACCCTCTGGCCACCATGGATGTTTTTACTCTCTATAGTTTTGCCTTTCCTGGAATGTCGTATAATTGGAACCATACGCTATGCAGCCTTTTCAAACAGGCTCCATACACTTAGCAAGAGACATTTGATGTTAACCCCTAACTTTCGGTGAGCCAACAGATCGTTTCTTTTTATTGCTGAATAATATTCCATTGTATGGAAGAACTACAGTTTGTTTGCCTGTTTGTTTTCTTCCTTTTCCTATGAAGGACATCTTGATTGCTTCTAGTTTTTGGCAATTATGAAAAAACTTGCTATAAACACTCGTATGCAGGTTTTTGTGCGGACATACATTTTCAACTCAGTTGGGTAAATACCGAGGAATTTGATGGATCATATGGTAAGGCTATGTTTAACTTTCTAAGAAACCACCAAACTGTCTTCCAAAGTGGCTGTGCCGCTTTGATTTCCCACCAGCGACAAATGAGAGCTTCTGTTGCTCTGTGCACTCACTAGCAACTGGCACTGGGTTTTAGCCAAACCAACAGGTATGTACTGGTATCTTGTTGTTTCAAATTCCAAGTCCATAAAGACACATGACATGGAGCCTTTCATGTTTATTTACAACGGGTACATCTTCTTTGATGAGAAGTCTGTTCAGATCTCCTTCCGATTTTTTAATTAGGTTGTTTCCCTATTGTTGTATCTCAAGGATTCTTTCTTTATTCTGGATACAATTCTCTAGCAGATATGTGTTGTGCCAATGTCCACCCCCCCTTCCCCCAACATGTGGATTGTCTTTTCAATCTCTTAATGGTGGCTTTTGCAGAAAAGGAATTTTTAATTTCAGCAGCATACAATCTATCCCCTTTTTCTTTCATGGGGCAAACTGTTGGTGTTGCATCGAAATGCTCATTATTGAGCCCAAGGTCAATGAGAAGTCTTCCTGTTTTCTCCTAGGGGGTTTTATAGTTCCATATTTTAAATTCAGGTTTCTGATCTGTTTCCCTTTGATTCCTGAAGATCGTTCCTGAATATAGATGACAGTGGTCAATAGTTCTATAACTTCTGCCTTTGGGATTTCTCTAAACGGGCTATGTCCCTTTTCTCTGGCTGCTCTCAGGAATTTTGCTTTGTCTTTGGTTTTCAGGTGTTTGATTACAATGTTTCTTGGCGTGGATTTCTTTGGGTTTATTCTGTTTGGGATTTGCTCGGGTTTTTGAATTCAAGCCTTTGGCCAAATGAGGGGAATATTCAGCCATTATTTCTTGAAATCTTTTTTCACACCCACCTATTCCCCCTCTCCTTCTGGGACTCCAACGCCATGAGTGTTAGAACGCTTGTAATTGTCTCACAGGTCCTTGGGATTTTGTTCACTTTTTTTCCCCCAATCTGACTTTTCTCTGCCTCATATTGGTCCTTTGAGTGCTAGTGACCTGTCTTTGAGTTCACGGCTTCCCTCCTTCATCATCTCTAATCCACTGCTGGGCTCACTAGTGAGGTTACTCTGATCACAGTTACTGTATTATTTCATTTATTTAGTTAGTTTTGAAATTTCCCTCTGGTGCTCTTTTATATTGTCTATTTCTTTGCTGAGATTTTCTTTTTCTTTTCGTTTGTTTCAAGCATGTCCGTAATTGCTGTTGAAGCATTTTGTGATTGCTGCTTTATAATCTTTGTCGGATAATTCCAACATCTGATTAATCTCAATGTTGGCGTCCATTGATTGTTGTTGTCTCATTCAAGTTGTGATTGCCCTGGTTCGTGGTACGATGAGTGATTTCTTTATTGTATCCAGGATGTTTGGGGCATTATGTAACACGACTCTGGATCCCATTTAATCTCCCTGTTAGCAGGCAGTCACCCTGTTTAGGTGTGGCGTGTAGGCACGGGTCGGGGCAGGTGTCCAGCTTCCTGCCTTGTGCCTTTAACACCACCCAAGCTAAGCGATTTGCCCATTCGTGCCACCTTGGTGCCAAAGGGTAAGACTGGAAGTTCAGCTTTCCCTTGACCTTGCCGGGAAGGGTTTGGGTGGCAGTTTGGCTCCCTCCTGAGCCCCACCGGCACCCGCTGGGAGGAGTTCCGACCAACATGGCCTCACGCTGCCTCCTTCTGCTTCATGGATTCCAGGTCATGGTGGATGTTCGGCTGTGAGCTGGACCCCACCGACACCCTTGTGGGAGGTGGGCGATAACCATGCTTGGGCTGCCCCGGTCTGTCCTGTCGCTGTGACCGGTGTGGAGACAGAGTTCTCTGCTCACTTGCCCTGGCAGGGAGGCAGTTTCTCACTGATGTTTGGCTGGAGTGGGGCAGGTCTTTTCAAAGAAGATTTTGCTCTGCTAAGCTGCCCTGTTCCCTTTGGCTACAGGGAACAGTTTCTTCTTGGGGCTCTTCCTGTCCATGCCTCGTGGTGGTTTGGGCTGCATCTCTGGAAGCCAGAGACACCGCCTAGGGACCCACTGCCATGCTGTGACCATAGTCCCAAGGTCCTGTGGCAGTTCCTTCCATCTTTCCCAGGTTTGCTGTTACACCCCGGGTAATCTTTGCTGTGAGAGGGACCGGGGAGGAAGGGGAAGCCCTCCGTCTCGGCTGGAACTGGAAATTCCTATTGTAACTTTCATCCCCACAACCCTTTTCAAAAAGAACAAAGTTCTCAAAGTTCCCCAAAGGGGCCGGCTAACCCCCTTAGAGACAACAATCTTTGGTGCACAAGACTCATGAGAAGTGTCTGTAAAGAAAAAGTTTTACCTTTAGAGTTGGTAAAATAACTTTCTAGGTTGTTATGTAAAGGAACGCACAACTTACAAAGGCTCTCATAGAATTTGCAGGTTCTTGAGGCTCAGATCTGGACTCCTTGGTTTGGGTTGAGGTGTGAGATGAGGGTCCCTGTGACCCTGCAGCTACCCCAGCTCTGCCTGAATGCACGAGGGATTGGGAGGGTCTGGACTTGCCTCCAACCGGGAGAATATGGCAAAGCAAGCCAGATTTTGCAGACGTAGCTGATAACCCAAATCAGTTCATCAGGAGGAATATTTTACTTGGTGGGTCTGATTCAGAGACACGGGGCCCTCCCTGAGGTCAGACCCTCTCCTTCTGGCCTTGAAGCTGCCATGGTTCCTGAGCTGCAAGGAAATGAAGTCTTCCAACTACCTGAAAGAGCTTGGAAGCAGATTTGCCCCCAGTTGAGCCTCCGGATGAGAACACAGCCACCCCTCCACCCAACACCTTGACTGCAGGCCTGTGAGATGCCAGACAGAGGACCCAGCTTGGCCGTGCCCAGACTTCTGCCCCCAGAAACTGTGAGAAGGGAAATGCGTGCCTCTCCAAGCCCCTGGGTTACGGTACTCTGCTGTGCAGTGAGGACGGTGACACAAAAGGACAGGGGCATCCACTTTGGAGCCACTTCTGCTCAGTCACTCACCCGCAGTGTCACCTCAGCATTTTTACCTATAAAATGGAGTCACCAGGCCTGGCTCTCCATGGCTGCCATGCGGATTAAATTCCAGAAGGCAGATGGCTCCTCACCTGGGGCCAGGCTGTGACGGAGGGAGGGTCCGTGACTGGGGCCGCGACAAAGGATACAACGTGGTCTGCCTTTCCCCACCCGTGTGGCCAGGTCCCCGGGCAGCGCAGGGCACGCTGAGCATCACGACACTCAGAGGGTCCCTGCACCCCAGCCGGCATGAACTTCAGGACAAGGTGGGGTAACACCTCCTGTCCCTCAGCCAAAGGCCAAGCCTGGTCCCAGGCACATCAGACATCACTACTGTTCTTGCCCATCAGGGCCCCCGCATGGCTCCCCCGGATGCTCCTGACCAGGGACACTGTGGATGTGATGTGGTGCCAGGCTGAGCCCTGGAAGGTGAGACGTGGGGGGAAGCCACGGAGTTCTGAGCCTGTATCCACACAGGTCCCGGTGACCACGTGACAGCCTTGCCCGTGTCTTCCCAGAACCCTGGGCCCTTCCCCATCCATCAGGCAGGGAGCCGTCTGGCCGGCCGGTGCTTTGGAGGACTGCATGGCACGTGACAGTGGGCTGGGCCCTGGACGGTGGAAGATGGAAACATGGCTTAGCAGATGCACGGGGCCTGCGGAATCGCATCTCCTTGGAGCTAACATTTCAGAGCGTGCCAGGAAGCCGTCCAGCTGCCAGAGGCCGCGTCTCCACCTCAGGGCTTTCTCTGAAGCTGCAAATGTCTGCTCTGCCCATGCTCCCTCCCGGCCCGAAATACTGGGGGGTTAACATCCCAGGGAGCATCCCGGGGGCCGCGGGGTAAGAACACCGGCCCTCTGCCCCCTGAGCAGGGCAGCTCTGGGCCGTGGGCTTCCTCCCGACTCCCAGAGTCCTTGGCGTTGGGGTGGGGAGGGGGTTGCCCCGTCGTGTCCAGAGGGAACTTGTTTGGAAGCCCACCCACTCCCTTTCTTGGCGTTTCGGGCATCACCTTCCAAATAAACCGCTAGCATCGTCTCGGGGGCTGCTCCTCGAGGAGCCCAAACTAGGACACTAAGTAGGAAACGGACCCTGCCCTCTGGGAGGCTCACCACCTGGTAGAAGTGACTGTTACCACTGGATGCCGGGGACGCTAGGGACAGATGCACAGCCCCCGAGACGTACAAGAGGCCCGGCGCTCACGCCTTGACCTGCATCCCGGTCTGACATCCTGGGGCCTCTGAGGGTGCCGCTAGCCGACACAGAGGTGGGGAAGAGTGGCGTTTCCTGGAAAACAGGCCTGCCTGCCAGGGCACTAATCACAGGAAAAATGACAACCATTCAAGCCAACCTTCGATCGCTGATTGGGGTAAACACAGTGGGATTAAAAGAAACCACCAGAATTCCAGCTCATTTGAGCTGAAACATTACTAAGCTTGGAATCTCATCTCGTCAGGTCCCTCCAGACCCAGCCAGCCGGTGGAAAATCCGGCTAATTCAAACATGAGTGTGGGAGTCCGCTCCAGCCCGGGCCCCACAGGTCACGAATCTGGCTGGAAGGACGGTGGGCCCCAGGCCGGCCCCGTGCAGGCCCGTGACAGCCGTGATCTCACCCGGCCCTCCCCACTGCCTGTAAGAGACATCTAGGGTCACCCAGAGAGGGCCAGGCGCTTGCTGTGGTCACACAGACATGGGCTCTGCACCCCCGTGTGCGAATCAGCACCCGCTCCCCTCCCAACCTCTCCAGGCCATGTCAGAGGGACAGCCCCACATGAACCTTCCCCTTGTGCAGGAAGGGCTTGGAAAGCCTTTCTGTAAAGGCATGAACAGCAAACATTTTAGGTTTTGCAAGCTGCATATGGTCTCTGTTGCATATGCCTTTGTATTTATTTTCTATGAGCCTTCAAAAATGCAAAGCCGTGCTTAGCTTACGGGCCATACAGAAATAGGTCTCTGGAAGACTTTGGCCACTGGGCTGTAAGTTTGCTGAGGCCCCGTCCACAGCAGTATGGATGTTCACGTGGCACTAATTTTTCCACTTCTGCCTCTCATAGACTCCTACTCATCCTTCACAACCCCACTCAGACGCCCCCTTCTGCGTAAGGTCTTTGCCAGCTCCCTCCGTGTAACTGCCCTCGGGCCCGGCAGGGCTTCAGGGCCGTGGCACCCACCCTTGGTGTCATCCTGCTTCCTCCTTGCCTTCAGTACCTGCATGGGCATCTTCCAGGCACCGGGGCCAGAAGGGCATGATCAGTGGAAGCAGTGCTCAGTCTCAAAGGCTCCAGCGTCTCCGAAGTGACCCCGTGCGGGGAAGCCGACATCCCCCAGCTCCCCCTCCTGAGTGCTGGCCGCCATGTCCGAGATACAGACCCCGGTTCTCAGGAGAGCCCGGGGCAGACCTCATGGAGCAAGCTGTTGCCAGAGAAGACCCAGGGAGGAAGGACCACGGCAGCCAAGACCAGATGGGGCAGAGCTGGAGCTGGAGGAAGGACATTCTCAGGAAAGGAACAGCATCCACCAGGTCCTGAGGTGGGAAACAGGTGGCCCGATTTAGGAAGCAGTGAGCAGGGTGAGTGGGTGGGCGTCACCGTGGGTTCCCACCATTCCGCGAGGGCCAGGATTCGTGCGTGCTCTGCCCTGAGGTGCCCCTGACTCCCAGCACAGGCCTGGGCAGTACTGGAGCTCGCACAGAAGTGTGAGCAGGACTGTTCTTGCTCACGGACAAAGCAGACGGGGCAGCGTGGCCGTGGCAGCCTTACGGGGAGCGTCTGGGCTCTGAGGGCCACTGACGGAGGAGGAGGGGGTTTGAAAATCAGGCTGCAGACGGGGTGTGGGAAGCAGGAGCTCGAGGCTGGAGCCCAGACCCCACAGTCGGCTTGAGGGGTCACTGCTGAGGGCACAAACGAGTCGTCCTCAGCTCAGCGAAGCCAATGGGGCCTGAGTGTCCACAGTCTGACGGGGACACGCCCAGCCCTTGGCCTGAACTCCTCTGAAGAAAGGTACAGAGGCCAGAGACTTTCTGAGGCAAAAGACCGGGTACGTGCTCAGAGGAGGGGCAGAGACCCCAACACAGGCTAAGCCTGGAAACTTCCACCATGCTGAGGAAACTTTTGAGCACCTGGTGACCTTGGCTCGACCTTCCCAGCTGGCAGGGCTCGGGTCAGAACCCTTCTGCGGCTCGTGTTCCCTCAGCAGGGTCCCCAGTGAGCGCCGGGCTCTTTGGAAGGCAGACCTTGCCTGCTGTGGCTGGGTGGCTGGGGACGGGCTGATTTCCCACTCGGCCCCCCCTCCTCCGCCCCCTCCTGCCTCGCCAGCTTCAAAGGCCTCCCCTCCACAGGCAGAGCTCATGGCCTCAGAATTCCAGGCCCTCCAGGCCGTGTGCGTTAGGCGCCCCTCGTGTGCCAGACCGGGATGGAAAACATACTCGCACAGCCTTAATGTAAAGCATGTGTGACCGGCCGAGCCGCGGCCACAGACGCAGAGTCGGCCAGTGACCCCAAGCCCCGGGCTCAGCTGGGGCGGCTTGTGGGGTTCTGCCCCAGCTCGAAGTCACCCGCTGCCACTGGCCACGCCTGGGCCACGGGGGGCTCGAGCTGTCCCCCACCCATGCCCCTCTGATTCTGGCCCTGCTCAGATAAGGTCTGGGGCCCCGGGGAAGGGCCAGGCTTAAAGCTGCCAGTGGCCCTCCCTCCAGGGCCTCCCGAACAGGCCTAAGCCCCTGAGATGGGCTTTAAGACGGTCTCCGCTGAGCCCCCTCACAGCCTTGTCTGCTGCCCTTCTGGAGAAAACCGCAGCCCTCCCGCCCCCCGTGGCAGGCAGAACAATGCCCCCCCAAAGACGCGTGCGCCCCAATCCTTGGAACCTAGGAATATGTCACCTTACAGGCAAAGGGACTCTGTGGGTGTGATTAGGTTAAGGACCTCGAGAGGGGCGGACGATCCTGGATCATGGGGGGTGGGGGCCGATGTCATCACAGGGCTCACACAAGGGAAGGAGGCAGAGGTCAGAGTCTCAGAGGCTAGGACAACGGAAGTGGAGGCCAGAGTGATACCACCGAGAGCCGAGGACCGCGAGCGGCCTCTCAAAGCTGGGAAGGGCAAGGAACAGATCCCCGCTAGAGCCCCCAGAAGGGGCCAACGCCACAGACACCTTGATTCTCGCTGCATTTGGGACTGCTGACCTCTGGAACCGTAGAGAATTCCAGCTGCCACGTTTGTGGTCATTCATTACAGCGGCAGCCGGAGACTCGTCCGCACCGGCCGCCAGTGCCCCCCCCCAACACCCCGCACACGGCCCCCAGCCTGCACCAGCCGCTCCCCTCCCGGGGCTCCCCGGGTTCCGGATCTGCTCCAGCGGCATCGCTCGGCAGGTGGATCACTGGCGACCTCCCACCAGCCCCACCGAACGGCCCCCTGAGTGGCTCCGGGGCTGCTGTCTTCTCCGGCTCTCAAGCTCTCGGTTCTGTCGCACCCCGCGCTCCCGACCCCCCAGCATGGCCCACCCGCCAGCCCAGGTCCCACTGAGGCCACGGCGGGCTGCAGGGGGACAGCCGGACTGCTTCTTCCTCGGGCACAGGGGCTTGCAGAGCAAGTTCTGGACCCCGGCACCTCCTGACCCCGCCCTCCTGCAGCCACACAGGGGGCGCACAGTGGCATGATGGCCACCAGCCGGGAGGGGCTGCGGGGGTCTCTCCCGGGGGACTGCAGCGAGCTGGATAGGAAGGGGCAGAAACGCCACCCCCACCCGAGGCCTGAAAAACCAGCTGCTTTCGGCAGGTCCCGCAACCGAGAGATGGAGACAGTGCACTGGGGGACAGCGTGGGGGGTGGGGGGCTGGCCCCCGAGCCCCCACCCCAGAACAGGCATGGAAGACCCCGTGAGCACTCTGGTTAAGCAGCTCGTGTAGGGGATAGCCTGCCTGGCCAAGGTCCCCAAGCCCCCAGACCCAAGCGCTGACCCGGAAACCACTATTCCAGGATGTCCCCTGGGAGCTGGTTGTACCCAGTCACACACGTCCTGCTGTGGTCGGAGGAGAGCAGTTGCAGAATGCAGTCAATGAGGAAAGCTGCTCAGAAGCGACACAGGGTTCGAGGACCAGGTCGGCCTCTGAGAGCACAGGAGTGAGACTCTAGTCCTAGACGGTCAAGGGCGTGGGCCCTAGGGAGGGAAGAGGCTTCAAGGAGGGGACACAGCACGTGCAAAGCCAGAGGCCGGCCCCACGTACACCCCGCCCTCGGCCTCACACCTGTTCCCACCGTGTCGGGGGCCCTGCCCTCGCTCCGTGGGGTCCAAGGCGAGAGCTTTAAAGACGGACAAGGAGTGAGTGGGCAGCACGCGTCCGGCCGACACAGGGAGGGAGCTGTCCCTGCAAATAAAGGCAGAGCCTTCTAAGCGGAATTGGTGGGTCCGAGCACGCGTGTGTTTTGTGTTAAGGCATATCCTGCCAAACCAGCCCCCCTCCCCCACCGCAGTGTGGTCCCAGTGCACGTGGCTATGGATGTGTTGGCGGGTGCCCACGCCGCACACCCTGGTTAGCCCTGGATGTTGGGCCGGTGTCACGGGCAAAATAAAATAAAAAAACAGCTGTTCGAAAAACCTCATTGTTTGATTTTGTAATCTCCATGTCCCTGGGTGAGAAGCTCTTCAGATGTTCATTGCTGATTTTACCCCTCTTCTGTGAATTGCCTATTCAGAACCTTTGTCCACTTCTCTGTTGAGAGCCATTTCTAATTAATTTGTAGCAGCCTCTGTTTATTAAGAGCCTTGCCCCTTTGTCTATCAGAAATGTTGCTATTATTTCCTCCGGATTGATTGCCGTTTTTCTGTTGATTTTAGTCTGTGTCTGAGTCTTTCAGTGCTTGGAGGTCTGGTGACTTTCCTTTATGGTTTCCAGAGTCTGCATCTTGCTTGGGAAGGCTCTCCCTGACCCCAGGGTCTAGCACTGTCCCTCTGTTTTCCTTTCTTCCTTTCTTCCTTTCTTTCTTTTCTTTCTCTTTCTTTCTTTTTTTTTGTTCTTTTTTTCCTTCCTTCCTTCCTTCCTCTTTCTCTCCCCTCCCCTTCCTTCCCCTTCCCTTCCCTTCCCTTCCCTTCCCTTCCCTTCCTTTCAGGCTTCATGCCTAGCATGGAGCCCAAACCAGGGCTTGAACTCACAACCCCAAGATCAAGAACTGAGCTGAGATCAAGAGTCAGACTCGAGTAACCGACTGAGCCACCGAGGCGCCCCATCCCTCTGTTTTCGGATGCTCCAGTTATTTGTAATGTGTAGCATCTTCAATGCAAGCAGGACACTTGTTTGGCATGAAGCACGGGACTGACCGTGGTAGGTTTTCCCCGGCGGGTGACTTCCACGCCCTTGCTCCTGTCCCCACTGCCCAGAAGAGCTGGGATCTCACAGGACCCTCAGGAGACAGCCCTGGTGGGGAGGAGAGGCTGGCGCGCAGGAGGAAGATGGAACTTGGAGGCTGTTCTCGGTCACTGACACCTCGGGGAGGGTGCGGTGAAGAGAAGGTGTGCCCCCTGCTCACCGCCCTGGTCTGTGTCGTCCCTGAGAAGCAGCTGGACCCCGTATCTGGGCCAGGCTGAGTTTTAAATCTCTCCAAAGCTCTGGAGCTGTTTCTGGTGCGTCCTCCCCTCTGGGGCCATCAGATCCCTGGGGTGGGGTGGTGGGGACGCCCAGAGTCACCACTGTGTCTCCACTCTCCCCAACCGGGGCAGAACCCTCACCTTGAATGGTTTGAAGAAAATGGATGTCCCCTGCTTAGTTGTGGGGGTCCCTGGAGTCTTCCAGGGGGGTCACACGGGGCAGGGTCTGCAAGGTGAGGAAACAGGCCGGGGGCGGGGGGGCTGTTGGGACGGCCACCACCTTCCTGGCCACTTCCCGAGCCTCTTCCAAAGGTGGAAAGAGCTTTTCCA
Source organism: Prionailurus viverrinus (assembly GCF_022837055.1). Classification (NCBI taxonomy): domain Eukaryota; kingdom Metazoa; phylum Chordata; class Mammalia; order Carnivora; family Felidae; genus Prionailurus; species Prionailurus viverrinus. The sequence continues at coordinate 139,013,768 of NC_062566.1, forward strand.
ACTTTCTGCCAGTTGTGGACCGGACACAAAGATTATAACCACAGCTGTGACTTAGTGGGGGCTCCTGTGGTCTGAACTCTAGGCCAGCTCTTAGCCTTGTTATCACCCGTCTTCACAACAGTCCTGCAAGGTGGACTCCCTGGTCCCTACCTTCCAGAGGGGACAGCCTGCTCAGAGAGGGTAAGTACCCTGCGCAGAGCCCCACAGCATGCAGGGAAATTGAAGTCACCTAAGAAGGTGTTGAGGTGATGGCCGAGCCCAAGAGCAGTGAGCAAATTTGGAAGATTCAGCTGCCTCCCCACTTCCCCTCCCTGCTCTGAGCCTGTCATTCTTTCCCAGACTTGCCCACCACTTGAAATCCACAACAACAGCAAGCAAATCTCTGCCCTGAGATGGGATGCAGGAAAACAGTAGGAGAAACTGGAAATCAGCAATGGAACGGCCATTGGCATTCATTTAAGGGCTTGTTCCTTAAGATCCCCCGTGTAGCAGGTCCTTGGCCAGGGGACCGCCCCCCCCCCTTGTCCCCACCCCTGAACAGCTGCCGATCTAACAACCGAGCCTGACCCTGGATCTGGAGGGGATTGGGTGTTCCCACCCGTGGGTCAGCTCTCAGGAAGGAGGGCAATCCAGAGGGGATCCCAGGAGGAGGAGGTCTCCGATTGTCAAGGACACTGGTAACACAGGGCGGAGCAGGCAGAGTGGACTTGTTCTGTTTCCCTGTGTGCAGACGTAACATTTCCAAAGCCTGTTGAGCAGAACACGAAAATGTACACAACATGATGTGTGATTTCAAGCATAAAAACACAATAACCAGTGAAAGAAAGAGAGAAAGAAAGAAAGAAAGAAAGAGAAATCGGGATAACACTCGCTGCTGGGACCCGAGGGCTGCTAACCCGAAGGGAGGCGAGGCGGTGGGTTTCTGAGGGCCACCAGCCCGGTTGTGTTTCTGAATCTGGAGGGGCTGGCTGGAGGGGTGCACCCCTTGCTTTCCGGCCACGCACCAGGGACCCCTTTGATCCGTGTACTTTTCCGCTGCCGCGCTACCCTCCGACAAACAAGCGAAAATCCGTTGAAAGCGCAGCTCAGGGGACGAGAGGCTTTGAATGTTATTCCGGAGGCAGCGGGCAGGCCCGGCAGGCCGCCCGCGCGACGGCGGTTCGTGACCAGAGCCGGGTTTTCGGATGATGAATCTGGCGGGGCGGGCGAGATGCGCTGGGGGGGGGGGACAGGGGGCGGCCGGTGGGGGCCCGGGGCCGGCGCTGAGCGCAGGTGAGAGGTAATTCACAGCCACCCCGGGGAAGGCCAGCCGTGCTCCCGCTGTCCGGGGCTTCATTAAATATCAGAAAGAGAAATGAACCAATTTCGCGGCCCCGGTCTGTGCCTTCTCCCAGGATGTGGAGTCAAAGGCTACGCGACTGAAGGCCAGTAGCAATCCGATTAATTCCCCTGGATAAAGCCTTTAATCTAACACATAACAGCAAATTCTTGTTTTTCCATTAAAAACAATACCCCGGCCCCCACGTTGGCTGCCAGGGCCTTAATGAGATCCCTTTCCCACCCGGGAGGCTGAATTGGACCTTTGTTCCTCGCAGCATGGGGTTCGGAAGATTGCTAGTTTGGAGGCAGGGCCAGTCGGGGGCATTTGCACTGATGGGGAGCGTGAGGCTGGATGTGACATAAGCAACGCGGGGTCCTGGGTGACCTCAGCTGAACTGAAAGTTGGCCTAACCTCTTGGAGGAATGTGTGGGGAGATTTGCCGGGGCCGGGCCACGGCCTGGGGTGGAAAAAGGCCCCGGGCCGGGATCAGAGACCCGGGGACTACGCAGGCCTCGCCACGTCACGAACTCATCGGGCAGGTCTTGCCCCTCTCTGGCTTCTGTCTCTTCCCGTGTCGGATGAGACCGGTGGCCTCTTGGGAAGCCGGTTGCCCGTGGACTCGGGTCTCGGGGCTCTGGGGGTGTTGAAGACGGAGCGTGAGCAGGGGCAGTAATGTGCTCGTCTGCCTAACTGCGGGGAGGGGGGTGAGGGAAGACGACTGCCCCCCAGCACTGGGAGGCAGCCGGGGGACACAAATGGTGCGGCCACATAGCGGAGGAGAGGCCTGTTCAACTTGGACCCCAACAGAAAGTGACTTGCCACCAGAGGAGGAGACATAAACACTGCCTGCCCCCCAGGGTAGAGCGACCGACTCAGCCCGCTCTGCCCGAGACTCTCCTGGTGTTTGTTGTGAACGTCTGCGTCCCAGGAAAGCCCAGTCCCAGGCAAACCAGGATGGTTGGTCACCCACTTCTAGCCCTTGATAAAAAAAGCTGGGCACCCCAAGCGAACCGACACCGATTGCACGTGCAGTGGCTCAGAACTGCGCACAAGCGGGTGAGCCCAACCCATCCCCGGTCCAGCGGCACGTCAGGGACTACCCAGAGACTGCCCTCCTGATGGCTCTGGCCACAGTGGTGTCCCCTCCCATCCAATCCCCACAGAAGCAGGACTGAAGCCTTCTTTCTCTTAGAGGCCAGTCAAAGCTGGCTCACCAAACACAATGGGACAGTCCCCCCATTTCTGGGATGCTGGCTGTGGTCATCAGGTGGACCGATGACCCTTATAGGCTATGGGCTCCATTACCCCCATCAAACCTTCTTTCCAGAGATCCCTGAGTTCACGGGGAGGTCCCAAGGAGGGCCCACCAGGCCTCACGGCCCCCGCTGACTTCTGCAGCCAAGCTACGAAAGCCAGAGGGGCCAGACCAGGTGAGTGGCCCCCACCAGGACCTGCATTCAGCCAAGTTTAATTCCGGCCGGACATGCACCAGTCATGACCTCACTGGCTGGGGCCTCAGGGCTTGGCCCACCTTCCGAGACCCCCGATCTTCCAGCTGCCTTTCCTCCCAACAAGGAGCAAAGCCCATGGTCATCTGGTATCCACTCGGCCAGGTCAGGGGGTCTCGAACCTGACTTTCGAGGGGGTGTTATAGTATTTGCCCAACCCTAACTTCCGGGGCTAGAAGTCTCCCCTCTGTTAACGAGGCATCGCTGGAGAGGCGTCCAGGGCAGGCGTGGATGCCAGACAGACAGACACAGTTCCCCAACAGACTCTACCTCGGATGCCTCCTGCCTGCTGCCCGGCAGATCCAGGAGACTGCTCGTGGGAACCAGCAACCAGCGGTCACCTGTGAGGTCAGGAGTAATGGGGTGAAAACATCTTGTCACTGAGAAAATATGTTTATGCTTATTAGAACAACATTTTTCAGGCTCATGTAAAATAAACACGTTGGGTCGAATGTTGCTACAAGTACTACGTTTACAAAGAGGCGAGGAAGGTATGAGATCGTGGTCGGGAGCTGGCAATGATGAACATTTACAGTGGGATTAGCTTCTTGCGCCGTAAATTGGAAAGTCTAGAGATGTGTGGCCCCACCGCGGAGGCCCAAACTTCTAAATGAAATTTATTCTTTCTGTAAAATCTGGAAACGACATCTTCGGGGATAACAAATACAGAGAAAACATGATTTCAGCCTCGATGTTTGGTCTCCTTGCAGACGGTTTTCATTAAAAAGGGCTTTATAAAAATGATAAAAATGTTACAGTTTGCTAAATTAAGTCTGAAACAGCTCCATTTAATAATCTGGTGCATTTTAATCATTTTTTTGAAAAGCCTGACAGATTGAAAAGAACCTCAGTCTTGGATACCAGTAAAAAAAAAAAAAATTTAAAATGAAGAAAAGGAAAAAGAAACCCTCTCAGCTCATCTTAGGTTGTTTTGTGCATATCTGAACTTAAATTTGTCCTCCTCAATAAGATGCTGGAAGCATTTGTTATCCAGCTCTCCGGGCCTCCAGAGCGTTTGTAGCCGTGACAGGGGTCGCGTGAGAATGGGTTTTCTTTGTTTAGTTTTCTCTTGGGAAACGAAGTCGAAAAGGGTAATCACTCTGTCTCCACCTTTTGGCCCCATCATGCGGCACACTCAGGAATGGGGGGTGTGTAAGTTAGAAGAGGTAGGGGGGAGGCAGAAGGAGCAAACCATATTTGGAAGCCTAGTATAAAGCTCTCACAGAAAGTCTTTGCCACAGAACAGTGGAAACGGTCTTGCAATGGGTGCTTAGAAAAGTCTCAATTTGGGAGAAGGAAGTTGAATCTGAGAGGGGGCTGTGGGGAGTTGTAAGAACACTGGGTCCAGACTACAGAGATCCAGAACTAGGACACCATTTAGTGCCAATGATTGGATGGATGAGTGGATGGTAAGGATAGATGGATGGATGGATGGATGGATGAATGGATGAGTGGATGGATGGATGGATGGATGGATGGATGGATGAGTGAATGGATGGATGGATGGATGAGTGGATGGATGGATGAGTGGGTGGATGGGTGAGTGGATGGAAGTTTTAGATCCTGATTGCCTATCATGATGGAAGGGCAAGTGTTCATTTTGACAATGTACCTGACACTTGCCAAGCATTGAGTATCACATTTTCTTGCTCAATCTTCATTGTAACTATATTAATTTTATGTGAGAAGATAAAGTCTCAGAGGAGTGATGTGCTACAGGCAGCACAACACAGCCAGAGACTGAGCCGGGCTCTCAAAGCCTATGTCCAGCTTTGGAAAACTGTAGCTTTCTGTGAAACCATCCCCAAACTTGTAATGATTTTTATTGTGAAAGATAATGCTTTGGGTTGGTGGAAGTTCTAGAAGTCGGCTTTCCTGACCTCCATCCTATGGATTCTTCCACAGACTTTCTGATTTTCATGGCAGGGTCTGGGGAACATGGGGAGACAAGCTTTGTTGAGGAGCCGGTTGAAATAGCACTGGGAGAAAGTTCTAGAACATTGTGAGTTTTAAGAAAGGAGGGGTGAAGCAGCTGAGGCACCAGAGCATGGTGCTGGGTGTTGGGTGCTAGGGAAGGATCCAGGATGTAGTGGGCTGGGAGAGGAAGTTAGAGCCCTGCTTCCAGAAGTGGAAATCCTTGTTTTGGACTTTCTTCATAAGCACTTCTAGACGGGAAAATGTTTGGCCACAGAATATGACCCGGAAGCCATCGAGGCACGAAGTAGCAGAGTCCTTAGAAATGTTTGCAGCAGCCCTCACCACATCCCCTCTGCCAGATGTGTTCTTGGAGAGTCATCTTGCTTCCCTCGGCCTCAGTTTCCCATTCCCTAACACAGAGCCAATACTGTCTACCCACTGAAGCCACTGTGGGGATGGGATGAACGTGGTTGGTCACCGTTGGGCTGTAAGGGACCCATCATGCAATAGCCCTAGAGCCCTAGAGCCTACCTTGGGGAATCCACTCCCTTCTCCAACCTTCCCAGGCCCTAAGCACAGCCATGGTCTCAGAATCTGCCTTCCTTCCCAGACCCTACCTCTTACCCTCGCCAAAATGACTCCTAGGACACTGGCAGCTTCAGCGAAAAGCACAGACCCCACTTTTGGCAATTTTGGATGAGTAGACTCTGGAATGGTGTCAACCAGAGACATCGTGGGAGCACCTAGGGCCCTAGTGGATGTTGTGGCAAAACCTGGAAAGGATGTTGTTGTCTCTGGCCGGCCCCTCCCCGAAACCACTGCCATGTAGTTACCTCATTTGCTCTTTTTCTGTTTCTTTTTTAAACAACCTTATTAAAATTGAGCTGACTGCAAAGTGAAACCATCCCCAAGCTGCTAAGTAAGATGTGACTCAGTCCGTGAGAGCAGGGAGGGCTGTGGGTGGGCAACTTCTGCAGGGATGTCCACTCCTGGTGTTGGGTCATAGCAGGTCTCCTGGAAATGGGACGTTTCCTCCCGTATCGACCTTTCCTGCATCTCACGCAGTATCAGAGTGATGCTCCCACCTCCGCTTCTTAAGATGGAGGTTCCGGTCTCATCAGCACAGATTTAGATCTGCTAAGTCCGATCACCCATGAGAGGAAGTGCCCTCCCAGCTCTGGGCACTGTCTTCTACCTTCTGACAAGTGAATGAGGAAAATTCTGGGCAGAGCAAGCAAGGCAGGGTGAGCCTGGTGTCCAGACCTCTGTCCGGGGTCCCCGCTGTATCCTTGGACACGATCGTGGATCTAGAATTCCTTCCTGTGATTTTATGGAAGGACCTTAGGTCTCCTTCTTGCTCCTGTGGCCATCCAAGGGACTGTCAATGAAATCTCTCACTAAAAGCCAGAGATGACTGTGTTTGTCTCTCCACTACCAGTTTAGCAATCAAATCAAGGCAGACAATAGTTGATTCTTGGTGAATCCACGTTTTGGTCCCAGAACCATCATCTTTTTTTTTTTTTTTTTTTTTTTTTGGCCTAGAGGTTCTCAGGCCATCTGTTGTAAAGTCTCTTTTAGAATTTGATTGGGAACCACCAGGAAGCCAGGTAGACCTCCTGGGATCTGTAGGATTCCTATTTGCAAACTTCTACCTTAGTTCTGTGGTCTTGAGACACTTGTCCCATCCAGAAAGTCTCCTGTGTTTGGTGCCACGGGATCCCCAGAGTAGGTGGAACAAAGTCCAAGGCCAGAGGTCCCCAGACTGTCTGGATCCCTAACATGAACGTGTTCACCACCCCTTGAGGCTCCTGTGCACATTTTTCTGGGGACCAGATCCGCGATTTTCCTATTTCCAAAAACTTCTATGTGTGATAGAGGAGTCACCCCGAAGAATCTTCTGGCCTCAAGAGAGGCTGTGGGGGGCAGTGGGAAGGTTTGGGACTGGCCTGGAGTCCCACCCTGGCTAACTGGGTGAGCTAACTGGTCTGCGTGTCTGTTGTTGCCTGTTCAACAGGGCCACCTAGACCCACTCTCTAGGCCCCCGGGACAAACCACCATGTGGCCGCAATGTTCACTTTCTACACGGGAACATCAGGGTTCTTGTTCCCGGGCTCACGTTGAGCACCCACCAGCGGAGCTCAGAGAGTGGACAGAATCTTCCGCAGTGGGAATCATCATGTCCTTCTGGGGTCACAGGGACACTCCCAAACCTGTAGAAGGCCCATGACTCAGTTTCTTAGTTAGCTGTCCCAGGCCAGGCTCACTAAATATAAACGCAGGTCCCCAGAGGCCCACGCTCAGCTTGCGGTGAGCAAAGGGACGGACCCTGCCCGGCCTGTCTGGCCCAAGCCTGGACCCATCAGCAGACCTCACTCCCCTGAAGTTTCTAGCACGGGGAGGGTGCGTTGGGGCACCGCTGATCACAGCTTAGAAACTCCGGTTTATCTCAAGTCTGTTTCATCTTGCAACAGACAGGTACATATTTCTTGTATTAGTCTCCACCGAAGCAGTGAGAAACACTTGGCTTATTACCAGAAGAAGCCCCGAGAGGCTCGTTAGGAGGGCTGGGGGCTCTTGCTGGCGTAATAAGTGGTTATCAGCCGAGGGCCATGCGGCCTGCTGGGCGCCGGTTACATAAGCACCTTCCCCTCGGCTTCCTGCTGCCGGCATTAGACTTCCCACCGTGCGCCCGGCCCCCCGCCCCAGAGCAGCCGCAATCAGCGCGGCTTCTGCTGTCACACGCCCCGGGTGTCCCAAGCAGGCAGGAGTGATCACGTCTGCCTGATGAGGGCAAGCGTGGAGCGCCGGTCGGTGGGCCAGCCAAAGCCCCGGGGGCCGGGCCGGCCCTGCAGAGAGGCAAGGGCCCACGGCCTCAGAGACAGACCCCTCGTGGGATATGGGGCCCCTCTGGTGCCCGTGAACTCTGGAGCTTGGAGAGGTCCTGTCCAAGTTCACCCAGGTGGATGGTGACAGAGCTGTAAGGCCAAGCCAGGGCCGTCCTGTTCCCCGGCCCACCTCTGTCCCAAACAGGACAAATACGGGAGCTGCAGGGATTCAGCCCCTCCTGAAACCCTCCTCCCACATCCCTGCAACATGAGAGACCCTTCAAGGATGGGGAGCTCACTCCCAGTCCAGTTGGCTTTAGATGTAAGAAACTTCTGGAGGTGAGGCGAGAAGCAGCCCCATAGGCCCTAAGCATGTGGCCACATGCGGTCTGGGGCCACATGGGGGCGGGGGGGGGGGTTTCCATAGACGGTGGCCACAAGACCCATGGGATATTGGCTCAGTGGAAGGATGGTTACATAGAGGCCACGAGAAAGTGCAAGGGCCACAGAGGATCCCTCAAGAAGGAGTTGGCACCAAGTGGCCCCAGGACACCGTACCTTGTTTACTGCGAACCTGGGAACCACAGGAGCAGAGGTGGGAAGCAGGTGGCCCTTGGCCCATTCCCAGGGGATGGCAGGATTGTGTCCACGCTCCCGGAACCTTACTTCCTCACGGGAAAATGGGAAACAGTGAGATAATCAGGTCCCAGCTCAAATGGGCACAACACTGGGGACAAAGGAAGCGTCCCCTCGTTCCAGAACTTTCTCTGGCTCCTTCTGCCCCTGAGAGCTTTGTGGTCACAACAGAGCACTTCTCCTAACTGAACCTGGCCCCACCCACACCCTAGCCTTCCTGTCTTCAGGAAAAACAGTTGGCCTCTAACAGGCCCCTGTCCAATAGCCTGGCCACCTTCTCTGGGCAAGCTGAGTCCCCCCGTGTGGCCTGGTGGTGTCACTGCTCCCTGGGGGTGCCCTCTCCCGTCTGACAGGAGCCCCGCTGGCCCCACGCAGGCTGTCATCACGCCCTCCCTGTCGCCCTCCAAGCCGCTCGCTGGTTTCGGAGCCTGGAAGGACTGGTATGTTTTTCCAATATTTGCTTCTCGTTTCAAAGTGTAAACCCGGCAAGTCAAAGAAGGGCCCGTGTTTTTCCCCTCTTTTTGCTCCTCTTGGGGGTTCTGACCTCTGTTTGCAGGGAGAAGTGTCTCTAAAGTTGATCTCGGGTGGTTGTTCTCAAATAACTGGGCCCAAGGAGCCCAAAAGCAGCAAGGGAGACAAGCCCACGTCTCTGGCAGCTTTGGTTTCCCGTTGAATTTTCCAAAGAGATTTTTGTGCAAAGGGTGTTTCTTGAGTTCGTCCGGTTTCTCTTGTCCGTGTTGACGGCCGTCCACAGGTCACCGCATTTATCATGGGGAGGCCGGGCCCTCCCCCCCCCCCCCAGCTTTCCACCCAAGGGCCGAGCCCTGAGCCCAGCTGCCCTCCGCGGCCGCCAGCCCTGGGCACGGCCAGGCCTGCACCTCCACCAACAGCTCCAAACGAATTCTTCCCACGGCGTCCAGTGTAGACAGGACGTTAGGCTCCCGTCCCTCGGGAGCTCCACCGGCCAGCAAGGGTGGCAGCAAAAGGGAAGGTGTGAGAGGGCGCAGGACCCGGGTTCGAGGCTGAATGTAACCGGCAGGTTCCTGGCCACCTCACGTCACCCGGCCTCCGCTGAACGGCTTGTATGATGGAGGCATGATGGCCCCGCTTCGTCAGATGTGCGGTGTCTGGCTCAGAGCGGCTGTTCCGTGAAGACGGCTGTCGTTGCTGCCGTGTACCTGCTTGTTCTGCTCGTCCACCCAGAACCTTCCACCTGGCTCATTTCTACCCGTCCAAGTGGCCACAGCTTCACGCCCGGGCGTGTTGAGGGGTGTGTGTTTCCAGGGAGGAGGTCTCATAAGGGCTACGTAGAGCCAACTAGTAGATGCACTCCGCTTCAGGGAGCCATAGCTTCTCTCCCGGAATGAGACGCCCACAGGGGTGCCCTCTGCTGCCTGCCTCCCAGGGGCCCAGAGCAGGATGGAGACTTCTTGGTCAGATGGCGTGAGGCTGAGGTGAGGGGCACAGACCCCCACCCACCCTTCACCAGGAGGCTTCTCCGCCCAGAATGAGCCTTCATTCACACTTCCGAGAAGGTGAGCCCTCCCCTGAGGAAGTGCGCTCTCCCTGCCCGGCTCAACGGGTCCAACTCATGGCAGAGATGGGGAGACTGAGGCCGGGCATCCCCAAGGTAATCACGTTGCCTCACGCGGCACAGAAGGACCAAGCCAGATGCAGGGTCCCCTTGCCAGCCACTGGGGACAGTAGCAGGCCTCCATCACTAACTAAAAGTCAGACCCAGTTGCTGAGGGACACGCAGAAGGCTTAGTACCCTGACCTTTCTGGGCTAATAAGGAGGAATATTTGACACCATAAGACATTTCATTATTAAAGCAATCAGGGAAACCTTTATGGAGGCACAGCCAACAGGCTTTCTCAATTAGCGTGAACACGAACCCCCCATCCTCTCCAGGCCGCCCACCCCTGCTTCCAGAAGCCAACAGAAGCCTGGCCCAAACCGCAGCCTCTCCAGCAGGGAAGGGCCAGTGTGAGTGCAGGACGCTGAGGCGGGGGGTTGTTTTTCTCCCCGGTCTGCTCTGGTGCCGCACCACTCCCTGCACTGGGCCCTGGGTCAAGGCAACCAGTGGGATGTGGACCTCGGCCTGGAGAGGTGCCCCCGGGCAGACGGAGCTGGGGTGGGCATACAAATGTATGCAGTGCAAAACTTTGGCTGGGCGTTACAGGAAAGCTTCCTGGAGGAGAGGACATGATAGGAGCTGCCTCTCCGAGGAGTAGAGGAGTTAGCCAGAACCTTCTGGAAGCCAGGGTGCCAACTTGTGACCTAGCTCACCCATCACTTCCGGAGGTTGCCCAGAAGGCTTTCTGGAGACTCCTTCCCTTGCCTGGCCTCGTGAGCAGTCCCGGGGGGATGGGAGGCGGTGGGCAGGGGTGAGGAGCACATCCGGGCCACGCGTGTGGGAGGCAGGCTGGTCCTGTTCAGCCTCAGTCTCAGCCTCAGCCCAGCAGGGTGCCTAGGGCTTGAGATCAAGCAGCCCGGAGCAGCAGACCCCTGGCCACCCCCCAACAGACAAGCAAGCCACCCGGGAGGGCCTCCCTGGGCAGAGGGTGAGCAAGGTTGGGGTCTGGGACGCAGTGCATCTGTTAGGGTTTCCCCAGGTGGATACCAAGAGCAGGCCCCCCGCAAGGAGGCCCGGTTCTGGAATCGGCCCAGCTCCCGCCCCCAGCCTCTCCCGCTTGGCTCTGGAGGCCCGCACCCGCACCCAACCACCACACCCTCCACCCCTGCACTCAGGCCAGCCCATCCTCTGGAAGTTCCTCTCTGCCCCAGGCCCACGGGGTCCACAGGGCCCCCAAGATACAGCTGGCTGTTGAGAGGCCTCCGGGCTCCGAGAGGGGTTTCCCTTCCCTACCCCTCCCCCACCCTGGAAGGGCCAGCCTGATGCAGGATCTCAGAGGACCCTAGACGCTGCCTGGACCGTGGCTCCCAGGCCCCAGGAAGCCTCAGAGACCCTCTGCTCCCCCTTCCCTGTGCCATTTCCCACACACTCCCTCGGAGCCGCGCCCACCCGTGCCCACCCATGCCCACCCGTGCCCACCTGTGCCCACTGGAAGCCAGAGTCCCTTGTCATGGGCCCAACCTTCACTGTGGTGAACAAAGAGTCTGTTCGAGGGGAGGGAGGCTGAAAGGCCAAATGTCTTTTATGTAAACTTCTTTTCTTAGAAGGGGATTGAAAACACATTTGTAACCTTGTCTTCAATTAAAAAAAAAAAAAAGCCCCAGCCGCTCTTGGGACACACTGTGTTGTTTGTCACTGCCTTCCGATGACACCGGCACACAGGCTTCATGTCACCCCCACAGTGAGCCCCGGGCTGACCGTGGGCTGGGGCTGAGGCCAGTGAGGCACGGAGCGGGGAGCCGGGCCACACAGCCACGTGCCCAGCCTGGCGTCGGCACCCACCTTTGTCGGGCGCGACCCAGAGCCGCACCCCCCCCCCCCCCCCGGCGCGTGTCTCCCGAATCTCCTCCAGTGGCAACACCAAACTGGACAGGCCAATGCACCTGCCCTTGCCCACCTGCGGGCATTTGCGCGGGCTCTGCCCCCCACGTTCTTAGCAGGCCTTCTCCCCGCTCCTGCTCTCGCCCTTCCTCAGAGGCAGTCGGGGCGAGCCACACCATCCCTACACCCAGGGAGGCCGCCTTGGGTCGTCATCGTGTGGGTACTTCACAAACCCTGCGGGCGGGTGGGACGCGAGCTCCCGTGGAGGGGAAGGGGGCCCCGTCGCCGGTGATCCGGCGTGGGGTTGGTGAGACTGCCCACATATCCCCACCACGGCCGCACCTCCTCTAAGAGGTGGACACCGGGTTCCGAGAGGTTAAGCACCCAGCCCCGGGTCACCCAGCGCCACTCAGCCTCCGCCCTCCGGGCTCCCGCTCTGGCCCAGCTCTAGCCCCGAGTCGCCTCGTCTCCCGGTGCCAGGCAGGCCAGGAGGCTCCGGATGTGTCTGTGGCACGATCCTGGAGCCCACCCCCAGATCTGGAGCGGGGGTCTGAGGCTCCCAACCTGCAGGATGCCTCCCAGGGCGCAGCACGGCCTGGCAACCTGTGATTAATTTTCCCGTGCTCATTAATTCCCGGATTTCGCCCTCTCATTACGAGGCGGTGGGCGGCGCGTCTGGGACCGCATGCCTGCCTGGCTCTGAGGAGAAGTTACGGGAAGGCCTGGCAACTCCTAATTGCCTTGCCTGGCCTCAGATGGGCTCATTAGAGGTAATGAAATCTGGGAGCCCGGGGCAGGGGGCAGCGCGGCGCTTCTCCAGGGAGACGGGCCGGCAGGATCTCTTCAGAAGACAACAGCCCGGGCAGGCGGGCGAGCGGGGGGCTCGACGCCGCGGACCCGCGGGAGGAGCGGCTTGGGGACCAGGCCTCCAGGATGCAGGGCCCCATCCTGACGCGGGGTCCAGCTCCTTCTCCCAGAGCTGCACCGTTAGTTACCTCTTCTAGAAAGAGCAGGCTCCCAGGCCCCGGCCTTACCCACCCCTCCCCACTGCCTGTGGGCGGAGCCACGGCCTCTTGGAGAGGCGGGGCTTGAACCTCTGCCCTGGCCTCAGACTCCGGTCTCACCCCTGCCCTTTCCCTGTCCGCTCAGAGCCCTCTAGAACCCACCTGGCTCCCCGGTGCCGGTAAGGCAAGTCCACGCCCGGCTACGCGTTCAGTCCTGCAGGGTCTGGCCTCATGCTCCTCAGCCTCCAGTCTGGGCAGCTCCTCTCTGGCCCTCTTCCACCTGTGGCCCCTGCTGGTGCCACGCTGTCCCCGGGCTCCCAGTCAGCTGGACACCCCCCTTGCACTCTATCAGCCTTTCCTGCGCCCGCCCCGCCTGCCCGCCCTGCTCTCCGCACGCCCCGGCCTCTCCATCCCGTGCTGGGAAGTCTCCCTCGGGATTCCCCGCGACGCCCAGCCCGGGCTGCACACACGGCAGGGCCACGACGTGGGCACGCCGGCACGAACTGGCCATGCCTTCTTGCCACTGTCTCCCTGCACCTGTTCTGTGGCTCCTGCCCCTCTCTGCGCCTCAGGGCCGGCCCCACCCAGTGTGCCCTCTTCCTGGGGACGGGGCAGCCCTGTGTCCTCCTGAGCCTGGGGGACGGGGAACGTGTCCTTGCTTCTCGTGACAGAGACAGAGTGTCAAGAAGCCCAAATGCAGAAGAGGGGTGAGTGGGGCAAGAGGTCAGCACACGGATGCCTCGGTCTGGGGAAGGGAGAGGGCTGGGCGGCGGCCGTCAGGGCAGCTGGCTCCAGCCCCGGGAACCACGATGGTGGCCACGTCCCCTCAGGGCCCGGACTCACCGACTTCTCGGCCTCATCCTCGGGGCCTTCCACGCAACCCGGGTGGACGCTCGGGTCCCGTCTGCGTGCTGGTTTCCTCACACGCGGGGCCTGCCCGGGACACCAATGTCCTCCGGAGGCCAGAGCCGGACACGCGTCTCGGTGGGCGCATCTCGAGGCGTGGGCCGGGCTGTTTCTCTCCGGAGGCTCGAGAGACGGTTGCCTGGCCTTTTCGGGCTTCTCAAAGCCACCTGCTCCCCTTGGCCTCCTCCACCTTCACGGCAGCAGCGGCCAGCGGGGCCGTTCTCACAGCACCTCCCTCGGACCCTGACCCCTCGACTCCCTCCTGGCCTGTGACGACACGGAGCCCACCGTGGTCATCCAGGGTCACCTCCTCATCCCCGGGTCCTTAATATGAGCCCATGGGCAAGGCCCTGTGGCCATGTGGGGTCGCATAGTCACAGGTTTGGGGGTCAGGGAGTAGACGGCTGGGGGGCCACCGTTCTGCTGACCGCGATCTGGCCCTGCTCCGAGCTGCCTCAGAAAGCGGAGGACGAGAAGGGTCTGAGAGGGGCCGCTCCGAGGGCGCTGGTGACTCTGACCCCACTCTCCTGCGTGTCAGAGACGGCGCTGGCACGGAAGCTGGGCTGGCCAGGGGCCCGCTGTCAGGGCCGGGTGGCCCTCTCCCCGAGGGCAGGGAGGGGTCAGGTGACAGAGAAAGTTCCGGTCTGTGCGGCTGGCCGAAGCCCCGTCTCCTGGTGTGAAGCAGCCCGGCGGACCGCCAGGCGCCTGCTGGCCACGGAGGCGGAGACAGAGGCCTGCCGGGAACGGTGGGCCCTGACCTCCCCCACCTCCACCTCTGCCCACCCTCCTCGGCCACATCGGCAGCTCCTCCCTGCAGTGAGCTGGCTTTCCTCGGACTCCCATCGGCCTTTCACATAAATCGCACCTGCGCCTCCTGGCCCCAGCACCTGGAAGTCAGCATCCTCCCGGGTGGCTGGACCTCCGACTGGACATCTCACGCTGCAGGCACGATGCCCAGGCCAGCCCGGGCTACCGTCCTGCCAGCGTGCTTCCGCTGGCCACGGGCACGTCCTAGGCCGAGCTCTCGGCCCAGGAAATGTTTATATAGGCACGTGCATGCATGCCTTCGTTCTGGGATGACTTCTGTCTCTTCTCTCACGGGCGGCTGACATGCGGCCTCAGACGGCTCCGGCTCGCCTCCCCCAAGGGTGTCCTGGGCGCTTCGGGTCCCCCAGCCTCTGACAACGCCGGACGTCTTTGCTTTGCCTGCCAGATCAGACCTGAGCTCCTGCGGGCTGGGCCCTCGGCCTCGCCCTCTGAGGGCACGGTGGGCCTGGTGGTGCCCAGTGCTCATCTGCAGACTGGCTGAAGCAGAATGTTCCCAGTGCTGGCTGAGCCCCGGGCTAGCCATGGGGGCCTGTCCTGGCCCCTCGGGCCATGTCCTCATCTTCAAGGAGAAGGGGCCCCTGAAGCTGTCCGGGTCTGAGAGACTGAGCGGGTTTACAGGGCTGCATAGAGTTACCGGCCCCAGAGCCATCAAGGCACTGTCTCGCCCCAGCCCTTCCAGCCAGCCTCTGCCACTTTGCTTTAAAAGATGTCCTCGCTCAACATGGATGTCACGAGTGTCCTCTCTCCCTCTGGGTTACTTTCTTGATGACTGCAGGACCAAGCAGAGTGATCTCTCAGTTGGCATAGAAGCAAAGACACATGTTTTGGGTACAGCAGGAAGGGTACAGTCCCGGGGTAGGCGGGCGGCCACCCTCGTGTCCCGGGGGGCCTGGCATCAGTTGACGGACATTTGGGCTGCGTCCACTCTTGGCTCTTAGGAATACTGCTACGAACAACGAGTAGAAGTTTTTGTGCGACTCTATGTTTTCGGTTCTTTGAAGCACAAACCTAGGAGCGAAATTGCTGAGCCCAGTATCAACCTCAAATCTTTGAGGAAGTGTTTGCCAAAGTAGTGGAACCATTTCACATGCCCGCTAGCCTTGGATGCGGCCTCCAATTTCTCCACCACCCCACGAAAACAAGTTATTCGATGTCTTTCTGATTATAGTCACCCTAGTGGGTGTGAGATGGTACCTTGTGGTTTTGATTTGCATTTCTCTAGTGACTAATGAGGTTGAGGATCTTTTCATGTGCTTGCCGGCTCTTTGTGTATCTTCTTTGGAGAAATGTCTGTTCAAGTTATTTGCACTTTTTTTGTTGTTGTTTTTTGGGATTTGTTCTTAATTTTGAGAGAGAGAGAGAGAGAGAGAGAGAGAATGCAAGCAAGCAGGGTAGGGGCAGAGAGAGCGGGAGAGAATCCCAAGCAGACTCTACAGAGCCCAGCATGGGGCTTGATCTCATGAAGTGTGAGACCATGACCTGAGGCAGAATCAAGGGTCAGAGGCTCAACCGACTGAGACACCCAGGTGACCCTATTTGCACATTTTTAATTGAATTATTTGTTTTTTAATTATTCACTTGTATGAGTTCCTTATATATTCAGGATATAATCAGATATATAATACGCAAATGCTTTCTCCCATTTGATAGGATTTGCTTTCACTTTCTTGATAGAGCTCTAGAAACACAACAGCCTTTAATCCGGATGAAATCCAATGGATCTTTTTTTTTTTTTTTTTTTTTTGGTTGCTCTTGCTGTAGATGTCATAGGTAAGAGACCATTACATAATTCTAAGTCAGGAAGACATCCACTTGTGTTTTTTTTCTAAGGGTTTTAAAACTTTTGATCCTCTTCCATTTAGGTCTTTACCCCTTTAAGTTGATTTTGTATGTGGTGTGAGGTAGGGTCTCAACTTTTTTTTTTTTTTTTTTTTTTTTTTTTTTTTTTTGCATGTGAACATCCAGCTCTAGCAGCACCATTCATTGAAACGATTATTCTCTGGCCATTGAATTTTCTTGGCATCCTTCTCAAAAGTCATAAATATACCTGTAAGGGTTAATTTCTGGACTCTCAGATCTACCCTATTGATCTATATGCCTGCTCTGATATCAGAACCACACGTGATTACTGTAGCTTCATGGTAAGTTTTGAAATCAGGGAGTATGAGCCCTCCAACTTATTTGTCTTTTTCAAGATTTCTTTGGTTATTCTGGGCTCTTGCATTTCCCAAACGAATTTTAGGATCAGCTTGTCAATGTCTGAGAAAAGCCAGCTAGGATTTTGACAGAGAATGCACTTACTCTGTATCAATTTAGGGGAATATTGCCATCTTAACAGTGTTAACTCCTCCAATCTGTGAGCATGGAATGTCTCTCCATTTATTTAAGACTTCTTTAATTTCTTTCAGTGATGTTTTGCAGGGTTCAGTGTACAAGACTTAGACTTATTTTGTTAAATTCATTCCTAATTATTTAATCCTTTTTAGTGCTATTGCAGTTGGAATTGTTTCCTTAATTTCATTTTTGATTTATTCAATGATAGTGTAGAGAAATACAATTAGGTTTTGTGTATTGATTTTTGTATCCTGGAACCTTGCTGAACTCATTTATTAGATCTAATAGTGTGTGTGTGTGTGTGTGTGTGCGTGTGTGTGTGTGTGTGTGTGTGTGTGTTCCTTAGGATTTTCTACATACAGGATTATGTCATTTGTAAATACAGTTTTATTTCTTTCTTCACATTGTGAGTGCCTCTATTTCTATCTCTTGCTTAGTTTCTCTGGCTAAAACCTCCAGTACAATAGTGAGTAGAAATAAAGAGATTGGGTGTTCTTGTCTTGTTCCTGAACTTGGGGAGAAAGCTTCACCACTAAGCAGAATGCTAGCAGTGGATTGCATGGATACTGCTCGTTAGCTTGAGACAATTCTGTTCTATTTCACATTTGTTGAGTGAAACAACATGAAAAGGAGTTGTACAATGGTATTCATTTTTTTTCAAACTTGGTTTTGTATCTACTGAGATGATTATGTGGTTTTTATCCTTTCTTCTGTTAATATGGTGTGTTACGTTGATTTTTGGATGTTAAAGCAATCTTGCTTTCCCAGAATAAACCCTGCTTTGTCATTGTGTATAATCCTCTTTATGGGTTGCTAGATTTGCTAGTATATGGTAGAGGATCTTTGTGTCTATACTCAGAAAAGATATCAATTTGTAGTTTTCTTGTGATGTCTTTGCCTGGCTTTGGTATCAGGGTAATCCTGGCCTTACAGAATGAGTTGGGAGGTGTTTGCTCTTCAGATTTTCTATTTCTTCTTGAGTTAGTTTCAGTAGTTTGTGTCTTTCTGGGAATTTGTACATTTCATCTAAGCTATCTAATTTATTGGGATATAACTGTTTATTGTATTCCCTTATCATCTCTTTTTATTTCTGAAAGAACAGTAGTTGTATCCCCTTCTTCATTCCTGACTTTAGTAATTTGAGTCTTCTCTCTTTTTTCATGGTCAGTCTAGCTAAAGGTTTGCAAATTCTGTTGATCTTTACACACACACACACACACACACACACACACACACGTTTTTGGTGCTGATTTTTTTTCTATTTTTCTATTAATTTCAAATCTATTGTTTGCCTCCTTACATTTGTTTTTGTGTTTAATTCTTCTTTTTCTACTTTTATAAGGTATACAGTTAGGTTATTGATCTGAGATCTTTCTTCTTTTTTAAATATCAGCATTGATAGCCATACATTTCCCTTGACGCTGCTTTAACTGCATCCCATAAGTTTTTGTATATTGTGTTCTCATTTTCCTTCATCTCAAAGTGTTTTTTTTTTAATTTCCTTTGTGATCTCTTCTTTGAGCCATAGGTTAATTGGGAGTGTGTTGTTAATTCCTACATATTCGTGAATTTCTCACATTTCCCATGTGGTTAATTTCTAATTTCATTCCATTGTGGCCAGAGAACATGCTTTGTATGATTTAAGTTGTTTTAAATTTATTGAGACTTGTCTTATGGTCTAATCGATAGCCTACCCTGGAGAATGTTTCATGCACACTTGAGAAGAATGAATATTCTGGTGGTGCTGCTGGGTAAAACGTTCTATCTGTAGGTTTCTGTTAGGTCGGGTTGATTCATATTGTTGTTTGATTTCCTTGTTCTTTCTCATAAAAGTGGGGTGTTGAAGTCTCCAGCCATTATTTTTGAATTGCCTATTTATCACTTTATTTTCATGGCACGTGTTTGTGACTGTCGTCTTCCTAACAGATTGGCCCTTTTATTATTACAAAATTTTGTCTCTAGTAACAATTTTTGTCCTGAAGCCTATTGTGTCTGATAAAAGTATAGCTTCTATACCTATAATCTCTTTTTTTGCTGCATGGTATGACATATCTTTTATCCATCCTTTTACTTTCAATCTAAGTTAAAAAAAAAACCCCAAAGTATGTCTCTTATGGACTAAAAATAATTGCATCATATTTTTTAATCCATTCTGTCAATGCATGTCTTTCACTTGGAAATGTTTAATCCATTTACATTTAGTGTAATCACTGATAAGGTAGTATTTATGTCTACCATTTTGCTATTTGCTTTCTACATATCATTTTTTGTTCCTGTATTCCCACATTATTGCCTTCTTTTGTGTTAACTAGATGTTTTCTAGTAAAAATTTTAATTGCATTTTTTTTCCCTTTCCTCTGTATTTTTGAGGTTTTGCTTTGGGATTAGCATCTTTACTTATAACAATGTAGTTCATATTAACAGTAACTTAATTTCAATAGTATACAAAAACCTTGCTTCTCTATCCCCCCTTTCCTCTCCTTTCCTTTGTGCTATAATTATAAAAACGACATTAATTTATGCTGTATGCCCATCAACATAGATTTATAGCTATTGCTTTAAGCAGCTGTCTTTTTTATTAGATAGGAAGAAACTGTTCACACAGAGTAGTTTCACAGCCCTATGCTCTTCCTTTTCATCCCTTCTTAACCATCGCCCTCGACTCCTGGCAACCATTGATCTTTTTACTTTCTTTAAAGTTTTGCCTTTTGCAGAATGTCACACAACTGGAATCGCACAGTATATCCAGATCTACCAGTTCACCTACTGAAGGATGTCTTGGTGGTTTCCAAGTTTGGGCAATTATAAATAAAGCTGCTATAAACATCGGGAGACAGGTTTTTGTGTGAATATGTTTTCAACCCCTTTGGGTAAATCCCAAGAAGCATGATTGCTGGATTGTATGGTAAAACTATGTTCAGTTTTGTAAGAAACCACCAAACTGTCTTCCAAAGTGGCTGCACCATTTTGCCTTCCCACCAGCAATGAATGACTTCATGTTGTTCCACATCCTGACCAGCATTTAGTATTGTCAGTGTTCCAAACTTTGGCCATTCTTATGGGTGTATAGTGATGTTTAATTGTTGTTTTAATCTGCATCTTTTCATATGCTATTTTCCACCTGTATACCTCCTTTGGTGGGGTATCTTTTAAGGGTTTTGACCCATTTTTCAGTTGGATTGCTTGGTCTCTGCTTGTTGAATTTTAAGTATTCTTTGTATATTTTGTAGAACAGGTTTTTTTTATCAGATCTTTCGCAAATGTTTTCTCTTAGCTTGTGGTTTGCCTTTTATTCTCTTGACAGTCGCTTTCACAGAGCAGAAGTTTTTAATTTTAATAAAGTCCAGCTAATAAATTCTTTCTTTCACAAATTGTGCTTTTGGTGTTGTACCTAAAAAGTCATTCGGAACCCAAGATTGTTATGTTTTATCCTATATTCTAGGAGTTTTATAGTCTTGCATTTTACATTTACATCTGTTATCCATCTGAGTTAATTTGCTGCAACTTTATAGTAAGTTCTGAAGTCAGGTAGCATCGGTCCCCCAATTTTTTCTTCTCCTTTAATATTGTGTTGGCTATTGCTATGGTCTGAATGTTTGCGTCCCCCCAGCCCACCCTGCCAAATTCACACGTTGGAAGCCTAATGCCCAATGACATCAGACAGTGTTAGAAGATGGGGTCTTTAGGAGGTAATTAAGTCATGAGAGTAGAGCCCTCATGAATGAGTTTAGTCCTCTTATTTTAAAAGAGCCCGCAGACCTCCTGGCCCCTTCCACAATCAAGAATACCTTGAGAAGTCAGTAATTCAGAAAGGGTCCTCACTTGACCATGATGGCACCCTGCTCTCATACCCCAGCCTCCAGAACAATGAGAAAGAAGCTTGCTTTTTATAAGACACCCAGTCTGTGGTATTTTATTATAGCAGTCTCAAAAGATGAGATATCTATTCTGGGTCTAAGGTATCTATTCTGGGCCTTTTGGCACTCCAGATAAACTCTAAAATTAGTTTGTCTATTTCCACAAAATAACTTGCTGGAATTTTGATTGGGATTTCACTGAATCTATAGAACAAGTTGAGAAACTGACATGTCAACAATATTGAGTCTTCCCATTCATGAGCATGGAATACCTCTCCATTTATTTAGTTCTCCTTTGATTTTTTTCATCAGTGTAGTGGTTTTCATCACATAGATCATGTACATATTTTGTTACATTTATACCCAAGTATGTCATTTTTGTAGTGCTGAGGTAAATGGTATTTGTTTTTTTAATTCAAATTCCACTTGCTTATTTCTGGTATATACAAAAGCAATTGACTTTTGTATATTAACATTGTGTCCTGCATCCTTGTTATGATCACTTATTAGTTCCAAAACTTTTATTGACTCTTTTGGATTTTCTACATAGATAATCATGTCATCTCTGAGCAAAGATACTTTTATTTATTCTTTGTCAATCTCTATACCTTCTTTTTTTTTCTTGTCTTATTGCATCAGCTAGGGCTTCTATTACAGTGTTGAAAAGTAGTGGTGAGAAGGGACATACTTGCCTTGTTCCTGACTGTAGTGGGAAAGTTTTTGAGTTTCTCACCAATAAGTATGATGTTGGCTATATGTTTTTCTTTTATAGAAACTCTTTGTTAAGTTGAGGAAGTTCTCCATCTATTCCTAGCTTATTGAGAGTTTTTATCATGAATGGACTTTTTTTTCAGTGCTTTTTCCACAAACATTGATTTGATCATGTGATTTTTCTTCTTTGGCTTTTTGATGTGATGGATTACATTAATTGACTTTTGAATGCTGAACAGCTTTGTATACCTGGGACATATTCCACTTGGCCATGATGTATAATTCTTTTGTATACATTGTTGGATTTGATTTGCTAACATTTTGTCGAGGATTATTATATCTATGTTGATGAGAAATATTGGTCTGTAGTTTTCTTGCAATATCTTCATCTGGTGTTGAGATTAGGATAATGCTGGACTCAAAAAATGAATTAGGAAGTGTCCCTTCTATTCCAGTCTTCTGGAAGAGATTATAGACAATTGGTATAATTGCTTCCTTAAATGGTTGAATTCCCCATCTGGGCCTGGTGCTTTCTGTTTTGGAAGGTTATTGGCTATTGATTTAATTTTTAAGTAGATATAGGCTTATTTATATTGTATATCTTGTCTTGTATGAGCTTTGGCAGATTGTGTATTTTTTTCTAGATTTATTTTCTCTCCTTTATTGATATTATCAGTGAAATAATTCCATGCATTAAATTTGCCATTATGTTTTCTCACATTTACTGTATTGGGAAATGGCAGATTGTGTCTTTCAAGGAATAGACCCATTTCATCTAGGTTATCAAATGTGTGGGCAGAGAGTTCCTCATAGTGTTCCTTGATTATCCTTTTAATGTCCATGAGATCTGTAGTGATGTTCCCTCTTTCATTTCTGACATTAACAATTTGTATCCTTTCCAACTTTTTTTGGATTAGCCCGATAAAGTATTACTGATTTGATTGATGATCTTTTCAAAGAACCAGCTTTTGGTTTCATTGATTTCTCTATTGATTTCCTGTTTTCAATATCATTGATTTATGCTTTAATTTTTATTATTTCTTCTCTTCTGCTTACTTTGAACTTAATTTGGTCTCTTTTTCTAGTTCCCTAAGGTAAAAACTTAGGTGATTGATTTTAGATTGTTCTTCCTTATATATGCATTCAATGCTATAAATTTCCCTCTGAGTACATGGCTCTCACTACATCCTACAAATATTGATAAATTGTGTTTCCACTTCCATCAAGTTAAAAATATGTTTTAATCTGGGGTGCCTGGGTGGCTCAGTCGGCTAAGCATCTGACTTCGGCTCAGGTCCTGATCTCACAGTTCCAACCCCACGTCGGGCTCTGTGCAGACAGCTCAGAGCCTGGAGCCAGCTTCAGATTCTGTGCCTCCCTCTCTCTTCCCTCCCCCATTCTCACTCTATGTCTCTCCCCCCAGAAATAGACATTAAAACAAATTAAAAAAAAATTATCTTGAGATTTCTTCTTTGACCCATGTGTTATTTGGAATTGTGTTGTTTGATCTCTAAGTATTTTACGATTATACAGCTATCTTTCTGTTAACAATTTCTATGTTAATGCTATTGTGGTCTGAGAGCAACTACTGTATGAGATCTATTCTTTGAATTTGTTAAGATGTATTTTATGGCCCAGAATGTGATCCATCATGGCAAATATGAGCATAAGAAGAGTGTGACTTCTGCTGTTGTTGGGTGACGTCTTTCATTCTTCCTTTCTTTTTTCATGTTGTAGTTTTTTGTTCTTGAAAATCGGACATTGAAATCATATAATGTGCTAACTCTGGAAATCAGATTCTCCTCCTCCCCAGGGTTTGCTGCTGATGTTGCTGTCTTTTGGTTCGTTTGTTTGTTTCTGTTTATTTGTTCGTTTTAGTTGGTTAGTTTTGTTTTGCTTTGTGGCATTTCTGTACGAAGTCTGTAAGGTCTATTCTTTGTTGTGTGTGGCCAAGGAAGTCTCTTCTCGCTGGGCTTAGTTTCAGTTAAAGATTGGACGGAGTCTGCCTTCAGTGCCTGGAAACTATAAATCTCCTAGTCTTTGCCAGGGTCTCTTTCTTGTGTGTGTTGAGGGGCTCCTTCAATGCCCATCCAGGCAATTAATAACTCTGCCCTGGCTTTTACTTCCTAGTCTCAAGATCAGCCAGAGGTGAGAGCTTAGGACCTTCTCAGGTCTTTCCAGGGCAAGCACGTAGCATGCATATGGCCTTCTGGATTCCCAGGAGTATATCGGAGCTTCAGAAAGCTTCTCTGTGTGACTCTGGATCTCAGCGCTGTGAGTTCAAGCCCCACATTGGGCACAGAGCTTATATAAAAATAAAAAATAAAAATAAAATAATTAATTATTTAATAAAGCAAGCTTCTATGAACTTTTCATTTCCCAGCTTTTCCTCTCAAGCTTTTCTGGTTAGCCTGTTGTTTGCCCCAACTGTCGTCCACTGCCTCTGGGTGCCGTGAAGGTAAACATTCGCCTATAAATGTTTTCAACAAATGCTCTCCTTGTGCCAGGAGAGTGCCAGGTGAGGTCGGATGAAAACAGCCTTGCCCGTGGGGTCTATTCACCTCCAAGGTGAGGGTGTTTGGAGATGAGGCTTTGGGGAGGTAGTTAGGTCACAAGGAAGGAGTTCCCATCGTGAGATCAGTGCATTCATAATAAGACGCTGAGAGATCACCCCCCTGGCAAGCCCTACCATGTGAGCACACTGCAAGCATCTGCGAGCCGGGAAGAGAGCCCCCACCAGAAACCAAAGGGGCCGGGCCCCCGGATCTGGGACTTCCGGCCTCCGGAACTGTGAGCGGGAAACTCCTGCTGTCTAAGCGCTCCCCCCACCCCCTCCAGTCTGTGGCATCCTGTCCTCACAACCCAAGGAAACACACACACCCACTCGTAAACATCCCAACACTGCGTCCAGACCTGGACCCAGACACCACAGTCATCTCCAACACCCACTGAAGCCGCCCCGTGTGCTGGCCCCCGGGGAACGCACGGCCAAGGGGACCGTCCCTGCCCCCAGGACTGGGATGCGTAGGAAACACCTTTTGACTTCGTAGAGCTAGACATCTGAGAGGCAAGGGGCAGGGGCAGGTGTTATGAGCAGCGTTCCCAAGCGACAGGAGAGGCGTCTCCATGAGAAACTGCGTAACAAGGAGATGCTGAGCTCATGGCCCAGAACCTCACTGCCGCCTTAGTCCGCCTCCCTGGAAGGTGGCTCCCAGCTGAGGAGGCCCAGTTGAGGGTCCCGTCACCCCTGCCCGTCCCCTCCACCTCCACTCAGGGGGAACGCCTGCCACCAGCAATGTTGCCCTCAGCAGTCACTTCTGTCTTTATCATCCGCGCTGTTGTCATCACCTTGATCTTCACCTCCGTCAGTGAGACGAGAAGAGAGCACAGGCCCTGGCACGTAGCGGGTGCTCAGTCAATGCCGCTCTGTTCTCGCCCCGTCTCACACGCTTACGCAGGCATCTTGCGGTCTCAAATCTAACGATGTTAACAAAAGCAGCGGTGACTGCCATTATGCTCACTGCATGCCCAATATATCCAACAAAAGCTCAAAGGCAGCCGTTTACTGGATCCTTGCCACCCTTCAGTGCCCGTAAAGAAGCCGAGGACAGAGAGCTGAAGTGTCCTGACAGAGGGCACCGTGTTTGCTTCGAGGACAGAGCTGAGACGAGAGCCTGTTATCGGCGGCGGGGATCGCGGGGCTCCCTCCCTACTCCATCCGGCTGCAAGAAGTGAGCCCACATCGCCCCAGCACACACACTCACACACACGAACACGCACGGCAAACACGTCCACTCACACACCACACACATCACACCCACTTACGCACGCACCTGCCACAGCCACATGCGTATACACTCACACAAACCCGTGTACGTGCACGCACCGAACACCCATCCTTACGGTCATCCACGCTTAGACCTAAGCATGCACAGAATTATCCACAGGCACGCACACATAGACACCACACACATACAAACACCAGTGACGGTTAATTTTCTGTGTCAGCGTGGCAGGGCCATGGTGCCCCGATATTTGCTCAAGCCTTGTTCTGACTGGCACACGGAGGGTGTCCTTTGCGTGAGAGTAGCATTTACATCAGTGGACTTTGAGGGGCGCCTGGGTGGCTCGGTCGCCTGAGCATCCGACTTCAGCTCAGGTCATGAGCTCGTGTTTGTGGGCCCGAGCCCCAAATCCCGAAGCCTGCTTTGGATTCTGTGTCCCTCGCTCTGTGCCCCTCCCCTGCGTGTGCTCTGTCTCTCTCTCTCTCTCTTTCAAAAAATAAAATAAAATGTTAAAAAAAAATTAAAAATAGATAAACCAGTGGATTCTGAGTAAAACAGATTGCCCTCTGTAATGTGGGTGGGCCTCATCCAATCAGTTGAAGGCCTGGATAGAATGAAGCCTGACCTCCCTTGAGCAAGACAGAACTCTGCCACAGATAGCCTTTGGACTTGAACTGAAACTCTTCCCTGCTGGCCTGAGCTGCAGATTTTGGACTTCCCAAGCCTCTCCATAGTTTCAGGAGCCGATGAGCCAGTTTCTTAAAATAAATCTCTCTCTCTCTCTCTCTCTCTCTCTCTCACCACCCCCCTCTTGTTAGTTCTGCTTCTCTGGAGAACCCTGACGAAGACACACGTATACATCCACGCACAACGTGCAAATAGTCACACACAGGTACCCACACTCACACACACACACGTGCCCTTCCTTAAAGGCCCAGCGGATGCTCTGCGAGCCAGCACGGACCGTCCTCAGACCTCAGGGCCAGGGACTCGTGTCACTCCCAGCAGGGTCCAGACGCCACTTCTGAGGACGGGTCTACTTGTTTATCTTTTGGGGCTCCTAGAGGGGACGCGTTGTCTTTGAACCCGCCCAAAGGAACTCGGTGTCGATGCACAGTAGTTGCTGGTGTCGAACTCAGTGAACAGGAAAGCAGGCGCTTTCGGCTGGGTGACGTTGGCACAGGCTGGCCCCTGAGATGCTTCTGGCTGAGCAAGGGGAGGGCTCACCTCTCTGTGGCTCGTCCCACGCAATGACACCGCAGGCGTGGGCTCCTCTGCCTCAGGAGGTAGAGACGGACAGGCAGGGTGGAGGGTTGTTCCAGAAGACCCTGGACCCATCTCACCGCTGAGCAAGGGCGGGAAGTCGCCACTGGTGGCTGGGCCGCGGTGGGCGTCACCCGGAGAGGACCCAAGCTCCCTCGCTGGTCTCGGATCAACGTCGCCAGGGTCAGAAACACGAACCAGGTGAAACGCGAGCTCTCGCGGAAACACCTGCCGTAAACGTCTGCTTCGGCTTCTCAACACGTGGGAATGATGCCACCCCTTCCTCAGACAGAAAAAAAAAAAACAACTTTAATCGACAGCAGAACTCGTAGTAGAAGGTTCCGTGATCTCCGTGGGAGTCTAGCTTTCCAAGGGAAGAACTAAACTAATGAAATCCCAATCAGTGGCCATCACAGCTGGCCGAGCACATTTGGGAGCATTTGGAAGACGTCACGTTACCTGACACATCGTCCTCACCTAAGGGCAGCGGGTCCAAATGTGACACAGAGCAGAGGAGGCGAGGAGGCCAGCAGGGCCGGGTCAGCGAGGGGCGGGGCGGGGGTGGGGTGGGAGACCCCGGACGGGGGGCCAGACTGTTGAACCCTCCCAGCCCCCCTCGCCCCATCAGACATCTACCTGGAGAACAAGAGGGAGGTGGGATGGCCAGAGGATCCGCTCCGGGCAGGCCTTTTAATCCCTCAACCACACACTCTGAAGACGGTGATAGGAGCCCATTTGACATCTGAGAAAACGGGGGTCATAAGATGACCACGCATGTTTCGTTAATACAGAAGAAGGAGGCACCTGTCCGCCCACCTCTGCCGTTTGGGGGTGTGTCCTTGCAGGCATAACTGGTCTGATAAGGTGCCGAACCTTCTGGTTTTACTTGGCGAGGTCATGGGCTCCTGACCCTTGTCACTGAAAGCAAGCCCCTCTGAGATGACCTTGGGAGACCCACGCAGGGGTGTCCTCTTGTCTGTCCCCGAGATCCGAGAAGGCTCCGTGTTCTCTCTCTTGCAGTGCTGTCTGAGTGTGTTGGAATTCTGTCCAGACTTTGTACGCACTTTCCCGCCGTCTTCCGTGCATGTAAGCCTGATTGCGCCTACTCCAGAGTAAAGGGAATTCTCTCCTCCCAGACTCTTCTGGAAGAGTCTTCTGCGGGCAGGTCTGTCCTGCTTCCCTAGCACACAGTGGAGTGGCGGTCGGGGGCTGTGACCCTACTCATCACCTGGCCTGGAGCCCAGCCAGAAGTCTTGGGGATCTCAGGGAGGATATCTGGAGGCGAAGGCAGCCATCCTTCCTTGTCGAGAGGTTATCTGCACAAAATGCTATTACATGCCACCTTGGCCGGGGACGCAGAATGACCCAAGGGCCCCGTAAACTCAACAGGTGCCCAGAGGCTGAAGACGGTGATGATGCCATTGACCGCACAGCCCCGTGCTGCGTCCAACACGCGGCTACCGCGGCCAGTTCCGTCCGTGCTTGCCAAGCCCTCGCCTGCCTCTGAGACACGGGCTCCTCTCTCACGCACGTGACCCTGGAGATCCATCCACGTTCCTGCGAATATCAAGCAAGGGCTGGTTCCTTTCTGTGGCTGGCCGGTGCCCCCACGTTCGCCCAGTTTGCTCCTTGGGCGGGTCCTTGCCACGGGTCCGCTCTGACGGGCCCAGGTACACCACTCTCAGCGTCTTTATCTGAGAGTTAGGGTTTGTCTTTGTCTTTCTTCACTGAGCCAGGCTTCGCCCATCGCGGTCCGGCAACACGAACACTATTATTATGCTGTTTATCGGCCTTCTTTTTCTGACTCAGCCTCTTCCATGAGGTACAGATGGATCCGGTGGAGGAACGCTAATTGCACACGGCTCCGCTCTCTTAGGTCGGTCAAACACACAATCTGCACGCATCTTAACACCATCGACCGCTTTATTTTTGAGAAGCTGAACATCTTTTATATGTACACTCCTGTAGCCCCTAGGTTTGGAGGGCTGGCTGTATCTTGTAGAAAACTCTCCTCGCCTACGTTAACACTTGCCCAATGAGATTACGGCTCCGTTTCCCTTTTGTATTTGCCGTGTGCCACCAGCTCACCAGAGGTGGGATCCGCGAGGAATGAAAGACAGGAACGTCAGACACCGAGCACGGACACTCGCCTCCTGAGTGCTCTCTGGGGATATGCACCGTAAACTT
Source organism: Prionailurus viverrinus (assembly GCF_022837055.1). Lineage (NCBI taxonomy): Eukaryota > Metazoa > Chordata > Mammalia > Carnivora > Felidae > Prionailurus > Prionailurus viverrinus. Next base: position 139,042,308 of record NC_062566.1, read on the forward strand.
GAAAGCAGCATCCTGATGAGGTCCGCGCTGCACAAATCCTGCTCCGAACCACACTGATCCCCAGCGATAGGGTGGCCGCAGTCAGGTGCCCGACTTCTGCCCCGCCCCCCCATGGCCTTATAAGAAGACGTGTGCCCTTGTTGAGGGTGTCATGGTGGCGGGGACGCAGCCTCAGTTATGGGCAACACGCTTCCAGGACCACAAGGCAGCTGAGGCTTTGAACAGAGTGGGGGACTGGTCCTCACACCCCTTGTTCGTGTCTTTACTTCACCATCGGACCACTTGCGAATGGAGCTCACAGACGGGCTCCAGAAAGGCTTTCGAACACCCTCCAAACAAAAACTGCACCAGGGATGCAACCTCAGCTTTCACATCGCCCGACGGCCGGTGTGGGCAGTGCCCGGTGCCTTCCGTGAAGGGCTCTCGGCTCTGAATGCCGGCGGCGCCCTGGCCCGAGCCACTGCGCCCAGAGGCCGCCGTCCAGAACCGAGTGGCCCCAAATGATCTCTGAAAGAGGTAGTTCTGAATTAGACAAAAATTACATATGTATATGTCTACAGGTATCGTTCCTGGTGTCCTTTATCCCATTGTGAAGGCTCCAGTGTCCATGTGCTATTTGTTTCCTTCTGCCACGAGGACTTTCTTTAATTTCTTTCCTTTGCTTTTCTTCTCTTCTCTTTTCCCTTCTTAACCGACTGAGCCACACGGGCGCCCCACAATATGTCTTTATCTTGCCTTCATTTTTGAAAGATTGATTGATTGATTGATTGATTTTGGCTGGGTATAGAAGGGAACTCTGTCAGTTTTCTCTCTTTTGGTATCTGTAGGCGTCTCCCTCCTTACGCGCACTGCTCTGATGAGAAGCCTCTGTTCCTCTGGGCTGACAGTGTGGTTTCATTCTTAGTTGCTTCCAAGATTTCCTCTCCAACACCACATTGGAGCAGTTAGGTGAGGCCGTGCCTTGCTGCGGCTTTCTTCATGTTTCTCGGGCGTGGGGTTCATTGGACCTCCGGGCTTATCCATCGACTTTGTAAAATTTTCTGCCATTATTTTTTCAAACATTTTTTTTCTGCCTCTCCTCCCTTACTTCGGGGACTGTTTTTCATACCCACCCAGCCACTGGAAGTCATCCCAGAGCTACCCGATAAAAAAGCATTTACTTTTTCCGGTGTTCTTCCCCTGTATGTTTCGCCGCGGATAGTCTATTCCGAAGTCTTCACGTTAGCTAATCTTTTCTTCTACGGTGTTTAATCTTCAGTTCGTCCCACTCAGGTGTTTTCGTCCCAGACACTGTGTTTTTTGTTCCTTGACGTTTGACTTGCACCTCTTTCCTCAGTTTTTCCTTTTGCTTGTAGAACACAGAGCACAGAGTTAACTATTTTTATCATGTCTCCCATCTTTGATTGAGTTTTCTCTTCATTATGGTCGGATTTTCCTGCAACTCTACATACCGAGGTAATTTTTTACTGGATTCCACACACTGTAAATTTCCCCCTGGCAGGTGCTGGATATGTTTCCATCCCTAATAAATATTTTTTTTTAATTTTTTTTAACGTTTTATTTATTTTTGAGACAGAGAGAGACAGAGCATGAACGGGGGGCGGGGGGGCAGAGAGAGAGGGAGACACAGAATCGGAAGCAGGCTCCAGGCTCCGAGCCATCAGCCCAGAGCCCGACGCGGGGCTCGAACTCCCGGACCGCGAGATCGTGACCCGAGCCGAAGTCGGACGCTCAACCGACTGAGCCACCCGGGCGCCCCCCTAATAAATATTTTTGAGCTTTGTTTTCAAGCCTAGTTGCTTGGACACAGTTGGATCCTTGGAGGCTTGGTTTTAAATTCTGTTAGGTAGGTTTCGGTCTGGCACGAATTATACCCCAGGGCTGAGTCGGTACCCTCTGAGCGCGCTACCCAACGCCCACGACCGCGACGTTTTCCAGGTGGGCTCGGGAGCTCCCCACCCTGCCCGAGCGTGGGTGCTGCTATCTCTGATCCGTTCACATGTTTCTTTCCCGCCTGGGGTGGATTGCTCACACGTGTGCAGTGATCCCTCCCCCAGCGAATGGCCCTCCTCAGACTCTGAGTGCCCCCTCTGTGCCTCTCTCTCTCTCCACACTCTGCCTGTGGACCCCTTTTGCCCCTCGCTTCCCGGCCCATCTCCTCCACAAGGGAAGGCCCCGGCTTCTGTCTGGGCCCCCTCCCCGATGGTCGCCTGGAAGCTGTCTCCGGGCAGTAAGCCGAGCAGCCACAAGGGCTCGCATGGCTTGTGTCTCCCACCCCTCAGGGATCACCGTCTTGACCTGTTTGACGTCCAGTGTCTCACAGCTGTTGATTGTCTACATTTGGTCCAGACTTCTCATTGTTTCAGGCAGGAGGGTAAATCGACTCCTTGCTATTCCTTCTTGGCCAGAGGCAAAAGCTCATCAAATATTTGCTGAATGTCAAAGATTTACTAAGTGCCAAAGACGGTTGAAGGCCAGGCAAACTTCTGTAGGTTTGGGATGCTTCAGAGGGCCAGATCCAACGTCTCCACCCCGGGGGCGGGGAGAGCAGCGGGGGTGAGAAAATCAAAAATAAACGTAAGAAATCAATAAATTATATACGGTATAATATTAGTTTGCTGGGGACGCTTCAACAAACACCACGGACCGGGTGGCTTACGCCAGAGAAGTTTACTTTTTCACGGTTCTGGAGGCCACAAGGCCAAAAGCAAGCTGTCGGCAGGTTGGTTTCTCCTGAGGCCTCTCTCTTTGGCTTGTAGACGGCTTCATCTTCCCGTGTCCTCCCTTGGACTTCCCTCTGCACGTGTCTGTCTGTGTCCTGATCTTCCCTTCTTATAGGATGCCAGGCACAGGGATCAGGGCCCAGCCCGGTGACCTCATTTAACTTAATACCTCTGTAAGGCTCTATTTCCAAATGCAGTCACATTTTAAGGTACTGGCGAGTAGGATTAGGACTTCGGCATATGGGTTGGGGCGGGGGAGGGTGAAATTTAGCCCATAAACAGTACATCGAACGGTAGTGAGTGCTGTAGAAGAAAAGAAAAAAAGCAGCTAAGGTTTGGGGCATCACGATGCTGAAGGCACACGTTTGAATAGGGTCTTACGGAGAAGGTGATGCTGTGGTCTCTGCCCTCTATGCCCGCCTGAACCTTAGTGTGATGGGAAGGGTCTTCGAGCCACCGAGAAGCCAGAGCAGTGTCCTTGGAGGGACCTCGTTCCAATCCTTGGACGGCCGAAAGCCACCCCCTCCCTTAGCAGCGCCCGCTGCTGGGCCAAGCTTGGACGGACACAGAAAGGAAAAACTGACCACGAGCAGGGCTCGCGGGGGCTCGAGGCCCTGAGCCCCGCCCAGGCCGTAATTAATGGAGACACATGCTTTCAGAGTTTACACATGTTTATTCTACAAAATCTAGGACTCAGATCTGATGAGAAAATGCATTTTTCCTGGTGAGCGTCTGGGTCCGATCAGACCTCTTGTGACCGAGGGCAGCTGAGCTGAACCGCTCACACGGTTCAAGAGGAAACATCTGGAAGGCTGTCCTTTGAGTTCGAAATGTGCTGCATCCATGGCAGTCGATCTCCTCCTGCTGGGTGGGGCCTCGCCCTCCCCACCCCCACTCCCAAACATAAGCCCCTTCCCCGGATGAACTCGGTGCCTGGGGTCACCTTCGAATGGTGCTTGTACCCAGCATAGTGGCACTTCCTTCCCACGGGTCCGTGTACTACGTGGCCCTCTCCATTGCCGGCCAGGTGTCCGTACCAAGAAGTGTGGGGACCTTTCTCCTGCCGCACTCCCCCCCCCCCCCACCGCCAGTCACAGTCCATCCCCTGCAACCTGCAGGTTCCCAGCTGCCTTCTCCACGCTTGGGCTTTCAGGGGTCAGAGTCCCCAGTTCCTGCCACCACACCAGCCTCGCAGACACGCCCTGTCCCACATCCAGCCCGACCCACCCTCTTCGATCTCCTTCACACCAGTGACTGCCCTGAACCCCACCCCCACCCCTGCCACCATGCCTGGTCAGTCCTCCCCTGTGCCAGCCTGTGCGCCCTCCTGGGCTGGAGCCCTGCCATCTGGACATGACAGCCAAGAGGCTGGGGCCATTTGAGGGCATGGCTCTTAGGAAAGCTGATGCCCGCCGCCTGGGGTCACGGGAGCCAGCTGAGGGCACTGCACAAAGATGCACCCCACATCAATGTGTGTTTTCCAGTCTTGTTGCTGCCCCTGCCCTCCTGTCATCTCAGAGCCCACCACGCAGAGGCTGGGGGGGGTCCTCCCAAACCCCGTGGGCACCGTGAGGCACGACGGGAGACAGGGGAATGGTTGCAGGGAGGGAGGAAGCAGCTTCTTCCCGTGGCTGTTTCGACCCCAGCCCGTGGATTTCTTCCAAATCTCCCGGTTTTGTAGCTGCACAGAAACAACTTACTTTTTAATTTTTTATAATGTTTATTTATTTTTGACAGAGAGAGAGAGACAGAGCATGAGCCGGGGAGGGGCAGAGAGAAGGAGACAAAGAATCCGAAGCAGGCTCCAGGCTCCGAGCTGTCGGCACAGAGCCCGACGCGGTTTTTGAACCCATGAGCTGCAAGATCATGACCTGAGCCACCCAGGCGCCCCTAACTTCTTAAAACTTTTGGAAAACTTTCCTGAAACATTTAAAAAAAAAACCCTGCCCTCCTCTTTTGTTCCAAGCCACAAACCCTAAAGGAGGCAAAACCGAACCAAAACCCCAAACTTCATCTTTGAAACTCAGGCAGCCATAGACCTTGCAAAGCCCCCCCATCTGCTGATGGGGCCTGGCCCACCCAGCCCTGTGGGTGAAGAGCTGCCCTTGGCTGTGGCCCCCACTCCGCCCTTTGTCTGGACACCCCGGAAGCTTCCGGAGCACAGCGACAGGTCTGGCTCCAGGTCGGTGCCCTTGGACAGTCCAAGACTTCACTTTCAAACAGTTTGACTCACCAGTACTGGGTGTGGCGTTTTTCACGCAGGGTTCGCGGGGGTAGCACATAACGTACTTCCGGTAGCAAACCGAGGCCCCTTAGAAGCGCCCCCGACACCCCAGGCAGCTCTTCCCGCAGCGACATGAGTCCACGGACACGGACTGGTCCCACTTCTGTCCGGAACGTATGGAAGCAGCCTGGGGTGTCGGGGAGGATGTGGGGTCTGAACACGGCAGGCTGTGTGGACATCTTGGTTACAATTCTCTCCCCTGTGGTCTTGTCTGAGTCGCCCGCCACCATCCCCCCGCATGCCTCGGTTTCCTTATTTGTAGACTTATCCAAGGGGGGCTGCGTGAGGTTAAATTGTGATTTGTAAAAGGGTTTTATTGATTCCGGATGGGAATATGCTTTATTAACATGTGAATGCCCCCTGCGGCCCATGCAATAAAGAGAATTTTGACCTTGCAGCCTCCTTCTCCCCACCAGCCCCCCCCAAGCTCTCCATTTGCCAGCTGGGTTTAAGCTTTTTTATGATGCAGATTTGGGCCAGAGGGCACAAAGAGAGAGGGCTCAGGAGGGAGAGAGCTCAAGAGAGAGGGGGAAAGCAAGTGGGGGTGAGCCTTACAGGCTGGGTGAGTTCCAGGGTTCCCCTTTGTTGTGGAGAAATACGGGGGGTTGGACGGGGCAAAGCCTACAGGAGACAAAAAAGAGGCTGGAGGCGGAGTCCGGCTCGTCGTGAAGAGGCAGGAGCGAGAGGGGCTGCTGGAGAGAGAAAGAACCCTCGTGGTGGGGCAAGGGGGGCCCCCTGCAAGTGCTGGGATGAGGCACAGGGGAGGGGGAGGGGAGGGCTGCGTACACACGGGGTGAGGCTGTGAACTGTAGCCTCCGAATGTCGTTTCCAAAGTCCCCAGCGTCAGGTTCTGTGGTTGCCGGACTCCCGCTCTGTGTCCGCAGCTCAGCTCTGAGCCGGGGACACCAGGGGCCCTGGGTGTGTCCGGGCTGCAGACCCATCCGGGCAAAGGCTGAGCGCCTGCTATAGCCCCTGCCCTGTGGCTACTCAGGCTGGAGGATGTTGGCCACAGAGGCCTGGAATACATGTGCCTGGTGAGAGGAGGGGCGAGGGGGGGACCCAGAGGGCAAAACTCGCTCCTCTGCGGTCTGTCGTTCTGTCAGAGAGGACCGTCAGCCGGGGGATGCGGTGGGGGAGAGGGGGAGGCCTGGGCAGGCATCCTTGACCGAGGGCAGGGCGTGTGCAAAGGTCCAGGGGCAAGAATGCCAAAGGCCTCGCTCTGACTTTCAGGTGAGCTGTAGTGAGAGAAGGGAGTTTGGATTTTTACCCTGAAGGCGAAAGGAGTGGAGGGAAAGATTTAAACCCGGGGGTGATGGGAGGGCCCGTTAGAAAGTTTGCTTTGGCAACAGAGGAAGAGGGGTGGAGGGGTGGAGATCCCACCAGCCTGCGTAAGGAGAGGTTCCTCACCTGCAGCTTCCTCAACCAGGTCAGGCGCCTGTGTGTGTGTGTGTGTGTGTGTTCCAGCTCTGAGGGCTCTGAGACCTCAGGCCGGCGAGGGGACACTGAACCAGAACCAGAACAGGCACCCTTCCCCGGTGTTCCCAGGGAAGCTTTGAGGGGCGCAGCAGGTGGCCCCCGGCTGAGGGGGGACGGATGCTTCAGCAACAGCTGGAGGGGAACCAATTTGTTCTTTGCTACGGCCAGACGTGAACCAATTAGAGCAGACCCGACAGGGGCCCTGGTGCTGGGAGAAGAGAACACGAGAAGGGCAAATCCGGGCGTGTTAATCCTTGCCGGTACTTTCCAGCTGCCTGCAGGACAAAGCCCAGACTCACAGGAAGGTGGCCAAGACCTCGGGCTGCTCCCCGCCTCCCCTCACCACTGCCCCCTCCTCGCCCCCACCCAGACGCAGGGGTGGTTCCAGAGGGCCTCGGGCAGAACGCTCCCTTTCCCGCCTCGACACCCGTCCAGGGAATGCCCGCCTGCCTCCCGGAGCCCGGCGGGCACCGTCCTTCCCCAGCAGCCCGGCCCCGGGGCACACCTGCTGGGTCCCCTCCTGCTGCTGGGAGCCGTGGGGCCTCCACTCCGAGCCCCGGCTCCGGGCCTGCCCGTACGGTTCCACGTCTCCGGGCTCGCCTTCCGGCCTCACGGGAGCGGTGTCCCCTGGCACCGAGGACAAGGACCCAGGAGCTGGTCAGCGAAGCTCCGTCAGTGCAGCTTGCCTGGCATCGTTGTGGGGGGGGTTCTCAGGACCCTCCCTCACACTCCCCCTGGGCACCCGGCGGGTCCTGGGGGAGGCGGGCTGCTACTCAGCGACCCTACTGCTCCTCTGACTTCCGTGACCCCCTCAGGGCCCCTGCGGCCCCCATCCCCGGCTGCCAGCTCTGCCAGGCTGCCAGCCTGGCCTCCTCCACCCCTTCTGGTTCCCGGCACCTTGCCAGCTGCGAGCCACCCCTGCGCAGGCCCCTGTGGGCCGCGGGGCCCTGCTTTCCAGCCTCTCGGCCCGTGCATGTCGAGAATGGTCTGGCCGTGCCCGAGGGCTGTGGTTCCTGGAACGGGCTCTCGAAAGAGCGAGGAGCTCGCACTGGCCGTGGGCGGCCGAGCATGGCCCTCCCTTGCCCCCGGGGTACCTGGCCAGGTAGGCCCAGGGCGTGTGGTCCTGGGTCCCTGTGTGGGGTGCTGTCACCACACCTGTCCCCGAGTCCCACATCCTCAACACCTCCCCACCTGGCCCCGGTCTTGAGAAGGGCCGGTCCGCCCGCTGGTCCGCTTGCTCCCTGAGCACCTCTTTCTAACCCATGTGAGGCCGGGGGCCGGGGGCCGGGGGCTGGGACGCGCCTTCCCAAGTTACAGGGAAGGACATTACATGGGGCCAGTGTCGGAGCTCTGTGAACACTGTGTGCTGAGCTGAGCTTCCCGGAGGACGGTGCCCTGATGGAGAATGGGGAGACCCCGGCTGTGGAGGGATGGGGACCCACGGGAGAGGCAAGTGCGCAGCAGAGGCGAGGGCTAGAGAGCAGGCGGTCCTCTGGTGATGGGGGGCTGGGGATCAGCGGCCCCACGCAGAACCCCGCAGGCTGTGGCTCTGCTGAAGCCGAGAGGGGAGGGGTGGAGCGGGCGAGGTGGGGGGCAGGGAGGAGGCTGCCAAGGGGCTTCGGGGTGCACTCGGGCGTATCCCCTGGAGAAGGCAGACCCGGTTGCGGGAGCCCCCCCGGGGGACCCAGACCTTCCCACAGCCCTGGACTGTGCCAGGGAAGGCTGGGTCCGCCCCGCCCCGCCCCGGGGACCTGACCCAGCAGCACCAGGGGCCGCACAGCCAGGCTTCGCTGCGGTCCCAGAAGAGAGCGGGGGTCGGGCTGAGACCAGCTCAGGAGGCCTCCCGACCCACAGACCAGCAGCCCCAGAGTCCTTTGTGCGGGCCTCCAGCGGGCAAGCAGGAACATGGTAACAGGAGCAACAGAGGAGGAACCGCAGAGACGCAGAAACACCTCCTTCTGGAAGTGAGAAGCCAGCCTGGAAGAGAGGGGGTGGAAAGGGGGGTGTTCCAGGGGGTGGGGCCCAGAGAGAACCGGGTGGGGGCAGCCACCTCCAGCCTGCCACCTGCCACCACTCCCTGGACACCCCCAGGGCCGGGAGCCGGTGGGGACCATCCTTCGGGGACAGTGACAGTGCCACGCCCGAGCTGGATTTTGGATAAGGGGACAATCAGTGCTCGATTCAGGAACATTTTCCAGAGGCCAAACTGGGGGGGTGGGGGGGTGGGCGCAGGCCCTGAGGGGAAACCAGGCCTGGGAAGCTGACCCACGCTGGTTCGCTGGTTCGAGGCAAAGACAAGGTGAGCCAAGTTGAGAGGAGGTCCCGCTAAGGACAGCAGTGTTTCTCAAACTCAGGTGCCTGGGAGCCCCCCGGGGAAACGGTGGCAGCACCCAGGGGTCCGTGAAGCTGCTGGAAAAACACCGAGTCAAGTGTGGAGAGGAAAATCTCATGTGACTATGAACTCTCATCGCTAAGTGGCTGACGGCCCACGAAAGGGTCCTGCACGGGGACGTGACCCAAGGAGGAGTCCCCGTAAGCCCCTGTGACCAGGCTCGGCCTGAGGGTGCCTTCAAGGAGATGGAAAGTGACCAAGGAGCTCTTGGGGGAGTCTGGAGGGACCCTTCACAGCCGGCCTGGGCCCCTGCGGACAAAGGCCTGTCTCCTCCAGCCCCTTCGCTGTCCCAGCGGCTCAGAGACCCCGGCCCCCTCACGCTCACGCCCCCTGCTCTCCCTGCGCCCTGTCCTCACAGCTTCCTGTCCCCTTGCCCCGCAGGGTCGGGTCACCGCTGCCCTCCCACCCCGCGGTCTTCGCTTCAGCCCCACCGCCCATTAGCCAGGCCCCTCCAGCGAGGCCCACAGGACGGTGTCCGGGCCCCTCGCCCCCCACGGGAGCCCTCGTCCACTTCTTCTCTCTGGGCAGGATTTCTGGTAAGTGAAATTACCCACCTTCTTCCAAGTGACTCGGTCAGCTGTTGTTGACACGAAGTTGGGACTGTTTTTCTCCCTTGGAGACTCACAGGCCTCCAGGGACACATGCGTGGGCCCCGTGTTAAGGACTGGAGCCTGGGGAGCCGCCGAGCCAGACCCCAAGGCCCCCCCTCCTACGGCGGCTGCCCCCCTACCCCTCACTCTGCTGCGCTTTCCTCACCACCAGGAGCTCCCCGCAGACCCCCTCAGGCTGCCCTTTGTACCCAGTGCTTTTCAGTCCAGAATGTTCTCTCCTTCTTTCTTGCTCTGGTTTTCTGCCGTGAGCCGTCCGTGGCCCCTGCTCGGCCCTAACCCGAGGGCACGGAGCAGCGAGGTGGCCACCCTGGGCAGCTGTCCTGGGCACACTTCGCTGCAGTCTAGTGGCTTTTGTCCTCCCTTTTCTGAGGCCGGGCTGGCCAGCGGAGCTCTGTCACCCCCAGATCCACCACGAGAACCCCCCCCCCCCATGACAGGCCCAGGTGGGAGCTGCCTCCCTTGCTGGTAAAGCCTCACCTCGGCCTGGGGTGTGGAGGCACTGACGGGTGACCAGGAGTGGCAAGCAGTGTCTCCCTGCTGTCTTCGGCAAGTCAGGGAGCCCCTGGAACCACAGTCTTGGTGGCACACCCCAGGATGACCCCCAAGTCGGGGGGAGGGGGACCGGGTGGGGGCGAGTAGACAGAGCTGGCAGTGGGGCCACAGAGCCCCGACGAGACCCTATCCTGCCACTCACGACACGGTGATGTGCGGAGCGCTCGGGGTCCCGTCTTTAAAGTGGGCCGATGGGAGGGGACAATGGACATAAAACTCCCCCGGCCTGCACCACCTTCCTGCTAGATTCACCCGCGTGGCCGTCTAGAGCTCACCATCCCCTGGCCGGCCCGGTGGTTTGGAAACGTGCCCTGAGCTGTCACCGGGGGTGGTCGCAAGAAGCAGTTTTATGAAACCTGTCACAGCGTTTGCTGTCTAGAGGCTGTCGGGGACACTATCCATTTTTCATTTCAGGGCCTCCTCGATGGAGCTTCACAGGAAAAGCATGTTTCAGAGCCCAGGCTGGAAAAGTCTTTGTGCTTTCCGGAGCACTGAATGACCGCTGCCTCTCGTGGAGTCTTTTCCCAGCACCGGTGTGCAGGGACACTGCTCCATTTCAGCCCTTGGGACAGCCATTTCCAGGTTGAAGGGAGCAGACCCGTCTGCCATCCCCAGAGGTCTGACACATTTCCTGTGTGTCCTGATGGGAAGAGAGCTGGGAAGCCCTATCCTAAGGGACAGTGAGGACAATTGAACTGATCCTATTTTCCTTTTCGCTTTGGCTGCCAGGAATCTCACAGCCAGATTCAAGAACCCAATCAAAGCCACTGCACAGGGCCTATTGGTCTGCATGTTTGCTGCACTTTTCTCCTCGGTGTTCGATTCCTACAGTCGTGTGCGTTTGCTGTAGCCTGGAAGCTTTTGTGTTTTGCTTTTCACTCATTTTTGCTATATCTTGCCTGTAGCCCGAGGCGATCCTTCGTGAAGTGAGGCAGGGTTTGCATAAATGCCCACGTGTGTCAGGCCTGCAATCCAAAACCCCCACGGGGCCCACGGCTTCCAGGAGGGGACCCTACTCTTTCCATTCCTGACTTTCCCTCCCTGAGGCCGTGCATGCTCAGAGCCTGTGTTGGATGCTGTCTTTGGACATCATCGCCCTCCATAACCCAGGGGAAATTTCTGACTCGTGGAACTTTGAGTCCAAAGGGATGCCTGGCCCTGGTCCTTCATTCTAGGTGACAGGGAAGCCGAGAGAAGCTGGGTGGCAGGTCCTAGGTCACATGATGGTGACCCTCCTGGCATTCACTCACACGGGACGTGCACCGGCTCGTCCGCCCCCAGCTTTCCTCGGGTGGCGACTCCGCGTAGACATGAGATTGATTTAGCGCTATGATTAAGCATCGGTTGCCTTGGCTAGAGGTTTGGGGACCAGGAGGAAAGCTGGAGACAGCTGGACGCTTCTGTCCACCGAACCTTTCAGCACTGTGGGAAACACAGCCCCGAATCCAGCCAGCGCCTCACCACGGGGCTGGTAAACGCCACCGCCAGGGCCACCGGGGAGCAGAAATGGCCGAGTCCTCAGAGAGGCACAGCTCGGTCTGTGAGAAGGAAAGGAAAAGAAGCTTCCAAAGCAGCGCTGGTTGGAACCCGCTGGCCCTCCTCCCCCTGGGTGCTCCAGGCGGTGCAGAATGCACATACACACACAGATCTGTGTGCTCAGATCACGTGTGTGTGCCCACACTCGCACGCACGCACTCCCATCCACGGGTGCCCACGCCGCACACACACGCTCCCGCGAGTACGTGCGTGCGCGCCCATAGAAACATACGTGCAACCACGTGCCCGCACGCATTTGCACACACGCACACACGGGCACGGGCCCCCACCCCCAGAGCGCACGAGCGCTCTTTGGTGGTAGCCTCGGGCCCTGCCGGGCCGTCGGCAGTGATTGATGTGGATGCCGTAATGGGTGCGCTCTCCACTGCCGGGGGCTGCTCGAAGCCTGTGGAAAGCAGCATCCGCAGCCCCGGTAGCCGGAGCCTGGGAAAAGCTGTGCCTCACTGTCAAAAAACATTGGCAGCTGGAGAGCAGAAGTTGCAAAGCACAGGACAGCTGCACTGCTTTTCAGAGCTGAGCAGAACGACAGCTGCAATGCGTCCCTGTCCTCAAGTCCCCAAGTCTTCCTGCAAACCCGCCCTCCCAAGGGGATCGAGGACCCCAGCCCCCACAGAGACCTCCTGCTAGCCCCTCCCCGCCTCACACTGCTCCTGCCGGCACCTTCTGATTGTGAAGGGCGCTGGGCAGGGGGGCGGGGGGCATTTGCCCGGGAGAGGCTCCGGGGCCTCCCGCACGTCCCACCCCTGCCCCCTCCCTGTGCCAAGCCCTGGGGCACCCCTCCTCTCTGAGCCCACCCAGAACTGGGACTGAATCTTGGTGAGAAAGATTGATGGCCAAGGATCAGAGCCCCGGGGAGGCTCCCGCCAGGCGGAGGCCTGGGGAAATTGAAAACATCACATCGACAGTGTCTCAGGACCGAGGAGCTCAGAGTGGCATCGTGAAAGAAAACCTCAGCCTGGGTTGGTGCATTAATAACTCCGGGCCCATGGGATGATGGGGGAGAGGAGACTGTGTGCTGTGATCGCCGTAGGCGTCCCTGGGACCTTGCCTCCCCTTTCCCCGGGTGCTCTGTGACACGGGGCCACCGGAAATGAATGGTGACCCCATGCTAGGTGGGTAACACATCCCCCCCCCTGCCCCCCGTACACGAGAGAAGGAGCCGGGACTCCCCGTGGCCACTCACCTGGAGAGAACGGAGCAACCTCCACCAACCTCCTCCACGCACCCCCTTGGCCCCGGCCCCAAATGAGGGCCCACGAGGCACACTTGTGTGTGTGGAAGCCGTGAGTGTGTTTGTCTGGACCCAAAGCTGAACATCTTACATTGGATCGTGATGGCTTATCTGCGGATGCCCGGCAGCTGGGGCGACTGGGGGCTTGGACTAGAGTCTCACGAACAAAGGCCCTTGGGTCAATGGAACCGTTCAGTGGATCCAAGAGGAAAGGGGTGAAAATGCGGGCCGGGCCCGGGCCCCTACCACAGGTACACCCCTGTGCTGGGGCCTCCCGTCTTCCACCCTTGGGGTGGAAGACCAGACAAGCTTCTCCAAATCCAGCAGAAAGCCCAGCAAGAAGGGGCTGGCCCTCTGCCTCCAGGAGGGTAGGGGGCCCACCGTCCCGGGACAGCATGGGGCAGTCCCCGCACCTCGGCCGCTCACGTGGGTGCAGCACACAGACGCTGTTGGAGGAGAAGCTAGTTTAGACAGAGGAAGAACGGGGAGCTGGGGAGGGTGGGTTTATGTGAATATTCAGAGAACCCCGATGAAACGGAGTGAGCTGAAGTCTGCAAGGGAAGGGGCTCAGGGACATCTGTTCCCACCCACCCACCCACCTGCTCAACCTCACCCTGAAAGGTGCTCGACAAGGTTCCTGAGCAGGAAGCAGCTCCCTCTAGCCCCACCCGCAAGTCTGCAGATGCGTGTGAGAGGAAGGTGCTGCCTTACTTGCTGTGTGGCCCTGGGCAAGTGGCTCCCCCTCTCTGGGCTCAGTTTTGCCATCTGTAAGCCTAGGGGAGGGGGGAGTTGGGAAGGAATGGCTAAGGGCCAGGAAGGAGGGTAGAGCAAGGGAGAGAGGAGGGAGGGGGAGGCCAGCGCTGGAACCACGACCTCCGACCTCTGCTGCGCCCTCCAGCTCTGGTGCAGGTGACCGGCTTTCCCGGATCCCAGTCCACTACTGGGATGAACTACAAAACAGAAAATGAAAATCAAGTGCAGTCCACGCTGGGGCCGGTCTGTGGATGGGAGCCCTGGGAGGAAGCAGAAAGCCCTTGAGGGTGGCTGCTGGATGGTGGGGTGCCACCTGGGAAAGGGCATGCTGGCCTGGCTCCAGGCCACGAGGGGGAAGGGACCCAGGGGCCCAGGGGACACGGCCGGACTGGAGGAGGGGTTCTCGAGCAAGGTGGAGGCTGGCGGCTGGGCCCCGATCTGGAGCCGGCTCCCTCGTCGAGCTGTGGGGTCTGCACGGGGATCCCCCCTGGGGCTGCCTGGAAGGGGAGAAACAAAAGGAAAATCCACAGTCCCCACCTTCCCAAGAGGGCATTTGGTGCCTCTGCAGCCCACCTGTGTGTGGGCGCAAACCATGTGTGACGGGGGTGCATGGGTGTGTATGCGAAGCGTGTGTGTGTGTGCGTGTGTGTGTGTGCGTGTGTGTGCGTGTGATTGCGTAAGAGCAGAGGCGGCGATCTGGACATTAGGAAAATTCCCAGCACCCGGGCAGGGCGTCGCCCCAAACTCCCTGGGGCAGGACAGCTGGGGTCCTGGCTGCCTGTGTCAACGGCACGCGGGGTCCGTCTCCGACCGGAGACTGTCTCCTTCCTTGGCTGGGCTGGCTGGCCTGGCACCACCGGGTGGATCCCTGCCAGGTGTCCTGGCTCGCACTGCCCCCCAGTGGCCATCCCGGGTGCCCAAGGGCCTGGGGCTGGAGTGGACACGGAGCTGGGAGACGAGGCCCCAGAGTGGCCAGGCCCGTAGCCCCCTCTGGGTGGGGAGCACGTGCCCTACGGCCCCCTCCAGGAAAATGGCAGATCTTGTGGCCCGAGACCTCTGGACCCACCAAGATGGCACCCGCTGCCTTGCGAAGGCTGTTCCTCTACCGTCGGGGGATAGACCTCAACGCACCCACCCAGAGATGCCTCCTGCTTGCCCGTGGCTCCTGGTGACCTCAGCCAGGTCACCTCCTTGCCCCAGACCTCTGCTGTCACATCTGGGTTAGCACAACCTGGGGCCCTCTAACCTCAGACTTAGGAGTCTGGGACTTCAAGGTGTGGCCGGGAGGGCTCTGGGAGCCACCGGGGGATATAGCCCTCGAACCACAGCCCTCAATGGAGAGCTCCCTGAGGCCCCTTCGGGCTTAGACCGTGTGGCCACAACTAGCAGCAGTGAAGGGACCAGAGCCAGCCCACACAAGCCTCTGGTTCAGAGGGAGAAAAGTGGAGGAAGGGGCCCCTCCCTGGGCCAACAGGCACGCGGGCTCCCAGAAAACCCGCAGGGACTTGGGCCCAGGGCCACGGCCGGGCCCTTCGTTCTCAAGAGCTGCTATTTTAGGACAGAGAGGGTGCCTGGGGGAGCAAAGTGCTTGCGAATGACAGCACAAGTGGATCTCTCAGGGCCAAGGCGACGGGGCAGGGAAGTCAGCAGCGGTCGGTGGGGGGTGGGGGGGTGGGGGGGTGCGGGGGTGGTTAGGGTTTTCTTCCACCTCGAAAGGTCCCCCAAACGGTAGCCCTGGTGTCACGGCCAGAACCCGGGTTCTCTTACACAGTCGCCAAACAGAATACCAAACCCCACTTACGTTTGCATTTCTGATCAACTCACCATGTTTGGGACCTACGGAAACATTATTTGCTGTTCGCTGGATATTCAAAGGTAACTGGGCATCCTGTATTTTTATTTGCTGATCTGGCAGTGGGATCACACTCCCTCCCGCGGGCTCCCGTGACGTTTCTCTCGCCCTGCACAGAGGACACCCTGCAGCCCCGCAGCTGGCGGAGCCGGGGGAGCCTGCCATCGGGGGCCCCTCAGGTGGCAGACAACCCCCCGGGGGCCCTGACACACAGCAGCCTGGTGAAAGGGCTCCAGCGCCAACCACAGCCGCACTCACGAAGCGTGATGTGTGTTCCTTAGATCCTTCTCCAGCTTCTCCGCAGGGGTCTGGCAAAAACCCTCACTTTCTCCACACTAAGGAGCCGACAAGGACTTGTACCCATGGGGCAGAAGGACTGTTGAGAAGTTCCAGGACCCTCCTGCCTGCTTTGTGGCTGTTTTTGGATCTTACCGTCTTTGTTTTGTTCCCAGAGTCCTTGGGGTTCGTCACGCAGGCGTTCTGAGCTCAGGCTAACAGGGCGGAGACAGGGGTCTTATAGCTGATTTCTTTTAAGTTCCTATTTATTTATTGGGGGGAAGGGGAAGAGAGAGGGGGAGGGAGAGAGAATCCCAAGCAGCTTTCACACCGTCAGCACAGAGCCTGACGCAGGGCTCGAACTCATGAGCCGTGAGATCGTGACCTGAGAGCCAAAATCAAGAGTCGGATGCTTGATCAGCTGAGCCTCCCGGGCTGCTCAGAGTCTGGGTTAGAGCAGGGTCTCTGTCGCACAGGCACAGATGCCTCAGGTTGGCTGGGCACGGCCTTTGAGCCACCCCTCTCCACCCACCCCTGCCCGCCCGCCCCCCTCCGGGGCTGTGGGGGCTCCGTGGCCACCCGCCTGCCAGGCCACCAGGCCCGCCGGCACAGAGCAGCGGGGACGCCGCCCGGGCAGGGGAGGACCCCAAGCGCCGGCTTGGAGGCAGACTCCGGGGGACAGAGACTTCCGGGCCCAGGAGACCAGGGACCTCCGGGCCGAGGGCAGCAGAACGGGGCAAAGCTGGAGGGGCCCGGTCAGACCTGGGGCGGGAGGTGGGAGACGAGGGTGAGGTGAGGCGGACGCCAGGAACATCAGAGGTCACACTTTTTCTGTGAGCGGCCAGACGGTAATATCCGAAGCGCTGTGGGCCATGAGGTCCACCGTTGAAAGTACTCAACTCTGCCGTGAACCACACTTTCCTCATAAAACCAGAGCGCGGATCGATCCGGCCCACAGGCCACGGTCTAAACCAGCAGTGGTGGGGACGGAGCCACGCGGCCTGAGGTCAGGGAGCAGGGAGGGCGGTGAGGGTGCCGGACCTCGTCGGCCGGCTTCTGGGACACACAAGGGTGGGAGTCACAGGACTCAGGGGGGTTGACTGAGCCCATGAGGGGACCGTGCCCCTGTTCCCAGGGCCCCCTCTCCCTCGAGAGTGGTTTTCTACGGGTGAATAAAAAGGCAAGGGGAGCCTGTGCCTGGGGGGGGGGGGGGGGTCGGCAGGGCCACAGGTGGAGTCCATCCTGGCGAAGGAGCCCCCGTGTGGTCTCAGACAGCCCGGAGGGAGTGGAGAAGGAGTGTGGCGAGAAGGCTGAAAAACGGGACGGAAAGATATTCTTGGCCCCAAGTCTAAGTTTTCTGGGCCATGGAAGAAAGGTCAGGGACCGGCCTGGCCAGCCCTCAAGACAGAGGCCTGGCCTGGAAACAGGCCGCCTTGGGGACCAAGAGCCCCAGCAAGGGAGCACTCCAGAGGTAAGGGCTTGGGCGCGTGCTTCTCACTCTTCAAGAAGGGTCCCTGGGGGTGGGGGTGGGGGGTGAGCAAGAGGTTGGGGAGACTCAGCCCTGGTCCTCGGGACACCCTCTCCTGGGGGTGCTAAGGCCCCCTGAACTCCTAGCAGGTGGTATATCCAGAGGAACCATAGGTTCTAGCTTCCAGCCTCTCCCCAGCTTCTAAGGCAGAGATGAGATACCTTTTTGGCAAATCTGGCCCATTTCCCAAACTCAGAGGGTGGGTGGCCCCCGCCCGGACTCAGCTCCACCTCCCAGGGCCTCTGCCTGGAGCCAAGGGCAGCTCATGGCCTCCAAGAGGCCCTAAGGCCTGGATACTCCCCCGCCCTTGAACCCTGAAGAGGTGCCCACTTTCCACAGGACAAAGGCCATTCAGGCCTCCTCGTCCTGTGCGGTCAGCAGCCTGGGGCCAGGATCTGGTTCCCTCTGTGACTCTAGTGACCAGCATGAGGCCTGACACTGAGCGGTAAACACCGAGCCAGAGAGCACTCGCCATCCCCTGCCTAGGAAGACTCCATCCCAGGCAGCTCCCCCGGCTGGAGGCGCCTGCGCACTCTGAGACTTAGCTCAAATGTCACCTCCCCTGGAAAGCCTTCCCTGATTGCACAGGACAGGGCCAGCGTTTACTCCTCTAGGTGTCCACCACCCTGGGCACAGACCCCTCCTGGGGCAGCACTTGGGAATATGAATAAAATAGATTTCTCTGTTTTCCAATATTCTATTCTATTTTCCTATTATATATTTATTTACGTTTTATGAGTATTTTGTGTTTTATATTACACAAGATATGTTATATCACATATAACCCGGAGCGTATGTATTGTAACATTTAAACTTTAACTTGATAATATAATTTAATATATTAAAATTATGCCTACCGTATAATAATGCATAATATATATGTAAAAATATACACATAAAAATAAAGGCTATTTCAAGGGTAGTTGGGTAAATTTGAATATGGCCTGCATATTAATTAAAATTACTCTATCAAAGTTGGAGGACAAGGCTGTGATTTTGTTGGGAGGTTTTGTAGGAGATAAATGTCACGTTTAGCTGTCTTTGCCGCTCCCAAGGGAGCCGGGAAGGGCTGGGTTTGCGTTGTGAAGGGCAGGGTTTGCGTCCCTGTCCTAAGGGACTCCGGACACCTCCCCACTCTTACCCCTTTGCCCAGGATTGGAGGAGACAGCTGCTAAGCCAAGCGAAGCTGCCAGGTGTCTCAACGGGAAAAGAGCTAAGAGGCACATTGCTGGAAATGAGCGGGTGTCGTCTGACCTGGGAGAGACGCAGGAAGCAGGTCCCCGAGGTGAGGCTTTGATCTCGGGCACAGGAGGACCGGACGCTGTCAGAAAAAGAGGAGAGAGGCACGTCGAGGCCAGCGAAGGGGGACCGGAATCCATGGCCCCCACGGGACCTGGAGCAGGTGCGCAGGAAGGGGAACAGGAGGGAGGCCAGGTGCAGAGCCGTGAGGCTTCTGAGCATGCGCCCAGCAAGCCCGAGTGCAACTTCGCTCCTGTTCTTTGGCAAACGGACAGGGAACATGAATACCACACGCGGTGAGCGCTGAGGAACTTCGGGGTCACCGTTGGGATCCCTGGCGCCTTGAGAAGCCCTGTCACCGGTGGGCGGGGGGGGGGGGGGAAGGAATGTGGGTGAATGAATGAATCATCGAAACCAGCTCTGGCTTTGAGGAGAGCGGTGCACCCCAGGCCCCAGGTCCGAGACAGGCCAGAGGGCACCTCCATATAGCTGGAGGAGCAGGGGCGCCTCTTAGCTCCTAGTGCAAAGGAGAAAAAAACCAACAGAAACCACACTACGCCCCCTGAAGTCTGCTGGGTCCTGCGCAGGCACGGTCAGGGCCCCTCTGTGTGGGTGTCCTGGGACTGCCATCACAAAGGACCACACTCTGGGGAGTTAAAGCAACAGAAATTCCTTGTTGCATGGTCCTGGAGGCCAGATGTCTGAAATCGAGGTGTAGGTAGGGCCGTGCTCCCTCCGGGACCCGTGGGCAAAGATGCTTCCTCTCCCGTTCTGGCTTCTGGTGGTAGATGAGAAGCCTTGGCCGCCACTTCCCGGGCAGCTGTGTCGCTCCAACCTGGCCTCTGCCTGCACACAGCATTTGTCCCTTGTGTCCCTGTCTTCACGTGACACTCTCTCTCTGCACCTGCCTCTGTTTTCTTTTCTTATACGGACACCAGTCACATTACCTTAGGGGTCCACCCTATGCCAGTACGGGCTCATCTGAATTTAACAAATTCTATCTGCAATGACCTTATTTCGAAATAAGGTCACGTTCGGGAGGGTAAGGAATTGGAACTTCAACCTATCTTTTTAGAGAGACACAATTCAACCCATAACGCCCTCCTGCTCCACCTCCCTCTGCCTCCACTTTTTTTTTTTAACTGAGTCTGTTTCAAAAACCTTTCAATTAATGAATAAATTAATAGCACGTTCCAGCTTCCCGAAAGAACCGCGTCTCCAAATGGAGAAGACGGTGCTTTTGCAGCGAGAGCCAAACCCAAGGAGACAGTGCCTGGGCTGAATCTGCTGATTCTGTTCGAAGAGCGGAAAGTGGCCGGTTTTCCCTTGACCCGTGGTCTGTGCTGCCTGGCCAAAGCAGGTCCCCGGGAGTGCCCCCCGAGAGCCGGGTCTCACTGAGGTCCACGATGCCGCAGGATGAAGTCTCCTCTGTAGCACTGAAAGGCAAGGGGACCGTGGAGACCAGCAGAAGTCACTCAGCCGTCGGGTAGGCGGACAGCAGAACCGGAAGGAAGCAGAGGACTGGACGCTCGCTGCGGGCTGGCCGGGTGGGTAGGTGATGGCATCACCACCCCGGGCTGTAGTCTTTCTCCTCCCCAGCCATCTGTGAGCTTCCGGGAGCCAGAGTCGCGTCTCCTTCATGCCCGCGTCCCACAGGGGGCCCCAGCTACTGGTGCCTCGCAGGGGAGAGCGAATGGTCAATGAATCCAGCCAGAAACGAAGATGGTCTGTTTTACGCCGTATCGGACACGTGGCTATCAAATGTAACATTTCCCATCATCTATTTAGACACGCCGTGTCTCTTCTCGACAGTGATCCTCAAGGAAACATTTTCATCGTTATTCGAAAGGTTTTCGTCTGCCGACCACTTGCCAAGCGAAGCTGGACGTTTTCACTGTTGTCCGCGGACTCCTCACCGGTGAGCCCCCACGGCGTCTGGCGCAGAAGCTGCTCGATGAATGAATGAATGAATGAATGAACCGACAAAGGTTGCTTATCACAGGCTACCGTGGAGCAGTCTGCCTGCCAGCCTGCCTCTTCCCTTAGACTCGGAGCTCCCAGGATGTGAAGCATCTATTTCTTGAATGAAGGAGTGAATGAAGACACGCGTCTAGAAATAGACGCACCCTATTCTGTGGATTAAGTCATCAAGATCCCGAGTGACACGTGCAAAGCGCTCACAAGGGGACCCATACAGGCAACCTGACTCCGCGATCGTGACAGAAAGCCCCGCTCGGTGCTGCCCAGGGCTTTCTGCAGACCTGCAGTTCTCCAGGGCTCAGCCGGAGGGAAGTGCTTCCCGAGACCCTGGCCCTCGCGACTCTCCGAGCACAGTCCTGCTCTGTGCTCACAGAACTCGGGCTCCCGGAACTCACCCCTTTGAACTGTTGAAAGGGTGATTTCCAAGCAAAAGGGAGTGGTTGTGCTCACCATCCTTCAGGCCTTTGGGCTGATGTGAAAGACACAGGGGAGCCCCAAGTGGACGCAGGACCTAGTTAGGACTAAAAGCTCATGACCGCTGCTATGGGCTCGCCGATCTCCCAGGAGGGTGTGTCAGCCCACAGCCGCACTAAGGCATAGCACACACGCGTGTGCGTCTTCTCGGCCGTGTGCCAGGACCTGTGAGTGCCAGCTTCAGAAAGAGGGTGCACGGGTTCGGGTGGGGGGGACACACAGACAGATGTGTTGCCCCTAGAAGCTCCAGACGCTGTGCGTCTTTGTGCGGCTTCCCTTTCTGCAGCTGGCGCCTCCTGAGAAAGGACTCACGGAAGCGAGGAAGGGGACCGTTAAAATCCCGTCAACAGATCCTCTCCCCTCTATGCTCCCCCGCCTTTTTTTTTTTTTACAGAGAAAGTCCGTTTCAGAAAATGTTTAAATTAACACTAAATTCATCGTGCATTCCAGCTTCCTTCAGAGGATCGACTTAAAACAGGCAAAAGTATGGGATTTGTAGACTTCCTAATGCATCTGCATTTCACCCAAGTCACCTGTGCCAACAGTGGGGGCTCCAGAGGCAGCCGCGGAGTCAGACAGATGGCAGTGGGCTTACGCCCGCACTTCTGAGACACGTGGCTCCAGGAACGCCCTTTGGCCTCTCTGAAGCTCGCGTCCCTCACCCATTAAAACAGGAGGGAGGATGATGCCCTCAGGGGCCACACTGGGGATCAGGAAGAAGTTGGGTGGAAAGCGTCCCCGGGGCATCTGGTCAGACAGGGGCGCGCTGCACTCTAGGGCACCTGCTCCAGTGACGATAGAAAGCAGAACCACTGTTCTCTCCCGCTTCGAGCACCTGACTCCAAGAGCTGGCGATTGTCTAGTCTGCCTTTGTAAACGGGGAATCCCAGTTTCAGAGCGGTCAGGGGGGTCCTGCGGTCAACAGAATGGTGCCCCCCCCCCCCCCGCCAAAGACGTCCACGTCCTAATCACAGGAATCTATGAATGCGTTCCCTTACTTGGAAAGGGAATTTTGCAGAGGTGGTTAAGTTGAGGGGCTTGAGAGGGGATGTGATCCTGGGTCACCCCAGTGGTCCCGATCCAGCCACACGAGCCCTTCGAAAGGAGAGGCTCTCTTGGGCGTGTTCAGAAAGAGAAGTGGAGAAGGGAGCGGGGTCAGAGAGAATGCACGCCACCAGCTTTGCAGGTAGGGGAAGGGGCCGTGGGCCAAAGAGCAGGGGAAGCCTCCTGGAGCTGGAAAAGGCCAGGAAATGGATTCTCCTCCAGAGCCTGCAGAAGGGACGCAGACCTGGGGCGCCTGGGTGGCTCAGTTGAGCGTCCAACTTCGGCTCAGGCCACGATCTCATGGCTTGTGAGTTCCAGCCCTGCACTGAGCTCTGTGCTGACAGCTCAGAGCCTCGAGCCTGCTTTGGGTTCTGTGTTTCCCTCTCTCTCTGCCCCTCCCCCACTTGTGTGCACGCTCTCTCTGTCGCTCTCTCTCTCCCAAAAATAAATAAACGCTAAAAAAAATAAAAAGAAAAAAAAAAGAAGGGACACAGACCTGCCGGCACCTTGACATCAGCCCAGGGAAACCCTGTCGGACTTCTGACCTCCAGCGCTGAAGGGGTAAGTAACAGAGGGGACCCGTTTTCAGCCACTGAGTGCGTGTCGATCTGTTACAGCAGCAACAGGAAACAAATTCAGCTTTCCAGAAAGTGACAAGGTCCACGTGCCAGTGGAGCCTGGGTCCCCCCAGCCAGTTCCTGGCTCCCAGTGCAGGGCTTGTCCTCCAGGACCCCTCGGGGTTTATTTTTCTCCCAAAAGGTGGCTACATATGGTGGTCTGGGCAGCTGCCAGACCCCGCTTCCCTCCGGGAGTCCAGAGCGCAAACACTCTCATTGTTGGCCCCAACACCCAGGCTCACTCACTCGCTCTTCAGCAAATGTGTACTTAGCGCCCGCTGTGCACTAGGGCTCTCCTGGGCCCTGGGGTGCAGCCGAGGGGCGGGGAGTGGGGTCACACTAAGTCCTGCCCCTGCAGCCCCCACCCATGAAGTCCTCTGAGGATGCCGTGACTCCTGGGCATGCTGGGCTCCCCCCGGAGCCCAGATGCCCCAGATGCAGCCTTAAAGGATGAGCGGACACAAATGTGGCCTCTCACACTGTGGACTACTACATGGTGGTGGAAAAGGGGGGGGGGGGGACCCACCACCACATGGGGTGAAGGTGAACTTTGACAACACGAGGCTCTGCGAAAGCAGCCAGACACAAAAAGCCACCTACTGTGTGATTCCATTTATTTGAAATGTGCGGAAGGGGCGAATCCATAGAGACAGAAAGATAAGTGGTCGCTAGGGGTGGGGGCAGGGGGGTGGAGAGTGACTGGTAACAGGTGCGGGCGGTACTGGTCGGGGTTCCTCGGAGACCCAGTAGGATGTACCCAGAAGTCTAGAAAGAGAAGGGCCACAAGGAGCTGGCTCCGAGGATGATGGAGGCGAACAGGTGCCACGGTCTGCCATGTGCCCCCTGGGGAACCAGGAAAACTGGCGGTGAGGTTCCCCTGCGAAGGTCTGGAAACAACGGTCACCTGTCCGAGGGCAGGAGCGAGCGGAGGTCTCATGCTCAGCAGAGAGACTCCTCCTTCTTCTGGCTTTTTGTTCCACTTGTGCCTCCCCGGACGGGACATCCCCACCTGCCGCTGATGCGGGCATCTTCCTGCCTCCGTCTACCGATCCGAATGCCAATCTCTTGAGGGCGCCTGGGTGTCCGACTCGCGATTTCAGGTCAGGTCATGATCTCACGGTCATGAGTTCAAGCTCCTCGTTGGGCTCTGTGCTGACAGTGCGGAGCCTGCTTGGGATTCTCTCTCTCTCTCTCTCTTTCTCTCTCTCTGCCTCTGCCCCACTCACGCTTTCTCTCTCTCAAAAGAATAAATAAAGAAACATTTTTTAAAATGCTCCTCTCTTCCAGAGGCCCCGTCACAGACACGCCCCAAGGCAATGTTTTCCTGGCTCTCTGGGCATCCTGTGACCCAGCCACACTGACACATAAAATTAACCGTCACAGGGCTTTTCGTTTGGGGTGCTGAAAACGTTTTGGAGCCAGACAGTGCTGACGGCTGCACAACAATGTGAATGTGTTTAATGCACTGAATCGCACCCTCGAAAATAGCTAAAACGGTCAATTCTATGTTACGTGTAGTTACCACAGTAAGAGAAAAAGCCAGCGAAACAAGGCACAGCTGTTGGTCAAGGCATTTGCTTCCTTCTGTCTTAAGTGCATCGAGGGGGCCCTGGGGAGCCCTGGGGTTCAGTGGCAGGTGCACACATCTACCTGTCAGGCCCCCTCACATCTCACCTGCAAGGTAGAGACGGCACCCGTATCGCGAGGGTCATCAGGTGTGCGGGGCAGCCTGCCGAGAGCCGGTGCCCTGTCCCCACGTCCTCCCAGGGTCACCTGGGAAGCCCACCAAGCCCTTCACTGATATTCCGCTGCCCGCCCGCTTCACATTACCGGATTATCACTCGTGTTTGTTTGTCTTTCTAATTCAGCCCATGCAGGGACGTGTCCTGGGGGCACATCCCGGCTTCTGCGGGGGAGCTGGCAGATCCGAGTGCGTAACAGACCTGGAAGCAGGGGAGTTCTGGTGGGGGGGCGGGGCGGGGGCAGCGAGTGTCTGTGCACTTGTGTGGCTGCTCAGTCATTGGGAAGCCAGGGGAGAAGGCCTGGAGAACGATCCAGCAAACACAGGACACAGGGCAACTCTGTTCTCCTGGGGCTCAGACTCCCGAGGGACCATGAACACTTCAAGACAGTATGTATTTTCCAATCTACCCAACGCTGCGCAACGTTGGGTATAAACACTTCCAGATTTTCGTTCTCCAAGTAAACATTGGTCTGGAAGAGGGGACTGGGTGTGAAAATAAAGAAACGGCCTTCGTGACCCATGGGGGAAAGTCATTCCAGGGTGGTCTGCACGAAACACCCTCCCGCTGGGCTTCTGGGCATTGCCTATGGTGGCACGGTGTCCCGGGCCAGCCTGGCCCGGCGCAGACCCTCCCCGCCCCATCATTCAGAGGAGGGCAGGGTCACCTGAAGACAGGTGCACCAGACCGCCCTGGCCAGTTTCTCCGTGTGAGCTGATTGCTTTAAATAAAGTCAGCCGTTTCTCCAGCCCATGTAAGGATGGTGGGATCAATCGGGTACACAGAAACAGATTACCAAGCAGGTGGCTTCGGGCTAAAGATAAATTGTGTCCTCACATAACTCAGGAGAGTGGGAAGCAGATAGCTCCTAATGTGCAAAGCAAGACTGTATAGTTTCTTATTTCTGCCGGGGAGCCCGGGCTACGGCGCGTGCTTCCAGAAGCCCCGGAAAGCCCCTCTCCCGGAGGAACATCACTCACAGGGCTACCCTGTGCTCCAGCCGTGACCGGGCCGGTCTCCCTGTTGGGGCACGAGGTGACAGTCCCTGCCTGCCCCCCTGCTGGCCTGCCCCACACAGCAGAGAGCAAAGCAGGCCAGGGATGTACCCTCTGCTCAGGGCTTAGAGGTCACATCCTGCCCGGCAGGACCGTTCCTGGGGGGCCCACCCCCCCTTACCTGAGTTAACCTCCCCAGACGTCTGACCTGGCAGGTCTGCCTGGACCCCTGGAACGCCTCAAGTCTCTGCGACGCTTGGCCTTGGCCCATGAAGTCAGCCCTCCAGGTATCCACCCTTTCCCTTCCCTGTTTTTGTTTTCTTTTCCCTTTTTTGGAAATAGTTATAGATCCACAGGAAGTTGCCAAACTAGCAGTGAGAAGTCCCGTGCACCCTTCACCCGGTTTTCCCCGGCGGTAACTTCTCGCACAGCTAAGGCGCATTAGTGCAGGCGGGAAGCGGGGCCTCGGGAAAACCCACAGACCGTATTCCGACGGCACCCGATCCGCGTGCGGTCTTAGCGGGCCCAGGGTGCTCTAACAAAATACAAAATACAAAATACCGCAGCCTCGGGGGCTTGAGCAGAAGAGACACTGTGGCTCACGGTTCTGGAAGCTGTGAAGTCCGAGCTCGAGATGCTGGCAGATTCAGTCCCCGGTGAGGACCCCCTTCCTGGTTTTGAGGATGGCTGCCTTCTCGCCGTGTCCTCGCACGTGGGACAGAGATGGTGTCTGTGGGGTCTCTTTCATAAGAGGTGGATGAGGACTCCCCCCTTGTGACCCGATCACTCCCAAAGCTCCCCCCCCCCCCCGCTCCCCGATGCCATCAGCTTGGGGATTAGGGCTCCAACATACGAGTCTGGGGTGGACAGATGGTCCACAGCACATGCGTTTGTTGCGCGTGTGTTTGTTTACTTCTGCGGGACTTTATCGCATGGGCAGATTCTCGAAACCGCCACCACGTTCACGACACAGAACCGTCCATCGCCGTGAGGGCCCTGCCACTGGCCACCTCCCTCTTTCTCCCCTCTCCCCGTCTCTAACCCCTGGCAGCTGCTAATCTCTCCTCTCATCTTGCCATTCGCATTTTTTGAATGAAAAGAGAAAGCTTTTAATGTGTATTTATTTTTGAGAGAGAGCAGGGGAGGGGCCGAGAGAGGAGGACAGAGAATCCAAAGCAGGCTCCGAGCTGTCAGCACAGAGCCCGATATGGGGCTCCAACCCACAAGCCGTGAGATCATGACCTGAGCCAAAGTCAGACACTCAACCAACTCAGCCACCCAGGCGCCCCCCATTTTGCCATTTGCGATATTATACGTAACTTGCCAGGTCAGCTTTTCTCACTCAGCACGAGGCCCGTGAGATCCGTCCATGCTGTCATGTATCTGTAGCTTGTCCCTTTTGAGTGCCAGGCAGTGTCCCTGGCCTGGATGGACCACGGTCTGTTTCACCATCCGCCTGAAGGGTTTTGGGTCTCCAGTTTGGGGCTACCACCAATGAAACTGCTCTGAGCACCACGCACAGGTTTGTGTGTGCATAGAAGTTCTCATTTCTCCCGGATAAATGCCCAAGGGTGCAATCTCTGGGTCATAGGTAAGTGTATTTTGGTTTTTGAAGACACCACCAGACTTTCCCAGGGTAGCATTTTATGTTCCTGGCTAATGGGGAGAGACTCCCTTTATCTGCATCTCCACTGGCAATTGGTGTTATTGCTGTTTATTTTTTTAGGCATATTTTGTAGAATGTTCCCCAGCTGGGGGATACAGACATTTTTCTCACGGCAGCCACTATTTTTTTTTTTTTTTTAATTTTAGCTGTTTGGAGAGGCATGCAGTGATATCTCACTGTGGTTTTACTTTGCATTTCCCTAGCGGCTGACAATATTGTACATTTTCCCACAAGCCCATTGCTGTCTATACATCCTCTTGGGTGAAATGTCTGTTCCTGGGTTTTGCCCATTTTCTAGTTGGATTGCTTGTTTTTATATATATTGCTTGTTGAGTTTTGAGAGATCCGTATGTATTCTAGACACAAATCCTTTGTCAGATGGAAGCTACCAAGTCTGTAGTTTGCTCTTTCTCTCTCCGAACAGGGTCCTTCACCACTCACAAGTCCTTAACTTTGACAGAGTCCGATGGACCATTTTCTCTTTCGTGAACTGAGCTTCTGATGACACTTCTTCACCTGAGCCCTTAGAGCCCAAAGATTTTCTTTTTTCTAAAAGGTATACATTTTCACATGTTTGCATGTAATCTTTGATCCATTCTAAGTTGGATTTTGTCAAGCTGTGAGGTTTAGAGTGAGGTTCATGTTTCAGCCTGTGGCAGCCTGTGCTGATATCTCCTCCAGTTCTGACCCACGGATTTCGTCCTCCATGCTCCCTGCTGGGAACCCTGCCTCGTCCTCATTCCTCCAGGGACTCCCCACAGACACAACCTGCCTCTCTGCTCCCCCCCCTCTCAGGGAGCCTGCCTGCGGGAGGGGGTGCATGTGCCTCGTGGCTCTCTCTCCTTGACACCTCATTCCCGCTCCCCACCTGCACCCTTCACCCCTGCGTAGCTCACCTCTGAGCCTCTCCCCAGCCTGCAGGCCCAGCTTCCAGCCTTCCAGCTCTCTCCCTCTGCTCCCTCCGAGCTGCCGTGGCCCCTCGTCCCCCATCTTCCTGCAGATCCCACCATCGTAGGAGGGTGGCATGAAAACCTGTCCCCTGACCTGCACAGGGTTCCGGCTGCCTGGTGGGCACTTCCCAGGCAGGTCCACATCACCTCCTCTCCTCCCACCCCTCGTCCCCCCGGGGCGGCAATGTTGGCCACCCTGCCACCCGGAGGGACACATCCTGAGTCTCTCTGCCCCTGGCTCTGGACGTCCAATGGGCCGGCCCCCTCGAGTTGCTTCTGTCTCTACGTCTTCTGCTGTACCCCTTGGCCTCTTCCTGCACTTCCAGCTCACACACCACTGTCCGCTGTCCTCTGACCCGTGCTCCACACGGCAGCGGGAGGTGCACTCTGATCGGCTGCTCCTGTAGCCTTCCCAGCCTCATCTGGTCAAGTCCCCCCATTCCTGGAGACTCGTCACCCTCCTCTGCCTCAGTGCATTCCTGAGCTCTTGTTTCTGGGTCTTCGCCCATTCTGTTCCTTGCCTCAGCATGCCCTTCCACCCTTTCCATCGTCCCATTCTTACCCGGTTTCTAGGTCTGCACTGAAGTGTGGTGTTTTCTGGAAATATTTTCCTGACTCCTCTGCTCTGTGTGCCTATCTTGCCCCAGGAGACTCTATGTCCCCATCAATAACTGCTCATCGGGGCGCCGGGGTGGCTCAGTCAAATGTCCGACCCTTGATTTTGGTTCAGGTCACAATGTCACGGTTGGTGAGTTCAAGCCCCACATTGGGCTCTGCCACTCCCTCGTTCTCCTGCTCTCCCACTCTCTCTCAAAATAAATAGACACGAACAAATGATAACTGCTCATTAACTCTGTCTCTTGACCTGGAGTGTAATGTGCCTCAGTTTCCTCATCTGTAAGTGGAAACGATTGAACTCCAGGACGCCAAAGAACCGTGTGCCCATGGGGGTCCAGGTCTGAACTTCACATCACTGTCCCCCTGGGGGGGGGGGGTATGGAGAAGGTGCTCGGGGACCGTGTTATGGGGAAGGGAGAAACCCAGGGAGAGAAATGCAAGACACAAATAACAGGAGAAAGAGCACAGACACAAGACAGCTCAGTGCAGACAAGCCCAGCTGGAGACCAGGTGCAAAGCCTGGGGCCCAGGGAAGGACCACACTGGCCGCCCTGGTAGAGGAAGCTGGGAAACCACAGCCCCGTGAGAAGGCCCACTGTGACCCACAGGACCCCCCCCCGCCCGCCGACCGCCCCACTCCCCCCCGGCTGAAAGCCTGCCCAGGCTCCCTCCAGGGGTCCAAGGTGTCACCTACCTGTGCTCCCTGACCTGACCCTCCTCTCAGAACTGTCTTCCCTCCAGCGATGCCAGACACAGTCATGGGGCCAAGGGCACCCAGGGCGCCTGTGGGCAGGAAGGACGGCCTGAGAGCCAGACCACAGGCACGGGTGTCACCTGCCCAGGCCCTCTGCGGCACACCGCAGGGAGGGCGTGTCCTTCCCGGCGCAAGGCTTGCAGCCCAGCAGGGGCCTGGCACGGGGCAGCGGTCACCGTGGCTCCGCCGTAGCGGACTGGGGTCAATTTTCACACTGGGAGGCGGCGTGGGCAGGAACCACCCACCCGAGTCTTGCTTCAGGGGCCAGGGGAGGACCTCCCAGCAGGGGCCCCTCACTGTCCATCACGGCCGTGTCTGTCCTCCCAGGGGCTGGCTTCCACGGGGGGTCTGGCCCGCCCTTCGGAGGGAAGGTGGGCCTGGCCAAGACCAGGAGGAGGTTAGGAGGACGTTGTTGGAAGAGCTGGGGGAGGCGCGACCCTGGACCCCTGGCTCTCCTCTGCTCTGCGACCCTGGGCTCGGGGGCAGGGCCTGCTATGTGATTTGTGGGGCCCTGTTGGGGGTTTTTAAGGCGGTGACAGCGCGGGGCCCTCCTGTGAACGGGGCCCTGCGGCACATCCACAAAGCGGACCCTGCACGGAAGCCCCAGTCTGGGTTTGCCTCCGGGCCTAAAGGGACGGCTGCCGACTCCTTAAACCGCGTCCCCCCCACCCCTTGGTGTTTTATCGGTTCCCACATCACCCAACATTCTCCATCTAGAGCAACGCCCTGCTGCCGACGGTAGGCTGTGGAGTGCGTCAAGCAGCTGGACCCTGTCGATCTTTCTGTGGATTTCCACTCGGGGGAAATGTCAACAGCTCAGGGCCGTGGCTTTCCCATCTGTGAAGCTGGGGGACTGGACCCAACAGGGCCGCTCTGCTCTCTGGGACAGGCCAGCGTGTCCCTCAGCGTCCCCCTGGCTCAGTTCCGAGGCAGGGCCTCGCGGGGGCCACGCGGAGCCCGCCCGGACCCTGGAACGTCTGGACACTGTCCTCGCGTCCTCCTGGCCCTCACACCGAATGCTGGTTTACTTTCCTCACGCGGTGTTTTTAACGAGGATCCCACATACTTGGACCAAGCCCCGGCTGTTACCCTGGAGGCCACCAATAAATTTCGTAGGCAAATAAAATCGACTGAAAATTAGCATAAGAAGCCTTAAATTAACAGGATGTAATTTTATGAGTATTCACAAACTAGTCAAAGATGTATGTCAGCCTGGGGTGAGTCAGTTCCTTCAAGCGTCTTTCATTATATAACGCTACTAATTTTTCTCAAATGTAAGCAATGTGTTTTCTTCCCAAACATTGTGTCCTTTGTTCTGCAATTTGGAAAAATAAATTTCCTTTAAAGCACTGCTTTGCTCAACCACAAAACAAGGCAGAGAGGCGGGACCAGAGGTGCCCCAGCCTCCCCCTTGGTCTAGGACGGCCCGGCCGCGCGTGCGTGGGGGGCTCTTCTCACAGCGGGGGAGGCTCCAAGTTCAGGGCCACGAAGGCCGGGAGCCAGGAGTGAGACAGAGGCACAGGCTCCTATGGCCGACGGGCGTTAGCTGGGGAGAGGCTGGCCTTCGCCTTCTCCTCTGGGCAAGGCTGCACCATACCAGGGGCTTCACCTTGGCACACAGCAGGGAAAGTCAGCCTCTGCCGAGCACATGCCCTGTGCCAGTGCCGGGCACACGGACAGGGGACCCCTGGCCCACCACCAGGGCGCTCACGGTGCTGCACGGCAAGGGCCGGTGAGGTGTCCGGGTGGCTTTGAAGCACATGGAGGAGGCTCACCGCCACCCAAGGGCTGAGAAGGCTGCAGGCGGCATTTTGAAGGAGGCGCCGAAGACTGAGCCGGCCTGAGCTGGGAGCCGGGAAGGCAGACGGAGGGGGGAGGGGCAGAGGGCCTTTAGGGCTTCTCACGCAGGGCTGGGGGGCCATGAGTCCGGGGGCGTGCAGGGTCCACTACGAGGCCCGCCCCACAAGCGGTAGGTTCTGGCGAAACAAATGACCCGGGGCACAGAGCGGACAGGGGTTCAAACCTATGCTCACCCTGGTTGCCCCGTGTGTCAAGAAGACAGGCTCAGGCAAAGCCAGGCTCCGGCTGTCACGGGTGCCGGCTTACCGAGTGATACTTGTAAGAGCGAGCTGGAAGGTTCCAACCAGTTCTGGAGTCTCCCATTTAGTTTGCCAGCGAGGAGATTTGGTCTGGACGGGAGTGCTCGGCGTTCGGGTGGTGGCGGAGTGGGGAGACCACCCTGGGGGTGCAGGGGTAGGGGGGGAAGGGCCCGGCCCAGGGCCTGAGGGAGTCGACTTCAGAGCCCGGGTGGAGGGCGCAGGCCTCAAGAGAGGCAGGAAAAGACGGGGACTCAGGGCTTCGCATCTGGACAGCGAGAGCCGCTGGGAGGTCGCACAAAATATGTGCATTGGTCTCTGCCCCTGGTTCCCGGCACAGAGCCCCTAAAACCCTTGGAATTTCCTCAGTGATAAGAGCCGTGGGAGCATCTCTCGTTCTAATATTTGGTCATCTGTTCCCAGTACCGGCACTGAGGGCACTGAGCTCCTGACTCCTAAATCCTAAGCCAGTGTCCTGTGAATCCCATGCAGGAAGGCTCGGAGGACAGAGGCGCAGGCCGCTTTGGGGATGCGGTTGTCTCCCCAGGGGTCAAAACTTGGCTCCAGTCAGACTGGAGGAAGATCATGTCATCAAAGAGAGCCTGGTGGTCTGGGAAGGTCCCGGAGGTAGCAGATGGGAGGGGCAGGCTGGCGACGTCCAGGGGGCGAGCTCGACGCAAAACGGTCTCCTGATAACCCCCAGCCTGCTGGCGGGCGGGATGTTGCGAAACGGCCCGTGGAGCTTATCTCTGTAAAGAATGGCCCCGTCCGACTTGCCACCTCTGTCCTGACTCCAGGCCAGCTTGCCACTTGGTCCTGATTTGCCTTCCACGGACATCAGCGGCAGAGAGAGAATGCACCGGTCGTGCCCGGACAGGTCCGGGCCATGTGACAGGCTGTGTTTCTCCCTGAGCATTGGCACCTTGGCACCTGCTTTGGTGAACTTGGCTCCAGAGCACCCACCTCCGGAGCCTGGATGCAGGAAATTCCCCAAGGCAAGGAGAGACAACCCGCCAGCCTCCAAGGTCACCGTGGGCCAGAGAACGCGTTGCCAGGCTGGTCTACGGAGACCCCCCGCCATCACTTCCTGTACCCTTTCCCCTCGAGCTCCCATTTCGAGCGGCCCCCATCACGTTCACCTTCTCTGCAGAGGGGACACAGCGAAGACGTGTGACACGTGCCTGAGAACACCCTGCGTCAAGCACACGGGTAACCGGATAGTCATCGGTGTGCCGAGCGGGGACAGGCTACCTCCGGGAGAAAAGAGCTCCCCACATCCTGGGACCCGCAGTTAGAAAAGGGACAGTTACCAGAGGAGATATGAAAGTTGGGGGGCAGGATGGGGGAGACAAAACATCTCCCCAAAGGCCAGCAGTGGCTGACTGGAGGGTGCAGAACTGAGCAGGGGCTCCATCACAGGCGGGGGGTGGGGAGGGGGGAGGCTGGAAGTCCAAGGTCAAGGTACCAGAAAGACTGGCGTCTCCCAGGCCTCCCTCCCTGGCGTGTGGACGCTGCCCTCTCCTCTCCGTGTCCTAATCTCTCCTTCCTACAAGGACACCAGTCGTATCAGATTAGGACCCGACCCTAATGTGCTCATTTTGTTACCTCTTTGAAGACCCTGTCTCTAGTGATTCTATGTACTGGCGGTTAAGCCTTCAACATATGAATTTAGCGGGGATACAATTCAGCCGTAACAGGGCATAACAGTTGTGGCTCCAGAATCTGAAAACGAAGAAGAAAGTTTACCGCCCTCCCCGTCCCCCACCCCCCCCCCCCGACCCCAGCTCCTTTGGTTTGGGCTGGAGGCTGTGGGCGAGCCCACACGACGGGGGTTAACCGACCTGGCCAGTTAATCAGCCTAAGCTTTCAGCAACGCATGATGAGTGATACGTGGGAACATACTTCGTATCGAGTGCACAAATCTGCCCTGAAATCAGCCAAGTATTCATCACGATGACGTGCTGATTTTCCAGGCAAATTAAATCATCGGTCGCAGCCTAGGTGGGTGGAGAGGAGTCGCCCCCTCATGTTCCTGCCCTGAGTGCCATCCTCAAGGGCTCTCAGTCAGCTCCTCGCCTCCGGCCCCCCGGTACGGACACTCGAGAAAGCTGTTGCTCACGTCCGGACACGGCAGGATCTTGGCGGCTCCTTCCTGAGGGCTGCCGGGCGGCTGTCACAATTCCACATTCTCCGGACAGGAAGGAGCCTCCTGAGTGTCTGTAACAATGACCCCTTCCCGCAGAGCAGGGGTGGGGAGTTGGAAGGGTGGCCAGGACCTTCTCTACTGTCCAACTCTGGTCAACTCAGAACTTGCAGGGTTACAGGGACAGGACAACTAGGGCTGGGGCCCCTAGCAGAGGCTCAGCGAGGTTAGCTCCGGTAATAAGCACCCCCCCACACACATTTCAGTGGCTTCCAATCACACATTTATGTGGTGCTCGACCCACACATCCCGTCTTTGGTGGCTTCGCCCTCTATGAGCTGTCTCTGCTCCAGGACCCAGGCAGTCGGTACAGCCCTCCTCCCAGGCACCGCTGCTGGCTTTGGGGTCACAGAGGAACACCCACTGTCCTTAAATCTGCTCCCTGAAAGGGCTGCACAAGGCACAGGAGAGAACCCAGGGCAGGAAACAGATGGCTTTCTGGGGGGACAGGGAGGGGGTCATGGAGACCCTTGCAGTTGGGACCATCTTTGGAAAGCAGCCCCTGCATCTCACTTACCTATTTATGGGTTTTTTTCAATTTTTTAAAAATATTTATTTATTTTTGAGAGACAGAGAGAGAGAGAGAGAGAGAGAGGCAGAGTGTGAGCAGGGGAGGGGCAGAGAGGGAGAGGGAGAGACACAGGATCCCAAGCAGGCTCCAGGCTCTGAGCTGTCAGCACAGAGCCCGACACGGGGCTGGAACTCAGCTGGAGTCAGACGCTTCACCAACTGAGCCCCCCAGGCACCCCGTATTTATGTTGAAATGTGCATGCTGGGGGCACCTGGGGGGCTCAGCCAGTTGGGCATCCGACTTCGGCTCAGGTCACGATCTCTCGGTCCGTGGGTTCGAGCCCCGCGTCGGGCTCTGTGCTGACAGCTCGGAGCCTGGAGCCTGCCCGGGATCCTGTGTCTCCCTCTCTCTCTGCCCCTCCCCTGTTCATGCTCTGTCTCTCAAAAATGAATAAACGTTAAAAAAAAATTTAAATGTGCACGCTAGGTCCAGACAGTTGATTTCAACTTGCTTCTTGCTTCACGGCACACAGGTCAGCTGTCCGTGTCATTTCATGCCGCCCATTTTCATCTTGTTCCCAATCCGCGCGCCCAGCTCCCCCCTCAGCCCCGGAGGCGCTCACTGGAAAGTCTGAAATCCGTTCTTGACTGCATGTTTAACCAAAAACCATGTAACTTTTTGGGTGTTTTAAGTATTGTTTCGGTTGTGAGTACATT
Organism: Prionailurus viverrinus; assembly: GCF_022837055.1. Lineage (NCBI taxonomy): Eukaryota > Metazoa > Chordata > Mammalia > Carnivora > Felidae > Prionailurus > Prionailurus viverrinus. The sequence continues at coordinate 139,077,148 of NC_062566.1, forward strand.
CTGTTGAACTATAAAGCTCCTGTTTCCTACTTTTTTCATTCAACAATATGCCCTGAAAATCTGTGCCGCCTGTTGCCGTGTTCGCCACGAGTTCAGTCAGTGGTTTTCGTGGCTACGGGATTCTGTTTCGTGCACCTGCCTCTCTACTCCCTCTGTCCCCTGCTGTGGCCACGGGCCGCCTTCTCCAAAACGGGGCTGCAGCACATGTACCCCGGTCCTCAGGCCCCTGCGTGCACCCAGGAGGGGGACCGGTGCGTGGGGACGAGCCACACAACACCGTGCAAAGCGAGGCGCCAGCCGGTCCCCCCCAGCCCCCACGGCCGCCTGTCTCCTCCGTGGCGGTGCGCTGGGGCCCCAGTTCCGCACGTCTCCATCAACAACTGCATTGCCCCAACTGATGTGTCCACGCCGTTGATGTCTTGGTATTGTTTTCGCACCCCCACCCCCACCCAGATTCCTAGTGCGAGGCACTATCCCTCCATACGCTTGTGAGCCTCTCGGGCTTTTCCTTCTTCGGACTGTCCCTTGTTACTCATCTTTTCCCCACTGATTTGTCAGAGTCCCTTCTATGCTGTACGTAGCAGCTTCTGATCAGTTGCAATGTTGTAAGTGTCACGCCACAGCGTGTCACCTGTCCGTTAACCCCGAGTCCGCTTCCCGTCCACCGACACCTTCACTTATTGCCTTAAGCTCTCTCTTCTGATTTTATCGTGGTGGTGTGGTAGAAGGAATTTTAAGATGGCACCCAGAGCCCATCCCGGTGCATCTGCTGGGCGTAATCCCCTCCCCCGGAATCCTGTGGTGGGGTATCACTTCCGAAGCCAGGTTACCAATCAGTTGCCTTTGAGTTAACAAGGAAGGAGATTATCCCTATGAGCTTGATGAAACCAGGTGAGCCCCTTGAAAACGGCCAGACCCTTCCTGTAAGACCGATTCCAGGGGCGCCTGGGTGGCTCGGTCGGTCATGACCTTCATCTCAGGTCATGATCTCACAGTTCGTGAGTTCCAGCCCCGAAATGGGCTGTCAGTGCAGAGCAGAGCCTGCTTTGGATCCTCTGTCCCCTTCTCTCTCTGCCCCTCCCCTGCTCATTCTCTCTCTCTCTTCCAAAAATAAACATTAAAAAAAAAAGAGAGACACCCGAGAGCTCTCTCCCCACCAGGTGAGGACCAGTGAGAGGACAGAGGTCTGCAGGCCAGGAGGGTGCGCTCCCCAGAACCCGGCAGTGTGGACGCCTCATCTTGGATTCCAGCCTCCAGAGCAGCCAGATAAACGTTTCCGCCGCTTGGGCCTCCCTCCTCCTCCAGGCTTTCGGAGTCTGCGGCCGCAGCCCGGGCAGACTTTGAACCGGCACCGCTTTGAGCACAGCCTTTCGAATGCTCTCAGTTCTGTCTCCGCTTTTTCGTGTCTTCTTCGTGTCCTTTCCATTTCTTGAATCTTAATGTGTTCCTCTCTAGAGGCTTTCTACGTTTATTTCTGGCTTAAGTTTCAGATACTTCAGTTTTCTGTCCCTCTTGCGAATGTGTCTCTTTTTCTATTATATTTCTAATTGGTTAATACTGGTGTAGAAAGCCACTAATTTTAGTAAGTTGATCGTGTATTCAGCAATCTCGCTAAACTCTATTATTAGTTCCAACCAGTTTCCTGTTCACTCTGGTGGGTTTCTGGGTAGATGATAGATGGTCTGTGCAGAACAAAGCTGTGTCTCTTGCCTTCAGGCCCTCCATTTTCTCCTCTCTTATTTTTATTTAATGTTTATTTTTGAAGGAGAGAGAGAGTGTGAGTGGAGGAAGGGCAGAGAGAGAGGGAGACCCAGAATCTGAAGCAGGCTCCAGGCTCTGAGCGGTCGGCACAGAGCCCGACGCGGGGCTCGAACTCACAAACCACGTCCGTTTTCTCCTCTTAGAACACAAGCCAGAGCCTCCGTGGTAGTCGGACTGGCTGGGGTGTCTCTACTTGTTTGTTCCCGACATTACTTGAAATAAATCTAAAGTTTATCTACAGAGTATTCTGTAAACTTTTAACATACGAAATCTTTACCATATTAAGAATGTCCAGGGGCACCTGGGTGGCTCAGTCGGTTAAGCATCCGACTTCGGCTCAGGTCGCGATCTCACGTTCCGTGAGTTCGAGCCCCGCGTCGGGCTCTGTGCTGACAGCTTGGAGCCTGGAACCTGCTTCGGATTCTGGCTCTCCCTCTCTCTCTGCCCCTCCCCCTGCTCATGCTCTGTCTCTGTCTCTCAAAACCGAATAAACGTTAAAAAATTTTAAAAAAAGAACGTTCATTTCTATTCAGAGTTTCCTGAGAATCATTAAAAATCACAAAAAGATGTTGAACTTCATCAAATAAGTGCTGCATCTCTTGAGGGTTATTTTATTCCTTTATTCCAATAATATGGTCATAAATAACATTGACAGAATTTCTTTTTTTTTTAATATATGAAATTTATTGTCAAATTGGTTTCCATAGAACAACATTGACAGAACTTCTGGAGCTGAAGCGTTCTTACACTTCTAGAATAAACTCAGTGATGTCACTTTTCAAAATGCACTGGAGGGTTAATTAGCGAGCGGCTTCTTTGGGATTGTGCCTCTATTTTTATAAGTGAAATAGACCTAGGTTTTTTCTTCTATTGGCCATATCTGAACTTGGAATAAATGTTATTTTTGCCTCATAAAACAAGTTGGGCAGATTTCCTTTTTTTTTTTTTTTTTTCTGTTGTCCTTTTTTCTGGACCAAGTTCTCTAAGAATGTTTATCTGATAACTGTTTCACAGAGTTTCATGTAGAGCTCTCTGTGGACTTGAGGAGGTCTTAAGGGGAAAGTCTTTGCCATTTCAATCTCTTAGGGGCTCAGGCTTATTACGTTATTAGAACCTCCCATATATTTGCTTTACGTTTGTGACTCCTTGATCTATTAGTTCTAAGAGGGACATTTTTAATGACAGTTTTAATTGAATTAAATTAATTCAATTAAAACTTTTTTTTTCGCCCATGGCAAAAATTAAATTTAATTTAATTTATCTTTTTTCTCCACAGCTTCATTGGTTGTGTTCTAATGTTATCTTTTTAGGAGAACATATGCCTTGTGATTGTTATATTTTCCCCAACATATTCTTTTCACGGAGACCTGATTTGCATGTGGTTAAATGCACACATTGTAAGAATGCAGCTCAAGGAGTTCAGACAAATGTGCACACCAGGTACCTCACTCCCAAACCAAGATCTAGAACATTGTGGTCACCCCGGAGAGCTGCCATGCTCCCCATTCCAGCTGCTGTCCTAACTTTATCACCATAGCTGGCGTGCGTGCTGCAAAATGTCATGTGGATGGAATTGTGTGGTATATACTCATTTCTTTTTATATTTCTTCACCCAACAAAATGCGTTGGCTGGTCACTGGTGTTGCACGTACCAATCACACATTCCTTTTCACTGCAGACAAGTTTCCCACCACGTGAATAAACCACTATTCATTTATCCATTCTTCTGTTGATGGTTATTTGGGCTGTTTCCAGTTCTTAGCGACTATGAATAAAACTCCTATGAATAATTCTATACAAATATTTTATGGTTTCATGTTTGCGTATCTCTTAGCTAAGGACCTAACAGTGGAATTGCTTGATCATTGGTAAGTACGTATTACTTTAAAAAAAAAAGTTTATTTATTTATTTTTGAGAGAGAGAGAGAGAGCGTGAGCGCACGAGCAGGGGAGGGGCAGAGAGAGACGGAGAGAAAGCAGACTGTGCTGTCAGTGCAGAGCCTGATGCAGGGCTCAGTCTCACAAACCATGAGATCGTAACCTGAGCTGAAATCAAGGGTCAGATGCTGAACTGACTGAGCCACCCAGGAGCGCTGGTAAGTGTATATTACTTTTATAAGAAATTGTCAAAGAATTTTCCACAGGAGTTGCATCCTTTGAGACTTCACAGCAATTTATGAGAAGCTCAGTTGTTCTACATCCTCATCAACACTTGATATTGTCAGTTTTTAATTTTAGTCATTCTGTGGGTATGAAATGGATTAAGTTCATGGTGGTATTAAACTGCATTTCTCTGATCACTAAAAATGCGGAGTACCTTTTCAGGAACATATTGGCCATTTGTGTGTGTGTGTGTGTGTGTGTGTGTGTGTGTATGTGCATATATGTATGTATGTGTGTATATATATATATATTATGGTGAAGAATCTACAAATCTTTTGCACCTATTCTATACGGCTATCTTTTCACTTTTGTAGGAGCTCTGTATACATTCTGAATATAAGTCCTTTTTCAAATATATGTGTTGTAAATATTTTCTCCCAATCTGCTGCTTGCATTTTCACTTACCAAAGGAGTCTTTTCGTGAGCAGAGCAGAAATCTTTAATTGTTATGAAAGCCACTTTAATCTGTTTTTCTCTTTTACGGTTACCATTTCTGGCACCTAAGAATTTGTGCGTACACCAAGGTCTCAGAGATATTTTTCAATGGTTTATCTTTTACGTTCTGATCTGTGATCCACATCAAAATAATTTCTGTATGGTATGACATTGGAATCGAGATTCATTTTTTTCCCATATGAATATCAAGTTGTTTGCTGGAAAGCGTTTCCTCTCCCCGCAGAATTACATTGGAACTTTTATCACATTTCAGTTGGCATATATACGTGAATCTGTTCCTAGACTCTATATGCTGTTACACGGATCTATTTGTCTATCCACATGCCAATACCATCCTGAAATAATTACTGTAGCGCTCTAGCGATTCTTGGAATCAAGTGGTGTGGGTCCAACGATACTGTTTATCTTTTTTTTAATCAGATAAATTTCTTTCTTTTGTTTCAGCTTATTTATTTCTTTTGAGAGAGCGAGCACAAGTGGGAGAGGGGCAGAGAGAGCGAGGGAGAGAGAATCCCAAGCAGGCTCCACACTGTCAGCACAGGGCCCAATTCGGGGTTCAAACGTACGAACCACAAGGTCATAACCTGAGCCAAAGTTGGATGCTTAACCGGCTGAGCCACCCAGGCACCCCACACTATTTATCTTTTGCCTGTTTGTGCTGGCTATTGTGGGTCCTTTATATTGCCGTGTGAATTCGTTAACAACATAATTGAGATATAATGATTTACATACAATTAACTGGGTAGATTTTAAGTGTACAGTTTGATAGGATCTGATATATGTGAAACCATCACCACTAGGAGGAAAATGAGCACATCCATCACCCCTAAAGGTCTTGTTCTGCCCCTTTGTGATCTCTATATTCTTCTCTACCCTCCCCCCAGGCTACCACTGACCTCCTTTCTGCACTACCATTGCTACGTATTTTCTAGAATCATGCTGTATGTCAACTTTGTCTGAGGGCTTTCACTCAATTTCTAAAATATGTATACATATTGTTAAGGGCATCAATAGTTCTTTTATTCCTCAGTAGTATTCCGTTGTACGAATGTACTAAAATCTATCCATTCCCCTTTTGCTGGAGAATTGTGTTGATTTGGGGGTATTGCCAATAGAGCATTCATGTACAAGAGTTTGTGTTGACATACACTTTCTTTCCAGATGTGTAAATATCTGAACGTGGAGTGGCCAGAACATATGGCAGAGGTATGTGTAACTTTTTTATTTATTTATTTTTGAGAGAGAGAGAGAGAGAGAGAGAGAGAGAATGTGCGCACAAGTGGGGGAGGGGCAGAGAAAGGGAGGGAGACACAGAATCGGAAGCAGGCTCCAGGCTCTGAGCTGTCAGCCCAGAGCCTGACGCGGGGCTCAAACTCACGAACCATGAGATCATGAGCTGAGCTGAAACCGGACGCCCAATGGACTGAGCCACCCAGGTGCCCCAGTACGTTTACCTTTTTGAAGAAGTGACAAATGGTGTTTCAAAGTGGTCCCGCTGGCCGTGAGTAAGAGTTTCTGATGCTCTGCCACGGTTGCCAAGGTCAGTCTTTCAAATTTTAGCCCCTCTAGCAGGTATCCAGTGGTATTTCATTGTGGCTTTAATTTTTCAGTTCACCAATGACTACTGACGTTGAGCATAGTTTCAAGAGCTCATCTGCCGTCTATACGTCTCATTGGCTGAAGTGTGTATTCGAATGTTTTCCCATTTGGCAAATCAGGTTGTGTTTTCTTATTCAGTTCTGAGAGTTTTATATATTCTAGATAACAAGTTCTTTTGTGATCTATGCTTTGAAAGTGTTTTTCTCTTTCTGCAACTTGTCCTTTTATGCTCTTAACAGTGTCTTCTGAAGAGCTGTTTTTTACTTTGATGAAGTACAATTTATCAATTTGTTCTTCTATAGACCATGCTTTTAATGCCACATCCAAGAAATCTTTGTCGAACTCAAGGTCACAAACATTTTCCCTTATATTTTCCCCAGAAGATTTACGGCTTAAGTTTTTGCATTTAGGTCTAAGACCCATTTTGAGTCCATTTTTGTACGTAGCGCCAGTTATGGATCAAAGTTCAATTTATGAGATATGAAGGTCCAATTGATCCTCCACCATTTGTTGAAAAGACCATCCGTTTCCCCACTTTCAAACCTCTGTCAAAAATCAATTTTCTATGCATTTGTGGGTCTAATTCTAAACTCACTATCCTGTCCCGTGAACCCATTTGTCTATCTTGTGGTCAGTATCACACTATAGCTTTTAAATAGCTCTTGAAATCAGGTAGAGTTAGCCCCTCTGCATTTCCACGTAAATTTTAAAATCAGCTTTTTCATTTCTACAAAACGAACAAGACCAAAAAACACAACTCGTTGGGATTTTCATGGTGACTGCAGTGAATCCATAGATGAATCGGGGATGAATTGGAATTTGAACTTTATTGAATTTTCTGATCCATGAACAAGGGACCCCCTCTCCTCCGGGGGCTCCAGTCTCATGTAATGTTAGGCTACTTGAAGGTATAGTATATTGATGCCTTTCCCGCTTAAAGTTTTCCTCTCTGTGTTTCATTTGGGGTATTTTCTATTGCTATATCTGGAAGTTTACTCTTCTTCTGCACTGTCTTTATGCTGTTAATTCCATCCAGTGTATTTTTCATCATAGACATCGTAGTTTTTATCTCTAGGTATTACATTTGGGTCTCTTATATTCTCCACGACTCCACTTAACTTTTAAACATATAGAATACAGTTATGAAGACTGCCCTTATCTGTTCATTCTAACATCCCAGGCAGTTCCGGGTTGGTTTCGACTGACTGATTATTCTTCTCACTATGGGACTTTTCTGCTTCTTTGCTTGCCTGATCATCTTTGATTGGATTCCAGACCTTGGGAGTCTTACCGTGTTGGGTGCTGGATTTCTAGAAATATTCTTGAGCTGTGCTCTGAGGTGCAGTTAAATCACTTGCAAACTATTTGATCCTTTGGGTTTTGTCTAATGGTTTGTTAGGTGAGACCAGAGCTGTGTTTAAGCTAGGGTCAAGGCTGGGTCAAAGGTGAAGAAAGCAAGGTGCCTGGGGTGCAGAATTTAAGGAGACACTTGTTCTCAGGGTCATGCCTGTGTGGGACCTCCTTAAATGCTGGGCTGTAAGGGTCTCACTCTCGTCCTAGCCCTGATTAGGACTAATCATGTTCTGCTACTCAGGCAAGATCTTTCTAAGTACTTTAACCAAAGCTCCACGAATCATGAAATGTTCAGCCTGGCTGTTAGAGGCCATATTCCCAGTTCGGTGTGAGCACCAGGCACTGTCCCCAGCCTTGGGTAGTTTCCTCACATACATATGCTGATTGCACTCAGGGGGACCCTCTGCAGACATCTGGGGTTCTTTATACTGCCTTCTCCTTTCTGATACTCTGCCCTGTGAACTAGGCACCTTGGTCTACCTGGGCTCTCATCTTGACCTCCTCGACTTGGGGAGTCTGCCCAGCTCTGCCTGGGCTCCCCCAAACTGCACCACAGCCTACAAATGGTCTCACGGCGATAAGCTGGGACCACATGGGAATCACCTCACTTGTGTCGTGTCTCTCAGGGATCACTGTCCTTTTTTGCGTGATGTCTAAGGTCTTGAAAAACATTTTTTCATGTTCTCTTGTGTCTGTTAGTGCCGTTATTTCGGAAGAAACAGTAAATTTGATTCTTGTTATTCTATCTTAGCTGGAAATAGAAGTCTATTTCTATGCAAATTTCAGAATCACATTTCAGAATCAATTGATAAATTTCTGTAAGAAAACCCACTGGGATATTGACTGAGGTTGTGTTGAACCTGTAGATCAATATGGAGAAAACTGTCATCTTCAGGACACCGAATACCCCCCGTCTCTGAACATGCCATAGCTCCCCATTTATTCCAGTCTTCTTTAATTTAGGAACACAATATTTTTAATTTTTCATTTTGTTTAATCTATTCCTGAAAAGTTAACGTTTCATGTTCTTTTAAATGACATTATTGTTGGCCTTTCATTTTTACACTGTTTCTTGCTAGCGTCCAGACATAAAATTTATTTTCGTATACTGACCTCAGACACCGCGTATCCTGAAACCTTGCTAGAAATATTACTCAGCCATAAAAAAGAATGAAATCCTGCCATTTGCAACAACATGGATGGACCCAGAGAGTATAACGCTAAGTGAAATAAGTCAAAGAAACACAGATATCATGTGATTTCACTTACACATGAAATCTAAAACACGAAACAAAGACACAAACACGCAAACAAATGAAGAAGAACACAGCAACCAGAAACAGACGGATAAATACAAAGAACAAACTGCTGATTGCCAGCGGGGAGCTGGGGCAACATAGGTGAAGGGGATTGAGAGGTACAAACTTCTAGTCATAAAATAAATAAGTCATAGGGCTGAAAAGTACAGCATAGGGGATACAGTCAATGATGTTATCACAACTGTGTAGTGACAGTTGGTGACACTTATTGCCTCTAATGTATAGAACTGTCAAATCATGACGTTGCACACCTGAAACTAATATAATACTGTATGTTAACTTCAATTAAAAAAAAACTCCCACCAAACGTGCATTCCTGAAATAAACATAACCTGGCCATTATTTATTATCTTTTATACACTGTTGGGTTTGATTTACTGATATTTTGTTGAATAATTTTGCTTCCAGTTCCTGAGCAATCTGGGTCTGCGATTTTCTTTTTCTTTAATCCCCTATTCAGTTTTGCTATCAGTTGTACATTGGGCCTCATAAAATGAGTTGGGAGGGGCACCCGGGTGGCTCAGTTGGTTGAGTGTCCAACTCTTGATCTCAGGCCAGGTGTTGATCTCAGGGTCGTGAGTTCAAGCCCCATACAGGGCTCCGTGCTGGATATGAAGCCAAACAAATACATGCATACGCACACACGCACATACATACATAAATAAGAGTTGGAAAATTTTTATGCCTATTTTCTGAAAAAGTTTGTGCAGCATTGGTATTATTTCTTCCTTAAGGGTGTGATGGAGATAAAAAATGAAGCCATCTGGGCCTGGAGTTTTGTGAGCTTTAAGTTATAAATTCATGTTCCATAATAAATAAATATAGGGATTCTCAGATTTTCTGTTTCTGCTTGTCTTAACTTTAATAAGTTGCATTTTTCAAGGGAATTTTCCATTTCGTACAGGTTGTTAAATTGATTTGCATAAATTTGCTCATAATATTCCCTTCTTATCTTAGCGGTGTCTGTAAACCAAGAGGGATGTTTTGTCTTTCATGCCTGATATTGGTGATGTTTTTCTCTATCTTTTAAAAAATTAATCTTGCTGGGTTTTTATGAGTTTTATTAATTCTTTAAAAAAATGTTAATGCTATTTTTGAAGGAGAGAGACAGACCATAAACGGGAAGGGGCAGAGAGAGAGAGAGACAGACAGACAGACAGACAGAATCCAAAGCAGATTCCAGGCTCTCAGCTGTCAGCCCAGAGCCTGACGCAGGGCTTGAATTCATGAGCCATGAGATAATGACCTAAGTTGAAGTAGGACTCTTAACCGACTGAGCCACCCAGGTGCCCCGAGTTTTTAAAATATTTTTAAAGAAACAACCCTTGGGTTTGTTGGTTTTCTGTATTGCTTGGCCATATTCTATTTATTCATTCTCATGCTATCTTGAGACAGAAGATATGGTCATTGATTTCAAATCTTTATTCTTTTCTAACATAAGCATGTTCAGTTATAATGCTTCTCTAAAATTTCTTTAGCTGAATCCCACATATCTTTTGAAATAAACCTGTATTTTTCAAGAATACTTTTAGATTTATGATATAAGTTGCAAAGACAGTACAAAGAGCTCCCGTATACCCAATTCCCAGTGTCCCTGTTAATATCGTACGTGTATGATGTAAATGTACGTACACATCTGTGATAGATTTGTCAAAACTAATAAACTGACATTGATACATCATTATTGACCAAAGTCTGTATTTTATGTGGATGTCCTTGGTTTTTGCCTAATGTCCTCCTTCTGTCCCAGGGTCCCATCAAGGAGACACATAACATTTGATCATCACATCTCCTAAGACTCCTCTAAACTGTGAACGGCTTTCAGGTTTTCCTGGTTTTTGATGATCTTGACAGTTTTGGGGATCACTGGTCAGGTATTTTGTAACTGTGTGCGCCCCATACATTTGGATATGTTGTGTCTTCATTCCCATCGAACATAAGAGTTTTTCAAATTTCTGTCATCATTTTTTCTACCCACTGGTTACTTAGAAGTATATTGTTTAATTTTCTCATGTTGGAAGACTTCTAGTTACCTTTTTGGTGGTGGTTTCTGTCAGAGAGCTTACCTCCATTAATCCTACCTTTTGAAATACACTGAGATTTGTTTTACAACACAACATATATTCTGTCTAGGTGACATTTCAGGAGCAACTGAAAAGAATGTGTATTCTGCATTCATTGGAGATAGCAGTCTACAGACGTCAATTTTATCAATATGATTGAGAATATTATTCAAATGTTCTATAACTTAAAGATTTTTGATGTACTTGTTCTAAAAATCTGTGAAAGAGGAACGTTACAGTTTCCAGCTCTGGGTTTCGATATGCTTATTCCTCGTCAATTTTCGCTTCACGTATTTTGAAACTCTGTTGTAAGGTGCAAATGAACTTCAGAGTATGTCTTCTTAATTAACTGACACTTCTAGTATGAAGTGACCCTCTTAATCTCTGGTAAAATCTCTTTTCATCAAAGGCAGCCATGGATGTGGTAAGGTGTAAAGAAACCACCTTGCTATTTGTTTTCTATTTGTCCCTCTCATTGTTTTTGTCTGTTCCCCCCTTCCTGGCCTCGACCAAATATATTTAGCAACTCATTCTATCTCCCATTTTGGGTTTGGGGCATATCTCTGCATCATACTTTTCATGGTTACTATGAGAATTACATGTAATCACATTCACCTTGAATTAGTATTATACTACTTTATATATAAGAATCTTGGGGCGCCTGGGTGGCGCAGTCGGTTAAGCGTCCGACTTCAGCCAGGTCACGATCTCGCGGTCCGTGAGTTCGAGCCCTGCGTCGGGCTCTGGGCTGATGGCTCAGAGCCTGGAGCCTGTTTCCGTTTCTGTGTCTCCCTCTCTCTCTGCCCCTCGCCTGTTCATGTTCTGTCTCTCTCTGTCCCAAAAATTAAAAAAAATTAAAAAAAAAAAAAATCTTACAACAGTACATTTTATATGACCCTTTCCCATCCATGTGTCAATATGTATATTTCATTTTTACATGTAATAAACACGTCACATTGTTATAAAAGCGATCACTAGTTTTAAAGAAATTAAGAAAAACAGTCTCTTTATTTACTAAGTATGTATCATCTTCAGTGTTCTTCACTCCTTCCTGTGGGTCTTTTTCTATCTAGAACTTCCTTTAGAATTTCTTTTCCTCTTTTTTTTTTTTTACACCTTTTTACTTCAGGACTCTTTTATACTTTTGCTTTTCTTTTAATCAACTTTACTGAGGTAAAATTGATATACAATAAACTACACATATTTAATATACGTACTTAATGAGTTTGGACACATGATACACCTGTGAAACCATTATCTCAATCAAATAAATAGATACATCAATCACCTCCAAAAGTATCCTTTTGTGTCCCTCTGTGTGTGTGAGGTAAGAACTCTTAACACGAGATCTACTCTCTAAACAAATTTTTGAGTGCATATACAGTATTGTCTACTATAAGCTCTATGGTGTACAGCAGATCTCTTGAACTAATTCATCTTGCAAAATTAAAACTTCACACCAATTGAACAACACTCTTCATTTCCCCTCCTCTGAGCTTGAATTTTGAAAGGAGCAAGAGAAAAGTGACTCATCACATACAAAGGGGCAACACAAGACTATCAGTAAATTTCTCAGCAGAAACCTTACCAGCCAGAAAAGAATGGAATGAGATATATATATAGAGAGAGAGACAACAACTGCCACCCAAGAAGACTTGGCAAGGCTGTCCTTCAGAAATGAAGGAGAAATAGTCTTCCCCAGCAAACAAAAGATTAGGTAGTTTATCACCATTGGACCTAAGCAACAAATATGGAAAAATTCACCCAAGAGCAGAAAAATACAGTTTTTCCAAGCACACCTGCAACATTCTCCAGGATAGATAGGTATAACAAAATTCTCAATAAATTTAAAATCATTGGGGGCACCTTGGTGGCTCAGTTGGTTAAGCATCTGACTTTGGCTCAAGTCATGATCTCATAGTCTGTGGGTTCGAGCCCTGTGTTGGGCTCTGTACTGACAGCTCAGAGCCTGGAGCTTGATTTGGATTCTGTGTTTCCCTCTCTCTCTGCTCCTCCCTGACTCACACTCTGTCTTTCTTTTTTTTTCTCAAAAATAAACATAAAATTTTTTTAAATAATTGAAATAATCTAAAGTATCTTCTCTGACTGCACTAGAGTTAAATTAGAAATCAACAACAGAAAGAATTCAGAGAAATACTGATATACTTGGAAATCAAGCATCACACTTCTAAATAATGCATGGGCCAAAGAAAAATTTAAAGATGAACTTAAAAAGTATAAAACAAAATGAAAACATGACATTAAAATTTATGTGATGTAATTAAATCAATGTTTACGGGAAACTTTTAGATTAAAATCTTATATTGGAAAGGAAGAAAAATTTAACAAAATCAAGAATGAAAGAGGGGACATAACTATAGAATTCTGAAGTAAAAGTATTACAAGGGAAAATTATGAACAATTTTACACCAAAAACTTAACTTAAATGAAAAATAAAACAGCTCCTAGAAAAACATAAAATATCAAAACTCAGAAAAGAAGAAAAAGAAAAAGGAAAATTTCTAAGCAAAGTCATTGAATTAGTCATCTTTAAACTGTCCAAAAATAAAGCCCAAGCCAGGATGGCTTAACTGGTGAGTTCCACCAAACATTTAAGAAAAAAATCATGCCAACTTTTTAATAAATCTTTCAAAAAACAGAGGACTATAAATTACTTCACAATTCATTTTATGAAGCGATATTCCCCTGATACCAAAGACTGACCAAAAAAAAAAAAAAAATCACAAGAAAATAAAGCTACAGACCAATATCCCTCATGAAAACTGATGCCACGATCCTCAGCAAAATATTAGCAAATCAGTCCAAGTAACGAATGAGGGTGATTTTACAATGATAAGCAGTGGGGTTTATCCCAGAAATTCTAGGTTGGTTGAGATCCAAAAACCAATTGATGTAATATACCATATTAAGAGAATAAAGGGGGAAAATGGTCATATCAGTAATTCAATAAAATCATTTGACAAAATCTAATACCCACTCATGGTAAAGGTTCTCAAAAAAACTAGGAATAGATGAGATCTTTCTCAACCTCATAAAGTACATCTGCTTAAGTGTGAAAAAAATGAATGTTTTCTCTCTAAGGTTGGGAAGAAGACATGAATACCTGCTCCTACCACTTACAGTTAATATTGTGCTAGAGGTTTTAGCCAGAGCAATAAAGGAAGTAAAGGAAATTTAAGGCATGCAATTTGGAAAAGAAGAAGCAAAAATGTCTTTATTCTCAAATGACATGATCTTTCATGCAGAAAATACTAAGGAATCTATAAACTTACTATGAGAACTAATAAGCAAGTTTAACAAGGTCACAGGATACAAAGTCAATCTACAAAAAAATCAATTGTATCTCTACACACCATCAGTGGAAAATCTGAAGATAAAATTAAGAAAACAATTCAACTGACAAAAGCATCAAAAAATATTTAGGAATAAATTTAACAAAGGAAAGGCAAAACCTTTACACTAAAAACTATAAAACATTCATAAGAGAAATCAAAGTAGACCTAAACTGAACAGAGAGATATACCATGTTCATGGATTGGAAGACAATATTCTTAATATGGGAATTGTTGCTTTCAGTTTTTCACTGTTGAGTATGTTAGCTTTGAACATGTTATGCATGGTCTTATTATTTTAAGTACATTCTTCCTATACCTAATTTCTTGGGAGTTTCTATCATGAACATATATTGAATTTTGTCAAATGTTTTTTCTGCATTGATTGAGATAATCATATAATTTTTATCCTTCATTCTGTTAAAATGGTATGTGTATGTTGAGCCATCCTCACATCCCAATGATAAATCCTACTTGATCATAGTGGATGATCCTTTTAATTAGCTGTTGAATTTGGTTTTCTAGTATTTCGTTGAGGATTTTTTAGTTTATCAGAGATATTGTCTTATAATTTTTTCTTGTAGTGTTCTTATCCAGCTTTGGTATTAGAGTAATGCTAGCCTTGTAAAATGAGTATGAAAGTGTTATCTTCAACTATTTGGAAGAATTTGAGTAGGATTGGCATTAATTCCTTCTTAAATGTTTGGTGGAATTCACTCATGAAGCCACCTGATCCTAGACTTTCTTTAATGGGAGGTTTTTGATTACTGTTTCAATTTCCTTATTCATTCTTGGTCTGTTAAGATTTTCTATTTCTTCATGATTAAAACTTGGTAGCGTTTTTTAAATTTATTCTGAGAGAGAGAGAGAGAGAGAGAGAGGGAGAGAGGGAGAGAGAATGCACAAGCAGGGGAGGGGGCAGAGGGAGGGGAGAGAGAGAGAAAGAGAGAGAGAGAGAGAGAGAGAGAGAGAGAGACTCTTAAGCACGTTGAGCATGGAGCTCTGACATGGGGCTCAAACCCATGACCTTGGGATCATGACCTGAGTCAAAATCAAGAGTCATACGCTCAAGTGACTGAGCCATCCAGGTGCCAGTCATGATTCAAATTTTGTAGGTTTTATGTTTCTAGGAATTTATCCACTTCTTCTAGATTATCTAATTTGTTGGCAATAGTCATTCATATTATTCTTCTATGGCCCTTTGTGCTTCTGTAGTATTGTCTGTAATGCCTCCTATTTCATTTACAATTTTATTTTTGTAAGTCTCTTCTATTCTTGGTGACTCTAGGTAAACAATCCTAAAATTTCTACAGAACCACGAAAGACCCCAAAGAGCCAAAGCAAACCTGAGAAAGAAGGACAAAGTGGGAGACATCACTCTTCCTGATTTTAAACTATATTACAAAGCTATCCTAATCAAAAGAGTATCATACTGGCATAAAAACAAAACACAGACCAATAGAACAGAATAGAGAGCCCAGAAATAAACCTATGTGTATATGGTCAATTCACCTTTGACAAAGGCCCCAAGAATACACAATCGGGAAAGGATAGTCTCTTCAATAAATGGCGTTGAGAAAACTGGATATCTGCATGCAAAAGAATTTAATTAGACCCTTATCTTACACCACACACAAAAATTGACTCAAAAAGGATTAGAGTCTGAAATGTAAAACCTGAAATTGTAAAACTCCAAGAAGAAAACAGAGGGGGAAAAATCACGGCATTGGTCTTGACAATGATTTTTTTGGGATAAGACACCAAAACAGGGGCACCTGGGTGGCTTAGGTCCAACTTCAGCTCAGGTCATGATCTCACACTTCATGGGTTCAAGCCCCATGTCTGGCTCTGTGCTTATAGCTCAGAGCCTGGAGCCTGCTTCAGATTCTTTGTCTGCCTCTCTCTCTTTGCCTCTCCCCCTCTTGTGCTCTCACTCTCTCAAAAATATATAAATATTAAGAAAAAAAATTTTAAAGACACCAAGAACAGAGGCAACAAAGGAAAAAATAAACAGGTGTGACAGCATCAAACGAAAAAGCTTCTGTATAGGAAAGGAAAAACTCAAGAAAATAAAAAAAACAACCTTCAGAATTGGAGAAAATATTTACAAAACATATATCAGATAAGGCATTAATATTCAAGTTTATATGGAACTCATACAACTCAATAGCAAAAATAAATAAATAAATAAATAAATAAATAAATAATAAGACTAAAAATAATTCAATTAAAAATGGGCAAAGGATCTGAATAGACATTTTCCCAAAGACATACAAATGGCCAACAGTCACATGAAAAGGTGCTCAACATCACTAATAATCAGGGAAATGCAAATCAAACCCAAATGAGATAGCACCCCACATCTGTTAGGATGACTAGTATCAAAAAAAAAAAAAAAGGTAACTAGTGTTGATGAGGATGTGAAGAAACTGGAACCCTTGTGTACTGCTAGTGGGTAAACTGGTGCAGCCATTATGGAAAACAGTATGCATTTTCCTCAAAAATTAAAAACAGTACTACTATATGATCCAGCGATCCCACTTCTGGGTATATATCCAAAGGAAATGAAATCAGAATCTCAAAGAGATGTCTGTACTCCCATGTACAGATGAAATAGTCAAGATATGGAAACAATCTAAATGACCATCAATAAATGAATGAAAACAGATAACATATACTACCATATAAAAATATATATGAACAATCCCTATCAAAAAAATAACACCAGCATTCTTCAAAGAGCTAGAACAAACATTCTAAAATTTGTATGGAACCAGAAAAGCCCCCGAATAGCCAAAGAAATCTTGAAAAAGAAAACCAAAGCTGGAAGCATCACAATTCCATACCTTAGACTGTATTACAAAGCTGTAATCATCAAGACAGTATGGTACTGGCACAAAAACAGACACTCGGATCAATGGAACAGAATAGAGAACCCAGAAATGGAGTCGCAAACATATGGCCAACTAATCTTTGACAAAACAGGAAAGACTATCCAGTGGAATAAAGACAGTCTCTTCAGCAAATGGTGCTGCAAAAACTGGACAGCAACATACAGAAAAATGAACCTGGATCACTTTCTTACACCATACACAAAAACAAACTCAAAATGGATGAAAGACCTAAACATAAGACAGGAAGCCATCAAAATCCTAGAGGAGAAAGCAGGTAAAAACCTCTTTGACCTCAGCCGCAGCAACTTCTTACTCAACACATCTCCAGGGGAAAGGGAGACAAAAGCAAAAATGAACTATTGGGACCTCATCAAAATAAAAAGCTCCTGCACAACAAAGAAAACAATCAGCAAAACTAAAAGGCAACTGACAGAATGGGAGAAGATATTTGCAAATGACATATCGGATAAAGGCTTAGTATCCAAAATCTATAAAGAACTTCTCAAACTCAACACCCAAAAAACAAATCATCCAGTGAAGAAATGGGCAAAAGACATGAATAGACACTTCTCCAATGAAGACATCCAGATGGCCAACCGGCACGTGAAACACTGCTCAACATCACTCATCATCAGGGAAATACAAATCAAAACCACAATGAGATACCACCTCACACCTGTCAGAATGGCTCACATGAACAACTCAGGCAACAACAGATGTTGGCGAGGATGCGGAGAAAGAGGATCTCCTTTGCATTGCTGGTGGGAATGCAAACTGGTGCAGCCACTCTGGAAACCAGTAAGGAGGTTCCTCAAAAAACTAAAAATAGAACTACCCTATGACCCAGCAATTGCACTAATGGGTATTTATCCAAGGGATACAGGTGTGCTGTTTTGAAGGGGCACATGCACCCCAATGTTTATAGCAGCACTATCGAGGCAACAATAGCCAAAGTATGGAAAGAGGTTAAATGTCCATCAACGGATGAATGGATAAGAAAGATGTGGTGTGTGTGTGTGTGTGTGTGTGTGTGTGTGTGTGTGTGTGTGTATATATATATATATATATATATATATATATATATATATAGTGGAGTATGTATGTATATATATATACACAATGGAGTATTACTCAGCAATCAAAAAAGAGTGAAATCTTGCCATTTGCAACTACATGGATGGAACTGGAGGGTATTATGCTAAGTGAAATTAGTCAGTCAGAGAAAGACAAATATCCTATGACTTCACTCATATGAGGAATTTAAGATACAAAGAAGATGAACATAAGGAAGGGAAGCAAAAATAATATAAAAACAGGGAGGGGGGCAAAACATAAGAAACTCTTAAATATGGAGAGCAAACAGAGGGTTACTGGAAGGGTTATGGGAGGAGGGATGGGCTAAATGGGTAAAGGGCATTAAGAAATCTACTCCTGGGGCGCCTGGGTGGCGCAGTCGGTTAAGCATCCGACTTCAGCCAGGTCACGATCTCGCGGTCCGTGAGTTCGAGCCCCGCGTCGGGCTCTGGGCTGATGGCTCGGAGCCTGGAGCCTGTTTCCGATTCTGTGTCTCCCTCTCTCTCTGCCCCTCCCCCGTTCATGCTCTGTCTCTCTCTGTCCCAAAAATAAATAAACGTTGAAGAAATCTACTCCTGAAATCCTTGTTGCACTACGTGCTAACTAACTTGGATGTAAATTTAAAAATTAATTAATTAATTAATTAATTATATACATATATATAAAAAAAGAGTGACTATTATGAGTTCAGAATTTTGGGGGGATGATGAAAATGTTCTGAAGTTTGACAATGACAATTGTTTTATAACCTTGTGAATATATGAAAAATCATGAAACTATACAACTAAAAAGGATAGATTCTAATAGTACATGAATTATATTTCCATTATAATTTAAAAAATTTTTTTAAGTTTATTTATTCATTTTGAGAGAGAGAGAGCACAAACAGGGGAGGGTCAGAGAGAAGGAAAGACAGAATCCCAAGCAGGCTCCACACCATCAGTGCAGAGCCTGATGTGGGGCCCAAACTCACAAACTGTGAGATCATGACCTGAGCCAAGATCAAGAGTTGGACGCTTAACCAACTGCACCACCCAGATGCCCCTTCCATTATAATTTATTAATTAATTTAAAACTATGTCCTCGTCACCCTCATATATATATGTGTGTGTGTGTGTGTATATATATATATATATATACACATGTATATGTGTGTATATATATATATACACATATATATATGAAATATTGTTCAGCCATAAAAAAAAAAAGAAGTCCTACTATTTGGGATAACATAGATGAACCTGGAGGACATTACACTGAATGAAATAAGCCAGACCCAGAAAGACAAATACTGTATGATCTCACTTACATGTGAAATCTAAAAAAGTTGAACTCATAAGACCAGAGAATAGACTGGTAGTACCAGGGGCTGGGAGTGGGGAGATGGGGAGACGGTCAAAGGGTTACGCACTTGCAGTTAGAAGACCAAGTTCTGGGATCTAATGTACAGCACGGCAAGCATAGTTGATGGTAATGTGCCATAAACTTGACAGTGGCTAGAAGAGTAGATCAGACGTGTCCTTGCCACACGCACAGAAACGGCGAGGTGATGAACGTGTAACTTAACTTGACTGTGGACATCATTTCACAATGTCTACACCTACGAAATTATCACGTTGTACGCTTTAAGTATATACAATTTTCATTTGTCAATTCTATCTCAGTAAAGCTGGAACAAATTAAAAGTCCAAATAATAGAACCAAAACAAGAGGTAACAGCAATAGTAGGACATGGCAGGACTGTCATGAGGTGAGGACAAGGGCAGAAGAGGGCCAGCTGACACGGGGAGCGGAGGATACTCAGAGAGGGTGAGGTGACAGCTCTCTGTCTCGGGGTGACAAGTGGCCCCGAGGGGAGAGGGGCCCTCCTGGCAGAGGTGAAGGCCTGCAGAAGGCAGAGCGGTGTGTGTCTGACAACAGGAAGCGCCTCTTCGCTAGAGTTTGAGAGTAATTACAGGGCACGGGGAGAGGCACCTGGATAGGTAGGGAGCCAGATGGTGAAGGGGCTTGAACCTTCAGGCAGCAGGGACCCACGGTACAGGGAAGAAGCGCTCAGACCATGAGGGTATCTCTGAAAGTGAGCCTGTGCACATGGGTGGGGGGCGGGGGGCCTGTGAGGCGGCCCTGGTTTTGCCCTCTGCCATTTTGGCGCAGGGTGGACATCGGTGCTTATGGAGTGGCAGGAGCAAGGAGCGAACCACTGTTTGAGTCTCAATCTCCCCATCTACAAACGTGGCGGGGAGCGACTTGTGGTTCTCCCAAGATGGCGGCAGGATGGGAAGCTATCACGGGTGGATAGCCCCTGAACCAACCCCTGGAGACACCACACAAGGGAGATGGGGGTTGATGGGCCTGTCGAGCTCTGAGAGGAGTCACCGTGAGCCTTGGGCTGGACACTGTGGTTCTGCAGCCTGGGAGGAGCCCAGCCAGGCCTGCACCCCTAGGCCTCCCGCCTCACGCTCCAGGATCCTCCCCACATCTCACTGCCTCCCATGCTGGCATCTGGGTGCCTCTGCCTCCACACCCTCCATGCCTGGCGCCCACAGGGGTGCTGGCCATTTGGCTGCTGCGGGCCCAGGAGAGGGCAAGGCGAGGTGGCCGCAGGACGGAGGAGACGGGGCACATGCTCTCGCGTGGAATTTGCCCTGGGTGTCCTGGCGGTTATTCAAGTCAACGAGGGCAGTGGAAGTGGAGAAGAAGTGGGGCACCCGAGAGCACAGGCTATAAAAATACTATCTCCCTGTCCAGCTGATTCATTGGGACTGGGGGGAAGGGAAGCACCCCACAAGTAAACAAATACAAGGTCTCCTCCCCGTGTAACAGGATAAGATGGAAAGCACATCAATGATGAAACCCTACTTAATAGGCGTGAGTCAAAACAGATAAATTAATTTAGCGTGTTATGGAACAATTACAGCAGTGCCCACCGCCCTGGTCCCACCCCCCACCCCCGGCTCTAACGAGAGGTCTTCTTTCTGGCTTGAACTCTGGGGTTCTGGCAAAATATAAAACGGCTTGAGTACAGTGCGTGCCTTTGGACGCAACCCGGCTGGTTTTATTACGTGCGTAGACTCCGTCAGCATGAGCATCATCTGACAGGCTTCCCTGCCCCCTTTCCTGTTCCCAGATACAGAATCGGGGCAGGCCGCAGCCCCGCCAGGCCCTCTGCTGCCCTGGGCAGCACAATTTTCCTTCGCTCTTGTCCCCAGGCGGATCTCTGTAGGGTCTCCGCTGCTTTTCACATAACCTGTCCCACCTCCAACCTCCTCCCCCTCCCCTGCCTTTCTGGCCTTCCAAGGAGAACACCGGGGAGATCTGCTCTGTTAGGGTTGGGAGGCCTAACTCGGCCTGGTCGGTCCTCCAGCGAGGTCTGCTCCGCCTTCAAGAGTCAATTTAAGGGGCGCCTGGGTGGCTCAGATGGTTGGGCGTCCGACTTCGGCTCAGGTCATGATCTCACCGTTTCCAAGTTCAAGCCTTGCGTCGGGCTCTATGCTGATGGCTCAGAGCCTGGAGCCTGCTTCCGATTCTGTGTCTCCCTCTCTCTCTGCCCCTCCCTCACTCATACTCTCTCTCTCTCAAAAGTAAGTAAACATTAAAAAAAAATTTTTTTTTAATAAAAAAAAAAGAGTCAATTTAAATGCCATCCCGCCAGGAAGCCGCGGTGTGCTAAGTGCCCCCGCAAGGTGCCTCTGTCCTAACCCCCTGAACTTCTGAATGCGTTTTCACATGTCAAGGTGGAAACTGAGGTTGCAGGTGGAATCAAGGTTGCTAATTAACTGACCCATGATCCAGGATTCTTCAAGTGGGACTCAGCGTCATCCCAGGGGTCCTTATAAATGTGAACGAGGGAGGCAGGATAAGAGGCCCAGCAGGATCCAGCCTGCCTCTGCTGGCTTTGAAGATGGAGGAAGGGCCGTGAGCCAAGGGGCACATGTGGCCTCCAGAAGCTGGAAGCAGCAAGGGTACAGATTCTCTCCCGGAGCTTCCAGAAGGAACTCGGCCCCACCAACCCCTCGATGTTAGCCTGGTGAGACCCATCTCAGAGTGCCGGCCTCTAGACCGTAGGGTAACGCAGCCTCTGTGTCCGTGGCGATTTGTGGGCGGCCACAGGAAGCCCGGACAAAAGCCTTCTCCCCCAGGACCAGGAGGGCCATCCCTCTGTGGGTTGCATATATCTTAGAGCAGGTTTCTTGATGTTGCTGTTTTCACTTGGGACATTATGTAACGGCGGGAAGAACAGGTCAATAAACGCACAGCTTTTAAGACAGGTCGGGTAGAATGACAGTCCTCTGCCCTCACTCTGTCCTTGGCCCCCTCACATCTCAGGGCCACGCCAAAGTGTGACCGGGCCAGCTTCCTCCCTGAAGACAGATACCGTGGAGGCGAAAAAGGCCAAGGGCTGCCACCAAGCCCTGCACGCAGAAGTCCACGAGGACCTGAGCTGGGGTGGGGAGGTCTCCTGGAGGCGGCTGCTTGCATCACTTGGTGATGAAACGGCTGTGGTCAGAGTGTCCCGCCTGGAGCACAGCCCTCTGGTGGCACCGTGTCACCATCTGGAACTGTTTGTTTTGCGGTCTCTCGGGTAAAAGGTGGGGCACAGCTGGAGGTGACACACAACAGGGGCTCAGGGAACGAACGAACGAGTGAAGGACCGAATCAATACAAATTTAGCAAAAGCAAAAAGCGGTTGCCCAAGACATTTTGTGTCTCCGGCACCGCATTCTCCTTCAGGAGGCCACTTCCAAGCTGGCCTCCCATCTGAGCCAGGCTCTCAGAAACGCATTGCCATCTCATGCTCGCCCCCTCTCCCGGCTTCTGGACCAGCCTTCCCTACCCGTGAACCCAGGCACCCCTGCAGGCGCGCCCTCACCTGCCCCCCGCACCCCGGGCAGACCCCAGCACGCCTGCTTCGGGGCTGTCCCCGACCCCTGGTCCTCTGCGTCCCCAGCATCCAGCTCCAGAGGGAAGGCCAGCAGGCGGGTTCCCAGGCGGGGTTTTCTGAGGCAGGGAATAGACCCGCGCTCTGCCGACGGGCTCTGGTAATGGGGCACTCGCCATGCTATCATATTTGTCCTCATTTCCTCTTAGCTTTCCCCCGAGGACGCTGACTGCAGTGTAATGAGATTCTGTTAACATGGCTCCCTCCTCAGAGCCGGGCTGGATTGAGAGTGGACACCGCATCCCCAGGAGTCAGGGGTGGGGACAGGAAGCAGAAGTCGGGGGCCCATAGTGTGGATCCTTGGGGGGGCTCCCAATTCTCTGGGTCTCCCCACGTGGATGGGTGGCCTGCCCTGAGCGGAGAGGAGGCGGGGGTCTCAGCGATTTTGCAAGGATGACCGGTCTTGCTGCTGCATCGTAAAAGAAGGCTCGAGAGCCACTCTGTCCCGTGGCGAGACGGGCCGCTTCATGCAGAACAGGCTCCAGAACTGAGTGCAACGAGCTCCCTGAAAACCCCACCGCTTAACGTCAAAGTCTGGTCAATAACTGCAAAACAACGGAGCCTGGCTTGTTCCCAGACCCTTCCCCGGGCCTCTGGGACTGTCACGGAGTCCCCGACAGAAGCTCCCAGGCTGCTGGCTTCCCCCAGTATCAGGGAGGAGTGTCGGTGATTACCCAACCCTGATTGCGAGCCCAGCCTCATTCATTCATGCTGGAGACACGGCTTCCGTGCCTCTGCCCTCCCTGCCCGTGTCAGCCTTGGACCATTCACTTTCAGACCCAGGAGGCAGCCCAAAAATGGGGCAGTGATGTCACCTCCTTTCCCCCTCGTCCCAGCCTCCAGCCCCTGACGCGAGCAGGTCCTCAAAGGACTCTCCAGGGAGGTTGGACGGACAGAGAAGGTGAAGGGCGGGACGTGGGAATTCTTCCCAAGGAGCCACGGAACTTTCTGGCACTAGCATTACAGACCGAGCGGGCAGCCAGCGGGACAGCATGACTCTGACTAACGGCTGTAGACGGCCCATGAGGACCAGTCATCAGAACGGGCTGTCTGCCCGTCAGGGAGAGGCGAAAGTGTCCCCGAAAGGCTGCGCAAATGACTGGCGGCTTTATCCAGAAGCTTCTAGCGGAAGCAGCACACAGCTGGTCAGACGGTGAAGGCGGGGCCGGGGCCGGGGCCAGGGCCAGGGCCAACAGCAGGGAAAAATAAAACCCAAACCCCACAGCGAGTCCTGCGTTTTATTTACCTGCCCGATTCCTGGGCTGAAAATTGCGCAACCAAGTCCCACCCGTGCACAGTGTTAACAGGTTCCCTGACAGAAACGTCGGTCGTAAACAGGTTTGCACTTTGCTCTCCCAATTACGACCAAGTTCATCAGCGTGTCACCAAGAGAAAAGGTAGCTTCTCCACTGCAGTTAATTTTTTACCAAGCCGCTCCGGGTATAAGGGTGAGGGAACAGAGTTGTATTTTTCCTTCCAGACCAGCAGCCTCAGTATGCTTGTAGTATAACAAATAAAAGCATTTTCTTGGAACCTCCAGGAAATTAATGGCTCATTTTTCCTGGCAGACTGATGTGAGGGTACTCAATTACCTTACACTGATTAAAGACAAGCGTGACTGCCTCTGGGCAAAGAGAAGCAGAAGAGAAAAAAGGAAGCCCATTAAGCAAAAGGGGGCAGTGAGCTAAGGGATCTGCTTTTGTTTCCGGACGCTGCAAAATGCCGTGGGATGGAGCTGAGGCCACGTCTTGTCATGAGGCTGCCTTCAGAGGGTCCTCACCGGGACCTAAACAGCAATCATTACTTCCCAAGGACCCACGATGCACTTGACGTTCGCGCCCTGTTCCCCGTTTTAAAAGTGCCCCGTGAGGCAGGGAGTGTGGACCCCGTTTTTCTGCAGCTCCAGGAGCAGATTCTGAGAGCCAGTTTCCCTCCCTTGGAGAGGTCGAGGGGCATGAGCCCTCAGGCCCCCTTGGGTAGGAACCACAGCACTCAGCCGAGAAAAGTTCCTGCCTGGTGCAGCTCACGGGCTCTCCCTCCCCCGACCGGGCATGGGCTGAGTTATCAGGTGCCCACAGGTCCCTACGGTGAGGGTTAGATTCTGGGCAGGATCGCGTCCGGGGGGTGGGGGGGGGGGGGCGGTCATTGGCCACTTACTTCCTGCCCGTGCACACAGGACTGTGCGCAAGGCTGGAGGTACCATGGGTAGCCCCCCAGGAACCCCCCTCCCCAAGTGAGGAGGAGAGGCCGGGCTCTGGAATCGCAGCTGACTCCTAAGCCAGCCTCTGCCTCTCAGCAGCTTTGCCACATGGAAAGGAATCTCCGGGTGCCCCTGTGCCCCGAGGCCCCGGTGCCCCCCCCCCCATGCAGGCATTCCGGAGGTCCCTCCGCTTGGAGGGTCCAGGATTGATTCTATGAACGCCGCTTTCAACGCTAACGGAGTCCATGAAGGCTGAGTATTCCTCGAGATTTCAAACGTCTCTGCTAATTGAAACTAATTCTCCAAACTGCACATTAAAAAGCCCCAGGCTGATTTTTCTATTTGATGGACCCTGACAAAGCGGCGGCGCGCGCTCCGCGTGCCGTGCGCCCCGATGTCCCGGCAGCCGGGGGTCCCCTCCCGCGCCTCCTGCTCCCGGAGGAGGGGGAGGCGGGGGGGTGGGGGGGGACTATGGCCCTAATCATGGTGATGAGCCTTCCGCGGTGACGGGCGCTGCTCTCTTCCTCCGGAGAAGGGAGGTTGAAGTCCCGCTGCCTCGCTAAGTGGGCGAGAGAGTGGCTGCGCCCCCACCTCCAAGCCGCGCGCGGAGGCGGCTGCAGGTGGCGGCGGGAGCGTCACAGCGGCAGGGGACGGGGGGGGGGGGGGGGGGGGGGAGAAGCGTGACAAAAGTTTAGGGGGTTGTGTGCTCTGCCTTCGAAAGCCCCCAGCCCCCACCCTGGCCGGTGTGTTTCCAGTCGCTCAAGGACATGAAAGGCAGAAGTCCACGCAGCTGAATACTCACCCGGCTTTCTGTGATGTACTTACTGCTTTTTTTATTGTGCTGAACTCCCTGTGACCCAACATGTAGCATCTTAGCCCCCTTAAGGCTGCAGTTCAGGGGCACGAAGTACATCCACGCGGCTGCGCTACCATCACCGTTATCTATTTCTGGAACTAACTCTCCAGCCCCCCCCCCCCCGCCCCGGCCCCCCGACCTACCCACGGGCCCTGGCTATGTGATGCGCGTCTCTGTTTCCTAATCTCTTCCAGCTTATTGCCGTAAACAAGTGCTGCTCAGGACTCAGATAGCAGTCCACATTTTGATACTGCACGCCCCTCTTTCCGGTTGGGGAGACTGAGGCACTGAGCGGGGAAACAGCGTATCCCAACGGACAGAGAGCCGGGCGCCGGGGGGAAGGGGGGGGGTGCAAGTCAAGCCATGAGACGCTGGTCCTGATGGTCGTTTGACTTTCACTGTACTTGATATAAAGGCCAGGAAGGGTCTCTCTGTTCCCTTCTTTTATAGGAAATTAAGGGTGCCTGTAAAGGAGGAAGGGAAATGTATAACAAACACTGTGCGGCCGCTTCCCAGGATTGGTGAATGTTAATATTTTGCCACAACTGTTTGACGCTTTTATTTTTTTTTAATTTTTTTTAACGTTTATTTATTTTTGAGACAGAGAGAGACAGAGCACGAACGGGGGAGGGTCAGAGAGAGAGAGGGAGGCACAGAATCTGAAACAGGCTCCAGCTCTGAGCTGTCAGCACAGAGCACGACGCGGGGCTCGAACTCACGAACCGCAAGATCATGACCTGAGCTGTAGTCGGACGCTTAACCGACTGAGCCACCCAGGCGCCCTGTTTGACGCTTTTATACAAGGAACATTAGATTAGATAGTGCTGCCTTCTTGGGTATCATCTCCCCATCGGTGACCTGAATTGGGTGAATTGGGTGAATTCCGAATTTGGATATTGACAAATCGCTTTCCAAAGTGGGTAGATTCATCAACACTCCTGCCAGCAGTGTGCGAGAATTCCTTTCACACCTTACGTCCACTAACTCTTGACATTGTCAGGCTTTTCAAGTTTTCGTCAATCTGATCAGTGTGAAACGTCCTCTTGTTCGTTTTAAACCATATTCATCTGATCCTTAGGAAGGCTAAACGTACGTGCATTTAAAATTTTTTATTTTTCTCCTGTGAATTGTTTATTCTATCGACAAAACAGAACAGAGAGCCCAGAAATAGAACCACGTGAATGATGCCAAGTGATCTTTGACAAAGAAGCAAAGGCAATATAATGGACCGGGGATAGTTTCCTTGGGAAATCGTGGCTGGAACAGCCCAACATCGACAAGCAAAACAGTCAGTGTGGACACAGACCTTGCATACTTCACAAAAATTAACTCGAAATGGATCACAGGCCTCAATGTAAACACGAAACTATAAATTTCTTTAAAAATTTTTTAAATGTTTATTTATTTTTGAGAGAGACACAGAGCATGAGCAGGGAAGGGGCAGAGAGAGAGGGAGACACAGAATCCGAAGCAGGCTCCAGGCTCTGAGCTGTCAGCACAGAGCCCCATGCAGGGCTCAAACTCACAAACCATGAGATCATGACCTGAGCCGAAGTCGGACACTTAACCGACTGAGCCACCCAGGTGCCCCAAAACTATAAAATTTCTAGAAGATAACACAGGAAAAGACTTGATGACCTTAGTTACGGCACTGAGTTTTAGATACAACAGCAAAAGCCTAATCCAGCCCGATCCCTGAAAGGAATCATTGACGAGCTGGATCCATTAAAATTAAAAACT
Organism: Prionailurus viverrinus; assembly: GCF_022837055.1. Taxonomy (NCBI): domain Eukaryota; kingdom Metazoa; phylum Chordata; class Mammalia; order Carnivora; family Felidae; genus Prionailurus; species Prionailurus viverrinus. The sequence goes on from NC_062566.1 coordinate 139,104,921, forward strand.
TCTGTTCTGCTAAAGACACTGTCAAGAGGATGAGAAGACAAGCCACAGGCTTGGAGAAAATATTCGCAAAACATGTGTCTGATAAAGGGCTTGTATCCGAAATAAAAAAGAACTCTCAAAGCCCAGCAAAAAAAAGAAAACAAACAGTGAACTTACACGACGGGCCAAAGACCTAACAGACTCCTCACCAGAAGCCATAAGGAGGTGAAATAAACACGTGGAAATTTTGCCACGTCGATTTTGCCACCACTCACCTATCAGAGTGGCCAGGATCCAGAACAGTGACAACAGCAAACACTGGAGTAGATGTGAGGCAATGAGAACTCTCATTCATTGCCGATGAAAATGCAAAATGGTGCAGTCACTTTGGAAGACAGTTGGAGGCTTCTTACAAAACTAAATATAATTTTAACCATACGATCCAGCAATCACGCTTCTTGGTACTTACCCAAAGGAGTTAAAAACTTGTATCTACGCAAAAATCTGCACACAGAAGTTTATAGCAGCTTTATTCATAATTCCAAAACTTTGAAGCAACCAAGATGTCCTTCAGTAGGTGAATGGATAAATAAACTGGGTCCATCCAGATAATGGAATTCCGGGCAATTAAAAAAAAGGGGGGGGGCAAATAAGCCATGAGGAGACGCAGAGGAAATTTACATGCTATTGCCAAGTGAAAGAAGCCGATGTGAAAAGGCTACATCCTGTGTGATTCCACCTCTATGACATTCTGGAAAAGGCAAATATGGAGACACAAAAATACTAGTGGTTGCAGGGTTTGGGGCAGGGATAGGAGGAATGCAGAGGATTTGGGGATGGCGCAGATAACTCTTTACGATACTACGATAATGGGTTCATGTCACGCACTTGTCTTGAGCCATCGATTATACGACAAGAGTGAACCCCACGGTAAACTATGCACTTCGGGTGGCCGTGATGTGTCAGTGTGGGTTCATCAGCTGTAACAAATATGCCGCTCTGGTGGGTGATGTTGATAATGGGAGATGCTACGCATGTGTGAGAAGATCTCTGTGCTTTCCTCTTAATTTTGCTGTAAACCTAAAACATCTCTAAAAAACAAAGCAAAAAGGGGGCGCCTGGATGGCTCGGTTGAGCGTCCGACTTTGACTCAGGTCATGATATCGCAGTCCATGGGTTCGAGCCCCATGTCGGGCTCTGTGGTGACAGCTGGGATTCTGTGTCTCCCTCTCTCTCTCTCTGCCCCTCCCCCACGCATGCTCTGTCTCTCCCCACCTCTCAAAAATGAATAAACATTTACAAAAATTTTTAAAAAGCAAAGCAAAAAAAAAAAAGATAATTGGCTGCTTAAGGCAAAATTGACAATGCTTTTGTGGAGGCTCTAACATTTTGTAGAAATAGGTAGGATAATAATAGCATAAAACACAAGAGGAGGAAATGAAAACATTTATACTTTTAACCGAATATGTGAATTGATACGTTCTTTTAAGAGGGACGGCAATAAGTTTACCATGCGCATCATAAATTCCTGATGAACCTTGAAAAACAAAGAGGTGCAGCTAATCATAAGCCTGTCGATGAGATAAAATGAGATGCTGAGATTACTCAACCCCCCAAAACGCAGGAAAGTGGAAAGGGGAACAAAGAATATCCAGGAGGGCAACAATTCGCAATATGATATAATTAAATTTAAAACGAAAATGGTCTAAATGCACTGATTCAAAGCGAAGATTGTCAGACTGGATGAAAAAGCAAGGCTTGAGACTTCCAATTTCAGCTCTGACATGTACGTGCTTCCGAGTAATCACTCCCATCCTTACTAAAAAAAAAGAAAAAAAGAGAAAGAAAAAAGAGGAAAGAAAGAAGAACAAAGTGAAAATCAATGTCTTTTGTTGGCTCCATCAGAGAATTGAGGTCACAGGGCAAACTGCCACCTGAAAATGGGGGAGACAGGACACGCGGTCACAGCGGAGGAAGCCACTGGAGCCATAAACTGGTAGGAAAACTTAAATGGTAATTGTGACAAATTGCCAGAGATTGAGTGTGGACAAGCATAAGAATGGGAAATCGTGGGGGAGGCACAATTGAATGGATTTTATCTCCAGTCCCACCAGGTGCTCACCTTGAAAAGCCAAGAAAAATTGTCTCTTGTCTCAGGCTGGGAGAGGGGATAATGAACCCTCTGAAATACTCTCAGGGCATCTCCATAACAAAGGTATACTCAGCAGGAGAAAGGACCTTATCAGAGCGGTGTCTCAGCTCAGAGGAAGGGCCATAGCCCCCTCTAGTCTTCCTGCCTCACCTAAGTCCAGGGAGAAGGGGAGAAAACCAAGAAACACCTGTGCAGGTCACAGGCCAGGGCCCCGGGGCCACTAAAATTTAATCGTGAGATTACAGAGTGCTCTCCCCTCCTCTACACCTGACTACTCCGTCAACAGGGCCCCAATACCATACCAGTGGATTCCAGCCCAAAGAGCGGTAAGCACAAACTGTATTTAGGAAGCGGTGCTTAGAGAAAACCAAAGACCACACAAGAGACAAAAAGGACACTAGAGGAATTTGAAGGCTTTGGAACTTACATCTACAGCAAATGAATGCAGCCCAGCTCCTGGCCAGATGCACGGAAAACCGCACCCTTCAAGCCCGTGCACCTCAGTTATTATTACCAGATACATCATGTTGGGCTTTCAGCAAAATAATTATAAGGCAGTCTAAAAGGAAAGAAAAAAATAAGACCAAACTACATGCTGTCTGCAAGAAACCCAGCTTAAGTATGAAGACACAAAGGATGGAAACGGAGATGTCATGAAAACGCTGCTAACAAGAAAACTGGGTGTCGATGTCAATGGAAGACTACATACACTTCAGGACAAGGAGTTCTCCCCAGAGCAAGGAGGGAATTCGGTGACGGTGAAATGCGCGGTTCGTCAACATGACATAATGAAACAAAACCATGTACATTTCTAATAACAGAGCATCAAAACAAGGGGGCAAAACACTGAGGAAACCAAAAGGAGACAGGAAAAGGCACAATGTTCTATTTCCATATTTCTCTCTCGGTAACCAAGGGAAAAACATACACAGAAAATCACCAAGTAGCGAGGATCTGCATCACATTGGATTGCTCTTCAGGAACTACGGAAGCAAGGAGAGAGTGAAGTGAAATATTGAACGTGTGGAAAGAAAGAAATCCACCAATCTAGAATTATCCTTCCAAAGTGAAGTAGAAATACCTTCCCTGACCGACAAAAATTGAGAGAATTTGTTGCCAACAGACTCGCCCTGAAAGAAATGCTAAGAAGAAGTACTTCAGGGAAGGAAACGACGTGGAGGAGAAACTTGAATCTACAAAAAAGAGACAGCAAGAAAACAGGACCCCACATGATATTAATCCAACTGCTATGGTCTGCATGTTTGTGTCCCTCTAAAATTCTTATGTTGAAATCCTTCCTAAGCCCCAAAGATGATGGCGTTAAGAGATGGGCCTGTGGGAAATGCTCAGATCATGAGGACGAGGCTCCATGAGCGGGGTTAGTGCTCTTACGAGACAGGCTCCAGGGGGATTTTTAGCCCTTTTCATCATGTGCGGGCTTAGTGATAAGGCGGCTGGCTACGAACCAGGAAGAGGGCCCTCTACCAGAACCCGACCAGGCTGGCACCCGATCTCAGGCTTCCAGCCTCAAGAACCAAGAGCAATACATTTCTGTTGTTTCTAACTCACCCAGTCTGCAGTCTTGTGTCATAGCAGCCCAGGCAGACTAAAACACCAACTGCATCGATAATCACTTTATACACCGATGGTCTCAATACAATTAGACCAATTAAAAGACATGGTAGAGTGGTTAAACACGGGTCCCACTATAAACTGTCTACAAGGAATGTACTTTACATATAAAGACTCAGCTAGATTAAAAGTAATGGGAGGGAGAAAGTTGCACAACGCTGACACATCAAAGGAAAGCTGAAGGACTGTACTGAAGTCAGACACAGCAGACTTCAGAGCGAGGAAATGATCAAAGTTGTTTTGTTTTTTTTTTTTGAAAGGGCATTGGATAATGATAACCAGGTCAATTCTCCAAGAATACGTAGCAATTCTTGATGTGTATACACTTAAAAACAGAGTGTCACAATGCATAAAGCAGACTCTGCTAGAACTGCAAGAAGAAACAGATTAATCCACTGTTAAGGTGGAGCCTTTAACACCATTCTGTTTGTAATGGACAGACGCAGCAGGCAAGAAATCAGCAAGGACATGGTTGAACTCAAAGTGCCATCAACCAAGTGGATCTAATTGATATCTAGAGAATACTTCATCCCACAATCTTTTTACGGAATGCTCACCAAGACAGATCAAACTCCATGTCATAAAACGTGCCTCAACAAGTTTAAAAGAATTGAATAACAGGGGCGCCTGGGTGGCTCAGTCGGTTGAGCGTCCGACTTCAGCTCAGGTCATGATCTTGTGGTTCATGAGTTTGAGCCCCGCGTCGGGCACTGTGCTGACAGCTCAGAGCCTGGAGGCTGCTTCGGATTCTGTGCCTCCCTCTCTCTCTGCCCCTAACCCACTCATATTCTGTCTCTGTCTCTCTCAAAAACAAATAAAACACAATGGAATACTACGTGGCAATGAGAAAGAATGAAAAATGGCCCTTTGTAGCAACGTGGATGGAACTGGAGGGTGTTATGCTAAGTGAAATAAGTCATACAGAGAAAGACAGATACCATATGTTTTCACTCTTCTGTGGATCCTGAGAAACTTAACAGAAGACCATGAGGGAGGAGAAGGAAAAAAAAAAGGTTAGAGAGGGAGGGAGCCACACCATAAGAGACTCTTAAATACTGAGAACAAACTGAGGGTTGATGGGGGGTGGGAGGGAGGGGAAGGTGGGTGATGGGCATTGAGGAGAGCACCTGTTGGGATGGGCACTGGGTGTTGTATGGAAACCAATATGACAATAAATTTCATATTATAAATAAATGAATGAATGAATGAATGAATAAGTAAATAAATAAAACATTAAAAAAATTTTTTTAATAATAAAAAAAAGAATTGAATAATAAAGTATGCTCCCAAACCATAGTGGGATTAAATAAGAAACCATAAGAGCAAGACACTGGAAAACCCCAAAATACCTGGAGATTAAACAACACACTTCTGAATAACACATGAACCAATGAAGAAGTCTCAAGAGATATTAATGAGTATTTTGAACTAAATGAAAATAAAAATACAACTTATCAAAATTTGTGGGGTGTAGCAAAGGCAGTGATTAGAGGGAACTTTTTAGTAATGAATGTATAAACGAAAAAAGAAGATCGGGACACCTGGTGGCTCAGTCGGTTGAACGCTGGAGTCTTGCTTTTGGCTCAGGTCATGGTCCCACGGTTCGAGGGACTGAGCCCTGTGTCGGGTTCTGTGCTGTCAGCACGGAGCCTGCTTGGGATCCTCTCTCCCTCTCTCTCTGCTTTCCCCCTGCTCTCTCTCTCTCTCTCTCAAAATAAATAAACTTTAAAAAAAAGAAAAGAAGGGGCGCCTGGGTGGCTCAGTCGGTTGGGCGTCCGACTTCGGCTCAGGTCATGATCTCGCGGTCCGTGAGTTCGAGCCCTGCGTCGGGCTCTGTGCTGACAGCTCAGAGCCTGGAGCCTGTTTCAGATTCTGTGTCTCCCTCTCTCTCTGACCTTCCCCCATTCATGCTCTGTCTCTCTCTCTGTCTCAAAAATGAATAAACGTTAAAAAAAAATTTTTTTAAAAAAAAAGAAAAGAAGATCTAAAATCAGTAATCTCAGTTTTCACCTTAGAAACCAGAAAAAGAACAAGTCAAATCCAAAGCAAACAGAAGAAAAGAACTAATAAAAACTAGGGCAGAAATCAATACAACTTAAAAGAGGAAATCAGTAGAGAAAATCAACAAAACCAAAATCTGCTTCTTTGAAAAGATCCATCGCACTTATTAAACTCCAGCTAAGATAATTAAGAAAAAGAAAGAAGAGACAAATTACTAACATCAGAAATGAAATAGAGGCAGGCCATCACTGTTGATTCCGTGAACACTGAAGAGATATTAAATATTATGAACAACTCTGTTCCCACAAATTCGATAGAGGTGATGACTCCACCCTTCACCAAAATTCATACAAGAGTTTTCTTTCATTGACACAAGTATCTGTGTATCTATGCACTCAATAATAATCTTCAAAACAGAACGTGCCAGATCCAGATGGGTTCACTGATGAATTCTCCCAAACAATTAAGGAAGAAATAAGACCACTTCTCTGCAGTGTCTTCCAGAAAATGGAAGAAGGAAGAATACTTGCTAACTCATTCTATGAGGCCAGTATTACCCTGATGCAAAACCTAGACAGAGACACTCCCGAAAAAGAAAACGACAGACTAATATAAATCATGACCATGGATGGAAAAATCCTCAACAAAATGTTAGCATATCAAATCCAACCAGGAAAAAGACGTACACAGCATGACCCACTGGGATTCATTCCAGAATGCAGTGCTGTTTCAGTATTTGGAAATCAATTAATGGGATGCCATCACATCAACAGGCTAAAGAAGACAAATCTTATGATTACATCAGTAGATGCAGAAAAACCATTGGGAAAAATCCAACCCCCATTCATGATACAAGTTCTCAGTGGGCTAGGAATAGATGGGAACTGCTGTAACTTGATAAAGAACAAGCACCAAAAATGAAGACGTAACATCAGACCTACTGGTGAGAGACTAGAAGTTTCCGCAAGATGAGGCATCCGACAAGGGTATCTCCCCTCACCACTCGCTTCCAACATTGTGCCAGGAGTCCTAGTAACATAGTAAGACAAGAAAAGGAAATACAAGGGTCATAGAGGAGGAAGGTAGAAATGAAACTTTAGTTGAAGATGACATGATTGTCTATGTAAAAAATCTGAAAGAATCAACAAAAGCTTTTCGGAACTAATAAACAACTATAGCAAGTATACAGGACACAGAGTTAATATACAAAAGTTATCGCTTTCTTAGATACCAGCAATGAACAATTGGAATGTGATATTAAAAACCCAATACCATTTACACATTTACAGTAGCACCGGGGTGTGGGGGGTGGGAACACTTAGGTATAAACCCAACCAAATACTTTGAAGATCTATATGGGGAAAAGCAGCCAAACTCTAATGAAAGAAACAAAAGATCTGAATAAGTGAGAACGATTGCATGTTCATGGATAGGAAGACAATTAAACTGTCAATTCTTCACAACTTGGTCTACAGATGCAACACAACACCCCGCAGGTTATTGTGTGAATATTGACGATTTAATTCTAAAGTTTATCTGTAGAGACAATGGACTCAGGCTAGCCAACTCAACATTCAAGGAGATCAAAGTCAGAGGACTTCAACACCTATTATAAAGCTACAGTATTCAAGATGGTACAGCATGGGTAAAAGAACAGACAAATAGGCCAAGGGAACAGAACAGAGAGCCCAGAAACAGACCCCACAAAGGCAGTTAACTGATTTTTGACAAAGGAGCGAAGATAAATCGATGAAGGAAGACTGTCTTTTCGACAAACAGTGCTAGAAAACTGGGCATCTTCATGCAAAAATAAATAAATAATAAATAAATAAATAATAAATAAATAAATAAATGTATATACAGACTTACACCCCTCGCTAAAATGAACTGAAGATGAATCACAGACCCCAATGTAAACAACGAAACTATACGACTTCCAGAAGAGAACACAGGAGATAACACATATATCCTTGGGTAAGGTGATGACTTTTTAGATACGATACCAAAAGCACAAGCCATGAAAGGAAAACAAAACAAAACAAAACAAAACAAAACAAAACCATAAGGTGGACTTAACTAAAATTAAAAATTTCTCGTGTGTGAAAGAGACACCATTAAAAGGTAATATTTGCAAAATGGACATCTGATAAAGAACTTGTATCCAAAATATACATAGAACTCCTAAAATCAACCTTAAAAATTTTCAATTAAAAATGGGCAAGAGATCTGAACAGACACCTCGCCAAAGAAGATACACAAAGATGATACAGATAACTAAACTGTAGTATATCCAGACAATGTGATATTATACACCAATTAAAAGGAAGTAAGTCAGGGCACCTGAGTGGCTCAGTTGGTTAAGCATTGGACTATGGCTCAGGTCATGATCTTGCAGTTCACGAGTTTGAGCCCCGTGTCGGGCTCTGTGCTGACAGCTCAGAGCCTGGAGCCTGCTTTGGATTCTGCGTCTCCCTCTCTCTCTGCCCCTCCCACGCTCATGCTCTCTCTCTCTCAAAGATAAATAAATGTTAAAAAAAATTTTTTTAAAGAAATAAGTAACAGAGTAAATCCTGACAGTCCTCATCACAAAGAGAATTTTCCCCTGTATTCTTTTCTTTTTATTGTATCTCTGAGAAGATGGTGTTAGTGGAACGTACTGTGGTAATCATTTCACCATGTAGATAAATCAGACCATCGTGCCGTATGCCTTGAACTTACTGAGTGGCTCATGCCAATTATTCCTCAATAAAACTGAAAAGAAAAAAAAAGAAATGAGCTATCAAGCCATAAAAAGACACGGAGGAACCTGAAATGAGTATTGCTAAGTGAGAGAAGCCAGTCTGGAAAGGCTCCATACGGTAGGATTCCAACTATATGACATTCTGGAAAAGGCAAAAATATGGAGACAGTAAAGCGATCAGCTGTTGCTGGGGTTTGTGGGGATGAATAGGAGACGCACAGCATGTCCAGGACGCAGAGACTATTCTGTATATGACACCGTGATGGTGGCTACGTGACATTACGCACTTGTCAAAACCCATAGAATGTACAATGGCAAGAGGGAACCTTCGCGTAAACTATGGGCTTTGCCTAATCACGAGGTACTAAGACTGGCTCGTCAGCTGTAACTCATGAAAGATGGAAATCACAGGGAAGCCGTGAGCCAGATAGAGGGAGTGTGTAGGAACTCTGTACTTTCCAATCAGTGTATCCGTAAATTCAAAACTGTTCTAAAATACATACAGTCTACTAATTAAAGAAACAAAAGCCTCAAAGTTTCAGCCCCAGCCCAGGGCCTGCCAATAAGGCCCCTCACAACCTCAGCCCAGCCTGACTCCAGCTGTGTAGTACCCACAGTGCCAGAGAGACTGTCCCGTGTGCGTGACATTGTCTATGCTGTCCCCGAAGGATGGTCCCCACCTGCTCCCGGCCCTGGGGGTGTCCAGGGAGTGGTGGCAGGTGGCAGGCTGGAGGTGGCTGCCCCCACCCGGTTCTCTCTGGGCCCCACCCCCTGGAACACCCCCCTTTCCACCCCCTCTCTTCCAGACTGGCTTCTCACTTCCAGAAGGAGGTGTTTCCGCGTCTCTGCGGTTCCTCCTCTGTTGTTCCTGTTACCATGTTCCTGCTTGCCCTCTGGAGGCCCGCACAAAGGACTCTGGGGCTGCTGCTCTGCGGGTCGGGAGGGTGAGAAGTCTTGCCCCGTCCTCCCCCATCTGCACATCTGCCCCCCTCTTCTCCCCGCGCGGGTGGCAAAAGCACGGGAGGTGGTCTCACGTCGTCACGAGGGGACCCCTCGCCACGTCCACGTGCGAGCGTGTGCATCTGTACGTGGGGGCGTGCCGTCTGTACCCACAGCGTGAACCTCTGTGTCCCTGCGTGTCCATATGTGCACACGCACTCCCTGTGAGGGTCAAAGTGCCGTGTGGTGTCTCGCCTCTGACCTTGGGTGTGCCTGTCCGTGGGTCTGTCTGTCAGTGGCCTCTTAAGCTTGGTGTCAGCTCTATTCTTGTGGCTTTTAAAAATTTAAAACACGCAAGCTAATTTTATAGACGGATGAAAGATTTTAACAGACCATTAACAAAAGAAGATATACCTGTGGCTAATGAGGAAGTGAAAAGGCACTCAATAGGGGGCCCCTGGGTAGTTCAGTTGGTTGAGTGTCCAAGCATCCTACTCGTGATTCCAGTTCAGGACATGATCCAAGGGTTATGGGATCAAGCTCTTCATCAGACTCGGCACTGAGCATGGAGCCTCCTTAAGATTCTCTCTGTCTTTCCCTCTGCCCCTTCCTCCTGCCGTCACTCAGGTGCACTCTCTCTCTAAAATTAAAAAAAAAAAGACACTCAACATCCTGAGTCCTAGGTGAAATGCGGGTGAAAACCCCAAGGAGACACTACTACAGAACACCATGTGTTGGAGAGGATGTGGACAAGCCAAAACCACCAAAAACAAAACAAAATGAAAAGCCGTGTCCATGCTGTTGCACATGTAAAATGGCGCAAGCAGTTCAGAAGGCAGTTTGACCATTTCTTCATAGTTAAATACACAGTTAGCCTATGACCTAGAAATTCTACGTATAGATATTTACCCAAGAGAAAGGGAAATACACGTCCACAAGATAACTTAGACACAAAGATTGGAAGCACATTCATCCACAATAACCCTAAACTCAAAACAACCCCAATGTCTGTTCGCAGATGAATAAACAAGTTGTGGCATATCCATGCGTGGAATACACTTAGCAATAAAACAAAAAACAAGTGGGTACATACCAAAAATACTATGCTCAATGTAATAAGCTACCTGAAAGAGTATATGACCTGTGATTCCATCTTTTCACAAAAAGCAGGTGAGTGACTATTATGGTGAGAGGTGGAGGGGACACGAGAGACCTATGGAGGGAAAATATTCTACCTTGATTGTGGTGGTGGCTGCCACAGGTCACATTTGTCAAGCCTCATGGAACTGTACCTTAAAAAATATTGATTAATAACATCAGCACAAAAAGAGACGCACGGATCAATGGAATAGATTAGAGAACCCAGAAATGGACCCACAAATATATGCACGGCCAACTAATCTCTGACAAATCAGGAAAGAGCATCCAATGGAAAAAAGACAGTCACTTCAGCAAATCGTGCTGGGAGAACTGGACAGCAACATGCAGAAGAATGAAGCTGGACCATTTTCTTATACCATACACAAAAATAAATTCAAAATGGATGAAAGACCTAAATGTGAGACCAAAAAAACATCAAAATCCTACAGGAGAAAACAGGCAACAACCTCTTTGACCTCAGTCACAGCAATTTCTTACTTGACATGTCTTGGAGGCAAGGGAAATAAAAGCAAAAATGAACTATTGGGACCTCATCAAAATAAAAAGCTTCTGCACAGCAAAGGAAACAATCAACAAAACTAAAAGGCAACCAATGGAATTGGAGAAGATATTTGCAAATGACACATCAGATAAAGAGTTAGTACAGAAAATCTATAAAGAAGTTACCAAAGTCAACACCCAAAAAAACAAATAATCCAGTGAAGAAATGGGCAGAAGACATGAATAGACACTTTTCCAAAGAAGACAGGCTAATAGACACATGAAAAGTTGCTTAACGTCATTCATCATCGGGGAAATACAAATCAAAGCCACACTGAGATATCACCTCACACCGGTCAGAGTGGCTAAAATGAACAACTCAGGAAACAACAGATGTTGGCGAGGATGCGGAGAAAGAGGATCTCTTTACACTGTTGGTGGGAATGCAAACTGGTGCCGCCACTGTGAAAATGGTATGGAGGTTCCTCAGAAAATTAAAAACAGAATTATCCTAGAACCCAGCAATTGCACCACTAGGAATTTATCCAAAGGATGCAAAAATGCTGATTCGAAGGGGCATATGCACCCCAATGTTTATAGCAGCACTACCAACAATAACCAAATTATGGAAAGAGCCCAAGTGTCCATCAACTGATGAATGGATTAAGAATATGTGGTTTATACATACCATGGAATACTACTTGGCAATGAGAAAGAATGAAATCCTGCCATTTGCAGCAACGTGGATGGCACTGGAGGGTATTATGCTGAGAGAAATAAGTCAGGCAGAGAAAGACAAATATCATATGATTTCACTCATACGTGGAATTTGAGAAACTCAACAGATGAACATAGAGGAAGGGAAAGAAAAATAAGATAAAAACAGAGAGGGAGGCAAACCATAAGAGGTTCTTAGATGCAGAGAACAAACTGAAGGTTACTAGAAGGGGGTGTGCATGGGGAAGTGGGTTAAACGGGTGATGGGTATTAAGGAGGGCACTTTTCAGGATGAGCGCTGGGTGTTATAGGCAAGAGATGAATCACTGGGTTCTATTCCTGAAGCCAAGTCTACACTGTATGTTAACTAACTTGAATACAAATAAATAAATTTAAACAAACAAACAAACAAGTAAATAAGGCTTTAAATTTCACACTTAAAAAAATAATAAAAACTTCAGACACATATATAATACACGGTTTACTTTCGAAAGGATAGGGTATCTCCAAAGTGAGTTAATAAACTCTGTCCCTTACTGTTTACAAATAATTACGCTTGCAGTTAGACCCTTCGCTACGGCATCTGCTGCAATAGAGCCAAAGTAGAGGAGCGACCAAAAGCATAAAAATTAAACATAAAAGCCTCAAGTTGATCGTAAAAAGTAATCAATGAGTGACAAATGCCTGTCTAAGAAAATGGGACCCTGACCACACTGTCTGCAGCTGTGGTGCTGGCCAGGTCACGCCGCCATATGGCAACGTCACTGGGTGAACACGTTCGAAACTCAAAGTCCGAATCTCCCTCTGTCGCCAGCTGGATGTGTAGCATCATGCCAGTGGGTTAATGCCGGCTCGTCAGATTCGCAGCCTTCTGGGTCTGAAAGACGCGAAGCTGCTCTCACACACAAGGATGAAACCAACAGCTGCCATGATGTGGTCATTGTTGATTTCATCTACAAGCGTCAGCAGGAGGTATGGGGATCGAATAAACAAGAGGTGTGCTGGGAGGGGCTTCTCTCGGCTTTCCTTTACTGAAGAATGCCTTTATTTTGTGTTCATTCCTCAAGGATACGTTCAGCGGGTGTGGAATTCTATGTTCCTTTTTTTCTCAGCAATTTAAAGACGTTCCACCACCCTTGACCTTCATGGTTTCTGTGGGAATGGTCTGCAGTCATCGAGCTGCAGTTCTCAAGCTGGCCAACCAAGAGCCACAAACAGGAGGGGAGGATTTCCGTCACTCTGACGCTGCCGTCCCTGGGGCCAGGAACAGAGGGCTTCCCTTGGGACTTTTCCTCTTCACACTCAGTGTGTAGTTCCAAGGTCCCAGCTGCCTCTGAGTCCAAAGGAGGGTATGCTGGAACTGAAAGGAAGAAGGTGGAGGGGCTTGGCATTGGCCGGTGGGGGGCTTTCCCCATCAGCCTGCTGCCATTTCTTTGAGGGGTCCTCAGAGAGCTGATGCACGCATCCTTCCAGGGATTCAGAGTCCATCAATGGGGGACAGACTGGCGCGTGCTTACTCCGTCTGGGCCCCGGTTGTGTTCCCTGGCACACTGCGGGTTCCATGAGGGCAGAAGCTGGGGCTAGCTCATTAATCACTCCCCCCGACCCCTGCCTGGGCTCAGTGTTTTTCATGTGGCCCTTCCTCCTCTAAAATTCACTGAATAGAGGCGCCTGGTTGGCTCAGTCAGTCGAGCGTCCGACTTCGGCTCAGGTCATGATCTCGAGGTTCACGAGTTGGATCCCCACGTCGGGCTCTGTGCTGACAGCCCGGAGCCCGGAGCCTGATTCGGATTCTGTGTCTCCTCTGCTGCTCCCCCGCTCATGCTCTGTCTCTCAAAAATAAATAAACATTTAAAAAATAAAATAAAATAAAATTCACTGAATAAATCCATTAACAGGGAAGACTAAATAAAATGATGTTTGTAAAGCAACCGGCATAGTGGAAAGATGTTCAATATCAATGAATGATAGTGTCTATTGTTACCTAGAGACCTGAAGCGTGTGTGTCTGTCTCCTTTCTATTCCAAGTGCTTCACACAGAAGCATTCAAAACAGAGCTAGAGGTTCCCACAGGTCACTAACCTGTTCAAGTAAATGAGGCGCCTCTCCCAAAATGTTATCCGTAAGCTCCAAGAAAATCTGAGTTTATCCCATATGCAAATGAGAATTTAAAACATGATGTGGGTGGTATTTCAAATCAGTGAAGGAGAAGACAGGTTTTCAGTAAATCATGGTGGCTAGCCATTTAGGGGGAGAAAGGTAGACAGACATCTTTCTTACTCTGTCCCCAGATCCTAGATGGATCTGAACGGAAGCAATAAGGCCACAAAGGTCCTAGGTGAATGTAAGTAGACGAAACAAAGCCATAATGGTGCTAGAAAAATACACAACTAAATAGCATGTAAACCTATTACGAGAAAGAACTTTCTAAATAAAACACAAAATCTAGTACCGTGAAGGAAAAAATAACTTTGATTCCTTGAAAATGTAAATCATCCTTGTGTGGGGGGGAATCATTATAAAGTCAAAAGGCAAACAAAAATATGAAAATGTGAATTTATTGTAACAATGCACAGAAAAACATGAGCCCTGTTTAGCATGCACACGCACACACAAATACAAACAGTATCTAAATTAGAATTCTTTGAAAGGGGACTTCCTACACTTCTCGGTTATTTCAGTTGACAGAAGGGAGGTATATCTTTTGGAGGGAACCCTCAGCACCCAGGAATTTGGATTCTGCTCTGTGCTGCGTCACGCCCGGAGCAGGGTCTCTGTGTCACACAGAGCCAGGCGTCCACCCACATCGCAGTCTCCCCGCAGCGGTGTGGCACTGGGGTCAGGCAGTCTGTGACCTGCTCAACAGCGCTCACTGGCCCTGCCCCGCCGGCTGCTTCTTCTGTTTGCCAAACTAGGGACTTGGCAGAAATTAAACTGGGACCCTGCTGCAAGGAAGTCTGGGAAATACAGCTTCCAGACTTCCAGCCACTGCACTGTAGGGAAGACCTCGGAAGGTCAGGGAGAGGGATGGTCACATCGTGTTCCTCTTCTGCCTGTTACGATAGGGGGTTACAAGAATGGATTCCCCAGACTGGAACCATCTTTCATCCCTGCCATCTCTCATGGCCGCATTTTGTCTCTCACGGGTTTCAGTCGGAATTTTTCGTAACTGGCGTGGCCAAAATATTTTTTTGTACTGGTCTTGTCTGGATTCGGAGTCAGCGTTATGCCAACTTCATCGAACGCGTTGGAAATCGTCCTTTTCTATCCGGTGGAGCAGAGTAAGTACATTACAGGTGTCACCTAGTCCTGGAAAATTTGGAGCACTCCTGCCAAGTGGCCTGGGTCTGTTTTCCGTTGTTGTTGTTATCTTGTTCACACGGGAAGTCTTTGGATTACGTCCTCCGTGTTTTCTGGGGGTTATTGTTCGCTTCAGGTTTTTCCTTGCTGGCGTTCTACTTCAGTGCATCCGTTCTCAGTTATTCCTAAGTAATTTTTAATTTGGTTTTGATTTTCTCTTTAACCAAAGTTATCTGGGAAATTGTTTCGTAATTTGCAGGTGGATGGAGTCTTTCTTAAGGTGACAGAAATATTATTCTCCAGTGCCGACTGCAGTTCCCTACTTCTCCCTCGCTTTGGGAACCCACGTCTGGTTCAGGGTGGCAATATGCCCACCTCTGAGGCAGGAACCATGGCTTGTCTAGAGCAATCCTGGAACTCTTGTTTCCCACTGCCAGTTAGTCACTTTCCCAGCCTGCTTTGCGACCAGGGTAGCCACAAGACCCCATCCAGCCCTCGTCCTCCTCATTGGCTGTGACAGTAAGCAGCTGGAGCCACAGCACAGCTTAGAAGGTGAGCCCAGACTATGTGCTAAGCCTGGGCTCAGCTCCTGGTGCTATCGATCATTGGCTCTACAACTTTGGACAAGTTACCGAATCTCTCTCTGCCTCAGTTTCCCATATTTAAGTGAGGAATAGCAGTACCTACCTTATGGCTGGATACGATCATTTAATGAGTGAAAATATACAAGGGGATTAGAACAATGGTTGCCACCAAGTCCTACAAAGTACCGTTATCATTAGAATAATTATTATTTATAATATATGATATATATTACATCAATATAGCCATTATTATGATTAACGCTATCAGTATTAAAATAATCATTGCTGTCATCCTGGGCCCACGAGGCCAAATAGCCAACAGAAAGAGAACACAGAGCAGAAAGAAAGAAAGGGCTTGGACCGTTGATGAGGATGTTGAACAGAGCCTGGAGAAACCACCTGTAGACATTCAGGGAACAAGAAACGTCTTTCCTTAAGTCCTCTGCTAATTTTCATTGAATGCATCCTTTCTTTTTTTTAATGTTTATTTATTTTTGAGATTGACAGCATAAGTGGGGGAGGGGCAGAGAGAGAAGGAGACACAGAATCTGAAACAGGCTCTAGCCTCTGAGTTGTCAGCACAGAGCCGGACACGGGGCTCGAACCCACGAACCACGAGATCATGCCCTGAGCCGAAGTCGGACGCTTTATCGACTGAGCCACCCCGGCGCCCCCCATTGAATGCTTTCTAGCTGATACGCTTGCTCATACTTTTCCTTAATTCAAAACCAGGTCTCAAGAGCTATTCTAAGCTCTGGGGACACAGCTCTGAACAGCATCGAAGAGACCCTCTGCCTCTTGGAGCTCACATTCTTTTTAGACGAGTTTCTAATTTCTGATTGTTTTTCACTAAAATCAGAGAAAGTAGCTTTGGGGTCCCTGCTGAGGTTTTGTTGCTAACACAATTTTTATAATGATCCCAGGGTGTTTGAAAAGGACGCATACACACAGGTAGCACGCAAGGAGGAAAGTTAAGGTCAAGATTCATTTTCTCACATATTGACGCCCGATCGTTCAGACACCGTCTGTGGAGCAGACTATTCTTCCTCTGCTGAATCGCCTTTCCACCTTTGTCAAAAACGAAATGGCCCCATTTGTGGGGGCAAAGCGAGAGGAGGAGAGAGGGGGGAAGGAAGGGAAAAGGCAAACACGATGGAAATATCTAAAACGAAAATGCCAAATGTCGCCGAAGCCGTGACACCCACAGACCCTGTCATTCCCCGCGGGCAGCGTGCAGTAGGTGCGACCTCTTTGGCCGAATCCATCTTTCCCAGATGAAAGAAGTCCTCGACCGCTCCCCACTGTGTTCTCAAGCAGAAATGCTCACCGACGTTTGCCCAAAGGCACGAATTAGAACGTTCCCAGCAGCACTATTCATATGGCCCCCAAGCAGAACCTACTGGCTGCTCGTCGTTGGCAGAAGAGACAGGCTGGGGGCACGTCCACGGGATGGCTCGCGGTATGCAAACAAGGACGGGGTCTCTAGCACGACGCGCCAGATCGCGGCCAAATGTCACAAACATAAATATGCTGGGACCGAAGAAGGAAGACAGAAGGGGCCATACTGTGTAATTTCACTTACGTGAAGTGCGAGAACACGCGAAACTCCTCTGCGCTTGAGAAGCCGGGCCGGTGGCTTTCCTCGGCGGGAGCTGGGGGAGCCTGAGGTTCTGTGACGCTCCCTCGCTTGAGCTGGTCACACAGATGTGCCCAGCTGGTGCAGTTTTGGGCAGCTGTTCCATGGCTCTCATTTGCACCTCTCTGTGTGTGTACCACGCTTCCGATATGAGTTTAGGAAACGAGGGGCCCCCCGGGGGGCTCGGTCGGTTAAGCGTCTGACTCTTGATTGCGGCTCAGGGTGTGATCTCACGGTTTGTGGGTTCGAGCCCCGCGTCGGGCTCTGTGCTGACAGCGCGGGGGCCGCTTGGGCTTCTCTCTGCCTCTCTCCCACTTGCACTCGCTCTGTCTCTCAAGATAATAAATAAACTTTAAAAAAAGGCGGGGGGGGGCAGTTTAGGAAAAGAGAGAAAGTCAGCGCTCTTCTGAAGAATGTGACTAAAGCCCTGTGCGGGGAGAGTCAAAGCACCCCACTTCTGCAGATGGGGGTCACGCTGCCTGCCCGCCCCACAGCCACACACATGACAGCAAAGCCACTAGGGGGGAGTCCCCATACATCCTAAGTTCCAGGTTCCAGGGGTGTGGAGGATGCTCAGGGTGAAGCCCAGCTCAGGCCATGCCCTCCTGAGCCCCGAGTCTTGCTGAAGAAAGAGGACCCCGTGGCCGACACACCCTCCAGGCTGAGCCGTGCAAGGGACCGGGCAACTGCGTCCGCGTGGTAAAGCTCAGGTCAGGTGGCCCCAGGGATTCCACCAAGATGCCCCCACCGTGGCCTCGGGAGCCGGCCTGCGCCATGAGCACGCAGCTCTTATGGAAACCGTCATCCTGGGCTGTGCTGCTAGAGCCGCGTGTCGCTAAGGCAGGCTGCGGACCCCAGGGTGGTTGTCAGGGAATGAGCTGGAAGCACAGAACGTATACGCCTGTCTATAGCACTGACATTTCATGCAATTTCCAGAGCAGCACTGAGCCCCCGCGAGCTCCTGCTGGGAGCGGGGAATCTTGTTTCTTCTTTCTGAGAGTGGCAAATTGCTCTGTCCTCTCAGGGCAAAGCGGCAGGGATGGGCGTTCTTAAAGGCACAGAAACAGCCTGTGGCCAGAAGTGGCTTTTCTGCCCCTTCTCTCAATGCGTCTCTGCCTCTGCCTCTCTCTTTCCCCAAGTTCTGGGGGCCCAAAGTGGGGACACTGGACGGCCGGGCCTGGATCTTCTGATACAGTCAGCCGAGACTGGGGGTAGAGAAAACTCGTGCATCCCAACCTCTGGACTCCCACATATGTCCCAAGCGCCCAGGTGGCTCTTGAGCGTCTGACTCTTGGCTTCGGCTCAGGTCACGATCTCGCGGTTCGTGGGTTGGAGCCCCGCGTTGGGCACCATGCTGCCATGCGGAGCCTGCTGGGGACTCTGTCTCTTTCTCCCTCTCTGCCCCTCCCCTGCTCATGCTCTCTCTCTCTCTCTCTCTCAAAATAAAGAAATAAACTTAGAGTTGCGCCACGACTCACCTTTGAATCATGATGTTAAATAATATTTAGTTGTTTTCATAAAGATTCCCATTATTGCCGCAGAAGAAAATACCCAACACTACCGCTGGTAAAGCCCAGACCCACCACTCCAGGTGGAGGACAGTGACTTGGGCACTTCTGACATCTCCTGGACTCTTGCCCTATCTGTAAGTGAGCGGTCCGTCGGGCTGAAGCAGCCAGAAGTCCTGACACCACTAAGTTGAGCTAAGAAAATACTGACAGTGTCCCGACACGTAGCCGCGTCATAAACAACCTGAGGGCGTGACCACCGTCCTCATCCGTGGCTTGAAGGGGCTCAGGGTTGTCCGCACACACAGACACACGGGTGCACGCGCACGCACGCGTATGCACGCGCCCATGAGCGTACACGGGCCAGCCTGGCCGGGGAGCCGCTGTCTCTTTCCAGGGTGGGTGCTATCCTTACGAGCAGAGATTCCATTCAAATCCAGAAGCCCTTGTGGGCACTCCCCGTGACACCAGCCCTCTCCTCTGAAAATCGGCGGCTTGCCCGAACTCAAACCCGTCTCTGAGAAGCTCCCTGTGTGACCCCCATGCCCTCGATCCGCAGGGACACCTGCAGCCCAGCAGACCCCGTCCTGCACACCCACTGCCCCACCCAAGCCTCCAGGCCCACCCAGGGCTCCGGAGTCCAAGGGGAGGTCTCGTCGACTTGGTTCTAGTAAGAGATGAGTGGAGGAAAAACCCCCCATTATTTTCCAGAGCCCCGTGGTGGGTGCGCTGAAACAACTCGTGCAGGACTTCCCCCCACGTGTGGCCGCTGTCTGTCCCCATCCCGGCCTGGGGTCATGGCCGGCAGCCCCCAGGGAGGGCCCCTCTTGAAGAAACTCAACCCAAGTGCCCAAGTGCAGGGGCAGAAACAGCTTCCTCGGGGAGCAGCCAGAGGGGACGGGGTAGGGGTGGGGCAATCAGGAGTCTGTTCCTGCAGCCAGGACCCCACACGGCAGACCTGCTCCCTTTCTCCCGCCAGCCCTGGACGACATGGAGAGGCTCAGGGAGACGGGGTGCAGAGCGCCCAGGTCTGACACCTGTGCCAGCCTATTAGGGCCGCTTACACAGCAGAAGTGTACCCGCCAGGGATCTGGAGGCTGCAGGTCTGAGATCAAGGTGCCGGTGGGTTGGATCCTTCTCGGGGCTGGGGGAGGGTCTGTCTGGGCCTCTCCCCAGCTTCCAGGGTTTGCCCGTGACCTCTGTCGTTCTTCAGCTGGTGGCAGAGTCTCCCCCCACCCCCCGATCTCCACCTTGTGCCTACGTGTGTCCAAGCTTCTTCCCCTTATGATAAGGATGCAGTCACATTGGATTCGGGTCCCACCCAACTCCTGTATGACTTCGTTGTGACCCATTACATCTGCTGTGACCCCGTTTCTGAATAAGGTCCCTTCTGAGGCAGTGGGGAGGGGTAGGATTTCAATGTATGAATTTGCAGGGCGACCCAATTCAACTAATAAAAATGCTGAACACAGGGGGCACCTGGGTGGCTCGGTCGGTTAAACGTCTGACTTCAGCTCAGGTCATGATCTCGCGGCTTGTGGGTTCGAGCCCCGCGTCGGGCTCTGTGCTGACAGCTTGGAGCCTGGATCCTGCTTCGGATTCTGTGTCTCCTCTCTGCTCCTCCCCAGCTTGCAAGCTCTCTCTCTCTTTCTCTCTCTCTCTCAAAAATAAACATTGTAAAAAAAATGAGGAGCCAAGGGGCGCCTGAGTGGCTCAGTTGGTTGAGCGTCCGACTTTGGCTCAGGTCATGACCTCATGGTTTGTGGGTTCGAGCCCTGCATTGGGCTCTGTGCTGACAGCTCAGAGCCTGGAGCCGGCTTGGGATTCCATGTCTCCCTCTCTCTCTCTGTCCCTCCCCCGCTTGTGCTCTCTCTCTGTCTCTCAAAAACAAAATTTGAAAACGTTGAGGAAGAAAAATTGCTGAACACAAGACCAGCTCCCCACTCCGTCACCTCCCTGCCCTGGGCACAGACCATCACGGCACCAGCCCACAGCACGCCTCCTTCACCTGCCTCGCAGCCCCTGTTGTGTGCCCTCCACCGCGAGGCTCAGCGTGGGCTCCGGAGGCATGGAGAGCGTGGCCCCCAACACCGGCAGGCAGCGTGTCCTTGAGCTCAGGCTGGAAGGTGGTGCCTCTCCCCAGCAGGTGTAAACAGCCCTTCCTGCACTCCCCGCCAGCAGCCGTGACTGGAAAGCCATTGAGAGGCAAGCTACGCGTCCAAAACTGTAAGTCGAGGGGCTCAGTAGGCTGCTGTCTCACAGCCCTTTCCCCTGAGCCCGCACTCCTCTTTGGAGCATCCTCAGTGGAGCTGGGCTCCAGATGTTGTCAAGAAAGAAGGCGTTTGCAAGGATGTCTGCCCGCGCTGGAGATTTATTCCCTTGATTCGTTCTTGTTCCAGAAAGATTTGAGGGGGTGGACAGTGATTAAAATCCATTTTGGTTAAGTGGGATCTGACCCACCATTAGAGGCCAGAGCAATCGGAAAATACAAATAATCCCCAGCTCCCATTTGATCTCACAGCCGGCATCTCAGACCAGACGCACCTCTTTGCCAGGGCATGTATTTTATTTTATTTTATTTTATTTTTAACATTTATTTATTATTGAGAGACAGAGAGAGACAGAGCATGAGCGGGGGAGGGACAGAGAGGGAGGGAGACACAGAATTCAAAGCAGGCTCCGGGCTCCTAGCTGTCAGCACAGAGCCCGACACGGGGCTCGAACCCACGAACCGCGAGATCATGGCCTGAGCTGAGGTTGGGCACTCAACCGGCTGAGCCACCCCGGGGCCCCAAGGCGTGTTTTTTAAACGGTGAGGCTCAGCGTGTTAAGGTGTAATGAGGGTGGGGTGCCTGAGGACGCGGGTCACCAGCATGTAAAAGCAGTTTCTTCCAGACCAGCACCAAGGGAGGAAGGGAAGGCTGGACGGACGGTGTCAGAGAACCCCCATGCCCAATGCCGTGTCTTTCCTAAACGCAAATGAAATCCCCAGGAGACTTCCCTCTGACTCCTCAAAATTTCAGCTTAACCTTGGAGCACCGTCCGGGGGTCAGAGGTGGGTGGTGTTAGCCAGTCACCTCCAGAAAGCCACGTCTGGGCCCGGCTCTCGGGACCTGGCTCTGCTGATCTGGAAATTTGGCTTCTGGTGACTCTTTTGCCACATTAAACACAGTGTCGCCCACGGCGAGCGAGCTGGCAGGCTCCGATCCTGCACCATCCCCCAGGGCGCCCTGGTTGGCCCAGGATGGTACACAGTGCCCAGCCAAGCACTCCAGGAGAGGGTGTGGGGTGGCTGCTTGCTTGGCGCCCTGTCTCCGTGGCACACCCAGCCCTTCCACGCCAGCACTGCCCCCACCAACCTGGGCACAACATCCCAGCCAGAACTAGTCACACTTAAGCCCCCTGGTGACCCAGAGAAAGGGGAGAAAATCGCACACCCTGAAGCCATGTCAGGAGCGTGCCTGCCGTCTGGCGAAGGGAGCACCACCCGGGCTCTGCCTGCTCTGATGGGCACCCGCCCAAAGAACGAGGACACCCCTGCAGGGTCATCACACCAATGCTCCCTCAGTGGGTTCCTAGATTGCAGCTCCTTTGGTCCGCCCTGCGCGGTGGCCAGTGCCCCCCCCAGTCCCACACATGCTGCCGGGGCCACCCACCCCAGCGGAGCCCCAGGCATTGCCCCTGAGTCCTCTCCATGGGCATCGCCGGGGCCGGTGCCTGTGCCTGTCAGCAGCCCGAGGGGGCACCGTGCCCGCCTGTCCATCACTGAGCAGCAAAGGGGAAGGTCTCATCTCGACCCCTGTTCCTACTGGCAGATGCCCGGGCTCCCGTGTGACTGTGCCCACCTGCCCCCGGAACTTTCTCTGCGAGCCAGCATGGAAAAAGGAGGGCGGCCTCCGGAACACCAGGGGGGCCCTGAGTCGCTCCCCCCAAGGCAGCGGGGGTCTGGCTAACACACTGAAGAACTCGGCAAAAGCGAAAGGCCAACACCAAGAACGCCTGTTCCGAGGTGACCGTCTGTGCGGAAGAGGTCACTGAAGAGACGTGGGCCACTTCCCTCCTTACGGTCCTGGGCTGCCCCTCCAGGTCACAGCCCCACGTGAGATGTAGGTGGCGCCGACTGCGCGTTCCCCACCCCACCCGGCCCTCCCACTGGGGAAACCGAGGCCCGGCGACCGGGAGGGCCTTGTCGTCCGGCACGTGGGGAAGGTGCGATGCACCTGGGTCCAGGGCACACCTCAGACCTCCCGTCCCTTTGACCTTTGGCGGAAAAGGAAAACAGGACCCAGGAAGCAGATCTCAAAGGTCTCGGGGCCAGAGATGGGCTTCCGCCCCCGCTGCCGCATCAATGGCTGTCCGCCATAAAGCCTTCCAGGCCCATGGCATCGGGCGGCAGGCTGGGGTGAGCTGAGGCTACTTAATACATCCGCCCTGGCCGTGCCTTGTAATTAAGATTCCAGGAATAAAGTAACGCCGGGGGCCTTCACGGGCAATCTGCCTTCAGACGGCTCGGGTCAGCTTTAGGCTCAAGCGCTGTGCTAATGAACGGCTCCCTTTGGGTCTGAAAGAAAAGACGGAATCTGCCCACACAAAGCACGTCCTGTGCAATTACAAGAATCCACATGGATGGGCTGACCTGTGACCTACAAAACAAAGTGAAGATTTTCAAACATCACCAGGAGGTGGGGAGAGAGGTGGCCGGCTGGCCATTCCAGTCTTCTGACTCCCCAGGGTGGAAGTAAGAACAAAAACCTGAAGCCCTAGAAAGAAACGGGGCAGACTTCGAACAGCCTTTGTACAATTTTTCGGTCGTAGGGTCTTTTATTTGGGGGGGGGGGGGGAGGGATGCTAATTCTCATTTTTTTTTTCCCACTGGATCTCCAGGTGCCTATCACAAAATAGATTTTCTTTGCCGTTGGACTCTAGAGTGCCAGCAAGTTATTTCTTGGCAAACAAACCAGAATCTCCAACAGCCATAGGATGTGTTAATTGTGTTCTGCCAGAATATTAAAGAGGGTCTGTTGCGGGGCAGGGGGATGTCGTGGGGAAACACACAGCCGTGATCCCTCCTTACGGGGCCTGAACTCCTGAGCGCGGGGCCAGCCGTCCAGGTTCTAGGCTGAGAACCCACTTCATCCCCCCGTCCGTGTCCAGACTTGGGGAGCTGTGTCTCATCTCTCAGGGAAGATCCTAACACATCACGCCTCGGCTTGTTTGACCACCAGGGACCCCCAACAGCAGGGAGGGCGACAGGAGGGGGCCGCGGCCCCTCGTGAAGTCTGCAGACACGGCCTTCGCCTCCAGGCCGCCGAGCCGGGCAGGCCTTCAGGGCAGCAGCGAACCCTTCTTTCCTTCTCTTTTAAAATCAACACCCGTCCCCAGATTTGCTTTTGGCAAACGTTGCTTAACTACTGCTGTTTTCTCTGAAGTCACTGGAGAGAGAGAGTTGGATAACGAGCTGGCATGCTCTTTTGAAATGTTTACTGTGTTCCTTAAAGCAAGGGACATGCTGGTTCCTAAACTAATTTGGGGTTGCTAGATCGCTTCTACTCTTTTTTGGAGATCTCTGAAGTAAACACATGGACTTAAGTATAATTAAGCTGTATCAGGGACTCAAATAAACAGCCCCGGGTTTTCCGAAAGGGTGAACTGTTGCAGATCTGTCGGTAGGAATTTTTCCTTGATTCTCCCCACGGAGAGGAAAAAGGAATGCCCGAGCATTAAGAGGATACGTTCCAGCACACCCCAAAGGAGCAGGGATGACAGACCAAGGTGGTCTTGACTTTCGCTCAAGGGAACCAGGACCACAGCAGGACCGCGGTGGCTGTGGCACGCGGGCCGGACCCTGGCGCTCACGGAAAGCCTCCTACGTGCAAACTGGGTTTTGTAACTGGGCTTATGCTTGAAAACGTTCTGAGCCTCAGCCTAGAACATTTCATGCTCTTGTTTAAAGAAAAAATGAAAACTCAGGTAACCCAGTCTTGTGTCAGATGTGTCCACGTAAGCCCTACATTCCCGCTTTCAAAACGAAGATCCGGGCTTAGGATGACATTTATATAAATTTCACTTGGTATTCTGGGTGAGTGTTTTTCCCAAGGAGTTCAAAGGCATTTATAGATATTCCGATTAGTGCTTGTGATATCCCGGTGGGGTGGCAAATTTCTATTAGCTCAGTTTTACAACTGGGAATAGAAAGTCTTACAGCAGCCAAATGATTTGGCAAAAACCATATGGCATGTCACTGATAATGCTTTGAGAAGAAAACAGGTTTTCTCGGCATCTCTGTCCAGTTTGTTTGTAGGATGTATTTTTTTTTTTAATATATATCAGGTAACGTCAGGTGACTCCCAGGGTCTGTGTAAAATCTCACCCACATTTCCAGCCTACAGGGGCAGAGTTCACCTGTGCAGGAAGGAGTGTGGCTGAGCCCCCTCCCGCTCCGTGTGTCGGGAAGGACAGACTTCATGCATCATTCTGGCCATCTGGACAGCTGGGTCCGGAAAGCAAAGACGAGCATCTGGAGCGCAGAGTGCCCGGGAGAGGAGACACAAGAGCCCAGGGAGTGGCACCCCGAGTCCCCTTTGCTCTGCACAACCCCCAGCTAGCCGTGACCTCCTCCACGCGCGGTCCAAACAAGAAGTGGAGAAGGAGGAACAAGAAGAAAGGCGTGGGCTTGCTGTGGAGGGCAGATGGCGCCTTGGGAACAGATGCCGGGGACGAAGGAGACACTCCGACTCTTGGCCGGCTGCCGCGTCTCCTCGCGGAGACGGACCTCCAGCGTGCAGAAACCAGAGCAAGCAGCGGCCGGGGGACAGGTGCCCCGGAGTGCTGCTGCTGGCGGGAGGGTCCTGTGCTCCTCGGCCACGCGATCCCATTCCAAGGTGTTTCCTGACCCTGTAGGCAAACCGCTCAAGTCTTCCAACAAAACCATCGGAGGGGCTGTGCCCGCACAATAAGGCAGCTGCCGCCGTGGGGCACCGGCTCCCCGCACCGCCCTCCTTTCCCGGCCACGGCCATTCCCCCCGCCCTCCTTGCATCGGGGTCCCTACGGGCCCTGCCACCTGCCGGGAACACATCCAATCCAAACGCGGACTCCCCAGGGAAGGCTACCTTCCCGGACCCTCATCTGGCATCAAGTCCCTCAATCCAGGCCTTCCCAGCCCTCTCCGCAGGTGGCCACTGACAACTGAGACAGTCAGTCATTGTTACTGGGTTGTGCTCCGGGCGTTTCTACCACTGGAAGGTTACCCCATCACGTGACACGCTCACACTCTCCTGCTCGAGGCTACTGGCAAGGCTAACGCAGCATCCGGAGACACTTGGCAAATTACTGAATAAGTGGGGCGCCCGGGTGGCTCAGTCGGTTAAGTGTCCCCCTCTTGATTTCGGCTCAGGTCATGATCTCCCGGTTTTGTGAGTTCGAGCCCCGTGTCGGGCTCTGTGCTCACAATGTGGAGCCTGCTTGGGATTCTCTCTCTCCCTCTCTCTGCACCCCACCCCCCGCCCTCACACTGTCTCTGTCTCTCTTCAAATAAAGAAACTTAAGAATATATATATATTTGGAAGAATTTACTAAAATAAACAGATCATCGTTTTGGTTCAAAGAAACGACCACACAAAAGGCAGGGTTGGTGGTGGGCAGATGTTATGTGTTAAAAGCCCCACACGCGGAGACATTTGACGTCCTGTCATGTGGTTGTGCCTTCTCTCCACAACCAGAATTTCCCATTTCTGGGACCTTGGTTCCAGGACATGGCACCAGCCCCCTCGTCCGTCCCACGCCTGCTCCCTAAGAGACGTACGTGTCCCCACACCAGAGACGCCCAGGGCTCAGCCCTTGGTTCCTACATGGGAATCACGCGTGCCCTCTTAATGCTGCCCCTGATTCTCATTTCCCGATATTCAATTTCCGCCCCCCCCCCCCCCCCCCCCCCCAGTAAATGTTCTGCACGGAAATTTCTGGCCTCTGCCTGTTTGGGAGGGGTTAATTAGCTCGGCTTCACAATTACACAGGAGATTCCAAATCTGAGTTTCTAATGACTGTATTTTATAAAATTAGGACTGCTCGTTTAATTCTAGGTAAAAGGTTGCATCCACATTAACAGCACTGCTTTAAGCCTTTTCTTTTCTTCTCAGAATTCCACACCTCCCGGTGGGAATGTCATGAAAACATCAGGAGGTACCAAGGTGTTGTGTACAGAGTCCCGGAAACCTTCTCCAAATACCCAGAGGCCTTGCCTCGAAACCAGAGGAATTCTCCAAGGAGGAAATGGTTTAGACATCTGTCATCGCTACCGGAACACGACTACCAGTCCTCAGAAGTGGTAGCGATAATTCTAGAAGAATTAAGCAATCGGTGAGTGGGTTTTTAAGGGGGTCACGGGGGAGAGGAAGGGACTGGACCGGAGGGAGGGAAAACTACAAGGAGGGAACAGGGCCGTGTACGCATCACTGAGGAGCCGACTCACCCCCGGGGGCAGTTTAGAGATGTCTGTCTCGGATGTACTGTGTGGTACAATTTGTCACAGGGCTCCATTTAATTACGTAAAATGCCCTGAAACTGAAACCAATAGAGTGGGGACAGCAAATTTTCCCATCTTTTCTAGTGCTCCTCTTTGAACTTGACTATCCTGTTAAAAAAAAAAACAAAAAACAAAAAACAAAAAAAACATTCCGCCAACCTGAAGCTATATGTGTTAGGCGTCGCTTAATGGAGACAGAATTATCAGT
This sequence comes from Prionailurus viverrinus, assembly GCF_022837055.1. NCBI lineage: Eukaryota > Metazoa > Chordata > Mammalia > Carnivora > Felidae > Prionailurus > Prionailurus viverrinus. The sequence goes on from NC_062566.1 coordinate 139,132,480, forward strand.
TTCTGAAATCTGAAGGCTTATTTCATTTAAATAATAATTACATACTCATGACTCACATTTACTTTGAATGTTTTTGATTTTTTGTGATACGCGGCACATCCCTCTCTGCCAGTTACCCAGAGGCAGACGCAAGTCTGAGAACCGAAGAACGCATTAGCATCACAATGAAAGACAAGTGCACGTCTTCTGTCTTTTGACCTCACATTTGCTATGGTGGCAAGCTGTCATCTTCATATAGGGGGAAAGGACACAGGGAAGCCCGAAACCCGGGGAGCACATTTGCAGCGGCGGAGATCAACTCGTCCTCCTCATTTGCTGAGCTCCCAACATGAGCAACGGTACTTCCCGAGAAATTCCTTTCAACATCTTCACAGATTCCAGAAACCAGAGCTCTCTGCCCAGGCTGAGACGGGCTCCTCTCCCCTCTCGTGTGTTAGTCTGTTTTTGCATAACCTGTGTGTGTCCAAACACGGACTGCATTTCCCGCACCTGCTGTGCGTGAGGAAGAGACGGGGTCTCCGGGGCCAAGGCCTGGCCACCACGTTCGAGAGGCTCTCCTGGCTTCCGCCTCATCGCCACGGAGCCAACCTGATTCTCTGTGTCCTGTGTGCTCACTGATCTCCTGAGTCTCTCCTCGGGTGCCCTCCGAACTGCTGAGGCCAGGGTGACTTCCGTGCCCCACGAGTCTGGCTGGATGGCCCCCTACTTAACAGCCTCCATTGGTTCCTGGAGGAAAGACCAAACTCCTGAGCTTCATGCCGAAGGCCCCAGGAAGCACGGCCTCCGGAGACATGCCACCCCTTCCCCGTCCACCCGCTTTGCTGTGGCCACGCACCAAGGACACAGTCCTCAAAGCTGTCTGCTGTTTTCGCTGTCACTCCTGCCACCAAGCAACAGGTACAGAGTACTTAGGGTTTGCTGGGCACTGTGACGGGAGCCACAGAGAGTTTGCGGGTCACTAAGTCGAAAGCCATGGGGGATGCTGGACTCCGCTCCTGTCACCCTGACCCCGGGGGAGCACCTGGACCGTCATCCTCCTGCCCTGCCTGACCGACAGGCCGTTCCTTCGTGTTTGCAGGGGAAAGGTTAGAGACCACATGCGTGTGTGATGCACCTCACGCCCGTTTTGATAGTTACTGTAAAAAACCACACATAAAATAACGTGCTGGCAAGGGCGTGCAGAAGCTAGAACCTTCGTGCACGGCTCGTGGGGAATTAAAAGGGCGCAGCTGCTGTCTGCTGAGAACGTGCCTGGTGCTTCATCAAAAAATTAACCAGAATTAGCACGTCGTCCAGCAAGTCCACTTCTGGGTCTATACCCAAAAGACCCGAGGGGCGCCTCAGCCGGTTGAGCGTCCCACTTCAGCTCAGGTCATGATCTCGCGGCTGACGAGTTCGAGCCCCGCGTCGGGCTCTGTGCTGACAGCTCAGAGCCTGGAGCCTGTTTCCAATTCTGTGTCTCCCTCTCTCTCTGGGCCTCAAATAGATATTTGTGCACCATATTCACAACAGCCAAGAGATGGAAACAACCCAATGTCCCTCAGCAGATGAACGGATAAACAAACTGTGGTCTAGTCATACAACCGAGTATTCAGCTTGAACTTAAAAAGGAAGGAGATTCATGCCATACAACATGGATGAACCTAGAGGACGTTAGGCTGACTGAAATGAACCAGTCACAGAAGGACAAACATTTTATGATTCCACTTACATGAGGTCGAACAGTCAAATTCACAGGCAGAAAGGAGGATGGTGGGCGCCAGGGGCTGGGGAGGGGGGTAAGTGGGGAGTTAGGGTTTAGCGGAGACAGAGTTCCGTTCGCGAAGATGAAAAAGTTCTGGGGACGGATGGCAGGGATAGACGCACGACAGTGTGAATGCGCTCCGTGCCACTGAACTGGGCACCCAAAATGGTTACAGCGGTAGATTTTACACATGTCTTCCCATGATGAAACAAATGAATATGTGGAGTTTCTGCTTCTGACCGTGACACAGTCATAGGGCCCAGACGGACCCTCCCGCCTTAAACAACCAGACAACACAACTTCACACAAAGATGACACAATGATTTTTAGATGCAGGACAACAGGTAGCGCAGGACGGGGATCCTTGTGAGACGGGAACAGAGGAGGTGTGCCCGCTGGTTGCCCTCGTTCACTGCATTTCCAGGCCACGCTGCAGGAGGGGCAGCCCAAAGAAAGCCTGGGGTTCTCCGTCATGGGAGCAGACGGAGCTGAGGATCCAGAGAAGCCAAGGAGGCTAGAACTTCAGGGCGGCATCTCAGAGAGGAAGGAGCCCTGAAGAGGAGCGTGTGATGGGAAGAGAGGGACTTGGAGTTCTTCAGAGGGGCCCCCTGGAGACTGGAGCTGGGTGCCGTCAGCATGCGCATGGGAGGCCAGGAAGGAGTCACCAGAAAGAACATGCAGAACCATTTCTGAAGCTCACACAGGGCTAGAAACAGCTAATGTTCTCACCAAAGGAGAGGAACCCTGTAATACACGGGGCATCGGGAGGAAGACTCAGAAGGACACCGCCTCAAGAGAGTTAGCCCCATGCTAATGGCTCTTCTGGCCTTGTGTCTGTCCAACCAAACTTAAAAGTAAGGCTCAAAAGGATTGCGCCGTTTTCAAGAAACACGATGGCTTCCAAGAACGATGTTCAAGAGTGTGTAAAGGAATCTAAAAATAGCCAACGCTCAACAAAAAAAATGTAGAATTCTCTCATCCAACCTAAAATTATTTTTTTTAAGTTTATTTATTTTGAGAGAGTGTGTGTGCGCGTGTATGCGCACATGAGCGGGAGCGGAGCAGGGAGAGAGGGAGAGAGAGACAGAATCCCAAGCAGGCTCCATTTTTCCATGCTGTCAGCACAGAGCCCAAGGTGGGGCTCGATCTCATGAACCATGAGATCGTGACCTGAGCTGAAATCAAGAGTCACATGCTTAGCCAACTGAGCCACCCGGGCACCCCATCATCCAATCAAAAATTCTTAAGAATACAAAGGAACAGGAAAATCTGACTCATAATCAGGGGGAAAAACAATCAACAGAAACATACCCAGAAATAACACAGAAAATAGAGTTGGTAGAAAAGGTGTTAAAGAGTTATTGTAACCAGATTTTGTAGGTTAGGAGGGTAGAGGAGGACATAAACATGTTGAAAAGATATGTGGAATATAGTAAAAAGACACAAACGGAATTGGCAAAAATAAAATAAATGACGTCTAGGGTCACACAGTACAGAACAAAAATTTAGTTCACTTGAAGACTAAATGGCAATAGAAGCCACGCAAAACAAAACAGATGTGAAAAAACCAAAGAGCATTAGTGAACATGGGGGGAAATTCAAACAGTCTAATGTGTGTTAATTGGAGTCCCTGAAGGAGAGGCAGGTGGGGAAGAAAAATATGTGAAGAAATAATGGTTGAAAATTTTCCAAATTTGGTGAAAACTATAAACCCACAAAGAAAAGAAGCTAAATTAACCCCAAACACAAGAAGTATAAGTAAAACTGGAGCAAAGTACGTCATAAAATTGCCCAGAACCAGTGATAAAGAGGAAACTTTAGAGGCCCCTGGGTGACTCAGTTGGTTGAGCATCCGACTCTTGATTTCAGCTCAGGTCATGAGCCCAGTGTTGTGGGATCGAGTCCCATGTTGGCCTCTGCTCTGAGCATGGAGCCTGCTTGGGAATCTCTCTCTCCCTCCCTCTTCCCCTCTCCCCGATCCTACTCTCACTCTCTCTCTCTAAAATACAAATAAATTAAATTTAAATTTAAATTTAAAAAGAGAAAACTTTATTTTTTTAAATTTTTAATGTTTTCATTTTATTTTTTGAGAGACAGAGAGAGAGACAGAGTGTGAGTGGGGGGAATGGCAGAGAGAGAGAGAGAGGGAGACACAGAATCCAAAGCAGGTTCCAGGCTGTCGGCACAGAGCCTGACATGGGGCTCAAACCCATGAACAGTGAGATCGTGACCTGAGTGGAAGCCGGATGCTTACCCGACTGAGCCACTCAGGTGCCCCACAAAAAAGAGAAAACTTTAAAAGCATCTGGAGTGAAGAAGGAGGGCACATTATGAACAGGGAAACAAATGTAAATATGAGAGCCAATTTTTCCCTAGAAACAATGTATGCCAGGGGACAGTACAGCAACATCTGAAAGCTTAAAAACTGCCATTCAAAAATAAAGGTAAAAAAAAAAAAAAGAGCTTTTTCAGACATACAAAAGCTGAAGAAATTCATCACCAGCAGACCTTTACTATAAGAAATGATAAAGTAAGTCCTGTGAGCGTAAAACAAATGATAAAAAAAATTGGGTCGTATACCAAAAAAAATGATGCGCATCAGGAATGACAATTATTTTGTTAATATAAAAGACATTTTCTCCTACCTCCAAAAATTCGTTTAAAAAATAAATTACTATTTCAAGTAAACAGAGCAACAATATATTATGGGGTTTAAAACACAAGTAAATATAGGGGTGTTTCAGTGGCTCAGTCAGTTAAGCTTCCAACTTCGGCTCAGGTCATGATCTCACGGTTTGTGGGTTTGAGCCCCGTGTCGGGCTCTGTGCTGACAGCTCAGAGCCTGGAGCCTGCTTCAGATTCTGTGTCTCCCTCTCTCTCTGCCCCTCCCCCACTTGCGCTCTCTCTCTCGCTCTCTCTCTCTCTGTCTCTCTCTCTCAAAAATAAATAAACATTTAAAAAATTAAAATATTAAAAAATAAATAAATAAAATAAGACACAAGTAAATATAAAGGCATGACACCAATAGCAGAAAGGCTGGAAAAGAAGAAACAGAAGTACTGCCTCATGAGATTGTTACACTATATGTGAGGTGTTCTATTATTACTTGAAGATAGACTGTGATAACTTTAACATGTATATTTATACTTTTAAAAAGTGAATTTTCAAAAAATCCATTAGTCGTTTAAAATGTGAGATGCATATATTTCAAGATTTTGAGACAGCGTGTCATTCATTACATAAAAAATACAATGTATAATCCAAAAATGGGAATAAACTTTAAAATGAAAGCAACTGCAATTTAATTGACTATAGTTTCCTTATAGTTAAAAACATCTCTCCTATAGTCCCTAGAGCAACTTCTATTTTAAAAAAGAGAGGTAGTGAATATGCCAACAGAGAATATAAACTGAAATAATAAAAATTACTCAATTTATCCAAAGGAAGTCAGGAAGAAAAGAACAAAGAACAAATGGTCACATAGAAAAAATAGCAAAATAATAGATTTAAACTCAGTTATATCAATAACCACATTAAATGTAAATGTTCTAAATACCTCAAATAAAAGGCACAGATTGATAGCATAAAAGAGCAAGAACAAACTACATATTGTCTAAAATAAACCCACTTTATTAAACAGACATAGAGAAATAAAGGATAAAGGATGGAAACAGAGTACATCCTAAGATGTACTAAGAATACACCCTAAGAATCATCAGAAGGAAGCTGGAATGGCTATATTAATATCAGACAAAGTTGGTATCAAAGCAAAGAGTATTAACAAGGATTAAGAGGATCATTTAATAATGATAAAAAAGTCTATTCATTAAGAAGACACAACATAATGATTACAGCTGGAGATCTCAGAAACTTCTCTTAATAACTGACAGACCAAGTACACAGAAAATCATTAAGATAAAGAAATCCTGAACAATAAGCCAAGTTGACCTGATTTGAGGTCTTTAGAATATGCGACCTAACTGCAGAAGAATATGCATTCTTTTTGAGCGCATACAAACATTTACCAAGGTAGATCTTATTCTGGGACCAAAAACAGGAATAAATTTACAAAAATTCAAATCATACAAGGAATATTCTCTGGCCACAATGAAATTAAATTAGAAATCAATACCTGAAAGAGATCTGAAAAAAATCCCCTAAATATTTGGAAACTAAATAATGCACTTCTAAATAACTCATGCCAAAGAAGAAATCACAAAGAATATTAGAATGTATTTTGGGGCTCCTGGGTGGCTCAGTCGGTTGAGTGTCCGACTTCGGCTGAGGTCATGATCTTGTGGCTCGTGAGTTCGAGCCCTGCATTGGGCTCTGTGCTGATGGCTCGGAGCCTAGAGCCTGCTTCGGATTCTGTGTCTCCCTCTCTCTCTGCCCCTAAGCCACTTGCATTCTGTCTCTGTCTCTCTCAAAAATAAATAAACATTAAAAAAAATTTAGAATGTATTTCAAAATGAAGAAAAATTAAAACATGACATATCCAAGTGTGTAAACACAGCAAAAATAGTGCTTACCATGAAAGTTATAGCACCAACCACCTAATTAGAAAATAAGAATGTTCTTGAAACAATGACCTTAGCTTCCACCTTAAGAAATGAGAAAAAGAAAATTTATCTCAAACTAATCGAGACAAGAAATAATAAAGATAATGACAAATAAATGAAATAGCGATAAGAAAAATGATACAGAAGATGAATGAAATCAAAAGTTAGGTATCATCAAAAGATGTATCAAGTTGCCAGGTCTCTAGCCAGATAGATCTGGAAAAAAAGAAGAAACAAATGACCAACATCATAAATAAGAGATAGGAGAGACATCACTACAAATCCTACAGGCAAAAAGTAATAATGAGAGACTGTTATGAAGGACTTTGTACGACTAAATTCAATAACTTAGATAAAGTGAGGAAATTACTTAGAAGACACAAATTTTCAGAGTTCACTCAAAAATAAATAGATAATCTGAATGGCCCAGCCTTCTATCTGCTCAAGAAACTGAATTTGTAATTAAAAACTTTCTCACAGAGAAAATCCCAGGCCCATATGGCCTAACTGGAGAATTCCACCAAGCATCGAAGACAGAAGCAAAATTAATTCTACAGAAACCCTTCCAAAAAAACAAAAGAGGAGGGAACATTTTCCAACTCATTCTATGAAGCCAGCATTACCCTGATACCAAAATCAGAAAATGATATTATAAGATAACTACAAAGTATTATCCCTCATGAACATAGATGCAAATTTTCTTTTAAAAAGAATTAAGCATATCTAATCCAACAATATGCAGAAAGGATAATACATCATGGCTAAATGGGGTTTATGAAGGAATGCAAAGTTGATTTAACATTTGAAAATCAAATAATGTAATTTACCATATTGGCAGAATAGAGGAGAAAAGACATATGATCACATAAATAAATGCAGGAGACTCATTTCACAAAATCTAACACCTCATTCCTTGCAAATATTCTCAGTAGATCAAAATTAGAAGAAATTCCTCAACCTGTGAAAGAACACCTGCGGGAAAGCCACAAGGAATGTCACTAACGGTGGAATCCTGAACGTTCTCCCCTAAGTTCAAGAACAAGGCGAGGATGTCTGTTCTCATCACTTGGATTCGGTGTTGTATTGGAAATCTAGCTAAAGCAATATGGCAAAGGGAAGACACAAAAGGCATATGTATTGCAAAAGTTGAAGCAAAATTGCCATATTTGCTCATGACATGATCATCTACATAGAAAATTCTAAGGAATCTACCAGAAGGGGGAAAAAGCCACTAGAACTAATAAGTGAGTTTGCCAAGTTTGCGAGATACAGGTCAATAAAATATATATTGCATTTTTACATATTAGCAAGAAAACAAAAAGAAATTGAAATTAAAAAATAAAATCATCTACCATATTATCAAGACAGGTGAAATAATGCATGGGGTTAGATTTGACAAGAGATGTGCAAATACCACTGAAGACAATAAAACATCTCTGAGAGAAATAAAGACCTATTGAATTGGCAGGGGTACTACATTCAGGGATCAGAAGACCCAACGTTGTTAAGATGTCAACCATCCCCAAATTAATGTAAGGACTCAACATTATCCTAATCAAAAGTTCATCAGGTTTACTGTAGAAACTGATTAGCTAATTTAAAATTTTATATTGAAATACAAAACACCCAAGAACAGCCACATACACGGGGCACCTGGGTGGCTCAGTCAGTTGAGCATCCCACTTCAGCCTAGGTCATGATCCCACCATTTGTGGGTTCAAGCCCCGCATCGGGCTCAATGCTGATGGCTCAGAGTCTGAAGCCTGCTTTGGATTCCGTATCTGCCTCCCTCTCTGCCCCTTCCTCGCTCACACTCTGTCTCTTTCTGTCTCAAAACTAAATAAACATTTAAAAAAAAAAGAATAGCCACATACACACAAAACAACAACTTTGAAAAAAAAAAGAATAAAGTCAGAGGGATTAACCTAAACTGATACATTTTAAGATTTATTACAAAGTTACTGTAATCAAGACAGTATCATGTTAGCATAGATAGAGACATACAGGTCAGTGCAACAGAAAAAAAGTTGTCAGAAATCGACTGATTGACTTTCAACAAAAGTTCCAAAGTTAGACTGCGAAGAAATTACAATTTTTAAAATAATTGGTGCTGGAAAAATTAGATGACCATATACAAAGTTAAAAAAATAAGTGAACTCTGGTATTTCATACCATATGAAAAATTAACTCAAAATGGATCATGGTCCTAAATGTGAAAGCTAAAACGATAACCCTTCTAGAAGAAAATATAACAGGGAATCCTAGTGATCTTGTGTTTGGCAAAGATTTCTTCAATACTATATAAAGTGTGAAATGTAAAAGAAAAAAACACATTGGACTATATTGAAATAAAACAATTTGCTCTTCAAAAAAGAGTGTTACGAAATGAATAGGTATTAGTTAATAGCCACAGACTGGGGAAGCCATCTGGAAAGCATAGATCTATCAATGGACCCGAACCTAGAATGTATGAAGAACTCTTATAGTTCAATAATAAGATAAACAAGCCAATAAACAAATAAGGAGAAGATTTGATTACACACTTCATCAAAAGAAGATATATAGATAGCAAATAAGCACATGGAAAGATGCTCATCATTACTGGTTACTATGGAAATGCAAAATAAAAGCAGAAAACCATACCACTGCATACCCATAGAAGGACTAAATTTTAAAAACTTGCTATACTTTTGCCAATGGCAAGAGTTCATTCCTTTTTTGTGGCTGAATAATATTCCATCAAGGGGTGTGTGTGTGTGTGTGTGTGTGTGTGTGTGTGTGTGACATCTTCTTTATCCACTCAGCCATAGATCGACACTTGGGTTGCTTCCGTATCTTGGCTAGTGTAGATAATGCTGCAGTAAACATAGGGAAGCATGAATCCTTCAAACTAGCGTTTTTGTTTTCTTTGGATAAATACCCAGTGGTAGTGGAATCACTGAATCACCTGATACTTCCGCTTTTAAGTTTTTGAGGAACCTCCATACTCTTTCCCACAGTGGCTGCACCAGTTTGCATTCCCACCAACAATACACGAGGGGTTCCTTTCCTCCACATCCATACCATTACGTGCTGCTTTTTGTCATTTTGCTACCAGCCATTCTGACAGGTGTGACAATATCTCATTGTGGTTTTGATTTGCATTTCCTCATACGTGGACCTAGAAGGTATAATGCTAAGTGAAATAAGTCAGACAGGGAAAGACAAATACCGTATGATTTCACCTATGTGTGAAATCAAAAAAAAAAAAAAAAAAAAAAGAAAAAGAACAAACAGACTCATAAATACAGGGAACAAACTGGTGGTAGCCAGATGGGAGGGTGGGTGGGGGATGGGTGACATAGGTGAAGGGGATTAAGAGGTACAAACTTTCATTTATAAAATAAATAAGCCACTTTGGAAAACAGTTTGACAGTTTCGTGAAAAGTCAAACCAGGGGCGCCCGGGTGGCTCAGTCGGTTGAGCCTCCGACTTCGGCTCAGGTCGTGATCTCGCGGTCCGTGAGTTCGAGCCCCGCGTCGGGCTCGGTGCTGACAGCTCAGAGCCTGGAGCCTGCTTCAGGTTCTGTGTCTCCCTCTCTCTCTGCCCCTCCCCTACTCTCTCTCTCTCTCTCTCTCTCTCTCTGTCTCTCTCTCTCTCTCCAATATAAATGAACAAAAAAAACTAAACAAGGAAAAAGTCAGCTCCTCCTAGACACCTTCCTGGGACACAGGGCAGGATCTGGGGTGCCTGCCCGCGCTCTGATCGACACTCATGATCAGACTAGTCTGAACCGCGTCGTGTGGGTCACTCCCAGGACACTGAGGACAACTCATCCCACAGCCTCTGTTCACAGCATAATCCCTGGCCCCGGAAACACACTTGGAGAAGAAATAGCAAGCACAGGGGTAGGCATAGGTCTCAAACAAGGGCAGGAACAAGGCTTTCTTCTGGAAAGAGGCAGAAACAGCTGACGTTAAAGATTCAGGAGCATGAGAGCGTGACCCCCATCTCTTCCAGATGTCACCTCTCCGGCTGCTCGGAAAAGGGAACAGAGCAGTGGACAGCTAGTGTCTCCAAGTGAACCCTGGTCCTGCTTCCTCCTTCCGGCTCAGGAGTGAACTGGGGCCCAAGAAGAGGTCTTCTGGGGTAGCCATGGTCATCTCTGGCCTTCCAAGGACCCACAGGGAGAGGGTGCAGAACAGGCTAGGCCAGCATCAGCCTTCACGGTAAGGAACATCTACAAGGAGAGGCAGATGCGATTGTAATAACCTCTTGTTCGTTCCCTGAGATGCCAAACAGGGGATAAAAGTCCACGTCAATGGGTCCAAGCTTTTGACCAGAACTGAGCTGACTCATGCAGTATCTCCTCTTTTGGATGGGGTCCCTCAGTAGGTTCCAGAAAGGCTGAGTACAGCCCTGTCTGACCCTGCCCCCAGTAACCACAAGTCAGTCCTAAGCGAGCATTCCTTTCTCTCCCCCACATTCCCATCAGTCCCCAGATCAGCATCGCCAAAGGAACCCTCGTGGGAATCTGGCTCACACCACCTGCCAACACCCTTCTCGATGCCAGGAACCCAGGCTCCCAGGGCCGGGCATGTTCCAGAATGCATGCCTCTCTGGATTCAGCGCTTTGCTCTTACAGGCTGATGTTTCATAAATGCCAGAGAGGATCTTAGGTGGGCAAAACCGAACAGGAACCGGAGGCCCTTTAGACACTCCAATTCATTCATCCCAGAAGATGCGTGTGTGCCCTGCGTGGAGTCCTCCACGGCCGGAGGATGAACGAGGAGAGGCAGCCCCATCCTGCCCCCTCCCCCCCCTCGGGAGCCCAAAGCAGGTGGAGGAGACCACGGAGAGCAGAGACGAGATGAGGGCAAAGAGGGGAGGGGGTCAGGAAAGCTTCCGGAGGAGGTGAGCTAAGGCGAGGTTTTAAGAAGCGGGCTACCCTGGACAAGGCCGGACCACAGAAGGCCTGTTTCAGGAAAACATCAGGGCAGGTGAAGGCACAGACGCAGAGGAACAAGGTGTACATGTAAACAGTGTGGTGTGGGGGCGCCTGGGTGGCTCAGTCGGTTAAGCGTCCGACTCTCGGTTTCGGCTCTGGTCACGGTCTCACGATGTGTGAGTTCGAGCCCCGCATCGGGCTCTGCACTGACAGCAAGAAGCATGCTTGGGATTCAATCTCTCCCTCTACCCGCCCCCCCCCCACTCACACTGTCTCTGTCTCTTTCTCAAAATAAATAAATAAACTTAAAAAAATGTAAACAGTGTGGTGTGATGGGGGGAGGGGGCTGTGGGTTCAAGTACCCCACAGCCTAGACGAAGGACTTGGTATTCTGTCAACCGACTGCACAATTGCTGAGATGCACCTTTCTGAATAGCATATCCTATTCATCTGCCTTGGTAGGTGGTACACAGCCACGGTACAAGGTTCAAAGGGTAGAACATGAAAACTGGCTTTCTTCTTTCATTTCTGTAAGACTCTGGGGAACACCGTGAAACACGCAGATCCTGGATCTGCAGAAGAAAGAGGGAGAAACCCTTTTTGATGCATTGTTGGACTCACAGGAAGAGAGTGAAATCTCTAAAGACCAATGTCCACTCCCAAACACACACACACACACACACACACACACACACACACACACACACACACACAATAAAAAGGGAACCAGCATGCAATGAACCCAGGACAGTTGAGAACCAAGGGCAAATGGGGGAGAAGTTGCCCTGAAGGCATGTGAGAGAGTCAGTGGGCTGGCAAAATGGTGTAGATGCTGAGGCCTGTGGTCCCTAGAATTTGCAGAAACAGAATACAGGGGAGGTATGTAGGGCACGTTGAAAGAAAACAAGGACCAATTCCTAAAGATAAGCAAACAAGGGCCTGTGTGAGGAATGACCATGCAGAGCTTAAAAAGAACCAAATGGAACTTCTGGAAATGAAAGAGATAAATTTGGAAATAAGTAACTCAGTGGATGGATCAAACAAGAAATTAGACACCACAACCCGAAATGATGGTCTCAGGTCTTCCCCTTTCTTTCCTCCAATGCCAGCCCCACTCCCTTCTCCCTCCAGCTCCACGGACAGTGCTGGCTGAGCAGCGGCAGCCAGAAGAAATCTTCCACCCCAGCCGTGCTCACCTCCACCGCGTGCTGGCACCACGCCCACACACTCAGTCTCCATCCCTACTTCTAGTGATGAACTTTTCATGCCCCAACCTGAAGGCAAGTCCACCTGTGTTCCAGAACCGTCTCTCTACATCCCCTGAAGGCCACTGCTCCAGACATTCTCAGTTCCTCTCCCACACTACCCACCTTCTCTCTCCACTGGAGTATTTTCATCACCTTCTTATGACTTAACCCTAGAGGTAAGTGAATTCAACACCCAGAGCCAATTCTTTCCTTTCTTCCCTTGGCTAGCTAGTATTTTAGCTCTAGTAGCTTCTTCAAGAAAGGCTGATGTGAGCCATACTTCCTGGGTCCTCACCTATTCAGCAGTGTCTATTGCCTTTATACTTGCGGGACAGTTTGGTTAGGTATAAAATGACCTTCTTGAGCACACTGCATGGATGTCTTTCCCCTTCTAGGTTTTTCACCTAACCTGATCACCTTTCCTTGATTCCTGTTTTGTTTTTGAAATTTAGTGACTTTAATCAGGAATGCCTTACTGTTGACAAGTGTATATATTTCCCTTGAGGCATAATATTTCCTTTCATTCTGTAGACTCGGGTCTTCCTTTTATTTCTAGAAATGTTTCTCTTTTGTTTCAACTTTATTTATGTTGAGAGAGAGAGTGCATGCACACATGTGAGCACAGGAGGGGCAGAGAGAGGGAGAAACAGAATCCCAAGGAGGCTCCAAGACATCAGCACAGAGCCCAGCACAGGGCTGGAACTCATGAACTGTGAAATCATGACCTAAGCTGAAGTCAGACGCTTAACCAACTGAGCCACCCAGGAGCCCCAAGACTGGATATCTTTTTTTTTAATTTTTAAAAAAATTACATTTATTTATTTTTGAGAGACAGAATGAGACAGAGCACGAGTGGGGTAGGGGCAGAGAGAGAAGGAGACATAGAATCCAAAGCAGGCTCCAGGCTCTGAGCTGTCAGCACAGAGCCTGACACAGGGCTCGAACCCACGAACCATGAGATCATGACCTGAGCAGAAATCAGACGCTTAACTGACTGAGCCCCCCGGGCGCCCCTGGACTGGATATCATTTTAAGACCACTGAATATCAGACAGTGACAACAAGATGCTCATGTTCACTGAGCACCAAGTAAAGCTAATGTTGCAGAGACCATGAGCAGGGCATGATCTCCAAGCAGGTTTTCTACTTCTCATGAGCGATGAGGACCAATCTGTATGCAACCTTTTGCTCCGGCCAAGAAGGGGTTCACTGGGGAGCACGCTGAAGAGCTGCTGGAACAGCAAAGGTTGGAGCGTCAACAAACTGGGTGCAACCCCAGCCTTCATGATGATGGAGAGCATCTTACCGCCAACCCTCACCTACCTGCTGCTGCTGGAAACACCCCCCTCAGACAATGGCTGGGAAGATTCCATGAGATGCTCCCCATAAAAGCATCGAGCAAGGCACCTAGACCCTAGAAACTGAAAGTACCATTTGGTTCATTTTCCTCTTTCTGAGCCCTGTAGGAGCTGGAGGATGGCTCTCGCTGTTTGGGTCTTCTTTCCCTGCTATGGGCCCATCTGGTGTGGTCATTCCAACCCAGTGGCTCTTATAAGGCTGCTGTGAAGCCACTGACATCAGAATGGACTTGCTAGGGTGCCTGGGTGGCTCAGTCGGTTAAGCGGCTGACTTCGGCTCAGGTCATGATCTTGCGGTCCGTGAGTTCGAGCCCCATGTCGGGCTCTGTGCTGACAGCTCAGAGCCTGGAGCCTGTTTCAGATTCTGTGTCTCCCTCTCTCTGACCCTCCCCTGTTCATGCTGTCTCTCCCTGTCTCAAAAATAAATAAAACGTTAAAAAAAATTTTTTTTTAAAGAATGGACTTGTCAATTATTTTAAGTCACTCCTTTTTTTATTGAGTAATATTCACAATGGATCTCCGGACCCTTATGCTATCCCATCACCTCTTCCAATTCCATCATGAGAGATTTGCCCCTTTGGTGCCCAATGCCGCCTCCTACACCCCTTCTTTCCATCAGAAGTGCTCACTTTCTTTACATTTGGTTTGTCTGAATTCTTATGAGTAGCTACCATGGGGGTTTTGGGGGTGTTTTTTTTGGTTTTTTTTTGTTTTTTTTTAGTTTTTACCTAAGTTCCTGTAGTTCACATATGGTGTAATATTAGTTCCAGATGTAGAATTTGGTGATTCAGCAATTCCATACATCACCTGGTGCCCGTCACGACAGGTGCACTCCTTAATCCCCATCACCTATTTCCCCCATCGCCCGCCCTCCTCTCCTCTGGTAACCACCGGTGCATTCTCTATAGTTAGGAAGAGTCTGTTTCTTAGTTTTTTTCTCCTTTTTTTTTTTCCTCTTTGCTTGTTTGTTTTGTTTCTGAAATTCTACATATGAGTGAAATCACGTGGTATCTGTCTTTCGCAGACTTATTTTGCTTAGCATAACATTCCCGAGCTCCACCCATGTCCTTGCGAGTGGCAAGATTTCGTTCTTTTTTATGGCTGAGTAATATTCCATCGTGTATGTGTATATATACCACATCTTCTTTATCCATTCATCACTTAATTGACACTTGGACTGCTTCCATAATCTGGCCATCGTACATCATGCTGCTATAAACATCGGGGTGCATGTATCCCTTTGAATTTTTGTACTCTTTGGGTAAATACCTCGCAGTGCAATTGCTGGGTCTTGGGTAATATTTTTACAATCAGAAAAGATACCAAAATAAATAACACAACTGTGTTGCTGAAAATGCATAATGGGTTTTTGGGAGTTCAGTGGAGATTGTTTTGCATGGTGGGAGGCTAAGAATGAGAGGTGTCCTGTCACCCAACACCCTCCACGATCTGCAGACTTGTGAGCGGGATGGCCCCAGTGTGGGAATGAGACTCCTTCCATTAGAACCTCAGAGCCGCCTTTTGCCAGCTGTGTGACTTTGGTCAGGTAGCTAACATCTCCATCTCTCAGATGCCATGTGTTTGGTCAAGTGCAGACAAGAACAAGCCTGGGCTAGGACCACCGGGGTGGCTCCATCGGTTAAGCGCCTGACTCTTGATTTCAGCTCGGGTCGTGATCTCATGGTTCGTGAGTTGGAGCACCGCATCAGGCTCTGTGCTGGCAGCTTGGAGCCTGCTTGGGATTCTTGCTCTCCCTCTCTCTCCCCCTCCCCTGCCCCCTCTCTCTCTCTCAAAAGTAAATGAATGAAGCTTAAAAAAAATGAGCCTGAGCTCCTCAGGTGCCCGGGAACAGTGACCCTTTAGTCATAAAAAGGAATAAAGTATTGATTCGTGCTACAACACGGACGAGCCTTGAAATCATGTTCAGTGAAAGCCGCCAGTCACAAAAGACCACGTGTTGCACGATTCCGCGCCTATGAAATTCCAGAAGAGGCAGATGTATAGACACAGAAAGTAGGTGAGCAGTTGCCAGGGGCTGGAGGGTGGAGGCAACAGCAAACATTGGTGGGGAGTGCTCGGTGAGTCTGGGGTCTCCTCTGTGGACAATGAAAAAGGTCTGGAACAAAGAGCGATTGCTGCACATCGTGAACGTGCTTAATGCCACTGAACTGTGCATTCTCAAATAGTTAAAACGGTAAAGTTGCAGGTTGTTTTTTTTTTTTAACCTAACCTCAAGTACTTTGCCATCTAAAAAGAAGGTACAGAGGTCCATCCCCTGAGGGTCCCTGGAACACCGAGGGTGGCACGAGACTGTTCACAATGCAGATCACGGGCACACGCTTGGCTTGTACAATCAGCTTTGCTATTTAACAAACCACTTTGGCATTTAGTGGCTTGAAACAACTAATATGTGGGCCGGCTGTGCGCTTCTGGTCCGGGCTCCCTTACATGTCCATGGTCAGCCGCTGGGAGGCTGCAGGATCTCCTGGGGCCTCACCCCCTCGCATGGATGTTGGGAACCTGCTGGTTGGGGAGTCTCAGCCGGAAGGGCTGGTCTCTGCTCCACGCGGTCTCTCATCCCCAGCGCAGGGGTGAAGGGGATGCTTGGGGGGATGCCGGGGGCAGGTGCACACGTCTCTGGAGGCCAGGGCTCCAAGTACACAGCCTCCCTTCAGCCACACCCTACTGGTCAGACCAGGTCAGGTCGCCCAGATCCAGGCGTAGGGGGGTGAGGGGGGAATAGACCCCGGTTTCCGATAACAGGAGGTGCTGAGAAGCTGTGGCTCTCGGCCCTGCATCGCGCTCCTGAAACGAAGACCCCGGGTGCCCGGTTTCTGCCGCGCGTTTTCCGGACGGTGCCCAAGTCCAGGCGATCCCCGCAGACACCGTGCTTCCTCCTCTAGGTGGGCTAGAGAGGGCATGGCTCAGACAGGAGGTCAGGGTGTTCCCCTTGTGGGTCACTCAAATAACGAGCTGAAATGTAACGTCTTGCAGCCCAGGGCTCGTGGCCCTTACACCGGACACATGCATTAGAGGGGCCGTATCAAAATATCTTCCTGGGTTTTCCTTACGACTATAATTCTTTTGGCTATAGAACTACATGGGCCTGTCATCCACTTTCTTCCATCTGTGTGCAGAAACTCCTCTCTCTCAGCAGCTCTCGAGGCCTCTAGACGTTCAGCGGGGTGGGGCGGGGGTCCCCTCCAGGTGGAAGCAACAGAATGAGCAAAGACAGGGCTGGGGACAGGAGGAGCCTCTGTCCCGTGTCGCCTGGGCCCGGGGCGTACGAGGCAGACTTCTTGTCCAGAATGGTGAGTTAAGTGCCATGAGGGAGGTGACTGGACTTCCTGTCAGACTTCCTGTCTGTGGTAATAGGGAGCCACTGACGAGCGTGGAGTGCCACGGTCAGGGCCGGGTTTAGGAAAAGCCGTCTGCAGCATGGGCAGACACATGATGTTCCAAGAGCTCCCAGGTGGGACGCACCAGCCAGTAGGAGGCTGCTGACAGCGTCTGGGTGATGGAGACGCCGTGGAGGTACAGCTGACATGATCTGACAACAGCTTCAATGCGGGAGGACGGGAAAGAGTGGAGAGGGGAGGGCTGGATGACAGGGAGGGCAGGGGCGCCGCACACATGGGAAGGGGGACAGGAGAAGGCACGGGGCATTTCCAGAGAGCAGGAAACGGGGTCGGGTAAGTTCTGCTGAATGTTTCCAGGAGACACCCAGAGCATGGGGTGCTCCTGCCTTGGGCAGGGGGTCTAGGCCGGCGGGGCGGGCCCGCGGGCGGAGGGGCGTGGGGGAGCCAGGGGCGCTGCCCCGCTTTGCAATCTCGCCCGCGGCCGGCCCGAGGCCAGCCCTGCGGTCTGATGTGCCGCTGGGGTCTAAAACCCGACTTCCAAGATTGAGCAATAGCTTTTTCTCCTCCCAGATGAAAACCTGTCCAAAACCCAGGCCCAGATCCTTCCCTGCTCTCTCCTACACTTGGAGTGCTCGGCGGTTGGCTGCAGCTGCCTCACTCACAACAGATTTTACAAGGCTGGCCTCCTGCCAGGGTCCTTTTAGAAGTAAAAATAGCTGAAATAAGCCTGCTCTCCCGGAACCGTGAAAACATTTCACCATACCTCAAGCTTTCACCTACTGCCGTGTCATCCTATACCCCCATTAGCGGACTCACTCCTGTGACACCAGGCCGTGGGACCCTGAGGGGCCGTTCTGAGGCCCGTGCAACTTAGGGCTCAGCTTTAAATGGGGGGGGGAGGGGTTCAGCTGGACACAGGCCGTCGCCCTCTTGGTCATTGCTGAAGTGCGCCTAACCACGCAAGACCCGCCGTTCGTGAAAAAGAAATGCTTTGTCTTCTTAATGGCACCTGCTGGGGCACGCCATGCCCGGGTATTACATTCCGGGCATGATTTACCCCTTCCAGTATTAGGGTCCTGGGCTTTGGGAATGTGCTCTCAGGTCAGTGACAAAAATATCTCTTAAGATTTTTTAGCTAATGGTGCATTTGCGAGGTCATTCAAGGCAAAGACCAGAAGGATTAAAAGATCTGACTCCTTCCTGAGGTCCTTAGTTGTAAAGGACCAAAGAAGACGTAAAACAAAGATTTATTCAGTTTCAGCCGGACAGCTCAATGGCACAGCCCCGTAAGAACCAGGAAAAAAGAAACATCTGGCCAGAAAAGCGCACTTGTTTACGAAAAAAAAAAAAAAAAAAAAAAAAAGGTTTAAGAGTCTTCTCCAGTTTTACCAAGTTCTTGGACGAAAATTAGGCTGATCATGAAAAACAATGTGGAACCTTGGGAGCACGGAGGCAATACAGGCAGGAGAAAGAACATCTTGTTTCTTCCTCGTCCAGCTGCCTCGGACCCCGGCCCCCTCCCGAGCGCCCCCAGGGAGAAGCCCCACCCTGGTAGGTAGCCCTGGGGAGCACGCAGCTGCGGTGCTCCCCACACAGGTGGCCGGCTCCTCTCCGAGGCCAAACCCTTGTGTGGGGGAGGGCGGGCTCTGAACGGATGCTCACGGAGGGCGACGGCCGTGTTTTGCTGCCCCCGATGACCAAGCGCCCGTCTTCCGAGCTCCACGCACACCGCCCCGGTGCCGCTGGCACCTAGCTTGTGACAACCACTTACGCGGCGTGCTGGGAGGGGGGTGCGCCTTTGGAGCTGTGGACAATGGCCGTTTTGTAAGGAAGGAAGCCTGAACTGGCAACGTGGCCCCAGGCCCAGGCTGGGAAACTCAGCTTCTTTTCCAGGCCTGCCGTTGACTCAGCAGGGCTCTGAGGCCAAGCCCTGCTCTAGGGTCGGCCCAGCCCCCTCCTGACGTGCCCGGTAGCCTACGGATGAATGGCAGTCGCAGGACGGCGGCCCCTTCGGCTCTCCCTGGGATGCCAATGGGACAGACGGGTTAATACCGGAAGACGCTTTGAACTTCTTGGCCCAAAGCGGTCTGGAGCGCGGTAATTAACAAATCTTACCACGGAGGTGGATTAAGGTCAGAAGTTCCTTGGGGGCCTGGGGAATAGAGCTGGCTCGTGGCTGGATCTCTGGAGCCCAGGCCGTTTGCAGCCCTGCGCAGGGGCAGCAACGGTGTGGGACAGGGCTGGGTCCCCGGGCCAGGCCACTTGGGTCAGCAGCTCAGGCTCACCTGTTACAAAAGTGGCTGGCCTTGGAAAAGCTCACAGTACTGGAGAAACACACATACACACACACACACACACACACACACACACACACACGCACACACACACACTATCACCATGAAAGTAAAGGCCAGAGAAGAAATAGAATCCTACTGCCAAAGCCAGCCCGACGGCCACCTGGCTAATGGAAGCTTCATGTTGTGGGAATCAGAGATAGAGCTTCTCACGGTAGTCGGTAAGGAAGATGCTGATGAGACACCTAACCAGGTAAGGCTGCCCCACTGCCATCTACCGAGGGGGCCTAGAAGTCTCTGACAAACCCTGAGCGACCCAGACCTGAGTTCCCACATCCCTCTGGAAAGAGGACGTTCCTGGAAACCTTGCACGGCAGATGCCAGTTTGAGAAGAGCATGAAACGAAGCTGTGACTCTCGTCACGGTGGCTCATTCTCCTTGTCTATCAAATGGGGCACCGGACCGGCCGTCGTCTGACTTTCCAGTCCCTTACACACACGGTGGGTGGTCTGTGGACACTTCTGCTGCCCTCCCGAGCCCCTGGGAGACACTGAGGAACTTGAGTCCCCACACACTGCCAGCCCCGAGGCTGTCAACCACCGCAAATGACCAGACTTTGGCACGACGTGAGCTCATCTCCGGCCAGGTCAATGCAGCATTCTGTACTGTTCCTTCCCGCCCATCTGCCCATCCGAGTGTTCCCATGGCACCGCAAAATTCCACCCTGGGGCCACGAACTTCTGTCACAGGGACACGGAGGTGACGCTCCCGGCTCCTGAGCGCCCCCGTGTATTTGAATCCACGTGCTGGCCCGATGGCGGGCCCGTGGCGCCCTCGCTCTCTGTGCCGGCTCCGCACTAAGCCTTCTTGGGTCTCCAAGTCTCTTTGGCCCTGTGCTCCCCAGGAAGTCCTCCCACATCAACCTCAGCTAGCCCTCCCATTGGTGAACCCCTCCCAAATCTCCTGAGCGTTCGAAACACATTTTTAAGCAGGGATCTGATCTTCGGGCTCACAAAGTCCATTCTCCCCAGTAGGGCACCCCGCCCCCTCCCAGGGGCCCTGAGAGTCTCCTGTCCCTGCCCCAACAGCAGTGTGCTCACACGCATGGAGAGGACTCACAAAAGCACAGAACAAAGTAGAATTTGTTCTGCTTGCCTCTGTTCGTCGTACCCCTTCTGAGGCTAAAAGCACAGCGCGCCCGGGAGGAGCTGAAACCACTGAGGTCTCCAGAGCACCGTCCCTCCCACAGCCCACAAGCACCGCGGCCGGCTCGGTGATGACCACCTAAGCCCAAGGGTAGCAGCCTCTACATCCGCCCTCCCTCCCCACCTCATCTCACCCATCACAGCCCCATCCTCGTGGCCGCCAGGCCAGCTCCCTCTGCTCCTGTAATTCCCAGGCCACCTCGCCCTTTCCATCACCCAGGGGGATCCTTCCTTCCACCCCCCACTCTCCCATCAGGAGGACGGCAAAGCCTCTGGTCTTCCAATCCCCCAAGAGACCCCGCCCACCAGCGCCGAGCGGTCCTTCTCGAATGCTTTCTCGGCATCCCCTAGCACGGTGCCCGAGCCGGGGTCAGAGCGCAGCACAGCGTGGTCAGTATGGACCACGTGGGCGCATCTGCTGAGTGGATCGTAGCCCTTCCTCTTCTTAGACGCCACGGCTCCTCCGTTGCCCTGAGGATGTGGTCATCCGGGTGGCTTCAGAAGCTGTCGGTAACCTGGCAGCTGTCCCCCCGACCAGTCCTCGACCCAGACCCTATGTGTCTCAGCCACCCCGGACTCTTAACTTCGAGCACCACTCTCTGCTTCCAGGCTGTGTTCATACAGCTCCTTCTGCCCTCGCCTCCCCTGTCACTGTCCCGTCATCCCTCACCCCCCAGGGGTCCCTTCTCTCCGGCAGCTTTGCCGACCTCCGTGGAAGGGCCCTCCCCCGCCCTTGCTCCCACAAGGGTCCCCGCCAGCCTTGGCCGAGCCAGGCCCACGGCCGCGGTGGTTAGGTCGAGGTCCACAGTCTGTATCTGCCGGCCTTTCTAGAACGTGCATGCGTCTCGATCCCCGGCGTGTCTTTCCCCCCCCATGCCACACCAGGACACGACCACACCCGAGGGCCCCTCTTAGCTGAGGCTAGGCCTCGGTCTCCGTGTGCCAGCCGAGCGTGCTGCCGCGGCTGGTTCCAGGCCCAGGACAACCTTGCCTTCAAAAATTGCCTTGTTGGGGCGCCTGGGAGGCTCAGTCGGTTGAGCGTCCGACTCTTGATTTCGGCTCGGGTCATGATCCCTGGGTCCTGGGATCGAGCCCCGAGCTGGGTGCTGCGCTGAGATTGGAGCCTGCTTGGGATTATCTCTGTCCCCTGTCTCTCTCTCTGCCCTTCCCCTGCTCTCTCTCTCTCTCTCTCTCTCTCTCTCTCTAAAAATAAATAAATAATAAACTAATAAAAAAAATTTGAACTGCTTTGTTTGTGTGCGTGGAAAGCCAGTGTTCTCCGGTTATCTCAGAATCGTTTCTGTCTCACTGGAGAGTTACTGCTCTCACACGGAGAGGCCGGAGAGCGCTGGGGTGGCCCACACGCCAGCCAAACGGCCCTGCCCTTTGAACCACTTCTGTTCCAGAGCAGCCTCGCACGCCGGGCCCAGGTGTGCCAAAGCTCTGCGCTAGCAACACGATGCTTTTGTAAAGTCACAGAAAGCCAAGGAAGCCCGGCTCCCACCCGGGGCCCCCGCCGGGCGCGGCCGGACCCTCTGATTCAGGCGAGTGGGACGGGGCCGCCTCGCGGGAGACTCTTCTCGCCCATCTGTGTGTCCTCACGTCGTCTCCGGATGCATCTGCCGTGGCACCAAGGGAGGAGACGGCCGTAAATCATCTGCCCCCACGGTCCCTAGGAAAATATTAAAAGCGCTCAGCATAGGTGTGGTTTTGGCTCGAGGGCAGGAGGGCCAGCCCGAGGTCCCGCAGCCCTGGGAGCAGGAGTCTCACGGTGCTGTACCGGTGGCATCCCCGAAGGCTCCCCCCTCCATAAATCGCCCCGGGCCCTGGCGTCCTGACCGGGAGTTTCCGGCTCCTGCTCACCCCAGGGCGAGGGGGTGCTGTCGGCCGCTCCCATCCGACGCCACGGGCTCGGGCCTCGGCTTAACCTTGCCTGACCCCGCAGAGGCCCCCACGCTCAGCGTCCCACACACCACACGCAGCCACAGGATTACACAACACCATCCCGAAGCTGCAGGGAACACCCTGTACAGGCGAGGCCCAGCCCCTCGGCCTGCAGAAGACAAATAGGAAGGAGGAAGGGACCCGGGCGCTGCAACGGGCGTATCCCATCACAGCCCGACCTCCGCCACTCGTCACCCGTCACTCGAGGACCGGCCACCTCCCTCAGCCCCAGCGGCCGCCTCCGCAGAATGGGCGCAAGCGGCCCACGGGGTGCGGCGCGGGCTCCGTGTACCCCGAGACCCCCAGGTCTCATCAGACCCCATCAGGATGCGGCGGTTGGCGGGACGAGACGAGAAGGATGAGGGCTCGCGGCGTGGATTTCGCTGGGCTCCCGCCTGGGATAAGCAGCCGGCAGAGAACGGGCTGTTAAAATCTTTCCTTTCATGTCCGGCCAGGAATACGGCTCCTCGGAGCAGAGGGCTGCGTCCAGGCTCCGCAGCAGGGCTCGGGGGCCAGCTGTCCCAGAATGACTCTGGCCTTGGCTGGCGAAAGTCTCTGCCAGGAGAAATGGTGAAAGTGGCATATAAACAAGGAGACTTCCCGCAAACACAGGCCTGAGCTACCAGATCCTCGAGTTGCTCTGCCTGCCTCCCTGGCCTTTGAAGCCGCCGGGAGGGAAGGCCGGGACCTGGGGGCCTGTTCCGACAGCACCCGCCTCTCGGAGGCCACAGGGGACAGGCGGGACGGAGCCGCCCCCTGTGACACGCCCTGCAAGCCACGTGTCTCTCTGCAAGACGGGGACTTCCCCAACGGCACCTATCTCTTAGGTCCCAGCCCTGTTCACCCCCAGACAGCCAAGGACAATGGAAGTGCAGAGGAATTCTGGAGCCAGAACAGCCGGCCTATGACCCCCAGCGCTGGCCTGGTTGCTGGGTGACACGGGGCACACACAGCTGTCTCAGGTAGCAGGGAGCGCGGGGAGTGAATTAAAGAACAGATCCCGGGGGCGCCTGGGTGGCTCAGTCGGCTGAGCAACCGACTTCGGCTCAGGTCACGATCTCACACTCCGTGAGTTCGAGCCCCGCATCGGGCTCTGTGCTGACAGCTCGGAGCCTGGAGCCTGCTTCGGATTCTGTGTCTCCCTCTCTCTCTGCCCCTCCCCTGCTCATGCCCTGTCTCTCTCTGTCTCAAAAATAAATAAAAACATTATAAAAAGAAAAAAGAGCAGATCCCGTATGATCCCCTATGTAAGAGTTTCCTGGAGGAGTCAGACTCGGAGAGACAGGGACAGAGGCCTCCAGGGGCTGGGGCGGGGGGTGGGGGGGTGGGCAGGGGTGGATGGGGACAGTTTCAGTGTGGGGAGATGGAAAGTTCTGGAGGTGGGTGGTGCTGACGGCCGCACAAAAGCGGGAACGTGCTTTGAGCCCCTGAACCGTGCACTGAAAAACGGTTAGGATGGCGAATTTTATGTCACGGGTATTTTACCACAACAAAACGATTTTCTGAAAACACGTTCAGGGGCAGTGCCACCCCGGGGGCCCAGCGGCGCGGGCGTGCTGAGACGGCCTTCCAAGGGGGAGGGGAAGCTGGCACACCTGACCTCCTACGACACCGTGTGCGCTTCCTCGGAGTTTGGAGAAAACAGTCCCCGCGTGGGTCACTCCAACCCGTTCACCAGGTCACCCAAAAAGCGGGTCACCCAAAAACGAGAGGGGGATGGGCAGTTAGTGTCCTACGTGAACGCAAGGTCTCAGTTTGGGAAGTTGGACACGTCCTAGGGACGGACGGCAGTGCTGTTACTCACGACCACTAAACCGGGCATTTAGTATATGTGCTGCCGAAGCGAGCACTAAACCGGGCATTTAGAAATAGTTACAACGGGGCGCCTGGCGGGGCTCAGTCAGTTGGGCGTCTGACTCTTGGTTTCGGCTCGGGTCGTGATCTCCCGGTGAGTGGATTCGAGCCCCACGTCGGGCTCTGTGTTGACAGTGTGGAGCCTGCTTGGGATTCTCTCTCTCTGTAACCCCCCCCCCCCCCGCCCTGTCTCAAAATAAATGCATAAACTTAAAAAGGAGAAATAGTTAAGAAAGGATGGAATGTATAATTTTCAGCATACACACAAATACGACAGTGCCCGCATAATCCAGTTCATGATGTATTATAAACTGGGTAGAAGTCGCATAAACCTGCCTAAAGTTTTAAAAGCAACAAAAACAATAATGAGCAAAGATGGGAGTGGGCGGGCGGGTCAGCAGACGAGTCAGCAGAGCAGAGCAACCCCTGAAATCGGTGTGTTGCCTCTGGAGCTCAGGGGCAACTCAGACGAAGACCCAGAAACAGGAGGCAGCGGAGCTGAGCTGAGCCGGCGGGTGCTGGGGGCGCTGGCTTTTCCTTCTCGTTCCTTCCTCAACTGTTTGGTCGTCACCAGCTCACGTACGGACGTTACCATGTCGATAACTGGAAACAGCTGGGACCTGACCCTCCGTGAATCCGGCTAAAACTCTCTCAAATGTAGATTTAAAATCTTGGCGTTGAAGACCCTTCCGGGCACTCCCAGCCTGGGCTTTTCCTGCGTCCGAGTGTTCGTACGATCCCGACCTGCGCGGCACGTGGGCAGCACAAGTGGTTCCTTATCCACCCGGGCGCCCCGTGTGGCCACGATGCGTGCCCTCCCTGCCACCGTCCGCACCATCCCCTCCATGGGGCCAGCTGACGGCAGAGGGACGGACGCAGGAGGACGCTCTGCACCTGCAGGGAAGAGGCAGAGTGGAAGTGATGGCCAGAGGCAGGCGTGGAGGGGCGAGGGGAGAGAGGAGGGTCCCGGGAGCTGGCCGAAAGAGAGGCCGGCCGCTTGAATGCTCCGAGGACGCCCCCTGTCCGGCCCCTCCTCCCTCCTCCACCCCCTCCACCCCCCACCATCTCTTGCTCCCCCAACACACTCCTGGACCACGGGCAACGAATACCGACGGGCCACCGAGGGCGGTGGCTGCCACGGTGCTTCGGAAACTGAACGCTGAACATCATCACCATTAGAAGGAAGGGGCTGTTCTGCTCCTGTGGGGCACGGGGGCGCGTGTTCACCTAGGGTCAGTGCCATGCTCTGCCCCGGGCACCGTGTATACCCCGGGCGGCTTTTCAGACGTTGCTCACGAGCGTCAGTTTCTGTGCCGGTCTCCGTGGGGCAGTTTACTTTCCACTTGTGGCTGGATGCTTCCAGCAGCCTCTCTGAACTCTTGGGTTCCAGGGCAGACGCCCAGGCACAGTACTGGGCACCAAGAGGCACAGACTCCCTGGGAACCCTGGACGTGAGGAGCAGACACAGGGGCCCACGGGCTCAACCGGGCACAGAGAGGGAAGTGCTGACAGCCCCCACGTGACAATACGCACAGGAACGAGGACCGCGGACCAGGCGGGCAGGACTCCAGAGTCCACTGTGGCCGCCTCTTTAAGAACACGCTGTTGGTGTTAAATTTCCCTTTCCCGTCTCCCTGAGCCAAATGACTTGCGCCGCGGGAATGAATGGGATGCGGACACGGGTGGCCCTTCAGAAGACACGCTCGTCAGCGAAGAGTCCATCCCAAGTTGGCAAATTACGTCTTCCTGGTGACTTAACCTAATGACCAAAACCTCACAAATCAAACTTCTCCAAAAAATACAACTTAACAAGCTACAGCCCAAGGACCGAATCCAACCAGATGCCTGGTCTTGTAAATAAAGTTTTATTGACACGCGGCCACATCCATTTCTTGGCATATTGTCTCTGGCGGCTTTCACACTGCGTTGGTACAGTTGGCATGTTGACTGTGACAGTGCCTTGGTCTGAAGGGTTGTGTCCCCCGACCATTCGTGTGTTGAAATCCTACCCACCCCCCAGAGTGATGGTATTTGGATGTGGGCCCTTGGGAAGCGATTAGGACATGAGGGCAGAGCCATCATGATTGGGATTACTGCCCTTATAAAAAGAAAGCCCAGAACGTTCCTTTACCCCTGCTGCCAGGGGAGGCCACAGTGAAAAGATGGCCATCGATGAACCAGAAAGTGGGCTCTCATCAGACATCAAATCTGCCAGGATCTTGACCTCAGATTTCCAGCCTCCGCAACTGGGAGCAAATTCTCCTGTTCATAAGTCTGGCTAAGACAGACCCCCAGAGCCAAAGATACTTACCGACCATCTGGGCCTTACAGAGAAAGTGTGCTGGCCCTGTTCCACGGGCTCTGCCCCCCAACACCGCATGACCCCTCTGTGTCCTGACTCAGCACAGCACCCAGAGCGGGAGGTCCTCACCGGATTCTTGTCAACCTGGTGTAGACACCTGCCGCAAACGTGCACCAAAGCCTTCGACACCACTCACTTAGACCCGCGTGTGACCCTGGCATATCCCCACGTGACTTCTCAGGGTGGAGCTCGCCCAGAGGAGGGGGTAAGGCCCACAAGCTTTCCTTCCGGAGCACCCCTTTGGAGAAAATCATGCCATCTCATGTGTATGCAAAAAAGAAGATTCTGAAAACGTATTTCCAGTTCGCTACAAGTAGAGGGGAAAGCTATGATTCGGGAATGATTCTGGGATTGCCCAGAACCGAAAGGGTAAAGCAGACGCCTGAAAACGGACTAGCCACTTCTACCCACTGAGTCACGGCAGCAGCAAGGTCACAGACGGCGTGGCCAAGATAAGTGGGTAAGGTGTTCCAGAGATGGCCGACCTCCCTTGTCCTCCCTGTTCCACCTCAGAAGCACATGGGGAACAGTCCCCGCTGCTCAGGAGCTCAGCCACACTGCCCTGAATTGGGGGTCTCACTGATCCCTGAGCCCCCGCCGCCTGGTTAATTTTTCTTGCCTTTAAATCTTTGCATTGATGGTTGGTTTCTGGGTTCCTTCAACCTACCTACCATTGGTCTAAGGTAACAGAGGCTAAGCCACATCTGGAGTTCAGTTAGTGGTTCGTGCCGCCCTGTTCCATCAGTGAGCGGCTCTGTCTTTGTGTGCCCAGCCTGCATGGGCGGTGGGAGGGACCAGGGCTCTAATGTCCGTGTCCCCCCGGCCCTACTATACCCGGAGACCCCTCCTTCTCCTCAGCCCCTGCAGCTCCGTATCTCATTCTTCAATCACCCGTGCAGCAAACGTCTGTGAGCCCTTTGCATGGGGGTGGGAAAAGCCCAGCCCCCCCCCCATTCCTGCCTCGAAGGAACCGTCAGCCTAACGGGGAGATAAGGACCCAGGGGGAGAAACCAAAATGACCTTAGCGGCCAAGACCGCCCGGCTGGTGCTCACTAAGTAGTCGGTCAATAAATACGCAAGTAAAAGGCACACTTCCACTGTCGGTGGGAAGGTAAATCGGTGCAGCCGCTGTGGAAAATACTACGGAGGCTCCTTAAAAAATTAAAAATCGAGGGGCGCCTGGGTGGCGCAGTCGGTTAAGCGTCCGACTTCAGCCAGGTCACGATCTCGCGGTCCGGGAGTTCGAGCCCCGCGTCGGGCTCTGGGCTGATGGCTCAGAGCCTGGAGCCTGTTTCCGATTCTGTGTCTCCCTCTCTCTCTGCCCCTCCCCCGTTCATGCTCTGTCTCTCTCTGTCCCAAAAATAAATAAACGTTGAAAAAAAAAAATTTTTTTTTAAAAAATTAAAAATCTAAAATCCATAGGATCCAGGGGTTGCACAACTGGGTATTTACCCAAAGAAAACAAAAATGCTAATTTGAAAAGTTATAAGCCCCCCTGTGCTTACCGCGGCATTATTTACGACAGCCAGGATACGGAAGCAGCCCCGGTGTCCCCTGATGGATGAAGGGACAAAAATGCTGCGGCATATCCATAAAATGGGGTACCACTCAGCCATAAAAAAAGATGAGATCTTGCCGTTTGTGACAATATGGACGGACCTAGAGGGTACTGTGCTGAGGGAAAGAAGTCAGACAAATATTGCATGATTTCACTCACGTGTGGAGCCTACAAAACAAGACAAACGAATAAGCAAAGCAGAAACAGAGAACAAACCGATGGCTGCCGGGGAGAGGATGCGGGGGGGGGGGGATGGGCAAAACGGGTGAAGGGGGACAGGAAGGTACAGGCCCCCAGGTGTCGAATGACTAAGTCGCAGGAAGAATCCTGGGGGACTTTCTGAGGAAAGAAATTAATACTGAGAATTGCCACACAGCTCCCGCGACGGCTGGTGCGCACGGGCAGCCTGGCGAAAGTGAAGTGAAAACCTCTAGAAGCCTCTGCGTGTTACAGAGGCAGCTCGGCAGAGGGAAAAAGCGCTTGCCATTTTCCAGGGCGTGAGGGTACCAGATTTAGCACGTAAATCTGGGTGCCACAGTCGGCCAAGTGTCCCACTCTTGATTTTGGCTCAGGGCACGATCTTGCAGCTGTGGGATCCGGCCCCACATCAGACTCTGCACTGGAGCCTGCTTAGGACTCTCTCTGCCTCTCCCTCTGCCCCCTCCGCCGCTCACAGTCGCTCTCTCTCTTTCTCTTAAAAAAAAAAAAAAGTGCCAAAAATGTCCTGTTTGGGATATACTTATCCTAAACAATTATTGGTTGTTTATCTGAAATTCAAATGTAACCGGGCATCTTGTATTTTTCCTGGCACCCCTACCTGGGCCCCGTGCTGAGTGGGAACAGCAATCTGATGCCCGTGGGAGGGAGAACGCACCCTCGGCTGGGCTGACGGGGCTCTGGGACAGAACACTCAGCTGTCACAGCTGTGGCCCCCAGGGCCAGCGGTCCTCAGCCTAGCGAGGCTACCTGCTCCCTCCCACAGAGCACAGGCAGCCTGACTGCCCGCAACATGCAGCCTCCGAAGTACGGCTCAGAAAAGAGAAAGACAAGGTTGCCCCAGGTAAGATGGGGAAAACGATGCTTTCGCACAGAACACGTCACACAAATAGAGAGACTGGACTGGGCTGCCCCATCACACATGGTAAAGAGAATGAAAGAATGGGGGCACCTGGGTGGCTCAGTAGGTTGAGTGTCCGACTTCAAATCAGGTCACGATCTCACGGTTTGTGGGTTCGAGCCCCACGTCGGGCTCTGTGCTGACAGCTCAGAGCCTGGAGCCTGCTTCCGATTCTGTGTCCCCCTCCTCTCTCTGCCCCTCCCCTGATTTGCTCTCTGTCTGTCTCTCTCTCTTTCTCAAAATAAATAAACATTAAAAAAACTTTTTAAAAGAAGGAAAGAATGGCCTGGAAGGGAAGCCCATGCTCCGGGGCTCCTCAGGACTGGGAGAGGGTTTGCTGGGTCAGCACCAGAGACTGACGCCTCCCCCTGCCCTTCTCCTCGTCAGGTGTCAGTCCCACGTACACCTTTGGCATTGCTGTCTGGTCGAGAAGAGCCCAAGCCGACAACAAAAGCAGGTGGACAAAGGAGGAATCACAGAGCAGGGTGCCGACCACTCGCCCATCTCGCGTGGCGGGGAGCCGAGAGAGGCTACAAAACCTTAAAACCTAACGACTCGTCTGCGTAATGGTTTGTAAGGTCGTTTTCCTTGGCCTCTGTCGGGTCTTTAAAGATGTCTCTTGTGGTGAGGGGATTAGTCCCAAGTTCAGCATTTACTCCTCTTCTGTTTTTAAACTCAAATAAAACTTCGATTTCGTATTTTTAATCCCGTAAAATATGACGCTACTTTTGTAGAAATAATTTCGTCTTGTCTATCTCTCTATTCTTCTTCGTTTTTATTTATCACTAGAGAGGAGTCTGGCAGAACGTTCACCAAATGTTAACCCTATTTGTTTCTGGGCAGTGGGCAGTTTGTTGGCTTTCTGTTTGCACATCTCTGTATTGCTTCAGTTTTTATAATGGCATGTAAAACGTTTATAAAAGCGATAAAGCCATTCCTTTAAAATGATAATTATAATGACACTTAGCGTAGCTCAGATTTCTAAGCGCTTTATATGTATAAGTCCTT
Organism: Prionailurus viverrinus; assembly: GCF_022837055.1. Lineage (NCBI taxonomy): Eukaryota > Metazoa > Chordata > Mammalia > Carnivora > Felidae > Prionailurus > Prionailurus viverrinus. The sequence goes on from NC_062566.1 coordinate 139,163,015, forward strand.
TATAAGTCATAAGAAGGTGAATTATTTTTACTGTTATTCCTATTATATCTATTTTATTTTTTTAATGTTTATTTTTGACAGAGAGAGAGAGAGACAGAGCATGAGTGGGGAAGGGGCAGAGAGAGAGAGAGGGAGACACAGAATCGGAAACAGGCTCCAGGCTCCGAGCTCTCAGCACAGAACCCGACGCGGGGCTTGAACTCACGGACCACGAGATCATGACCTGAGCCGAAGTCAGATGCTCAACCGACTGAGCCACCCAGGCGCCCCTGTATCTCTTTTACAATAAAGAAAATGAGACGATTATTTACATGGAGTCTCAAAAGAATCTACATATATATCACTAGGCTAATCACTTTAGCAAGGGGCTGGCTGTACACTTTTTTACACTATCAGCAAATACTTGGGAGTCCATTAGTAAAAAGCCAGACGCCCTTCATAATGGCAACCAAAATCAAAGGTATCCTGAAATGAATTTAATCGGAAATGGGTATAGTCTGTATGCTTTAAGCTCCATTGAACTCTAGAGGTATTGAACTCTATTAAAAATGTATCAAAGACTAAGTAAATGGAGAGATAGCACATGTTCATGGATAGGAACAGTCAATATCACAGAGATGTCCGTCTCTCCTGAAAGGAGGGCTCCAGTTCAAATGCCCAAATTAAAAAAAAAAAATTCTTTTCATTATAACTGGGTTTTTCATGGAATTGAAAATGGATTATAAAATATTTATATTTATATTTATATTATATATCGAGAATATTTCAGGCACTTTTAGAGAAGAGTTAAGTTAGAAACTTGTCCTCATATGAAGGCTTCTTTGTAAAGTTAGGGCAGATAAGATAGTGTGATACTGCTCTGGAGATGGGCAAGACGGCCACCAAAACAGAACAGAGGGCCTCAAAATAAATCCACCCATATGTGACACTTTAACGTATGGCAGAGGTTGCACAGAAGGTCAGTGAAGACAGAAGGGACCATTTAGCAAATGGTTCCGGTATTAACAGCTACTCATATGGGGGAAAACAAGAATTAGATCTCTGTCTCAAACCATGAACAAAATCACTTCTAAATGAATTAAAGTCTTAAATGTGGAAAACAAAGCAAGAACTGTTAGAAGAAAATATAAGACAATATATTTTTATCTTGGTATACGACACACAAAAAAAGTGTTAAACGTAACATAAAAGATTAATCCATTTTATTTCAATTACTAACATTCATCAAAAGCCGCCGGAAAACAGTGAAAAGAAAAACCTCTGGGATATAATGTTTGAAACACATGTAAAAAATAAATGATTAGCACCCAAAATATATAAGGAACTCCAAAAGGGAAGGAATCAAATTTTAAAAATGAATAAAGTACATAAATAGGGATTCTACAGAATACATGTGTATTGGGATGAATGTGTATACATAGGTATGTGGACTCGTTTCCTCAGTAACCAGAAAAATATAAATTAAGGTCATCAATAAGCTATTACTTTACACTTTATTGGCAAAAATTAAGTCTGGCTACACCAAGTGTTGGGGAGTATACAGATAAACAGAGTGTGAATAGACACAAACACTTTGGAAAACAATGTGCCATTCTTTGTGAAGTTGAACGTTCACGCATTTAATGGCCCAACAATCCCCACCCCTCGGTACATCCATGAGAGAACCTAACCCAAACATCCCATACAATGGAACAGTATGTAGCCACGGAGACAAATAAACTATAGCCACATGTAGCAATATAACATTTTTATTGAGTCCAAAAGCAAATAAAATTAAACAGTATATGGTTAGGCAGAAACACATGAGTGAGGGTTTTTTTTTTTTTAAGTGTATTTCTTTATTTTGAGAGAGAGAGGGAGAGGCAGGGAGGGGCAGGGAGAGAGAGAATCCCAACCCGGGGAGAATCACCCACCCAGGGCTCGAACTCACAAACCGTGAGATCATGACCTGAGCCGAAACCAAGAGTCGGACACTTAACTGACAGAGCCACCCAGGCGCCCCTGAGTGAGATTTTCTTTCTTTCTTTTCTTTTTTTAAAGTAAGAGTATAAGGAACTGATTGAGGGTGGTGGTTATCTCTGAGGGAGGCAGGGAGGAAAACAGATGGATGCAAATTACGGGGTCATGGGTGGTTGGTCACTACACTTTAGACCTAAATATATGTCTATATAGTCTTTCGTAGGATTTCTGTATTTTAAGAGATGATAAAGAAAAAAGTAATGAGCAACGTGGATGGAACTGGAGGGTATTATGCTGAGTGAAATAAGTCAGGCAGAGAAAGACAGATACCGTATGTTTTCACTCATAGGTGGATCCTGAGAAACTTAACAGAAGACCATGGCGGGGGGTGGGGGGGAGTTACAGAGAGCGAGGGAGCAAACCATAAGAGACTCTTAAAATACAAACTGAGGGTTGATGGGGAGTGGGGGAGAGGGGAAAGTGGGGGATGGGCATGGAGGAGGGCACCTGTTGGGATGAGCACTGGGTGTTGCAATTTGACAATAAATTATATTTAATATTTAAAAAAAAAAGAAAAGAAAAAAAGTGATGAAAAAGAAACCAAGGCACAGAGAGTTTACATAATGGTTCAGGGTCACGGACAGAAGAGGGGGCAGAGCAGGGATTCAAAGGTTTCCGGCTGCCGCACCCCCCTCCACACCATTCCATACACTTAGCGAGCTTCTCAAAGGAGAAAGGGCCGTTTGGTGGAAAGAAAGGGGAAATTATATGGCTGACAAGCATCTTCTCATTTAATAACAACAGGCCAAGCTAGCAGAACTGAAGAGGAAAGTGAACAGAGAAAATAAAAGTGCGAGGTACCCTAAGACGTCCCAGGGCCCGTGATGCCTAGAAAGTGCAATCCGCGAGTCACTGGCCCGTTAGCTTTGTAGGGAGAGTCGCGATTTCTCTAAATATTTAGTCACCAACTCCTGAAGCGTCCCTTCAGAAGAACACCGAGCCCTGGCAGCCGGAAACAAGACGACACGCCCGGACCCCCAGGATCCCCGGCGGGGTCCAACAGGGATTTTGGAAAGCCTGGGTCAGACACTGTGCAGGTCTACACGCCCAGAAAGCCTTCGTTCCATGTAAGCCCCGTATCTAGGACTGGAATTCTGTATCCACAGCGCTCGGTTCCTTCATTTGAAAGGCACTTTTCTTTTCCTTGCAAAATCTGATTATCCCAGTAACATATGTTTCCACAGAAAATATGAAAAACACAGATAAGTACAAAGAAGAAGGAAGTGGAGAGCACGCACCGTTCCCACTCATAAAAATCACAGCTGTATCAATTGGTGCCTTTCTCTCTGATCCTTTTTTCTACGAACATGTAAGCCTGCATTGATGTGTGTGTTTGTACTTAAGATTTTTCTACTTAACTGAGATTTTATTGTATATACAGTCCCTAAGTACTTTTGACTGACTAAAGAAACCACTGACCCTCCCTCTCATTTCAAAGAGAATGCTTTTTGCTTTTCCCTTCTGAGCCTCTGACCACAACAGCTATCCCCTGGCTTGCACTTGAGTGGTATTGGCTCCGTGAAGGCCTTTGGGACGTCCCCCGTTTCTTTAATTTATCGCAGCGCTTCAGATGAGAGACCATCCTCAGTCAAGTACAAACCAGATGAGCTCCCCCAGGACATTGTCACTGGCACCACCGACAGGGGAGAATTACAATGACAAAATCGGCAATTTGCATGTGTATAGTCGGTTGAGCTCCGCGACCCTCTTTCCTGTAGAAACGTAAGCATGATGTGGAAAGGGGAAGGCAAGGAGGTACAGATATTAATCGACTGTCCTCTTGAGTTGGGCTGCCAGAAATTAAATCCCAGGCTTGAAATTCTGTACACCCACGTCTCCTCGCCAATAAACAGACGACAGTAAAAGCGCCTGACTCGTGTGGTTTTGCGATGACAGTGGAAAGGACCTGACACGCACAAATCACTTAACGCCGCTCCTGGCCTCTAATGAGTACTGAATAGATGTTGCCATGATTAGTGCCATGGTCGTGATGGTGGCAATGGTGATGATGATGATGATGATGGCGACAATGATGACACAAGAATTTTCTGTGACACGCTGGGGATTAAAGGGATCGATCACGTACAATACAACGGACTCCTTCCAAGTCTCCCCATGAGTCTGGACAAAGGCATACACTCAAGTAACTGGGTGCAGAATATTTCTATCACCCTGAGAAGTTTCCTTAGACCCGCTTTCAGCCAACTGGTCTTCTCCCCTGGCAATGAGAGCCCCAGGCAGCAAGTGTATTTACATTTCTCGTTCTACATTAGATCTTTTACAGAGATTCACGCAAGGAATTCCATGTTCTCCTCACTGCTGGCTTATTAGCTACATGTCTTTGCTCTTTTATTTTAACGGTTGTTTTAGGGTCTGTGGTATACACCTTTCTCATATCATATTATCGCCTTCAAGAGGTAGCTACTTCACACAGAAGAACATCACTTCCATTTCTCCCAACAGAATCCTTACACTGCCGCTTCCTACATTTAACTTACACACACGTCACAATCCCCCAAAAGCATTGGGACAATTTTGGTTCAAACGGCCAGCTCTCTTCTAAAGCGGTGGAAATAATGAGAAGACACCCTCCGTGTTTACCCCCCTAGTGTGCATTTCTGACGCTCTTTGTCCCCTTGTGCGGACCCCTATTTCATCTGGTATCATTTTCCATTTGCTGAAAGGACTTCCTGGCACATTTCCTGCTGACGATACATTCTTTTGGATTTTGTATGTCTGGAATCTCCTTCACGTTTGAAAAATATTTTCTCTAGGTAGAGAACACTGGGTTGAGACCATCGTCTTTCTGTGTATAATGTGTCTTTCTTCTCCCGTTCCGTGTTAACACTTTACCGGTTTGACTAACTTGATGATGACGTACTCTGATACGGTTCTCATCATATTTTCTTGTCTTTAAGGCTCATTGAGCTTCCTAGATCTATACGTTAGTAGTGTCACAGAATTCGGAAATTCGGGGGCCACTATGTCTGGGTATGGCCTTCCTGTCCCCTCCCCCATCTTCATTTTCAGGGTTTCCCGTTGCACTTCTATTAGGCCATGTGAAGTTTTCCCACAGATTACTGAGAGGCTCTGTTCTTCTTCTTCTTTTTTTTTTTTAATTCTTTTGTCTCTGTGTACTTCTTTTGGGATAGTTTCTATTGTTATGACTTCGTGTCTTCAAGTTCCCTAATCTCTTCTTCTGCAATGTCTAGTCTCCTGTTCATCGAACCCAGAATATTTTTCATCTCACATGGTGAAATATCCATCTCTATACATTTAATTTGGGTCATTTTTATATCTTCCATGCCTCTACTTGACTTTTTAACATACAGAATAGTTATATTAACCACGTCAGTGTCTTTGCTAAATATGGCCTCTGTGCTAGTTCTAGGTCAACTGTCATTGATTGATTATTCTCCTCATTTGGGGTCATATATCCCCCCTTCTTTACATGTGTGGTAATTCGTGGTTATATACCAAACATTGTGACTTCTACTTTGTGGGGTGCTGGATTTCTGGTAATTCTATAAATAGTTGGGGAGGGGGGCTTTCTTGACATAACTGAAGGACAACAGTAAGTTATTTGGAAAAAGTTGATTTTTTCAGGCATGGTTTTCTACGAGTTATTAGGTGGATCTAGAACACCGCTCAGTCTACTCCCCACTAGTGTGGCAAGACCCTCCTGAGAATTCCACCAATGTCTGTGAGTTATGAGTTTGGCCAGGCTCTCAGGAGTGAACAGGCACCATTTCTGATCCTGTGCCTGTTGGATGGATCATCCCCCGACTTCAGGCAATTCCTCATATGTGTTGACTGTGCTGTACAGAATAGCCCAGAAGGTATTTCTGCGGTTCTCTGGACTCATCTCCGTATAGCTCTCTTCTCCCCACTCTTCCACACTTCTAACCTCAGCCATGTGGTCCCCCTGGACTCTCAGCTCCGTGGCCTCAACGGAGCAAGCCAGCCAGGCTCCGTCAGGGTTCGCCTTCCTTGTGCAGCCCAGAGATTTGTCAAAGCATAAGTAAGCCGGAGCAAGCCGAGGGTTCACTCTGTCATTTCCCATTTTCAGGGAACCAAGCCCTCTGTTGCTTAGTACCCAGTGTCTTGAAGATTGTTATCACACGTCTCCTGTCTCAGAGATGGTTTTTATTTGGCAGTGTTATGGCTGCTTCAGGCATGGGGGTAAATCCAGCCCCCAGGACCCCGTCTTAGATGGAAGCAGAACTGTCAAGAAAAAAAAAAAATGTGCGTCCCCTCTGGGGGTTAAAAGTATAACTTACATACAATAAAATAAGCCCATTCTAATTTTCCAAATAAGCTTCCCCAATATTAGTGGGATTTGCCTCCATATTATCTCATTTTTAATAAAGTACTTCATATATTCTAGGTACAGAGTTTTATGAGATGTGTATGATAAACATTCTCTAAAGAGCAAGTTTACGCTTTTGGTAGAGTTGACACACCAGGTTACTGGTTCGGGCGCATGCGTCCTAAGAAAACTTTGCCTACTCCAAGGCAAAAAGATCTTTCCAACGTTTTCTTCTAGAGGTTTTATTCCTTCAGGTTTTAGGGGTAGGTCTATGCCCCACTCGGAGTTAACGTTTTTTCATAAGGCAGGAGACAAGAGTCAAGTTTCCCATTTTCCCATGTGGATACCAGTTGCTTGAGCACCATTTGTTGAAAAGTTGTTCCTTTCCCCGTTGAACGGCGGCACTTTTATAAAAACTCAACTGACTGCGTATGCCAGGTCCAATTCTCCATTCTGGTCTATTGACCTGGGCGTCTCTCCTCCCACTCAAGCTACGCTCGCTCGATCCCTATTGTTTACCTTAACATCTTAAAATCCGGCAGCTCAAGTCCTCCAATATAGTTATCCTTCTTCAAAACTTAACAAAACTGTAACATAAATGAAGCAAACCCTGAAAGGATTGGGAAGATAAACACATTCACAACTTGTTGAAGAGTTCCACAGTCTTCTGTCAGCATTGATGGCGTATACAGAAAATTAATAGGGATAGAGAAGACTTGAAGAACACTATCAACCGGGGCGCCGGGGTGGCTCCGTCGGTTGAGCGTCTGACTTCGGCTCGGGTCATGATCTCACGGTTTGTGGGTTCGAGCCCCGTGTCGGGCCCTGTGCTGACAGAGCAGAGCCTGGAGCCTGCTTCGGATTCTGTGTCTCCCCCTCTCTCTGCCCCTCCCCTGCTCATGCTCTATTTCTCTCCGTCTCAAAAATAAATAGAAACGTTAAAAAAATTTTAAAAAAGAACACTATCAACCAACTTGACCTAATTAATATTTCTATTAATTCTACCCTGGGTCCGTGGAACATACTCTCATGAAGCACACACAGAACACTGAGCAAGATACGCTGTATCCAGGATCATAAAGCAAATCTCATTAAATTAAAAGAAAAGGGCAGGGGGGAGGAAAACATACAGAATAAGTTTTCTGACCAAAATGAGATTATATTATAAATCGGTAACAGAAAGAGGTGTTTAAAATCTCCAAAATGTCGGAATTTTAAATATAATCCACAGTTTTAGGGGCGCCTGGGTGGCGCAGTCGGTTAAGCGTCCGACTCCAGCCAGGTCACGATCTCGCAGTCCGTGAGTTCGAGCCCCGCGTCAGGCTCTGGGCTGATGGCTCAGAGCCTGGAGCCTGTTTCCGATTCTGTGTCTCCCTCTCTCTGCCCCTCCCCCGTTCATGCTCTGTCTCTCTCTGTCCAAAAATAAATAAACGTTGAAAAAAAAAATTAAAAAAAAATATAATCCACAGTTTTAAATAACCTATAGGATACAAAAAAATAATAAAGGAAAATCACGGGGACAATTAAAAAATATTTTGGACTGAGTGAAAATATAACCCCAATGCATTCTAATACCTGAGGCTCAGCTAAAGTACTGACTAGGGGAATGTTCCCACTTTAAATGTTCATATTAGACAAGAAGAAAGATGTTAAATCAATTACCACTTTGAGCTAGAGGGAAAATGCACATTGAAGCCAAAGTAAGTAGAAAGAAGAAAATAAGAAAGTACAAAGCAGAAATAAGTGAAATAGGAATAAAAAAAAACAAAACAGTAGAGAAAATCCGTGTTACCAAAAGCTAGTTCTTTGAAAAGATCAATACAATTAATAAACATCTGACAAGACTGATAAAGAAAAGGTACAGATTTCTTTTTATTGATTGATTTTGAGAGAGAGAGAAAGTGCACACGAGCAGGGGAGGGACAGAGAAAGAGAGGAAGAAGAGACAATCTCAAGCGTGTTCTGCAGAGTCAGGACAGAATCCAGCTCAGGGCTCAATCCTGAGAACCGTGAGATCATGACCTGAGCCAAAATCAAGAGTCAGACGCTTAACCGACTGAGCCACCCAGGCGCCCCCACATCTCTAATATCAGAAGTGAAAGAGGGGGAATTACTACAAATTTTAAAGACATTAAAAGGATAGCAAGACAACACGATGAACCAGTTTAGGCCAAACATTCTACAACCTGGATGAAATGGACACATTTTTTTTTTTTTTTTTTGAAAAACACAATCAAAACTGACTGAAGAAGAAACAGAATGACGGCTCAGCTCTGTATGTATTACTGAAGCTGAATTTATAATACCACGCTTTCCCACAAACACTCCCATTCAGGTGGCCCCATTGGTGACTAACAGCAAACATGTCAGTAATTAAACTGCCCACAAAGAAACGTAAAAACACATTTACCACTTCTACCATTGCATCTGGAACCATCTTCCATCTGCTGGAAGAAGTTCTTTTAATATTTTTTATACAGCAGGTCTGCTTAAGGCAAGTTCACACAGGTTTTGTTTTTCTGTGAAAGTACAGATTTCATGTTCATTTTGGAGATCTATTTTCTCCGGCTGATGCGGTTCTGGATGGACAGGATTTTGCTTGCTTGTTTGTCTTTCAAAACTTCAAAGATGCCCTTCCACTGTCTCTAACTTGCATAATTTCTGATAAGAAGTCTTCAATATCCTTATCTTGTTCCTTGATAAGTAAAGGGTCCTTACTCTTGAGCCGTTCTTAAGATGTTTTCTTTACACTGGTTATCAGCAGTTTGATTATGGATTTTGTTTGTGTATGCGTTTATCCTGGTTGAATAAGCCAGGATCTTTTGTGGAGGTCCTTGGATCTATGGGTTTATAGTTTTTATCGAAGCTGATAATTTTTAATGGTCCTTACCGCAACTGTTTTTCTGTTCTGTCTCTTCTCTTCCTAGAATGTTAATTAGAGGTACGCCAACCCAGCTGCTTCTTTTCCATAGGTCACTGATACTCTGTTTATTTTTCTTTCAGTCTTTCCTTTGGGGTGGCTTCTGTTGCTAAAATTCAAGCATATGGATCTTTTCTTTTTTTTCTTTTTTTTTTTTTGTCTCCTCTGTCATGTTAAATGTACTGTTAATTCTACCCAGTGAATTTTTTTATCCCCAAAACTGTATGATTGTATTTTCCATATCTGGAACTTTCATTGGGTGTGTGTATGTATGTGTGTGTGTGTGTGTGTGTGTGTGTGTGTACACACACACACACACACACACACACACACACACACACATATATATACACACACGCATACATATATACATACATATCTTCCTCTTCAGTCCCATTACACTCATGTTTTCTTTCACATCCTAAAGCACATTGTCCATGTTTATAATGACCGTTTTAATGTCCTTCTATAATAGTGTCATCATCTTTGTCACTTCTGGGTCTGCCTCCACTGCTTGACTTTCCCCCTGTTGGGGGCCATGTTTTCCTGCTTGTTGGCATGGTACATTTTGAGCAGATGCTAGAACTGTGAATTTTATGTCTTCCTATGTTGGGCTTTGTTTGTATTCCTATGGGCGGGTGTAGAATATCTCCTTCTTCAAGGACCATTTTACCTTCATGATATAGCCAGACCTTTCTGGTTCTTTATGAAATGTCACCTTTATCCAATGACATCTCTCTCCTCTGGTTGACAGAATCTTTTATCATTCCTGATCCTGGGTAAGATCTGGGGACTATTCATCTTCTAGCTCCCTAGTAATTGTCCTTTCCCCGGAAGCCATTCCCAGCCCAGCCTCACAGTGATTAGCCTTATGTAAGTGCAGAATAGTAGTTAGCCAAATATGCGGGGAGCCCCAATCCCATTTCTGGAAGTCTTTCTCTGTGTAACTCCCTCCTCCCTGGTGTTCTTCCTTGCAGATTCGATCCCACTCAGTTAACTCTCTCTCTCTCAACTTAGTATGACCACCTGGTACCATCTAGATTCTCCCTCTCTGCACCATGACCCCGAATTGCCTCCAGGCAGGAAGCCAGGGCAGTCACTGGGTTCATTCCATGGGTCCCCATTCTCCCAGGATCATCGTCCTATACTTACTAATGTCTAATGAGTGGAGAAGTCGTTTCACGTATTGAATCTAAGCTCTGACACATCACTCCCTCACGGCCAGAGATAGAAGTCTGATGTCAGAAACTTTAAAGCAACACAAGATGTGAATTAGACTTTGGGAAGGAGAACAGAGAAGGTGTCATTTCAATCAGAAGGCGAGCTTTTTCTGTGTGCTCGGAATTACGTCCGGAGCCATCGGGGGCACAGATATGTATCCTTCTGTATAAACGCACGATATAAATAAGCATGTGGCATTTTGCCGTCTACAAGGAATGCTCACCTTCACACTCAATTCTGAAAATAACTCTGTCATTAAATCTTATGAAATCCTCAAATAGTATCATCGCTCCTTGGAAGGGAATGTGCCGTATGCCCCTGCCTCCTCTGGAGTTTTCTCATCGGCATTGTTTTTCAGCAGTTTTACTGCGCTTCGATTTAGTCTTCGCTGTAGGTGTATTTTGTGGAGGTCACAGTCATTCCTGAGTCTGATGTGTTTCATCATTTGTCAGTAAGTGTGACTCTTCCCTCATTCTACCCCTCTCTTCTCCTTCTCCGCTGAAAATTACCCCGGTAGTAGGCATTTTTGCTATCTCTCGAATATCCCAGGATTTTTTCTTCTTTTTCACCTCTTTTTCCTCTCCACACCTCAGTAAAGCTGTTTTCTCCTTACTACACCTCTCTGTGCTTTAGTTTCCTCATCTGTGAAATGGGGATAAGAATAAGATCTAACCCATAGAGTTGCTCTGGGGATTAAGTGTAATGTGTTAATACCTGCCAATCACTTCACCCAGTGCCCAAACATCACATTATTGTTATTCACGTTATACAAGGGGAAAAGTCAGTCTTGGACAGGTCAGGTAACCTGGCCAAGCCCCACAGATGGAATTTCCATCCCGAAACCAGAGATGATGCGAGCTGCACCTTGTAAGCTTGGCCAACGATGGATGGCTAGAGAAGAGAGAGCACACCTGGGGAAGCTGAGGAGGCTGGTTGGACGGAGGTGGACAGATGCTTCAGAAAGGTCCCCAGGAGAAGGCTGGCTGTGAAGGGTAGAGCCAACCAGCCGAGAGTTAATTTCGGGATACGAGGTCGGCCACTCCACACCACCCCAGGCCAACAGTGGCTAAAACAAGACAGAACTGTATCTACCTCTCCCATAACACAGGGGAGCGTGAGCATCCCATCAAAGATGCTCATATAACAGAATGGGCAAGAATGGGTTTGAACGGCCCCCCAAGATATTTATGCTACAGCCAAAGAGCGCGTCTCTCCTGGGAAGCTGGTCAGAAGCTGAATCAACTAGAGCCTCTTCCTGGCGGGGGGGCAGGGGGCGGGGGTGGGGTGGGGGGGACAGCATGTCCCTGCTCGTCTCAGGTAATGCTATGCCGACCTCCTCCCTTCTTCAGCAGCCCAACACACAGAGGCGCTCATCCTAAGATGTAACTAAACACGTGCTCCTCCGACATTTGCAAAACAACGTACAAAGAAAAACCCAGCAGGTTGCCTCTTGCCTACCAGACCAAGTTCGCCATCCGAGGTCCACCATGAGCAAACCCCAGCTAACCTGTCCCGGTCCGTCTGCTGCCACTTCTCCGTAACCCAACACCGTGTTTCCCTGAACACTGCTATGGTCTTGCTGAGGCCCCCTTAACTTCTCTGCTTTCTAGAGAACTCGAGGGCCCCCCTCATGCCACCAATTGGACCACCAGCAATCAGCACACACCTCCAGCCCAGCCGTTGCTGCACTGATTCGTGAAGACTGGTTTACCAGCTGTCCCTACTAGAACGTGTGTCTTAGGAGGGCCCTAAAGGTATGTCCCAGCCCTAATCCCTAGTGTGACAGTGTTTGCAGGCTGGGCCTTTGGAAGGTGATGAGGTCTAGATGAGGTCGTGAGGGTGCAGCCCCCATGCTGGGACTGGTATCCTTCTAAGGGGATGAGAAGACCGGAGCGCACGCGCTCTCGCTCTCGCTCTCTCTCTCTCTCTCTCTCTCTCTCTCTCTCTCTCTCCCTCTCCATCATATGAGGACACGGCAAGAAAGGAGCCCCCTGCAAGCCAGGAGGAGAGCCCTCATCAGAACCCGACCATGCTGGTACCCTGATCGTGGACTTCCTAGCCTCCAGAATGCTGAGAAACAAATGTGTGGTTTCTTTTTTTTCTTTTTTCAAGCCACACGGTCTACGGTATTTTGTTATAGCAGCCCGAGCTGACTAAGACAGGAAGAAAATGCCATTCGGCGCGTGGGGCTGCCATGAAAAGTTGCCAGGAGGCGAGGGTGGGGGCTGCGTAAGCACATCTACGTGTACAATTCCAAGATCCTGAGGAACGACGTGACCGTCCATCAGCTCGTCTTTTATCGTGCCCCCGGCTCATCGGATTGTTAATTGGATCTCCTTAAATACCAGGCGGGTTTCACGCAGAAGGCTTGTGTCCAGGCCCCACCCGTTCTGCCCTCCCTCTCCACGACCTGTGTAGGAATGCATCCTCATGTGCACTCAGGACTCCTGCTCTCAGCAACTTGAAATCAGTCCAAGAGCAGAAGAAGCAACCGTTGGCAGCTTCGGAGACCAAGCTCTGAATGAAGACATGGCATTAAATAAGTGTATCCAGAAAAAAAAAATTATATAATACATGGAAATTAGTCCAAGAAACAGGCTATGGTCTCCCGTGCCGTGGGAACCTAGTTACATACCGCACAAGCCTGGGAACCGACACATCCATTACAGGCGTTGAAATGTGGCTAAAAGGTAAACCAGCACTGTCACAGGCTGCGTTTGTCACTTTAAGCACACGGCTCCCAGTCAAAATGATTTTCCTCTCCGTGTCACTCCACCTTTCTTGTTCCAGGGTCTAGCCTAATCTTTAAATAACAAAAACAGCTCAAATACTGAGAGGATAGTGAGTTAAATGCTGGTGAAGTCAGACTCATCAGATCATCAGGTCCTAAGAGAGCCAGAATCTTCCCCAAGGGCCTCCTTCGCAGGCCATCAATTCCTGACCAGGCTTTGTACGCAGTCAGAGAGACCCGGTTTGGTGGGAGGGACTGGGGACGGCTTTCTGCAAACGCAGAGCTCCTGAATTAGAAGGAAGCTTGGAAAGAAAAGCATCCCACCCTTTCACTTCAAAGTCTAAAGAGTCAGAGATGCCTCATAAATGTGTGGTGACAAGGACGGTGTCCCCTGGATGTGGGTACCGGTGAAAACACGAACCGTCTCATCCCTCTCTAAAGCTCTGTCCTCGAACTCACGGGGACCCTGCGGAACTGTCCCTCTCTTAACGGCGCCTCTTACCAGGAGGAGAACCGGCAAATCCCATTTGGCCAAAACACGGCACAGGATGAGTTGCCATCAGGCAGCCCCCCAGAAACAGGACAAAACTTTCTAAAGAGACGTAGCCAAAAACCTTGGCCCGTGGAGGACGCGTTATAAATGGAAAGATGAGCTCCTGCCTGTTTTTTTAGCTCTCATGTGGTTACAGTAGGCATTTTGTATTGTTTTAACATGTTTTTTTGAATGTGTGTGAGAGAGAAAGCTTACATAACCCTCTGGACCGGTTCCCTAAGGAAAGAAGAAAACTTCACTGTCGGCCCGCAGCTCACAAAGAGCGGGCCCTTCTCTCAGCGGCCGGACGCGGGACGGTGGGGCCGGGCAGCGGGCTGGTGACCCGCGCCGAGAGGGGCCTGTCACCCCAGTGTCACTATGTGGATGTCGCTGAGAACCTGCTTACAGCCATTTGGTTTCAAAGAGTCTCCCTTCCTCACCGGGAGCATCTATGCCTCAGGTGACCAAACCAGGATTTTCCACGAACTATGTTTAAGTGCTCTTTGCGGGAGCTTCAGCCCACATGATACTATTTTTGCAAACTTCTTGTGAGTCTTAAACGACTTCAAAATGAAAGGTTTGTACATAAAAGGATTGGTTACATTATCCTTACCTTTTAAAAAAAAAACTTTTTTTTTAATGTTTATTTATTTTTTGAGAGAGAGAGAGACAACACAAGCAGGGGAGGGGCCGAGAGAGAGACACGCACACACAGAACCGGAAGCAGGCTCCAGGTTCTGAGCGGTCAGCGCAGAGCCCGACGCAGGGCTCGAACTCACAAACTGCGAGGACATGACCTGAGCTGAAGTTGGACGCTCAACGGACTGTGCCACCCAGGCGCCCTCTCCTCGTCCTTGCAAATATGGACATCAAGTGTCACGGAAGGTGGAGGGCTCGTCCCGGGTACCCGGACACCGTGTATCAGGAAGGATAACCTCGATCGGGCTGCACAAGAATAACCCCCAACCTCAGCGACGACAACAACGTACATGCGCCTTCCTTCACTCTACGTGGCTGCCCCAGCTGGCCTGGGAGCTCTGCTCTGGGTTGACATCACCTTGTCTCCAGAACACTGACCTAGGACAGAGAGGGCAGCCCCCCACGTGGAGCACTGGGGTCACGGTGGCAGGGACAAAGCCTGGCCGGTGGTGCCCTGGCTCTTCCTGCTGCCACCTGGAAATGACCGATGTCGCCCCCATCACACCGGGCACAGCCAGGCAACTAACGGTGGGCAGAGAAGGAGATCCTGCCGTGTGCCGAGAGAGAGAGAGAGAGAGAGAGAGAGTGCCAGGACACCACATTAGACAGCAGGTGTCTCAGAGCCGGAAATGAGACCTATGTGTATCTGATCTCACAGCCCGTGTCCTTTCCACTAGGACACAGAAACTCTGCAGTTATGTTACTGCTTCTAATTCTAAGAGTTTAAATACGGTGTATTCTAGCCTCTCTTTTTTTTAAAAAAGTTAAAAGGCTGAGGCATAAAACCTAAGTATCTCTTTTCATAATGTTGGTTTATTTATTTTGAGAGAGAAAAGGAGCAGGGAAGGGGCAGAGAGGGAGGGAGAGGGAGAGAGAGAGAATCCCAAGCAGGCTCCACCCGTCAGCGCAGAGCCCGATGGGGGCTTGAACCCATGAACTGGGAGGTCATGACCTGAGCTGAAACTGAGAGGCGGACACTCAACCGACTGAGCCACCCAGGCGCCCCAAGACCTAAGCATCTCTTAATCCACACGTGGCTTTAAGTCAGGTCTACTGAGTGCCTCAGAGAAGAGGTGAGTATCTGCATCCACCAGATGTTCAGTTCAGCTTAAATAGCGGATAAACAGCAACAAAAAATTTTAGTAGGGGTGGGTCCCAAATATTGCATGGGGCCTCCTTATTTACGAAATAAACAATTAAAGAGAATTATTTATTGCTTATTTCACATTCAAATCTCACCAGGCATCAAATCTCACCGGATCTCATGGAACCGAACCAAAGACCTTCCAGAGTCGAGTGCACTCAAGTGAGGAGGGCAGCAGCCACGGCTGACATTATTATTTTAATGTTGTTTGTTTTGCCACGTGTATCAACCCTGCCTCAAAGGCGGGGCCATCATCCCGCCAGACAATACATGAAAGGGTAAGTATTGAAAAATCAAAGTCACTGAGAAACTTGTAAGGCCAATACCTGCAGGGAAACCGGAGATTGCTCCCCAGATAATACTGGAAATCCAAAGGAAGATGTGTCAGGACAAGGTCTGTTTCGCCCACGGCTCCCTGCTCACCACAGACTCTCAAAGAAGACTGGTTTGCTGGGTCTACATCCCCATTCTGCATCACTTGGCTTTTCAGACTCCAGAGAGTTGGGCCTCGTTGTGTCTGACTCTCTTTCCCGACAACCAGTAGAGGACCTGGTTCAAAGACCTTGATGAATGTTCCTTAAACAGAATTGAATGTGAGGAAGGGAAGGGAAGGGAAGGGGGGAGACAGGCGGGGAGGGGAGGGGAGGGAAGGGAAGGGAAGGGGGAAGGGAAGGAAAGAGGGAAGGGAAGGAAAGAGGGAAGGAGGGAAGGAGGGAGGGAGGGAGGGAGGAAAGAAGGAAGGAAGGAAAGGAAGGAAGGAAGGAAGGAAGGGAAGGAGGGAGGAAGGGAGGAAAGGGAGGAAGGAAGGGAGAGAAGGGAGAAGAGGAGAGGGAGGGAGGGGAGAGAGGAGAGAGCATGGGACCTCATCTTGACTGAGTACCCTGAAAATCCCCGTCCACCCAGGGGACTCAGGAACCCATTCGGCAAGTGCTCACTGAATCACGCTGCTTGCCCTGGGTCCCTGTGAGCCCTTGTGGCACCTGCATGGGAATTAGTAAATGGTGTCCTCTTTGGGCGGACGTGGCTCCCAAACACAGGGGTCATTACGCAGACAAAGTCCTTGACTTGAGCCACCGAGACCACAACATGCCGTCCCTTCCTCCCTGGGCCCAGCCCACGGCCTGGCGAGGGGAACGGAGCTGGGGGTTCAGCCCCTGTCTGCCTCTCAGTCAGGCACCCGTGCGCACAGGTCACACATCCGTGCCCCCTCCGAGTCCGGCTCCTGTCTCCACCAGAGGCTCAAGCGCCGGAAGGGGCCCTGGGACGCGGGCGTCCACGCTTCGCAGACGATCTCCTCTGCTCGTGCTTTGCGCCTCCACCAAAGCAGACTTCAAACGGAGGCACAGAGAACAAGAGGACACGTGCGCGTGCACAGGCCGTAATCGCGGGGTGTGAACTGCACGTAAGGAAACCAGCCCGTGTCGGCGTGGGGCTGATCCAGTTAAACAGCCTCCAGGTAGAGCTAACGGAGTATTCACGCTGCCCGCTTACGTTCACTCTCGGACCGTCCTCTTGGCGGTTTGGGGCTGCGGAGAAATGATCTCATGGAACCGAACCAAAGACCTTCCAGAGTCGAGTGCACTCAAGTGAGGAGGGCGGCAGCCACGGCTGACATGTATCCCCTGGCTAACTCAATTGTGCCTCATGATCTTGTTGCTTTGCAACCCAGCTCTCTCCCAACCAGGCCCAGCTTCGGGAACACTCCAGAACTGCGGAGCGGCGCCTGGCAGCATCTTGAAGGCAACGTGAGCGGCCCTCGGCACTCCGATCTCCCTGCCACGTCCCCTATGCCTCTCCGCGCGCAAGAGGAAACGTCAGAAGCCAGCCGTTTCGCCGAGGTCTGCGAGAAATCTGTGTCTGCGTTTCCCATCGTGGGTCACCCCCAAACAGCCAGCAGACACCCTTTATCCCCTTAGTAGATGGCGTCCTGCTTCAGAGGGGCCGCCGAGATAAGCGGGCAGAGACCAGGCGAGCCATCTGACAACTGAGCAACTCTAAAATCTCCCCCCGGAGATAAAACGCAGCGAGAGACGCAGCAGCCTTGAGCAACTTTTGGCTTTGGGGGTGTGACCCAATTGCTCGTCGGTCCAGGTTTGTGCAAATTTTCCTCTGCGCCTATGCCGTTTTCTGTAATTAGAAATGTTTTCAAACACTCTAAAACTCCTCCAAACTTCGAAATTATACCCTAACGTCAAGTGTGGAACAAAAGCGGGACTTCTTTGGTTTACCTTCATGGGAATCTGTTTTGGGAAACTGTGGTTTTCGGCCATAGCGAAGAAAACTGTCTTGAGAGCTGGAGCCTTCTTTGGTGAAATGTTACAGTTCAGCAGATAACTGTTTCCATGAAATGTTTCCTAGCAGCTGGGAGAGTCGGCCAGCTGAGCTCTGCCCTTAAACACACCCAAGCCAAGAGTGAATTCCTAGGACCCTCACTTCTAGGTCCTAAGAATGAATGATCTGGTTCTTCAGCTATTTTAGGGACCAGTGGAAATTGCCCAACAAACAAATAAAGGGAAGCATGGAGGCTTTTTTTTTTTTTGAGACAGAGCCATAGATTGGCAAAGGATAAGAGCCCTCCAGGATGGGCACGCGTAGTACCGAGGACAGAGAAGAAGGGGACGAAAGGGTACCTAGCCCAAGAGATTTAAAATCAGATTGGGGAGGGGAAAAAAGCTGCATTGGGATAGTTAGAAGTACTTCTGATGTCACTAAACCCAGAATTTTCTGTCATTGGATCGAAGAGTGGCTCCAAATAGAAAGGAGTTACGGAAAACGTAAGAAACCAGCCTTTTTGCCTACCTAACCTAAGGCTTAACAACACGGACCCAGCAACAACTGTGGCTGACACCCCGGGGTGGGGGTGGGGGTGGGGGGGTGGAGAGGGAGGCCCCCAAGCCAGATGGCCTGCATTTGGCATCTGGCTCTGCCTGCCGCAAAGGACCGTATTGACACTGGGCAGCCACTTAACCTCCCCGTGCCTGGGCCTCTGTTTGGACATCTGTAAAATGGAGCCAATGAAATCGTACCGGCTCTCTGTCAAGGACCAAGCCAGTCAATACCTGCAAAGTGCGGGGAACCCTGGCTGGTGTGCAGAAAACACTCATTTATGCCCTAGGATCCGTACAACCTCAGGTGAAATCCCGCTGCCAGTCACTCCTTAGTATGATCTCAGAGCTTCTATTGACCTAGAATCGGGCAGTATGAAGGTGGATGAGACTGGGATCCCTTCAGCCAGGCGCACAGGCCCCTGGTCCTGGGCGTGACCTGGTGCAGTGACATTTGCCAGCATTTATGGAGGTCTTCCCCCACAACCCTCCCATTAAATAGGGCGACTGTTCCCACGTCCCAGGAGAGCAAATGGAGGCACAAGGGTGTTCAGTGATTTGCCTGCACAGCCAGAGCAACTGAGCCAAAACGCAAAGGTTCACCTGTCCGGAGCCCCGCTGTCCTGACCACAGACCGCCACACGTCTGTGCTGACGGACACGGCGTCTCCCAGAGCCCGGCAGTGGTGCGTGCCCTGGCCAGAGCAGGGGCCGGGGAGCCCCGGGGCTCGCCCTCCAGGTACTCAGGCGAGGTGGCCTCGGGGACAGCGCCCCATCTCCTCCCTCTGGGGCTGACGCACTGAGGCCCGGAGAGAGCAGAGGTCGAGGTCCCCGAGAACCACCAGCTGGGGGCTGCCCGAAGGCCCGAGACCCAGCCGGGCACCCTGCTGGGGAGAAGCCCGGAGATGCCCCCAGTCAGAAAGCAGGAGAATGTTCTCCGCTCTGCACTGTTTTCAACACACTGTACTCCAACCTCAAACGCTTCAGCCCATCTGCAGAAAATACATTGCTTCCACAGGGGGTGAGAGCTGGCTCCCTTCGTTAGCAGAAGGCCCTTCTCGGCACCTCCCCCTGGCTCCCACTTCCTTCCCTCTTCCTTCACCCTATATCTGGAATTTACATAATCGCAGGCAAATAAAATGAGAAAAGCACGTTCTTTCACAACGGGCATCTTCTTACTGTGATTATTCTTTAGGCACATCAGCTTCTGATTATAGAGATTAGTCAAAACCGTGCTTCTGTTGATTGTGAGGTGGGACCGATTTTTTTCTTTCTTCCTTCCTAACAAAGAGAAGAGCTGTTGTGGTGGTGGCAGAAAATTACATAAAATGGCACGCGGAGGGAGACGAAGTTGCGGGGAGCCACTTGTCAGTGCCCTCGGCAGCGAGGCGTTCCGGCCTTTCTGCCGTTACCTGTCTGGTTAAATATTTTACCCCGGAGCTGATGAACGTTGTACCGCGGACGCACGGCTTCCTTGTGAAAGTCCCTCCAACTTTAAAATATCCGTGATTTTAGGGGTGCCTGGGCGGCTCAGTCGGGTGAGCATCCGACTTCGGCTCGGGTCATGATCTCACGGTTTGTGGGTTCGAGCCCCGCGTCGGGATCTGTGCTGACAGCTCAGAGCCTGGAGCCTGTTTCGGATTCTGTGTCTCCCTCTCTCTGACCCTCCCCTGCTCATGCTCTGTTTCTGTCTCAAAAATAAATAAACGTTAAAAAAAAATTTTTTTTAAATATCCATGATTTTAGATACGCGTGTGTGTGCTGGGCTAGTTGGGGAGGGGGGTGCTACGCCGTGGAAGTAATGCACGCATCTACAGAAAGAATACTTGAGGGCACTGGCTTTGAACGGAGGAGATGCTCATTCATTCCCAAGAGCTGTGGATGGGGCCACAACCAGGGAAGGGAATGTCTGCTTCCCCAGCAGAGGGAGGAATTCGCTCAGAGCAGGTAAGAGCCCCGAGCCAGACCTCGGCGGCCCGCAGGTGTGTCAAGTACAGAGCCATCAAACAGAGGTGCTCCTCAGGCTCCTCCCTCAGAATTACCTGCAAAAGCATTTCTCTCATCTGGAAACAGCACCCACACTGCTTCTCCCTGGAATAATTCTGTGGTTCCCCACTGGGGGTGATGCGGCCACCTAGGGGACATTTAGCAATGTCTGGAGACGGTTTGGGTCGTCATGACCGGGGGAGGTGGGGAGAGGTAGAGTTTACTACTGGCATCTAATGGCTGAGGCCAGGGGGGCTGCTCCGTTTGCTACGAAACACAGGACAGGCCCCCAGGACAAAGAATTGTCCCCACATGTCAGCTGTTCTGCAGACGAGAGCCCTGGTCTAGTGGATCACAAATCACATGAGATGTTTAATACGTAACCGTAGGGGGTGGAGGGGTACAATCGAATCCTCTCCCGCCCCGGATGCCCAATAGGAGATAAGTGCACAGAAGGACCGGTGGCCTTCTTCGTTCCTCACGATGCTCCACATTCGTGATGTCATTTCAGGCAGAAACTGTACAATTATAGCTGTGTGTCTGAATCGAGTGAGAATTCCCAAACAGAAAGACCTCTCCCTCAACAGGTATACACACAGACTTTCAGGGCCACAGATAATATCACCAAATGCCTTCTGATGCGATTTCTTCACCTACTAGTCTATATCCCGGCTGTTAGGGCAGGAGAAATCGGATGGAATATGTCACAGCCTTCTTTCTAGATGCTCTCTTAGGTTTTGCTAAAGTGTGACCGGTACTCATTGAAATACCAATAAGTACTTTAGGAGACAATAGTCCATGAGACTATTTCATGGCTATTACAGAGCATTTTGCAGCAAATCAATTTTCTTTCTTTTAACGTGTTGGAGTGAGGGGCGCCTGGGGGGCTCAGTCGGTTGAGCGTCTGACTTCAGCTCAGGTCATGATCTCATGGGTCGTGAGTTTGAGCCCCGCGTCAGGCTCTGTGTGGACAGCTCAGAGCCTGGAGCCCACTTCAGATTCTGTGTCTCCTTCTCTCTCTGCCTCTCCCCTGCGCGTGCTCTCTCTCTCTCTCTCTCTCTCTCTCTCTCTCTCTCTCTCTCTCTCTCATAAAATAAACGTTACCAAAAAAAAAAAAAAAATCAACCCATTGGAGTGAAAAAAAAAAAAAAGCAACTGAATTATGTGCCCCAATCCTCAAAGAATTTCATTTGAGGGGCGCCTGGGTGGCTTAGTCAGTTAAGCGTCTGACTCTTGGTTTCAGCTCAGGTCATGATCTCACAGTCATGGGATCGAGCTCCAAGTTGGGCTCTGTGCTGACAGTGCAGAGCCTGCTTGGAATTCTCTCTCTCCTTCTCTCTCTCTGGCCCTCCCTTGTTTTCGAACACCCTCTCTCTTTCTCCCTCTCCCAAAATAAATAAACTTAAAAAAAAAATAAAGAATTTCATTCGAGCACCTCCTATAACAGGATGTTGGCAAAAGTCTTCTGCAAAGGGTCAGATAGTAAATATTTTTGGCTTTGCGGGTCACACGACGCCTGTCGCAACCACCGGACTCTGCCGTGTTAGCTCAGAGCCGCCCTGGGCGATGCACAAATGAATGGGCTTGGCTGTGTGCCAATAAAACTTTATTTACAAGAACAAGCCGTGGGAGGGACTTGGCCCTAGGACTGTACTTTGTCGACTCCTGTCTTACAACATGGATTTCCCGAAAATAATGCATTTAGGGAAGACGAGTAGGAGAAAGTTCAGGAAAAGCCACCACAAAATACCAGCAATCACCCTCACCGTCTTACAAGAGCAGCTGGGAGCAACTAGCCGCCCATCCAAGGGGACCAAGAGGCCGCAGGCGGGGGGATTTGCAGGGCACACGGGAACCTGGAGGAAGAGGCGCTGTGACCACACTGCTCAGCAGTCTGCTGTGCCTCGCGGCTGCCCTGTCCGATTAAAGCTTTGCTCAAATTCGGAGAGTGCTTCCCTCCTCACCAGGCAACACCGATGGCGGAGGTCGTTGGCCGTGGAGGGGCTTAGAGGCCTGGGGACACCTGTGGCCACGGCGGGCAGGTCGGGGCGGGGGGTGGGGGGTGCACGTGGGAACCAACAGCGTGGACAGGAAGGGACGCGTCTGGAACCCACTAAGAACACAAACGCGTTCCCCAAAGCTTACAGGCGCCGTGCACCACACCAGCTCCAGCCACGCGAGGCAGCTCCACGCGGGGGGCACCGCACAGGGCTCTCTCACGGGGTGGGGGGAAGGGGGCCCGACAGGTGGAGCGGCTGGCTAGCGGTCAGCAGGCAGGACTGGAACTCGGGCTGCGGGCCGGGGCCTGTGCGCCCAGCCTCCTCCAGGAGCCGTTACTCTTCCTCTCTCCCTCGCCCCCGACGCTTAGCCATGGTAGGATGTACAGGGCACGCATCTTACTGTCTTTACTGGTTTCAGGAACTGTCCTATCGACTCCTAAACTTTAAGGGTCGAAGGTCCTTCCTGGGGTCTTAACTCCCGTGGCCGGAAAACATTCTCAGGTCCAAAGAGGAGGCCATCACCGCGCCCGGCAGGTGACCCCTGCGGCCGACCAGAGGGACACAGGCAAGGTGCCAGCAGCATCCACTGCGACTATAAAGGCACCAGCCACCCAGGTGGGTTTGTGGTTCACCGTCCACGGGGCCGGCCTTGTCCGCAGGACTCCGAGCTCCCGGAACGCAGAGACTGCTGCGAGTTTATGTCCTATCTCCCAGTGCCTGGCAGGTTGGAAATGTCCAGAAAGCTTGGTGGGTGTGCACACGGGGTCTGTGGGAATGAGACACGGGCTAGGTTTTGGGGGGAGAGGGAGGCCAGAGGGGAGTTGGGAGAGCCAGGAGGAGGTAGGGCGGTGGGGAGGAGGGGGAGGAGGGGGGGGGGGGCGGCCACCAGGCCTGCCTCCCATCCTGTCCCACAGCGTGGCCTCTGTGTCCCCGGTGGGCCTTCTGCCAGCAAACCTCGCCGTGCTGGTCTCTGGGAAACCACGCCTCACCTAGCAACAGCCGCTAAGGAGGGCGCCTTCCAGATACTCCAACAATGAAGCGCAAACTGCCTACCACTCCCAGAGAGCGTTGAAAGGAAAGCAGGTTTACGTCAAGGCCAAGCCAGGAGAGGATCTGGGTGTTCAGAAACCGGAGTTGTGGCGCATCGGACGGCCAGCCCGACCACGTGGGGAGTAGCCCGAGTCCGTGGCGTGGTCAAGAAAAGCCTCCGGTCCACGACGGTCCTCGTTCATAAGATTCCCGCTGCTCCTGTCCCCATTCAGCTGGGTCAACATGTGCCTGTAAATTCCTCCCAAAAGGGAAATCATAACAGCATCAGCAGCCCCAGAAATGACAAACAACTCAAGTATGGAAAGGCAGCTGCCAAGTATTCAACAGTGCTCAGATTGCACCAGAAAAAAAAAAAAAAAATCAGATAAGAAAAATAAACCGGGTGGTGTGCATATTTCCTCAAATATGTATCCCATTTTGTGGTTCCTTCCAGTCTTCGGTGTAATGAATACATCCATTTGTCAGGGGTCACAGGCCGGCAGTCCCACAAAGCCATCTTGGATTGGCGAACGGTGCTGTGTGGCTCGCTGCCTTCTCTGGAGCACAGAGCAGTGCCAGAAGTCCCGAGCGGAGGGCCGCGGACATCAATTTTCCCACTGGCCTATTTGCGAGGCCGCTCCCCACCCAGCAGCCATGCCTCTGCCTGTGTCGTGATCTCTGCTGCGTCGCGTCGAGTTGGCAAGACATGTTTGCGGAATGCTTCGCCACCCTCAGGTGGAAGACCCTGGGGTGACCTCCGGACGGCAGACAGTCGAGGGCAGGCACGGCCGTCTCAGTCGCCCGCCCTCTCCTTGTTGACACGGCTCGGCTCCACGGGGTAAGGAGCAGCGCAGTCAGAGGACGGGATCGGCCAGGGAGGCCACGAGCCAAGGTCCGTGGAATGGATGGTGCTCGGGGAACTCATGGGAGGCTGAAGAAGACACACTTTGCTCAGCAACACGGAGCTGGCCAGGGCACCAGGGCCTCCGCCAACCTCCGGAGGCCACTCTTGGCATGGCCATCAAAGCCACAGCCACAAACACGGACAAGGCAAGAAAAGAATATGGTGAGAAACCAACTCGCCTTTGCTTCTCAGACTGCTCAGAAGTTTCTAGAAGGTCATTTTCCTAACCCCTGAAATGAGAGGCCAGATTTCCTCTAGCATGCGGGCGGGAATCATGACTGAGCTTCTACTCGGGGCCAGGGCCGGTGCCTGAAACATAGTGCCCGTCTTCGAGGTGCTCAACCTCCAATGACTGACACCAAGAATGATGCTCCAGGGAGGCCAGCACGTGACCGCCGTGTCCTTGAGTGGCCGAGTCAAGGGCCCTGGGACCCAGAGGGAGAGGGCCTGAATCCACCCAACAAACACCACCAAGAACAGGGCCTCCCCAAAGAGAGAAGCAGGCACTCTCCATCACGTCTTTCTTCTTCCAGCCATGTGTGTGTCCCCCGAGAGCAGAGCCCCCATAGTGACGCTCCCATAGTGGTTGACAGGCACCCCAACTGTTAACGTGCCGTAGACCCTCAGGACTCAAAAGTGATATCCCCGCTGCAGAGGAGAGCACCATGCACCCTTTCTGCTTAAAGGGAAGGAACACATTTCCCTGAAGGGTCGGAAGCCTGCTCAGGAGGCGTGCCAGGAGCCTCCTGGCCTGGCGACCCTACGGAGCCGCTGAGACAGGGGGTGGCCCCGGCCCACTCTGGCCACCAGAGAAAGGACCTTTCGCTCCGTGACGAACAAGCATTTCCGTGGAGTGGTGACTATAAAATCCCCCAGGAGGAAGGATGTGGAGCCGGTGAGAGGTTCGAACGCAGCATCGGGGTGACTCTGGTGGGGTTTCTGTCCTTGCCCTTGCTCCTGCATCCACGAAGTGGACGGGTTCCTCCATCGTCTTGTGATACACTCTGATTTCTGGCCTCGTTTGTTTCAAGTCGCTTTCCTACGTCTTTCAAAGGGAACTCTGTTCTCTTTTTAGACCTGCTTACATTTAAATCCACTTAACTTTCTGTCTGAGGCCTGCTCCTTCTCCAAAGGGCCCCCCTCCTCCCCGCGGAGCCGGCACTGTTTGTTATGAAGTTGAGGGGGATCGGGGCCATCTTGGAAGACTTCCCCTGTACCGTTTGGGCACACAGTCTGTGGGCCTTATGTTTGCAGGCCTGATTCTCCTTTGTTCAGCTGGCCGCATTCTTATCCACTTAGTTGAGAATAGGAGAGAATATGTTCAGAATCCTCACAAGCTATTTCGGACTAAATACAGGCAGGCGACAGGGCCGGTGAAAGTTCGTCGGTAGCCACAGAGACAAAGGTCGGCACTTACAGAGCGCATGCCTGGGAACCCCCGTGTTAGTTAGCCTTCATTCCATCGTCCAGACTCTGACGGCTACGCATGGTAATGCACTTGACAGGGAGGCAACAGAAGCACAGAGATGTGGAGGGACTCGCCCACATCACAAGCAGCGACAGGACCAGGGTTCGAACTCACATCTGAGCCCCCGGTCGTCCCATAATCCCAAGCTGCCCTCAGTGAAGTTGTCATGTGATGGATGTTCCTCGAATTCACCCTCACTACCCCCTAAAGCCACCCTGATGCTGTCTGTCTGACTTTAGGACAGGCAGCCTTCCTCAGAAAAGCAGGTGTTTTCACAAGTAAATCAAAATTAACTTTGCAAGCCTCTCTGACTTGACCAAAGTCACCCCACGGTGTCACCAAAACCAAGGTTAGGAAGGCCAGTTCTATTGAAGTGGTGGAGCCCCCTCTTGGGGGCCAGTTCCCTTGGGAAGGAGGCAACCTTCCTAGTGCTCACAGCCCCGTACCATGGGCCGGGCCCAGTGGGAAGACCTGGGGTTTAGTCGGCCAAGGTGGATGGGACAGGGCGTGTGACAAAGTGGCACAGGTGCCTACCGTGGCCCCTGCCCCTGTTCTGTGAGTTGTAGAGAAAACAAATCAAATAAGTGTTTCTTTTTTTTTTTTTAATGTTTATTCATTTTTGAGAGACAGACAGACAGACAGAGTGCCAGCAGGGGAGGGGCAGGAAGAGAGGGAGACACAGAATCTGAAGCAGGCTCCAGGCTCTGAGACATCAGCACAGACCCCAACGCGGGGCTCGAACCCACGAACCCTGAGATCATGACCTGAGCCGAGGTCAGATGCTTAACCAACTGAGCCACCCAGGCGCCCCTGAATAAGCATTTCTTAAAAGTCCCACTGAGCCTGGGGACAAAGGAAGAGCTTACAAGCAAACAGTGACAGTCCTGAAGCCACAGCCCCCACGAGGCCTCCCCAGCTGGCCGCACCTGTTACTGCAATTCACCTTGAAGAGCAAAAGTTTTCCAAGCGGCAAATGGGCTTATTGGCCACCATTTAGCTGGGTGACACCCAGCCCCCAGAGGACGTGATTTTTCGCAGTCAGGGAGAAAGAGCCAGACTTTCACGCAGACTGGTATTCTGGGGTCCAGGCTCTGTGTTCTCAAAGCACCCCAAGTCTGCCCGGGCCAGGCCTGGGACGGCTGCCCATGCCAGCTGCCTTGGTTTCACGCGTTCGCCTGTTGTGCAGGTGTTCAAGTGACCACCTCTGAGGGTCATCCTAGGACTTCATCAAAACCACGTCAGTAGATGCCAGGATGTTAGTATTCACCAATTCCGCTGACCAGTAATGACCGTGAGTTGGCTGGAATAAGCCCGATTCCAATCCACTTTGTGTCAGCGTCTGTTTTCCTAACGCTGTGCGTGCGGGCACGCGTGTGTGTACGTGCACGTAGGCATGAGGGGGGCTCGATACGGGCTGAGCCCCCAGAGAATTGGAGGAGTCACATTTTAGACACAGAACGCTATTTCATTTCTCCAGTTCAAGCATAGGTCTCTAATGAACTCACTAAATAAAAAACTACGCAAATATATTTTTCTGGGTGTTTTTTTTTTTTTTTATTACACGTTACATTGGCTGATTATTTCTCTACGCAATGAATGGGTGTTTGTTTCATGAGTTTTCAGAGGCACAGAAGGAGAATGCTCCACAACCCTGACGCGATGTCATTTTTAAATGGGTAAGCAATTTGAAACTCTGCCATAAAGTGTGGCTTCTTAGGTATTTATGGTTACTCTTAATAAGTCATTCATGTACACTGAATAGAGAGCTGCACGATATCAAGAAGAGGCATGCCGTCCGTGACATTAGCACCTCCGCCTTCCCGGGGCAAAGAGCCAACAAGTGCACCCTCGGTACCAGTTCATAAACGGTCCCCATCCCCGTAGTATGGCACACAAAACAGAGTTGTTCTCAAGAACATCAGCCGGTAGCCTTTAAGGATCTGATTGTGTGGCGCTTGTTGAAAACTAAGTTGTTGACTTACCTTGAATTTTTGCCTAAGGACATGGCCGAAAACAAGTCAGAGCCAAGTATAACCCTTTTAAGGGAGGCGAGCTTGAGACAGAAAGGCTGGGATTTTTCTCCAAGTGGAAATGGAGATTTATTGTTTAAGAAATTGCCTTGGGGGCGTCTGGGTGGCTCATGCGGCTAAGCATCTGACTTCGGCTCAGGTCATGATCTCGCGGTTTGTGAGTTTGAGCCCCGCCGTCGGGCTCTGTGCTGACAGCTGGGAGCCTCGAGCCTGCTTCGGATCCCGTGTCTCCCTCTTTCTCTAACCCTCCCCTGCTCATGCTCTGTGTCTCTCTGTCTCAAAAATAAATTAAAAAAAAAATTGGCTTAATGTTGCCATTGAGGCTTTATAAAGTCTCACGGGGCGGGGGGGGGGGGAGGGGGAAGAAAGCTGGTCCACGGACTCTGCACCAATTATTATGTTTATCCTGGGTAAATTACCAATCTATGAGTCATATCTGTCTACACCGCCCTGCCCAGGGTCAAGAGAAACATCACAAATTAAGCAGGATCTAGAAAAAGCTTTTAGTGTGCTCATGATGGGGGGGGGGGGGGGCGGGTAGGGGGATTTCAGCCATCACCTCAGAGGGAAATTCGCCTCTTCTTACAACCAAATCCCTTCTGTTACTTCTAAAATGAAAACTCTGATTTTGTCAAAATGTCACAGAGCCCGGCTAACAAGATCAACCCAAGACAGAAATAATTGGGTAGCTGGTCTTCTCGACGGAGCAAGAATGTAAACAAACAGTGGTGTATTGGTAGCAGGTATGTATTTCCAAGCTCGGGGAGGTGGGGGTGGGGGGGATTAATATACAATTTTGACCTATAAATGTCCTTTTTCAATGACGGTACTTCCTAATTGTTATCAAGTTTTCATGATGGAAAAAGAAAGGAAATATTTGAATAAAATAACGGTCTCAGGACAAAACTCCAAAGTCTCGTTGCTTTGGTCCATAACATGTCATGAACATTTGAAAAGGCGGTGGCTAGCTCTTTGGTACCTTACAGAGTGCTGTAAATTTCTTCTGTCAGCTTACAGTAGAAGGAAGGTCCTGCTGGGAACAACCTTTTCTAGAAATTTTTGTGCATATTCACCCACAACTGGACAAACAGCTGTAGACTTCTGACGTCCCTATATTCCTAAACATGCTATGTGGACCCAGGAGCAGAAAGGGTGTCAGCCTATACAGATCTTTCTATAATTCAGTGACACACCTACTGGGTGCTTTTTGGAGGGGGGGTGGGGGAAGGGGAGGTATTTAAGACATTTAAAAATGTTTTTAAAAAATTAAATTTCAGACAGTAAAAAATATCCTTAAAAAAACTTCGATCCAAAAGCCACAGAATTTCATTTGCCATCCTAGAGGCACATTTTCTTACGAATGTGATGCTGGTTCATTTTCTGTGGGCACTGGGTTGAATCGTGTCCCGTCCCACCAAATTCATGTCCATCTGGGACCTCAGGACGTGACCTGACTTGGAAGTAGCGTCTTTGCAGATGCGGTTATTTAAGATGAGGTCCTACGGACTCGAGTGGGTCCTAGTAAGTGGAGAAGTGAGTTGGGAAAGCTCACTTTGAGCCCTCAGAGTACTACCACACTTGTAACACTCCTGACACCGGGCGTGGGTGGTTTTTCCCACACCAGGCAATTCTCTGAGGCACCAGCTAGGTGTCCCAGATTCAGTTCAATCCTGACACTAGCCAGAGAGAGAGCAGACCCCACTTACAGACACAGTCCCACGCGAGTGTCCCCCACTCCAGATGCCAGTCAAAAGTAACGATTCTCCAGGTCACCCACAACTTCTAGCTAACTTGGCTACAAATCAGAGGTTCCACGGACCCTCTCCTTGGATTCGATAGTCGGCCAGAACAGCTCTCGGAACTCAGGGAAATGGCTGTTTACCGATCGATTAATAATAAGGTACGTGATGAAGAATGCAGGCGAATATCCAGATGTGGAGTCACTTAGGGCAAGGTCTGGGAGGGGCCTGAGTGCAGGTGCTTCTATTCCCATGGACTTGGGGTGCGTCATCTTCCCAGTACGTGTGTGTGTGTTCGTGCCTACGTGAGAGAGCCTCCATAAAGATCCCAACAGTATGGGCTTTGGAGAACTTCCAGGTTGGTGAACCAGGGCCCATACAGACCCGCCTGACTAGAACAAAACACATGCCTTCCTATCACTCAGGAAATTCCAAGGGTTTTAGGAGCCCTAGGTCAGGGATGGGTCAAAGACCAAATACTAGAACAAAAGATGCTCCTAGGGCCCTTATCACTTAGGAAATTCCAAGGGTTTTAGAAGCTCTGTGCCGGGAACCAGGAGCAGAGACCAACGTACATATTTTCTATTATTTCACAAGAAGACAGATGCAGAAACACAGATACACAGAGGGGAGAAGCCATGTGACCGCGGAGGGAAGGAGGCCGAGGTCGGAGAGACGTGTCTCCAAACCAAGGAGGCAAGGAATGGCAGGGGTCACTGCTACCAGCAGAAGCTGGAAGAGGCAGGGAAGGCTGCTTCCCCGGAGCCCTCAGAGCGAGAACAGCCCTGCTGACCCTTTAACTTCAGACTTCTGGCCTCCGGAACCATGAGAGAATAAGTTCTTCTCGTTGTAAGTCACCCGCTTTGTGGTCATTTGTCACGGCAGCCCCAGGAAACTAACGCGCTGTTGAAACATGTCTTGTAGTGATGTGATTTATCCCTACTCCCATATTTGGACACAGAAATGAAATCGTGTGGTATGACCAGGACCATCTGAATCTTCTGCGGTGTGTGGCCTACCTCGGTTGCATAGTAGAATCCCTCGCCATCTCCTACAAATCCCCCTACCCAAGCTGTCCCCCAACCCAATTAAATCAGAAATTCTGGATGTGGGACCAACACGTCAGGGTTTTCTGATGCTCCCTGGGTAATTCCAAGGTGCAGCTACGGTCACAGGAATCACTGACCTATGTAGTACTTAAGCGGCATGGTTGTCTGACAAAACCACGGGCTACGGGGGCAGTGAAGTCTTGGTTTGATTTCCGGCTTTGCTACCTACTAGCCGTGTCCTTAGGCATGTCATGTTACGTACCCGCTATTTGCTTTTTCAAACTGAAAACGGAACGGTAGAAGATTGGTCTTTTTAAGTATGTAAGATATCTAAATATGCCCGGCTGGGGGCAGACATCTGGTGAACCCCACTTTCCTCCCATTCAGGCCCCGGAACAAGACTATAGGCAATCGAATTCGGACTCCGCCAGTTACGAGCTGTCAAACATCGGGCCCTGCTCTGTGCTCAGTTTCCTTATCTATAAAATGGGGCCTCGGAGAGTCACTGCGAAGTTACGTGGGATAATAAGATGGTTTGATCCCACTGAAGCACTTGAGCCAGCATCTGGCACCGCGAGCATTCAGTAAAGGTTAGCTCGTGTTGCCGACATAATCTGGTGACACTCGGCACGCCTCGCCCTTGACAATGTGGAATTCTGCGTGGCAGAGTTCTACCCCAGTTCCCTCCCCAGTCAGAAGCCAAGTGATGCGTGTTGAGAGAGCCGATTAGACCTGGAGTCCAGAGACCGGAGCTCCGAACTCAGCGAAGACAGCACTGAGCTTCAGCCACTTTCTCTGTTGCCTGTTCCAGGGCCCAATTTGTCAAAGGAAGGGTTTAATAAGCCGATCCTTGTGAACCTTCTAATATCAGAAAGAAGGAAATTGTGATTGTCCGAACATTCTAAAGCGATAGATGGAATTTTGGGTGTGTTTGGCACACGGTCCCAATGCTTTTATGGCATTTTGAGGTTAGGAGTCACAAAAATCTGGTATTAATAAGGAATCACAGTCTGTTTTCTTATAGGAAAGGACAGTCATGGGACATTTTTTGAGGCGTTTCAGGCCACAGGCACTCAAGTCCACCATGTGACTGCTGACCATTGCTGGAGAAAAGGCATCAGCTTCACTGTACTGAAGTCTCAACCCTAGGACACTGCCCTATATGGGAACACATACCCCTACAATCTCTCTAAAGGGCAATTAGGCAGTATGTACAGATGAACTAAAAAATACCCAGCAATTACAGTTCTAACAATCGATCCTGAGGAAATACAACTGAAGTCTGCTTTTCTCAGCAGTTAGACAGTCTGGTCAGTTCATTAAAAAATCAGTTAGGGGGCGCCTGGGTGGCGCAGTCGGTTAAGCGTCCGACTTCAGCCAGGTCACGATCTCACGGTCCGTGAGTTCGAGCCCCGCGTCGGGCTCTGGGCTGATGGCTCAGAGCCTGGAGCCTGTTTCCGATTCCGTGTCTCCCTCTCTCTCTGCCCCTCCCCAGTTCATGCTCTGTCTCTCCCTGTCTCAAAAATAAATAAACGTAAAAAAAAAAAATCAGTTAAACAGGGGAATCATAAACAATGGCAAAAATACACAAAGAGATTTTATAGTAAGTTATATTACTATATTATTACTATATTGTAATAAGTTATAATACTACGTGGATTCGTTCATCAATCCTATAATGAAGGACCAAGGTCATTCTCAGAGTTCGGATCCCTGATGAGAATCCTGTGATACCATTCTTGCACAAACCCATACAATTCGTGTTCTTAATTGTGAGGTGGGGCATCGATTGAAAGATATTGGGTATCGGCGTGAAAACAGACTCCTTCAATAGTTCACTTTTTTTTTTTTTTGATTGATTACAGGGCCTTGCCCATAACCTTATTTGGTAGCAATCTCCTTATTTCACCTCGTTGAGTCTCCCCAAAGCACCCAAGTTCATTTGGAGAGTTTTTGTAGAAGCAGCCACTCCCTTTCTTTTCTTGCACTCGTGTGTCTTAGGTTAGTCTTCCAATCGGTTAAACCACAACAACGGGCATGAACAAATGGGCGTGGGAACAAATGCTATTAGCTGGTGGTACGCACAGACCCCCAACAGTAGGAGCGGGAGAAAAAAGTTCCTGCGCAGTCAGCATCATAGACACGTGGAAAACGCCAATTAATCCAGCCAATCAATTAAGTGGAGAGGTGGTTAAGAGATTTCTTCTATAGTCAGATATGTCAGCAAGCATTTATTTAGGTACAAAGAGGTTTACTAGAATAGTAACTCAGGCAAAACCACAGAAACACAAAATATATCCACATGATGAGTGTCTGTGCACAGGTATACAGACACATGCTACATATACATGTCTACATACCATATATATGATCTAACGGTATGTAGATATTAAAAGCGATAGTTTAAAAATGACTCTATGGTATATAAAATGCTCATAACACAATCATAACGTTGATTCGTTCAATATTTACTCAACAATAGAACATTTTATAAGCTTTGAAATAAAATTTGTACTCAGGACCTTTTTTATAAATTTAAAAGCGGGTCAGGGATTAGACAAATGGGACCAATGTCATCTTGAGCTTCCATTCTGACTTTGATTTCTTTGAAGCTTAGGCATTGTCCTGAAGAAAAGCACGTACGTCAGGTAGGTTGTCTAAAAATAAAATGTATTTGGGCGCCTGGGTGGCTCAGTCAGTTAAGGGTCCGACTTCAGATCAGGTCACGATCTCACGGCTCATGAGTTCAAGCCCCGCATTGGGCTCTGTGCTGACACCTCAGAGCCTGGAACCTGCTTTGGATTCTGTGTCTCCCTCTCTCTCTGCCCCTCCCCCACTCTCTCTCTGTCTCTCCAAAAGTGAATAAATATTTTTAAAAAATTTTTTAGTAAAATGTATTTAACTTCAATAAAAGGAGGGGGGCATTTTTTCCTCTTAGCATGGCCAAGTAAGCTTCTTCTAGACCCCACTGTCCTGCAGATAACAACTATCGGTTCTGAATAAGAATCTAAAATAAGACTTTTGTTTACTGGAGGATGAACAAAAGGTAGGCAGACTCTAGGGAGAGTCAACATTTGGAAGGAGAAAAATTGCATCAGATAACGTTCCCATTTTTAAAAATAGCTTTCAGTCTATTTCAGTTGCCTGGTTGAGGGCAACTCAAACGAGTCATCACAGAAGTGGCTAAATGCCTGAAGGAAAACCAACTGCTTCTCTAGCCTCAAGAACTAAAGGACAGAGTTCAGGACAACTAGGGTCACTGGAGAGTAAGGGGGTAATTCTGAAAGAAGGGGGACCCAGAGAAGAGGGCTCCAGATTCTCTAAGTGACACCTGAACCATCTATGTGACAGGTGGATTCAAAGCAGCTAAGCTAAGGATAAAGAACTGAACTAAGATTTTAGCTCTTCCAAGAGAAAGACTTTGCAGGTTGAGTCCAATCAAGTTAATAGTCTGCTTTAAAAAAAAATCAACATTCTTCAGAGAAATATAACAGACTCCAGATGGTATTCACAATGTCCATTATTATCCCAAAATTATGCAACACAGAAGAAACAAAAAAAATGTGGCCTATTCTCAAAACATAATACATGGAGACCAATTCCAAAATGATCTAAATGTCAAAATTATAAGACAATGATTTAAAAACAAAGGCAGAGATGAAAATATGTTCTCTAAGCATGTAAAGATAGGAAATGCCAGCAGATAAATAGAAACTGTAAAAAATAATAGGGGTGCCTGGGTGGCTCAGTTGGTTAAACATCCAACTTCGGCTCAGGTCATGATTTCACAGTTCATGAATTCGAGCCCCATGTTGAGCTCTGTGCTGACAGCTCAGAGCCTGAAGCCTGCTTCAGATTCTGTGTCTCCTTCTCTCTCTGTCCCTCCCCTGATCATGCTGTCTCTCTCTCTCTCTCTCTCTCTCTCTCTCTCTCTCTCAAGAATAAAAAACATTTTTTTAAAAAGAAACTATAGGGGCGCCTGGGTGGCGCAGTCGGTTAAGCGTCCGACTTCAGCCAGGTCACGATCTCGCGGTCCGTGAGTTCGAGCCACACGTCAGGCTCTGGGCTGATGGCTCGGAGCCTGGAGCCTGTTTCCGATTCTGTGTCTCCCTCTCTCTCTGCCCCTCCCCCGTTCATGCTCTGTCTCTCTCTGTCCCAAAAATAAATAAACGTTGAAAAAAAAATTAAAAAGAAACTATAAAATATAATAAAATGGTGGGGTGCCTGGGTGGCTCAGTCGGTTAAGTATCCGACTATAGCTCAGGTTACGATCTCACAGTTCATGAGTTCCAGCCCCATGCTGGGCTCTGTGCT
Organism: Prionailurus viverrinus; assembly: GCF_022837055.1. NCBI lineage: Eukaryota > Metazoa > Chordata > Mammalia > Carnivora > Felidae > Prionailurus > Prionailurus viverrinus. Next base: position 139,197,933 of record NC_062566.1, read on the forward strand.
GACAGCTCAGAGCCTGGAGCCTGCTTCAGATTCTGTATCTCACTCTCTTTCTGCCGCTCCCTCACTCATATTCTCTCTCTCTCTCTCTCTCTCACTCTCTCTCTGTCCCTCTCTCTCAAAAATAAACATTAAACAAATTTTAAAAATAATTATCAAATGGAAATTGTAAAGCACCAAAATACCATATATGAAATAAGATTTTCATTGTATATGCTCAACAGCACAATGGGCATGAGAGAGGAATGTCAGTGGGCTTGGAGACATGCCAACAGAAATTATCCAACCTGAGAAATTTAAAGAAAAACATTAGAAAATAATAATAGAGTCCAAGAATCTGTGGGACAATGCCAACAAGTCTATCATAATTGGTGGAATGAAGAGTGAGAGAATAGGATGAAAAACATTTGGAAAAAATGGTCAAAAATGTCCCATATTTGATAAAAGATGTACACTTACAAATAAGAAGATCAGAGACCCTCAGGGAGACAAACTACACAGAATATCACACCTGGGTACCCAGAGACTACAGTTCCAAATCGAAGATAGAAAAATTATGAAAGCAATCAGAGAAAAGTTAGACATGACATACAGAAGAACAACAATTCAAATGACCTCCAGCTTATTGTTACAGGCCAGAATACACTAGAAAAACATCTTTAAAATCCTAAATTTCAAAAAAAAAAAAAACCAAATTAAAAATCTGTTCACTCAAAATTCTATGTTCAGTGAATATATCTTTTGTATGGAAATAAATTTGACAATAAATTTCATATAAAAAAATTAAGAGGGCCAAGCAAACGGGGGGAAAAAAAAGAATCAAGACAAAATAAAAACAATTTCAGATAAAAGATAACTGAGAACTCACTGACAACAGACCTGCACTAGCAAATGCTAAAGGAAGCTCTTTTTTCTGAAGGGAAATGATACCATATAGAAATTCAGATCTTCTGAGGAAAATGACGACTATATGAACTTCTGGAGAGCTATTAAAAAAAACCTATTTTCTCAGTGTGTTGAAAAATACTTATAACTACTTCAGTGAAAAATTAGAGCATTGTCTGGATGGATTTATAATGCAAGTGTAATACATATAATAACTATAATATAGAAGAAAAGGAGGTGTAGATGAACTTGTGCAATTGTAAAGTTTATATGTATTACATGATGAGCTACAATTTTAATACTAAGTAGACTGTGATAAGTTAAGGATGCATATTGCAATGTTTAGAGCAACCACTAAAAAAATGCAAAGATGTGGGAATGCAAGCTGGTGCAGCCACTCTGGAAAACAGTATGGAGGTTCCTCAAAAAACTAAAAATAGAACTACCCTACCACCCAGCAGTTGCACTACTAAGCATTTATCCAAGGGATACAGATGTGCTGTTTCGAAGGGACACATGCACCCCCATGTTTATAGCAGCCCTATCGACAATAGACAAAGTATGGCAAGAGCCCAAATGTCCATCGATGGATGAATGGATAAAGAAGATATGGTGTGTGTGTATACACACACACGCACACACACACACACACACACACACACACACACACACACACAATGGAGTATTACTTGGCAATCAAAAAGAATGAAATCTGGCCATTTGCAACTACATGGATGGAACTGGAGGGTATTAAGCGAAGTGAAATTAGTCAGTCGGAGAAAGACAAATATCATATGACTTCACTCATATGAGGACTTTAAGAGACAAAACAGAAGAACATAAAGGAAGGGAAACAAAAATAATATAAAAACAGGGAGGGGGACAAAACATAAGAGACTCATAAATATGGAGAACAAACTGAGGGTTACGGGAGGGGTTGTGGGAGGGGTTGTGGGGGGGGGGGGAAGGCTAAACGGGTAAGGGACACTAAGGAATCTACTCCTGAAATCATTGTTGCACTGTATGCTAATTTGGATGTAAATTTTAAAAAATAAAAAATAAAATTAAAAAAACATTTTTTAATAAAATAAATTAAAAAAATTGATAGCCATTATCATACCTAAAAAAATGCAAAGACGAACAAAAAACATGTGGGACAAATAGAAAGCAAATAATAAAATGGTCGACGTAAATCCAACTATACAAGAAAATACATTAAATATTTATTGACTAAATATCTAATTTAAAAACTCTATTTTATCTGATATTAGTAGAGTCTTGCCAGCCTTCTTATGCTCACTCTTTTCATGATACATATTTTTACACTCATTTACTTTCAATATATCTGTCTCTTCATATCTTAAAATGTCTCTCTCCTGTAGACAGCAAATAGTTGGGTACACCTATTTGTTTTTGTTTTCATTTTAAACTCATCCTTAGGAATCAGATAAAATAGACTTCAAGAGTGGCATATTAACAGAGGTGAAGGAGGAATAGTTCATAATGATAAAAGTATAATTCATCATAAGAGCATAACAACCCATAAACGTGTATGCATCTAATAGCAGGTCCTCAAGTGTGTAAAACAAATATTGACTGACACAATTAAAAAGAAGTAGACAACTCCAAAATCATAGTTGGAGATTTTAACACCCCTCACTCAACTATTAATAAAGCAACCAAACGAAATCAGTGAAGATACAGATGATTTGAACAATACTATCAACTACCTTGACCTTTTTGATATTTATAAAATGCTACACCCAAAACCTATGGAATATACTTTCTTTTCAAATGCACAGGATACACTCATCAAGACATACAACAAGTCACACTAGAATCATACAAAGTATGATCTCTGACCACAACGGAATTAGAAAAGAAATATCTAGAAAAGCCCAAATATTTGAAAGTTAAATGACACACTGCTAAGTAATGACATGAGCCAAATAAGAAGTCACAAAGGAAATTAGAAAATATTTTGGAGGCGCCTGGGTGGCTCAGTCGGTTAACCTTCTGACTTCAGCTCAGGACATGATCTCACAGTTCCTGAGTTTGAGCCCCACATGGGCTCTCTGCTGTCAGCGCAGAGCCCGCTTTGGATCCTCTGTCTCCCTTTCTCTCTGCACCTCTCTTGTGCTCTCATTCTCTCCCAAAATTAAATTAACATTTGAAAAAGTAAAATATTTTAACCAAATGATAATGGAAATATACCAAATTAGTGGAAGTGATCTAGAGCGGTGCTTAGAGGGCAATCAAAGCTTAAAATACTTGTATTTGAAAGTAAGAAAAATCTAAAACCAATAACCCAAGGTTCCAACTTATGACACTAGGAAAAGAGGAGCAAAGAAACCCCAAAGTAAGTACACAGAGGGAAATAGTAAACATAAGAGCAGAAATCAATGCAATATAAGACCAAAAAAAGGCAAGGAAAAATCAATGGAACCAAAAGCTTGTTCTTGGAAAAATTAATATGATCGATACACTTCTAGATATTCTCGTCAGGAAAATAAAGAGAGAAGGAACAAATAACAACATAAAGAATGACATAAGGACATCACCACAGATCCTACAGATGTTACAGACTATGTCAGCTTTAACAAATATGACAATTTAGATGAAATGGACAAATTCTTTATAAGAGAGTATCTCAATTGTCATATATCTACAAAAACAATTAGCTTTTCTATCAAACACAGGCGCGCACACACACACACACACACACACACACAAACTGCATACTTAGATATCTTCTTCACTAGTTCACAGCATTTAAGGAAATAAAAGCACCAACAACATACAAACTCTTTCTAAAAATAGAGGAGGAAACACTTCCCAACTTATTTTGTGAGGCTACTGAAACCTTAAAATCAAAGCCTGACAGACATTACAAAATAAAAATATGAACAATATCTCTCATGAACATAAATGCAAAAGTCCTTAACAAAATATTAGTAAGTAGAATACAGCAAAATAGGAAAAGAATAATACATCATGACCAAGTAGAAGTTATCCCGGAAATTTAAAGTTTTCTTAACATTTAAAAATAATTTAATTCATAGTATTAACAGACTAAAGGAAATAAACCATATGACCCTTTCAACAAATGCAAAAAAAAAAAAAAAAAAAGAAAGCACTTGGCAAAACTCAAAACTCATTCGTGATAAAAACTACAAATAACATCGTATATACAACCAATATCATATTTAAAGATGAAAGAGTGAAACTTTTCCCACTAAGTTGGGAACAAGGCAAGAATGTCTATTCTCACCATTCTTATTCAGCATTGTGGAGGCTCTAGCCAATACAATAAGCCAATAAAAATAAATAAAGAATTAAACAAATGTCATCCAGGTTGGAAAGAAAGAAGTAGAGCTGTCTCTATTTTAGATAACCTGATTGTTTACCCAGAAAATCCAAAAGAATCAACAAAACTGCTACTAGAATGCATTAGTGAATTTAGCAATGTCAAAGGATAGAAGGTAAATATACAAAAGTTAATGGCAGCAAACAATTGAAAAAAAAAGTTTTAAAAACAGTTCTACTTAGAATACCACCAAAAAAACATAAAATACTTCATTTATGTTTAATTTAACAAGTTAATTTAATTTAATGTTTTACAAAATATCTGCTAGACCAGTACACTGAAAACTACAAAACATATTGAGAGAACTTAAAGAAGGCTAAGGATAAATGGAAAAATATACCATGATAATAGATAAAAAGACTAACCATTGCTAAGATGTCAGTTCTACCCAAATTGATCTCTAAAGTCAATGTGATCCCAATTATAATGCTAATGCCTTTTGGGGGCAGTAGAAATGGACAGGTTTATTCTAAAGTGTATATGGAGGGGCACCTGGGTGGCTCAGTCAGTTGGGCATCTGACTTCGGCTCAGGTCATGATCTCACAGTTGGTGGGTTCAAGCCCCACGTCGGGCTCTGTGCTGACACCTCAGTGCCTGGAGCCTGTTTCAAATTCTGTGTCTCCTCCTCTCTCTGCCCTTCCCATGCTCATGCTCTGTCTTGCTCTGTCTCTCAATAATAAATAAACATTAAAAAAAAATTTTAATAAATATAAAAATTAAAAATAAATAAAACAATAAGGTGTATATGGAAATTCAAAAAACCAATAACGTCACTGGATATTATAGTAATCACTAGCCACATGTGGCTACTTAAATTTACTTTAAATTAATTAAAATTAAATTAAAATTAAATACAATTAGAAATTCTGTTCCTTAATTGCACTAATCACATTTCAAATGCAAAATATTCACATGTAGCTGTTCCTTAACCCGTGCAGGTATATAATATTTTTATCACTGCAGAAAGTTCTTTTGGACAGCAGTGGTCTTAATATATGAAGCAACCTTGAAAAAAAATACAAAACTAGAGGACTTACACTACCTGACTTCAAAACTAACTGTATAGTTATAGTAATTTGGAAATTGTGGTATTTGCGTTAAAAAAACCATAGGATGGGGCGCCTGGGTGGCTCAGTCGGTTGGGCGTCTGACTTCAGCTCAGGTCATGATCTCACAGTCCATGAGATGGAGCCCCGCATCAGGGGCTCTGTGCTGACAGCTCAGAGCCTGGAGCCTGCTTGGGATTCTGTGTCTCCCTCTTTCTCTGCCCCTCCCCTGCTCTGTCTCTGTCTAAAAAATAAATAAAAACATTTTTAAATTTTTTTTTTAAATAAAAGAAGAAAACATAGGAGAATATATTCATGGCTTAAGGACAGGCAAAGTTTTCTTTAACAAGTCACATAAAGCAATACCATAAAAGAAAACACTGAAAAATCAGAATTAATGAAAAATGAATGTTTCTGTCAATCAAAAGACATCATCAGGAAAATTAATAGGCAAGCCACCAAAGGAGAGAAAAGATTTTCAAAACATGTGACCCAGGACTGGTATCCAGGATACATAAAGAGCCCCTATAACTCAACAATAATAGTAAAGCAAAAACAACACCTCTCCTCAAAAAGGGAGCAGGAGGGGCGCCTGGGTGGCGCAGTCGGTTAAGCGTCCGACTTCAGCCAGGTCACGATCTCGCGGTCTGTGAGTTCGAGCCCCGCGTCGGGCTCTGGGCTGATGGCTCGGAGCCTGGAGCCTGTTTCCGATTCTGTGTCTCCCTCTCTCTCTGCCCCTCCCCCGTTCATGCTCTGTCTCTCTCTGTCCCAAAAATAAATAAACGTTGAAAAAAAAATTAAAAAAAAAAAAAAAAGGGAGCAGGAGGTAAAGGTTTTAAAAAAAGATTTTCCAGGGGCACCTGGGTGGCTCAGTCAGCTAAGCGTCTGACTCTTGGTTTTGGTTCAGGTCATGATTTCATGGTTCGTGGGATTGAGCCCCTTGTTGGGGTGTCAGCACAGAGCCTGCTTGGGATTCTGTGTCTATCTCTCCACCCGTATCCCACTCATGCACTCATTCTCTCTCTCTCTCTCTCTCTCTCTCTCACTCTCTCTCAAATAAATAAATAAACATTTTAAAAATCACAATGATACAGTACTACACATCTATTAGAACAGCTACAATTTTAAAAGATGGAAACACCAAAGCTGGTGAGAAGGCAATGCAGCTGGAACGTTCACACGTTGTTGGGAAGAATGTATAATGATGTAGCCACTCTGGAAAAGTTCCTGTAAGTTTCCTATAAATTAATCATATACCTATCCTATGGCTTAGCAATTCCACAAGTGGATGTTTACCTAAGGAAATAAAAATACATATTCATTCACAAAAAGACTTCTGCAAAACAAACCAAAAAAATGCTTACAGCAGGTTTATTCATAATGGCCTAAAACCAGAAACTGCCCCTATGCTCATCAACAACAACAACAACAAAAAGGACAACTTGTGATATATTCACATCACAGGATAATATTCCACGGCAACAACAAACCACTGATACACACAACATGGATAAGTTGCAAACATTATTATGCGAAGTGCGATTAGAGAAACAACATAAGCATACACGCATCATTGGTTCTATTTATATGAAACTGTAGAACAGGCGAAATTAATCCATAGGGTAGAAACACGTCAGAAGGGTTTCCGCCTCTCGGGGTTTGAGGGTGGGGAGTGACCCGAAAGTGGCAGCAGGAAACTTTCTAGGGTGATGGTAATGTTCTCTATCTGGGCAGAAATTTGGGTTGCAGGGTACGGATTTGTCAAAACCCAGTGTATTCGGTTTGTAACGCTGCATAACAAATTACCACAAACCACACAGAGGCTTAAAACCACACACATGTATGACCTCGTAGCTTTGGCTGGCCGGAAGTCCACCCACAACTTCACTGTGTTTTCTTCTCGGGGTCTCACAAAGCTGCAGTGGATGCGACGGCCGGGCTGTGTTCTCATGCGAAGGTTGCCTGGGGAAGCATCTGCTTCTACCATCCGCCGAGTTGAGAGAATTTTGTGTCCTGGCAGCTCTCAGACTGAGGTTAGCTTTAGCTGGCTACCGCCTGGAGACCGCCTGAGGTCCTACAGCCCCTGTGCAGTTCTTGGGCCGCCCTGGGTTGCCCTGGGTCCCTTGTCATGTGGGACTCTGCAGCATGGCCCCTTATTTCAACAAGCCCACGCAAAGAGGCTCTGGTCCCATCTGCTATCAAGAGGGAGATGTCAGGGGTCCATGTGCTCACACCTTCCAGAGGTTTTCCGGTCTGACTGAGTGGATCTGTGGGGCATACCCTCTCAGAGTCTCTTTGACTGAACATTCTGGCCTTTTGATCTTTTGGGTTTTAGCAAGTGGTGGTACAGTCACACCCTCGGATTTCTCTACACCCCCATGCTGTCTGAATCTCAGCCCCTGCTGCCATCCGGAGAGGCTCAGAATTTTCAAAAATCATCCAGTCCTGCTTCCTGTCTGTTTGACGGTTTGCTCGTCAATTCTCTTTCCGCCCACATTTTCCTGTAAGCAGCCAGAAGAAACCAGGGGAGGTCTTCAGAACTTTGCTTGGTATTCCTTGCTGTACAACCGAGTTCCTGATCTACAAGTCCTGTTTTCCATACTCAGGAAGCAGTGTCACTTAACTTCCCGCCACTGCCTGTCAAGGGTTCCCTTCCCCCAGTTTCCAAGTGGACTTTTCTCACTTCCTTATGAGCTTCACCAGCATTACGCTTAACATCCAGGTTTCTATTATTAAACAGTCTTTTCAGGAAGATGTAGGCTTTCTCTATCATGATTCTCTGGCCACTAGTGAGCTCCAAAACCACTCCGCATTTTCAGGTATGTGTTACAACAGCACCCTGTTTCTCGGTACCAATACCTAGTTTTATATTGCTGCATAACAGATCCCCATCAACTTAGCAATTGAAATTTTTTGTAGGCTTTTATTTATTTATGAGAGATAGAGACAGCAAGCGTGGGGGAGGGGCAGAGAGGGAGGGAGACACAGAATCCAAAGCAGGCACCAGGCACTGAGCTAGCAGCACAGAGCCCGAGGTGGGGCTCAAACTCACAAACCATGAGATCATGATCTGAGCCGAAGTCGGACACTCAACCGACTGAGCCACCCAGGTGCCCCTAAACTTAGCAATTTAAAACAACACACAGAGCTGGGTGGCTCAGCTGGTTAAGCGTCCAACTCTTGGCCTCAGTTCAGGTCATGGTCTCACAGTTCATGGGTTCAAATCCACATCAGACTCCACACTGACAGTGTACAGGGTGCTTGGGATTCTCTCTCCCTCTCTCTCTGCCACTCCCTGGCTCATGCTCTCGCTCTCTCTCTTTCTCAAAATAAGGAAATAAATAAACTTAAAAAAATAACACACATTCATTATTCATAGCTTCTGTAAGTCAGAAGCTTGGGCATGACTTATGAGTTCTCTAGGTCCTCTGTTCAGGGTCCTGCAAGGCCATGTTCTCATCTGGAGGCCCAGCTGGAGAAGAATCCACTTCTAAGCTTGCTCTCACCTTATGGCTGAGGGCCAAGCCGTCTGTTTGCTCTTGATAGAGACGACCCTCGGACCCCAGATGCCTCCCACAGCCCCTGGTGATGTGAGCTCCTCCAATATGGGTTCCTACTTCAGCCAGCCCACAAGAAGTCTAGCACCAGTCTACCAGCATGATGGACTCTTAAACAATACAACATAATCACAGGAGTGACATCTTAACATCTTTGCCATAAGCTGTTGCTTACAAGCAAGTTTTCAGGGGATTATGCAGGGTGTGAATGCCAGGTATCATTGGGGGTCACCTTAGAGGATACCCAACACACTCAGGAAGTGAACACTTAAGATCTGGGCATTTGACATCAAAAGGAGAAATAGAATGAGCTCTAGATATGCGTGCTGAATTGTTGAAAAACATCAATAAAATAAGACGTATTGAGAGGGATGGGAGGGAAGGATAGCAGGATAAATGGATAGATGATAAAGAAAGTATAGCAAAATGTCAATGGCAAAATCTAGTGTGGGTATATGAGTGTTCACCAAAAATTTTTGCTATACAGTTGAAATTTTTCTTAATAAAATAGTGGAAAAATAAATGTGCACCTGTTAAAAAGAGCAGAGACATGGCAATCATCGAGTAACGAGAATGAGTCTTTTCTATTTCTTTATACTTGTTGGCACTTTCTCACTTGACTGAAATAAGCATGAATTTTGTACAATGGGGAGTTGAGAAATCCTGTTTCATTGATAGAGGGGCCAATATATCAAGCTAAAGAGCTCTCCAGCCCAGCACTGGTCTCTAAGATCATCGCTGCCTTCCCAGGCATCATTCTCTGAGAGATCAGGACATGATCTCGAACATTCTTGCACTTCCCTACTACCCGGCTACGGATGGATCATTCATAAACTCACCTAAGCTCTCTGAAATCTCCCGTTTTCAGAATGTATCATCTCTTGGGCATAACAGTTGCATAAGAGCACCACAGGCAAGGCAGAGCCGTTCTTTTCACATATCCTAAAACGATCTCAGTTCTTCTCTCTGATTCTAATAGTTCTGAATTTGGTAAACAAATCAAAATCCAGCTAATCTTAGCGATTCAGATTCTATCGTAAAAACAACTGTGTAAATCTGGAGTGCTTAGGACCCATAAGCCACATACCTAGGAGCGCCTATTAGTGTGATGCTGTTGTAGGTAAATTAATTAGCCTGCATTTATTTAAAACATGTCATATCACAGCCAATAAAAACAACAGATGTTTGGGGAATGAAGTCATTGGTGTATACAGGCCTAGTAGACGTTACCTTTTTCATTTTCTTTTTTTTACAAGAGGAAATGATTCTGTCCAGCCAAGCACATTATTAAGGCATTCACATTTAATAAGTGGGTTCTGACATATGGAAGAAAGTTCTAAGGCTACTTGCTGGCTGTTAGTGGATTATCTATGCTCCCCGCAAAATCATTTGATCTGTAAGCATTAGTCATTTCCTCTGTGTTAAGTCTGTGCTAGAGGCAAGAATAGAGAAAAAGAGAGTGAATACACAAAGTCATTAGCAAACAATGCAGGACCTATATAACATACTAGAATAACTAACAATTTAATTCAGCATTTGTTAAGCTAGACATGGGAAGCACAAAAGTAAGTTATTATTCCTGCCTTAAAGAGCTCATGGTGCTAAGCAGCACGGAGCTGAGACAGAGGTCCTTGATAACTATCTGCCACACTAAAACAGACTAGAAAAGTCAACGAATTTACAGAGATGGTAAAAACTCACGGGCAACAAAGCTAAGCCCCTTTAATGATGGGTTGGTTTTGCAATGGCATGAGGAAAACAAAGGCGTAGCCTTAAATGTCATCTTTCATTTAAGCATAAACCAAGAGTAATGACAACAATATTATTTGATAACAATAATCTGACTGCTCCCGAGATAGAGAACAAACTCAACCAATAGCATGGAGTTTTAGGGAGAAAATGTTTCTTAGGACACAGAAAATATACTAAGGATAAAGGCCAAATAGAAATCCCTATCAAAGTAACACCAGCATTCTTCACAGAGCTACAACAGACAATCCTAAAATTTGTATGGAATCAGAAAAGACCCCGAATAGCCAAAGCAATCCTGAAAAAGAAAACCAAAGCTGTAGGAATCACAGTTCCTTACCTCAGGCTGTATTATAAAGCTGTAATCAAGACAGTATGGTACTGGCACAAAAACAGACACTCAGATCAATGGAACGGAGTAGAGAACCCAGAAATGGACCCACAAACATACGGCCAACTAATCTTTGACAAAGCAGGAAAGAATATCCAATGAAATAAAGACAGTCTCCTTAGCAAATGGTGTTGGGAAAACTGGACAGCGACATGCAGAAGAATGAACCTGGACCGCTTTCTTACACCAGACACAAAAAGAAACTCAAAATGGATGAAAGACCTAAACACAAGGCAGGAAGCCATCAAAATCCTCGAGGAGAAAGCAGGCAAAAACCTCTTTGATCTTGGCCGCAGCAACTTCTTACTCAACATGTCTCCAGAGGCAAGGGAAACAAAAGCAAAAATGAACTACTGGGACCTCATCAAGATAAAAAACTTCTTCACGGTGAAGGAAACAATCAGCAAAACTAAAAGGCAACCAACAGAATGAGAGAAGATATTTGCAAATGACACATCAGATAAAGGGTTAGTATCCAAAATCTATAAAGAACTCACCAAACTCCACACCCGAAAAACAAATAATCCAGTGAAGAAATGGGCAGAAGACATGAGTAGACACTTCTCCAAAGAAGACATCCAGAGGGCTAACAGACACATGAAAAAAGGCACTATATCACTCATCATCAGGGAAATACAAATCGAAACCACAATAAGATACCACCTCACACCTGTCAGAATGACTAAAATTAACAAGTCGGGCAACAACAGATGTTGGTGAGGATGTGGAGAGAGAGGAACCCTTTTGCACTGCTGGTGGGAATGCAAACTGGTGCAGCCGCTCTGGAAAATAGTACGGAGGTTCCTCAAAAAATTAAAAATAGAACTACCCTATGACCTAGCAATTACACTACTAGGTATTTATCCCAAGGATACAAAAATGCTGTTTCGAAGGGACACATGCACCCCCATGTTTCAGCAGCACTATCAACAACAGCCAAAGTATGGAAAGAGCCCAAATGTCCATCGATGGATGAATGGACAAAGAAGATGTGGTCTATATATACAAGGGAGTATTACTCGGCAGTCAAAAAAAAATGAAATCTTGCCATTGCGACTACGTGGATGGAACTGGAGGGTATTACGTTAAGTGAAATGAGTCAGTCAGAGAAAGACAAAAATCATATGACTTCACTCATATGAAGACTTTAAGAGACAAAAACAGATGAACATAGGGAAGGGAAACAAAAATAATATAAAAACAGGGAAGGGGACAAACGATAAGAGACTCTCAAATACAGAGAACGAACTGACAGTTGCTGGCAGGGTGCTGGGTGGGGGGGAAGGCCTAAAGGAGTGATGGGTCATTAAGGAGGGCACTTGTTGGGATGAGCACTGGGTGCTATATGGAAGTATGAATCACTACATTTTATCTTGAAATTATTATTACACTGTATGTTAACTTGGATTTAAATTAAATAAATAAATTTTTAAAAAGGACAAACAAATAAGTCAACCATCAGCAATGATTTCTATACTATTCTCAACGAGTGTTCTCGGGGAAAGTTTTAGGGGCACTGTGAAAAATCAGGGGGAACAATTTTGCTGGCAAACTCTGCAAACAATTTTGTTTGGGAGATGCTATCTGAATTTTAGCAACCCTACTGAAATAAAAAGGAAATACAAAAACCTGCATAAAGTATACAAGTTGATAAGTTTATAGGTATACAAACCATTGAAGGCATCACCAAGATCAAGATAATACAGTGATTCCTCACCCCCACCCATCCCTGAAAGTCTCCTGTGTTTCTTTGTTCTCCGCCCAGCCCCCACCCTCCTTAAGCAACTACCAATCTGCTGCTGTCACTCCAGATTAGTTTCTATTTTCTAGAGCTTCATGAAAATGAGCTCATGCTATATGTACTCTACCTGTCTGGCTTCTTTCACTCAGTATAATGAATCTGAAACTTACCCATATTGTAGCACATGTTAATAATTTTTTTAATGTTTTTATTTATTTTTGAGACAGAGACAGAGCACGAGCAGGGGAGGGTCAGAGAGAGAGGGAGACACAGAATCCGAAACAGGTTCCAGGCCCCGAGCTGTCAGCACAGAGCCCGACGTGGGGCTTGAACCCACGAACTGTGAGATCGTGACCTGAGCCGAAGTCAGTTGCTTAACTGACTGAGCCACCTGGGCGCCCCAATAATTTCTTTTTATTTATGACTTACTTATTTATTCCATTGAATGGATATATGACAGTTTACCCATTCGCCTATGGATGACATTCTGTTGTTTCTTTTCAGGATCAATATATAGAAATACAATGACTATTTCTTCATTGGTTTTGTCTCTTACAACTTTGTTAAGCTAACTTATCAGTTCTGGCAACATTTTTGTAGATTCCGTCAGATTTTTATTATAGACAATCCCATCATTTGCGAATAAGGTGAGTTTTACTTCTTCTTTTCCAAACTAGTTGCCTTTTATCTCTATTTCTTTCCTGATGGCCCTGGCTAGAACTCCCAGTACAAGAACAAAAGTGGTGAGGGACGTCCTTGTCCTGGTCTTAGAGGAATAGCAGCCTTTGATGTTAGCTGAGGGTGTTTTGCAGATGCCCTGTAGGACATTGTGAAAATCCTTTCAATTCCTGGTTTGCCAATACTATTTGTTAGGAATGGATATTGGATTTTGTTCAATGCTTCTTGAAGGTAGAGGAAGAGGCCCTCTATTGGAATGACCTCGTGGTTCCCCTTTCTGTTTAATATAATGCATTGCATTGATTCATTTTCTAATATTAAATCAACTACGCACTCCCGAGATAAACCACACATGGTCATGATGTATAGTCCTGTTTATACATTGTTTGAACAATTTGCTAAAATCTTGTTTAGAATTTTTGTACCTATGGTCATGAAGGACGTTGGTCTAGAACACTTTTTTGTAATGTCTTTGTCTTGTTTTTAAACAAATTTTAAATTGTTTTAAAAAAAATTTTTTTAATGTTTGTACAGAATTGGTATTATTTCCTCTTTAAATGTCTGCTAGGATTGACCAGCAAAGTCATTTAAGCTAACATTTTCTTTGGGAAAAGATATTTCACCAGAAACTTAATTTTTATAATGGATAAAGGGTTATTTAGGCTATTTAATTTTCTTTAATTTTTTAATGTTTATGTATTCATTTTGAGAGAGAGACGGAGAAAACATGCACGTGTCAGGGAGGGGCAGGGAGAGAGGGAGAAAGAGAAGACCAAGTAGGCTCCATGCTGTCAGCATAGGGCCTGACATGGGGCTCGATTGCACCAACCGTGAGATCATGACCTGAGCTGAAACCAAGAGTCAGCCGCTTAACTGACTGAGCCACCCAGGCGTCCCTAGGCTATTTAATTTGTAATGAGTGAGCATTGGTGTCTTTCAAAGTATTTGTCACCAAGGTGCAAATTTATTGGTATAAAGTTTTCATATTATCTCATTATATTTTAAACAACTGTGTGATCTATAGTGATGTCACCTCGCTCGTTTCTGATGCCCGTTATTTGTTGCTCCCCTCTTTCTGCCTCAATGTATAGAGGTTTTTCAGTATTATTGACCTATTTTAAAGCTTTTGGTTTCAGGGGTTTTCTCTATCGTCTTTTTTTTTTTTTTTAATTTTTTTTCAATGTTTTTTATTTATTTTTGGGACAGAGAGAGACAGAGCATGAACGGGGGAGGGGCAGAGAGAGAGGGAGGCACAGAATCTGAAACAGGCTCCAGGCTCTGAGCCATCAGCCCAGAGCCCGACGCGGGGCTCGAACTCACGGACCGCGAGATCGTGACCTGGCTGAAGTCGGACGCCTGACCTGGCTGAAGTCGGACGCCTAACCGACTGCGCCACCCAGGCGCCCCTCGTCTTTTTTTTTTTTTTTAATGGATTTCTACTCTGCTCTTTTCTTTTTCCTTTCTTCTACTTAATTTGGGTTTACTCTGCCCTTCTTTTCATGCTTCTCACAGTAGAGACTGAGGTCATTGATTTGAGATCGATCTTCTCTAACATAGGAGTTGCATGCAGCTCGGTCCCTGGAGTTCTCCGTCAAGGCGCTCCCACAAATTCTGATGTGTAGTATTTTGGTTTTAGTTCTATTCACAACACTTTCAAGTCTCTCTTCTGATGTCTTCTTTGACCTGTGGGTTATTTACAGGTGTATTGTTTAGTTCCCAAACGCTTGGGGATTGTCCAGATATCCTTCGGTTGTTGATTTCTAATTTGATTCCACCGTGGTCAGAGAATACTCTTCACATAACCTGAAACCTCTTTACTTTACTGAGACTCGTTTTATGGCTCAGGACCTGATCTGCTTTGGTAGAATTGAACGTGCATTATGTTGCTGGATGGAATGTTCCCCAAATGTCAATCAGATCAAGTCATTCAAGTCTTGTCGATTACGAAGAGAGGGTATTGAAACTCCCGTGCATAATGGTGGATTTTTCCATTTCTCCTTGCAGAGTCTATCCTATTTTGCTTTATTTGTCTTAAAGTTCTTTTATTAGGTGCATAAATTGTTAACATATCCTCTTGCTGAATTGACTTCAACATTATTACAAAGTGACCTTCTTTCTCCCTGGTAGTAAACTTTACTCTGATATCTTCTTTGATATTAACACAACCACTCCAATTTTCTTTGGATTATTATTATCACAGTAAATCTTTTCCCATATCTCTGTGTCTTCATAGTTAAGGTGCATTTTGTTTTGCTTTATTTTTTGTAGGCAGCATAGAGTTGAGTATTGCTTTTTTTATCTCTTAACAATCTCTAACTTTTAATTGGGGTATTTTATATTTACATTTGATGTGATTATCGGTATGGGTAGGTTTAAATCTATAAACTCATTCTTTGTTTCCTATTCATTCCATCTGTTCTTTTTTCTTCTTTTTTCTCTTCTTTTGAATTGATTGTATACTTTTTTTCATAATTCTATTTTTTTTTTTGTTAGCTTAAGAGCAATATGTCTTTGTTTTGCTATTTCAGTGGTGGCTTTCGGATTTATAGCACACATTTCTAACTTCACACTGTCTGCCTTCAACAGATATTATATCACTTTGCATTCAGGATAGGAGCCTTAAAATGGTATACTGCCACTGACCGTTACGCTCTTGTGGTCATGCGTTCTACATTTACATTTGTTATAAACCTCACGCTACATTCTTATTTTTTAAAATAGTCAACTATCTTTCAAAGAGATCCAAATAATTTAAAAAATATATCTTATATCTTAAATATCTGCCCATGTGGTTCTCATATCCAGTACCACCCATTCCTGTACGTAATCCGTATTTCTAGATGGTGTCAATGACCTTCTGCCTGAAGGACTTCCTATGACCTTTCTTATGGTGCAGATCTATTGGCGATGAATTCTTTCAGCTTTTGATTGTGTTTATACTTATCTGAGTCTAGAACGTAACTTCATTTTGTGTATAAACACAAAGGGGACTTGGGGATACAGCTTTGATATAAAATTAATTCTCTAGGAATCTGATGGCTGTTGTCAACAGAGGTGAAATGTTATTTTTGTGTGTTCCTGGACTCAGCCAAGAACTGACCATTTCCAAAAGTCCCATCACTGATGGCAACGCCACTCGCGGTATCTGACTCCTACCTGCGCGGCGGTGCGCCTGGAGCAGACGGGTTTGTGCGACCCCTGGTCCCTCTGCTGCTTCCTCATGACTTCTGTGCCCTTCTGTTCTGGCACTTGCATGCGATTCATCATAAATTACTTCCCTATGTTTTCCTTTTGTGTCGCTATTAAGGTATTACATTTTTCTCTTTCATTATACGTGTGGTCGCTTATGTAACCTATGACTTTCAAAGAAAATGAAGGGTCAGTATCAATCTTCTGTCGGTGGGTAACAAACTACCCGAAACTTAGTGGCTTAAAGCAATCATCATTTCTTAGCTCCCGGCTCCGTGAACTGGCAACGTGGGCAAGGCTCAGCCACCGCATGCCGGCTGAGTGCACTCTGCCCTTGGGGTGAGTCGGCTGGTTCTCCCTGGACTGGCTAGTCCCAGAGAGCCACGTGCCTGGTGGGTGGCTAGGACCCCCAGCCACAGTGGCTCGGTTCTCCTTCATGTGGCCTCTCCCGGTGGTGGGTTCAGGCTTCCTCACGTGGTGATTTGTTTCCAAGAGGGAGACGGTAGAAGCCGCAAAGCCCTTTGAGACCTGGGCTCTGAAACTCCACATCACCTCTATTCCATTTTATTGGTTCCCGTTAATCAGAGAGCTAGCCCGGATTCAAGGAGGTAGAGACACAGACACCACTTCTTGATGAGAGGAGCAGCGAAGGGAGTCCCACAGAACCCATATTTTGTGATTAATCACAGAGCATCACAAATACACATCACCAAAAGGGACATCAGGTCAGACAGGATTGAGAACCGCTGCTGTAAACACGATTCTCTCCCTTTCACCTGTCACCTCTCTCAAGGAGTGTCCTTCCTTTCTCCGTTTCTCGTGCAAACTCATCAGGGAAAATCCTCTGTTTACTCGAAAGAGTCTCCCCTGCACAGACAGATGGCGAAGGTCTATTCTCCAGCCTGCTAAGCGACAGGACCGTGGTCAGCGGTCCTTCCTAGACACTCCTTATACCATCCAGCAGAAGTAAAGTAAAACAAAGCTTCTGTAATTACCCTTTCCTTGCTCTTTGTTTTTCTAGAAAGACAGGAACCAGAACACGGATAACCTGTGGCGAATTTTCTTTTCCTTTTTCTTTTTGAGGTTTCCTTTTTCAAAAGTTTGATTATTTTGAGAGAGAGAGAGAGAGAGAGAGAGAGAGCATGCATAAGTGGGGAGGGGACAGAGACGGAGGGAGAGAGAATCCCAAGCAGGTTCAGCCCTGTCAGCACAGAGCCCAATGCGGGGCTGGAACTCACAAGCCGTGAGATCGTGAACTGAGCCAAAGTCAGATGCTTAACTGACTGAGCCACCAGGAGCCCCTGTAGTGAATGTTCACGTAAGGGGTCTTCGTTACTGGATGGCTGAAAAATTAATTAGATTAATCAGACAGAGGACACACTTGCGCTGCCCTGGGTACTACACAGACTTGACCCTGACATTCAACTGACAGTGTTCCCACATTAGAGACGGCAAGACCCTGGCACCCCGGGCACCAAAGAGTCTCGTCAATGAACACGGAACATGACCCAAGGGATGGGACCGACCAGGCTGGCCCGAGAACGTTTGGGACGGCGTGTGCTGGGCTCCGCACCACGGAACTCCCAAATCCTCCGAAGGGACAGACTGTCTGGACCCAGAGTTTCCTAGGCTGGCCTTGCTTTTTCTGATACGCTTGCCGTATAATCATGGGTTACGGTACGCACAGCAAGACTGGGTACAAATCCTAGTGAAAATTAGTGGACGTGTATGCTCAGAGGGCACAGGGTCTCGGGGGGAGAGGCCGGGCGTGCAGAGAATCCGGGTGTTTTCATTCAGGAGAGCCCCTCTGCAACCACTCCAAACGTCAAAAGCCATTTCTGTCCACATTCCCTTTCTAGCAGAAATCTTCCCTGGAATGCCGCCACCTCCCCGTGGGTCCTGGGGAGGCAAGACGGCTTCAAACGCACGGAGCCCGCAAATATTTAACAAAGGCAAGTTCCTGAGCCACAGTGACCTCAATGTTCTGACAACACCTGCTGGCCAAGAATGTGTGCCAACCAACCAGAGGCCCGGGACGGCCCTCCTCAACGTCACCGGGAGGCACCAAGTGACAGCCCCGTTTGGCTTAACGAGGACACAACCTATTCCAAGAAAGAAGCCTGGAATCCTATCAGACAACGGACAACAAACATGCCTCTGTGTCAGATGACACATAAGAGGTGCCGTGTGTGTGGCGCTATGTCACATACAGCCTATGGAAAGCTGAAATGCCGGCAGCATGTAACTATGTAAGCAGAAGTAGGGAGCACCCCCCGCCCGGATAACATACTCCAAATCCTTGGATCTTCCATTGGAATTCATTTAGGGATCGATGAGGCCTCATCCAACCTCCGAGGGAGCTCGCACCTCCGTTACGAAGTCTGAGCTCCACGCAGCAGACCCTGCTGGTGACCTGCCCAGATTCACCTACCGCCTCGGTGTGTCCACCCCCCCCCCCAGCTGTGAGTGTGGGGTACTCCTGGACGCCCCCTTCCCTCCAGGGTCTCCTCTGTCCACCATGCAGGAGCCACAACCCCGAGAGGTGATGCCTCTCCCCAGAGGCCGTCCAAAGGTAGGCCAACTCCCGAATTCAAGAGACTCCTCCCCTTGCCTCCAGGGAAGACCACCTCCGAGGTTGGGCTCATGCTCACCTAGGGCAGGTGCTCCCCCAGGCGTTCTGTAGAATCACACGGCTGCCCTGTGCTCTCAGCTTTTCATGTAGCCATGAAAAACATGTTATTGCACTGAGCCACAACTTCAACGACTGGAGAACTCGAATCTTTAAGGTCTGCTGAATATCCCTAGCTAGGACTTCCCAGTTTTTTGGCAATGACCCAAAATATGAAATTAATATGCTATACGTTGTAATCTGGTATACCCACGCATGCGTGTGGATGTGTGTAGATCTCAGACGTACGTTTCACGATACAATATTTACCCTGACTACTACGGAGCCTATTGTTTTCTATTTCATTTTTTAAATGTTGGTCACGACTCCCTAAGTTAATTTTACTAATCCACTAATGTGTGTGACACACAGTTTGAAGAACACTGCCTGCAACTCTTAGCAAAGTGACTCACACATAAGAAGTACTCCATAAATATTTTATGAATGATTAAGTGATTGGCTGGTTATGAGAATATCCAACTAACAGTCTGGAAAGGCCTTGACCTTTGGCTCTGGGTCTCTGGATCTTTCCAATTTGTTAAGCTTGCTGGCAAGTTACATGATTTACCTCCCCAGATGGTGAGGCCCCGTCAAGGGGGCCCTAGGAGGGAGGGGTATCAATCCAAAGGGGCCCTTGTTGGTGTGTTGACCCGAGTCCCTAAGCTCCTAAACAAACCCTATAATTTTAGAAATAGTTAAATAAGAAATTCAAGAAAGCCAGCAATGACCAGAAATTAGCTCAAAGTATTACCTCCATAAAACAACTGCCCCCCAAAAGCTGCCAAGAATAAAATGGGAATCAAGAATGAAAGCAGAAAAATTAAAAATCATAAAAATGTAAAGCAGCAAAGAGCATTTGGTATGGTTACTACAGGATGTCAGGCCACCCAAGCCATAACCTGCAGAGCACTCTTTCTCTCTGTGGGTTCCTGAAGAAGATGGACACACGTTAAAAAAAAAGGAAAGAAAGAAAGAAAGAAAGAAAGAAAGAAAGAAAGAAAGACAAAAGAGAGAAAGAGGGAGGGAGGGAGGCAGAGGGAAAGAGAGAAAGAAAGAAAGAAAGAAAGAAAGAAAGAAAGAAAAGAAAGAAAGAAAGAAAGAAAGAAAGAAAGAAAGAAAGAAAGAAAAAGAAAGAGAGAAAGAGAGAAAGAGAGAAAAATAAAACAATGGGGAAAGGAACTCCTTGGTTATTAGCTGGGCCAGTGCGTAATCCCCCCCAAGTCCAGGCTCCTGGATCAGGGTGGAAATAGGAGACCGGGGTCCTATCAAACATGAAACAATAAGGCCGGTGTGCTTTTTTCCAGCTGTGCTGCTTTTCAAAGCTTCTTTCAAAAAGAAGGAAGAAGAAAGAAAAACAGCACAGAAGGGCAGCATGAGAGCTGTGTGCCGGGCCCCACGGACGCACCACGCCAGGAGGGTGCACACGGTGGCCGCTGTCCTTTGTCCTGCTCAGCCCGGCCGGCTACCCCACTGGCACCCTGCTGCACCCCCATCTGGGTCCTGCCCTGTCGACATACCTGAGTGCCTCTGGGCTTGCCTTTCCGTGACCCCATTACCCACAAAGACGTCATGTCCCGTGTTTTCAAGTCATGTTCCCAAAATGATGCAGCCTGGACTCTGACTTATTTGTAACTACAGTTCACTGCAAAGGAGTCTGTGAACTTGCATGGGAAAATAATTAGATCTTTATGTTCTCTACTCTCTTTCAGACATTAGTACGCTCCCTTCCGCTCCGAACGGAGGCAGCAAATCTCCATAGTATTAACGGTTCCTAGGACCCTATCATCCACAGAAATCACAAATGTGCTCTTAACCACATTCACATCATTGCAGGGATCTTAAAACACCACTTACGCTCATCACTGCTTTGAAATGATGCTAGTTTCTACATTCACCACTATATCTTACTTAAAATAAGAAGCACACATATTACAGGGCGCCTGGGTGACTCAGTCGGTTGAGCGTCCGACTTCGGCTCAGATCACGATCTCGCAGTGTGTGGGTTAGAGCCCTGCATCCGGCTCTGTGCTGACGGTTCAGAGCCTGGAACCTGCTTCGGATTCTGTGTCTCCCTCTCTCTCTCCACCCCTCCCCCATTCATGCTCTCTCTCTTTCTCTCCCTCTTTCAAAAATGAATAAACATTTAAAAAATTAATTAAAAAGAAGCACATATATTACGATATCGCAAGTTTGCCTTTTAATATATTGTAACTGTTTCCATAGAACAGGTTTCCTTTGCAAGCCTGTGTATGTTAGTTCATTAGTGTGACCTAGGTCTGTAGGCTTCACGAGATCACCGACGTTGACCAGCAGACAGGCCCACGGCACAGACGAGGACCTTTCATGAGCGCCTCTCTATGCCAAGCAGGTTTCCTTATTTCTTACTGCTTTTCATTTTCAGTCACTCTCTTCTTTTAAATTTTTTATTTCCTTTAAGATGTTTATTTGTTTTCGAGAGAGACAGAGCACGAGCAGGGAGGGGCAGAGAGAGAGGGAGAGAGAGAGAATCCCAAGCAGCCTCTGCACTGTCAGCGCAGAGCCCAAGATGGGGCTCGATCCCGTGAACCCTGAGATCATGACCTGAGCCAAAATCAAGAGTCGGACTCTCATTTGGGGAAGGGGAGGAATGTCTAAGCCATCCAAGTGCCCCCTTTTAATTTTTCTTTTAATTTACATATACTAAATTACAAAAATAATGTAAGCTTATGCTAACAAGTGAAACAAGGCAAAAAGATCCCACAAAAGCAGATGTGGTCACCTCCTCCATGCCCCTCACCTTCTATGCCCTGAAGAAACCCACCACCCCCTTCCCCTTACTTCTACAAACACACGAGGGTGGATTTCTTGCTTGCTTTATACCAAAATAGAATCATTCTACACACATTATTCCATAATTTATATTTGTCACTTGGCAATTGACTCTGTAACACAGACATTCCTACAAGTCTGTGACTACATATTTTTCTAGTTCGTTTATATGCACTTATGTAAAAGTGTATGTGAATGAACTCACATCACACACGTCATGGCGCTTCAGCACAGCCTTCCCCTCTCGTCTGCCTCCTCACCTCCCTGACTTGTCTCAGTCACCCGTCACTACGTTACAGGATAACTCAGACCCCAACAGCCGAGAGCAACCATGCACATTCACCGTCTCGGAGCTTTGGGAGGTCGGAAGTTGGGGAGCCCTCGGCTCGGTGGAGGGTCTCTCATCAGGTCGCAGTTGGGCGGGGCGGCCATCATCAGAAGGCTTGACTGGGGCTGGGAGCTCTAAGAGCCCACATGGTTGGCAGGAGGGTGCCGGCCAGTCCTGTGTCCCTCACCGCACGGGCCTTTCTAGAAAGCTGCTTTAGTGTCCTCACAACATGGCGGCTGGCTTTTCTCTCAGCAAAAGCAGACAGCATGGTGGAAGCCGCAACGTCTCGTATGAGCTCGCCTTGAAAGTGCTATTCTCCTGGTTACCCGGGTCAGGTCTGCTCACTGTGAGCGGGGGCTGCACCAAGGCATGAACGTCGCAGGCGAGGCTGGCCACAGGCCCTCCCCAACATTGACCCTCCACCAGGAGGCCACCCCCCCAGATCACTTGTGTTAACAACCTCGTATATTTTGTTCAAATAGATACATAAAGTATCTATGCAAGCTACCTAGGGCGCGGGTGTTATCAGTGTTAAAAATTTATATTGCATATGTCTTTCATTTATAGGCAGTTAATAAAATTGAAGGTAAGTATTTTTAAATATTTAAAAATAAAGACTCGGGGCCGCTGGTTCAAGATCACGTGAGTAGGAAACGAAGCTGCCGGTACTTGGATCCAGGACCGCTGGCTCACAAAGCCCACGCTCTTCCCGAGATGCCGAGCCACGGTCACCGCGCCGTCTCACTGCGTCCCCCTTGGTGACGGCCCTGCATCTCCTCACAGGGTGACAGCAATCTCCTGTCACCCATTCCGATTGCGCCTAGAAGACCCAAGTTCCCAAGGCTTCTTTTCTAAGCCCTGCGCTCTGCCCGGAGCCCTTTAGGAAAACCTGACGTGACGCACCCAGCCTCGCCAGTTAACTTGGGCCTCAGTCCGCCAGATTATTTCTCTTCCTAACTGCACAACAAAATGTCTTCTGTATGTTCTCATTCTTGCGAGCGCCAAGTGTAGTGTAGACAAAGTGTAGTGTAGACTTGCGAGTGTAGACAAAGACTCCAGCGAAGGTATCTGCCGTGTCCGCTGAAGCGGGATGCAAGCAGCGGGAGAACTCGAGGTGGGAGGCCCCGCGTCTCTCACTTCCACTGCCCCCGCTCCCCGCTCCGCAAGCTCTTACTTGTAACCTTCCTCACCATCGGCAGGTCCGAAGCGAGCCCAGGTCCCTCGGGGGCCCACCGCGGGTCAAGGTCTCAACAGCGAGGGGATCCCGCTCTTGCACCGGGCGCTTTGCAAACACACAGGTGAGCCCGGAGGGGCGTGGAGTCCGTCTCTAGACCTGGCCACACACAGCACAGCAGGCCGGGGGGGGCCGCGACACAGAGGGGAGTGCCGTGGGGCGAGCTCGGAGGACAGGGAAGGTGGTCGGCAGAGCAGGCGCTAGCCGGGCCGCTGGTCACCCGGGACCACAGGTCGCTGGGTCATGCAAAGAAACGCGGCATTCTGTTAACTCGCTGAGGTGCGCTGGGACTCCAGAGGAGGGGAAATGCTGTGCAGGGTTCCCCAAACTGAGTGCACCGTGGAATCTTCCTCCCCTTCCCCAAGAAGTATCCTCTATCCCTGGAGCACGGCGTGGGGCCTGCTGAGGCTGGGTAATCTAAGTTTTGTTCTGACCTCGGCAATTTAAAACACGCAGCCAACAATGGTTGCATCCTTTGTTTTCTTCTCCTTAGGTCAGTAACGGGATCCGAGAGGTTTTTGGTCTCGCCAGAATTCCTTATTTATTTACATTTAGAAAGAAAAAAGGGAGAGTACAACCACCAACAAAGGTTTCACTCTCTTTCTTTCTTTCTTTTTTTTTTTTTTTTTTTTTTTTTGTACTAATATACTTCAGCCTCGGCTCTTACCTTGCTGGAGGGAGCGCTTAATTACTTACGGATTTTTCGCGAACAGCCCCCAGTTCAACTGTACCACTGTTTACACCGCAGCCCACATTACAGAATCGCACTGGCATGTATGTGGCTCCTCCGTGTCCTTCTTTGCAGGGGGAGGCTGTGCTTTCCGCCATATACACAGAAAAGTTTAGGAGACACCGGCTGGCAGCCACGCAGATCCGGGGACGGGCCCCTCTGCATTTCATCCTCTCCCCACCCCTGAGACATGTCACTTAAGATTTCTCATTAGCCACTCAAACAAATTATCCCGCTGATAGACCCGGCGGCTCCCCGGCCCGAGCCCCATCAAAGCCAGACCATTGGCTCGAGATGGATGATGACCGTCCTTCTCCTGCCTGGATGGGCCTCGAAAATCAGCGTTTCTAAAGAACACCAGAAATGATGGAGCCTCCCCCGCGGTAAAAACACTTTTATGGATGAATAATCAGCAACAGTGCTGCAAATGACCTGTCTGCAAAATCCTCAGTGCCTGGAGATCTAAATTACTCTAATTTTTCTCCCCCCAAAATTAGGTATAATATTATAATTTCAAGTAATGTAAGAGCAATTTCTCCCTTCATTGGATACCAAGCTCAAGATGTTACAGGAAAAAGAAATAGCTTTTACCGCTGATATGAGAAATTCGAAAGAGACAAGCGCAAGCAAACAAAAGCTGTCACATCAAATACTGCGGGGAAAAAAAAAAAATCCAGAAAAACTGCCAGAAATGCTCAAGTCTAAATAAAGTCATTTATTTGTTATTTTAACCCCTTCGCTGTCAGTTCCGGGCGGGCGAGGCTAGCGAACTCTGCATGGGGGGTGGGGGGGAGGGGGCGCGCTACCGGAGTCGGCTCTCCTGGGCTCCTGGCAGTGGGGGTCCTGCCACGGGGTTTCCAAACAGAGGACCACTGAGGCTGCTCGGCCCCCAACCCTTCTGTGGGTCTCACTTCTTCCGAGAAGTCAATCACGTCCCATTTCCACCACCTTAAGCCAAGAAACTAGACCGTGACTTCCCAAAGGGCAACAGCCACACACCGTCCATGTGCTTTGGTAGATGGTAGGTACGCAGAACGCGGCATTAATCATTCCTTGAATTTAGCGTCTAGGCGGCTAACGTGCGGTTCAAAGACACTACTCTTTGGGGGGTGGGGGGGTGGGGGGGTGACTCGGCAAAGAACATCTAGGAAAATGGAGAAGGCACAAACCGGACAGACCTGGGGCACATCCTGTGTCATGTTCCTAAGCCTGTTTCCTCTGTCAAGATGATGCGCTTTTATAAAAATTCAGTAAGAGAAGTTTGCGGAAAGAGCATTGCCTATGATGCTCTCTAGAAACAGGGGCAAGTATTTCCAGTTAAAATATATTGACTGGGCGCCGACTGTGTGCACTACAGTGGACCCCGAGATGCGTAAGTCACAGCTCTGCCCTGGAGAACCTACCCCCTGCACCCCGACTCACTCTGCCCAAGGCAGTAAGTTCGTGTTTCCAACCAACGGCTTCAGCGGTGGCTCCCAGGTCCTCCCGATGGAGAGACTTCCACAGACTCCGCTCCCGCCCGCGCTTGCTCCCAAGTGCCCATCCCTCCCTCCCCAGTAGGCGGGACCCACCCTGAGCTGCCAGGCACCTGTGGCTCCCAGAGGGGAGCCTAGGAGGCATCCTGGGTCCTCGCCCCTCCCCGCGGCCAGCGCCAGCTCGACGCGGCACACAAAGCCCCCCAGGTCATGAGGTGCCCCCCAACCTCCGCAGTCTTGCACCCTCGATCACCCCCCCGCCGAATGCACCCATCCCTTCTCAGGATGCTTCCTCAAGCCCTGGGCTCACGCCCACTCCTGCTCTGGGGCTCACCACCTCCTGCTCCAGGGCGCCCACCCCACCTGCATTTCCTCTCCTCCTTGGCACTGTGCACCGTACCGACCAGGTTCACGCACTCAGCTGCCCTACTCGTGATGAATACCCTGTGGGCAGGAAGCCACCCGCTCTGCTTGAGAACCCCCAGGGCCTTGTGCGGGGTGGGGAGCAGGTTAGGCCCTTAAAACGGGACTGAGAGATGCTTACTGTATAGACCAAAACAACTCCCTTGGATTTTTAACAGGTAACACTCACTTGCTTTCAAAATAAGTCTGGTTGAATGAAATGCTGTGATTTTCCAAAGATATTCACAAACGGGAGGAACGTGCAGGGTCTCCGGCCCGGAATCCCACACTGCCTGGGCCCATTGGACCCTTTCTCCATGTTCCCCATGTTCCTCCCATCTGGCTGCCCCTTTGTTCCAGAACCTTCTCGGTCATTCCTCACCTCACGCAGCTTTGCTGTGAGGGGGAGAGAAGGTGCGTCTGTGGTCCCCGGCACCTTGTGGGGGCCACCTGCTTCTCCGGAGCATCGCGGCTGACCCGACTCCTCCAAGTCGGGGCTGGAAGGAGCCGCTCCCAGAGACCTCCTCCTGCGCGAGGTTCCAAGGGACATAAGGGACACGCAGTCATGTGTTCTCAGCCCAGACATTTTGCTGTGGGTTTCTGTGTGGGAGAGTTAAAGATGCACACAGTCCGCAAGTCTAGAATTTGTGGTTTGTGTTATCTTACAACTTCATATTTGGAAGAGGTATTTTAATGTCTTATGAGTTGTGAATAATTATGTAATTCTGCCACCTTCTTAAAACTAAGATGTTTCCAACGGACTCCTGTAGTCTGGGGCTGACATCCTTAAGGGGACTTTGCTTTTTTTTTTTTTTTTTTGCCTTTGAGTTTTCAGCCAAGCGCCAAACAGATTCTTTCGTTGCTACAACAGTCCATGATGGAGAGCCGTCTTGTGTAAAAAAGTGAAGGAAAATCCTCCTTCCCTCTCAAAATTAACTCTTGACAATTACTCCTGAAATACGGATGCTGCTTGTGCTCGCCAGCGAGCCCACTTTCCAATTTGTTTTCAGGCTCCCCACCCCCCGCTGTCTCCACCGCTACTGGATTTCTCCACCATTCTGTCTCCCTCTTGTTTATTCCTCCCCTGGGCTCCCTTATTCTTCTTCAGTTGTTTGAGAACCAGGCAAAGGTTCGAGAAGATTGCACCATCAAATGCCACCGTGAAGTGCTCAATGGTGTATTTTAAATTATTGCCCCAAAGGCACTTCATCGGATGCCTTCCACTTTACGTTTGCCCCTGGCAACCGTGAGGACACTGGGTCATCAGTATTTCCGAGCATCTACAATCCCCCAGAACTTCTTCGGGCCATAGCAATGCTGAGCCAGCCGGCAGATGAAATCATAGATCCACGAGTGACCGCAGGAGGGTTATACCTTAATATCACCCACAGTTGACTTCACCACGTTCACAGCGGAAGGTGACCATCTCATTAAATACAGGCCAGAGATTATCAGGAGTTAGGACGCGCTTATCGTGTTTTCCAGGGCATAAGTTTGGGTGTTGTTTTTTTTTTTTTTTTTCTCGTACGTATTTCATATTCCTAGCTGGAGGAATATCAAAAGAATCTGAATATCACCATCTGGAAGTTATGCCATGGGCTCCAGTGGGCAGGATTACAGCTGGGTTTCTCTCCTTCCTCTAAAAGTGTGTTTCTTCTGCTTCGAAACAAGCACAGACACATTTGGTCCCCTAATGAGACCGACCCAGACTCTAAACGTCACTGAGCCTTCGCCCTCCAACCTCACAAGCTCCTGGGATCCTCCAGTGCAGACGAATGGGGGGTGGGGTCCCTTCAAGGACATTTGATCATCCGTGACTCACTTACCCAATAAATCAAACGTGCTGAGATACACAGATGTCGGAAATGCGGTACCCTGCTAGTCACTGGACGGTCTGCTGGTCTGCCTGGGTCCCGGGTTGTGCAATGAAGCCCTTGGGAGCCATTCCGGTTTCGAAAGAATGCAGTCGCCAATCAACGTTTCGTTAAGCGCCACTCCCCTGCACAAGTATTCCCCTAGTTGAT
Source organism: Prionailurus viverrinus (assembly GCF_022837055.1). Lineage (NCBI taxonomy): Eukaryota > Metazoa > Chordata > Mammalia > Carnivora > Felidae > Prionailurus > Prionailurus viverrinus. The sequence goes on from NC_062566.1 coordinate 139,226,203, forward strand.
GTTTAACAGTTACTTTTGAAACTACTGCTATTCTTGAGGATCGGAGACTGTACTTGGAAAACAGTTGCTTTTTATACCTCCGTGATATCCCTTTTACATTGGCAAGCCTCTTTGTGCCCATCCACGATGCTTTTGTCCTCTCCGCCTGTGGGTCTCTCTCCTGCCAGACCAGCCCGGGAGCTCCTGAGAGAAGGCGCCGGCTCGGGAGAGACGCTCGATACACAGAATGATTTTTTTAATTAAAATCATGTTTTTAGGAGACATATCTAGAAAAGTGTTGCTATGGTCCATGTCAGATTACTGCCTGGGCTCTCTTCTATACATTTTACGGTTTCGGGCCTCACATTTAGGTCTTTAATCCACTTAGAGTTAATTTTGTGTACGGTGTAAGAAAGTGGTCCGGTGTCATTCTTTCGCATGTGGCTGTTCAGTTTTCCCAGGATAATTTATTGAAGAGACTGTCTTTTTCCCACTGGATATTCCTGCCTCCTTGGTCAAAGATCACAGCCACTGCAGAAAACAGTACGGAGCTTTCTCAAAAAATTAAAAACAGAAATACCATATGATCCAGGGGCACCTGGGTGGCTCTGCCGGTTAAACGTCTGACTCTTGATTTCAGCTCAGGTCATGATCCCACGGTTTGTGAGATCGAGCCCCATATCAGTGCTTAGGATTCTCTCTCTCTCTCTCTCTCTCTCTCTCTCTCACTCCCTCTCCCCCTCCCCCATGCACATTCACTCTCAAAATAAATAAATAAACTTTAAATTTAAAAATATTTGGGGGCGCTTGGGTGGCTCAGTCGGTTAAGCATCCGACTTTGGCTTGCGGTTTGTGGGTTCAAGCCCCGCATCAGGCTCTGTGCTGACAGCTCAGCCTGCTTCAGATTCTGTGTCTCCCTCTCTCTCTGCCTCTCTCTCTTTCTCTCTCTCTCTCTCAAAAATGAATAAACATTTAAAATTTTAATTTCATAAAGTAAAATAAAACTGTATTTTTAGCTCTCCCCTCTTCACTATTAAGCTAACAGTTTGCATTGTACGTAGAGTCCGTACTATAATTATAACATTAGCTCTTTCTTAAATTTACACAGGACGAATTCAATTCGGAAACGCCCTCTGATCATCACGCAGGGACGGTGTCCAAACTGGGCAAGTGTTCCTAAATCCCACCGCAGGAACAGGCCGCCTGCTACGGACAAGTATTTCAAGCAGAAGTTCAAAACACCTGCCATTGTGAAATCAGCCCAATAGTCCTAATCTACCCCCATTCGTGTTTATTATTGCATAGTCTGCAACACTACAGGCTGTCCCTGGAGATGAAGGACTCCCAGACTCTTCAGTCCTGAGAAGCAGTGCCATACCATCACTGAGCACACACATTCCTGAACTCTGATGGGGTCCCCCCTGGACCTCGGATGAGGTATGTGGCCTCACGGGGCGGAGGTCCCCTCACCGATAAGACGGACATGAGAAGGGCACCCAACTCTCCAGACTGAGAGTGGGAACCAGGGAGTCGGCAGGGGAAGCCTTCCGAGCGGCGTCGGGGAGAGTCAGCAGGTAACGAAGATATTATCGCTTCAGTCCCTTCGGCTTCGAGACGAAGGAATCGAGGACGCTCACAGCCCCGTGCAAGATGCCAGCACGAGGTTCTCTCCAGGAGAAGAAAAAAAAAAATCTATAAGCCGTTTTAAAAATGCATTCTGTAACGATGTATTATTCCACAATCCCTACTCGGAGCCCCAACCGAAAATGCTGTCTTTTCATAAACAAGACTCACATGTGTACCCACCACAAACCAGTTTTAAAGGTTGAATGAAATCAGACAGCGAACCAGCGTTCAAGGATACCAGGACAAGATCAAACAGCTGATCATTAACAGTATTTTACGCAAGCCGGTTTACCTCTGTGGACTGAATCGTCACTATTTTTCACCAGGTTACCCTAAGTAGGTCATCAGAAAGGTTTTTAGTGGACAGATTTGAACCTAATTTTACAGTCTGAAAGTAAATCAATGGCATACTATAGGAGTATATTGTGTGCACTTTCTAAAATAGTAGGGATAAGAGATTTTATTTTTTTATTATTTTTTATTCTTTTAATGTATTTATTTATTTTTTTTTTTAATTTTTTTTTTTTCAACGTTTATTTATTTTTGGGACAGAGAGAGACAGAGCATGAACGGGGAAGGGGCAGAGAGAGAGGGAGACACAGAATCAGAAACAGGCTCCAGGCTCTGAGCCATCAGCCCAGAGCCTGACGCGGGGCTCGAACTCACGGACCGCGAGATCGTGACCTGGCTGAAGTCGGACGCCCAACCGACTGCGCCACCCAGGCGCCCCTGTATTTATTTATTTTTGAGACAGAGACAGAGCATGAGCAGGGGAGGGGCGGAGAGAGAGGGAGACACAGAATCCGGAGCAGGCTCCAGGCTCCGAGCTGTCAGCACAGAGCCCGATGCAGGACTCGAACTCACAGACTGAGAGATCATGACCTGAGCTGAAGTCGGACGCCTAACCGACTGAGCCACCCAGGAGCCCCAAGATATTTTAATACTGAGCCTATTTGAAGCTCAACGAATAAAGATGCACCACATTCACTATATGATCTAGCTCAGTTTTCCAGACTGAATTGGGTAGGGAATCCTCTGTCTTTTTTTTCCCTCTTGCTGTTATTTAATATAAGTTGGAAGGGCCTTTATGTGGGGCAACGATTCAGGGTGTAACCTGGCTTTCCCTTTCTCTGAACAGAGCTGCACGGTGGGAGAAGCTGTTTGTGAAAAACCACACACCCAGAAACACAGATCTGTGAAAGGCAGGACTGGACAAAACACGCCCGCTCACATGATCACCGACTGACATCGGAGGTCCTGCTGCATTTTGTAAAAGCTGGAGGCATTTATAAAAGAAAACCGCTCCAGAAAGCAATTGCCTCTTTCTCAGCTGGGACGTGCTCTTATGACACCAAGTGATGTCTGTCCCCCGCCCTGCCTGTAAAGAGGGAGGGCAGGTCCCTGCAGCTCATCTTGGTGACATTAGCTAGCCTTCACACAACAGAAGGAACGGGAGCCTTAGAAGCTTCTGAGGCGTGCCCGAGGCCCCTGGACAAGGTCGTCTCTGGTCCTTTCCCTCACACCTTGCTCGTGCCTTCCGGTGCAAGGGACCAGCCTGACCCCGGCACTCTGCCTGCCAGGTGCACCAGCGGGACTAGCCAGCTCGGGGGCCCTGGATGCCCCTTTCTGCCAGGAAGAAGAGGAAGGAAGCCTTCCTCCCACATCCCCAATGGCACCAGAGGACAACAAGCCTCTGAGGTCCCCATTTTCCGCTGCGGAGTACACAGTGGCCCAACGGAGAGGCCCATTCGCGCCGCACACAGCCTTCCGACTTCACTGGCGGTGTATGTGGTCGTGTCGCTGCTCACATTAGCTGTAGGGACACGAGGCTGATACCAGCCCTACTGTTGCCACCCAACAGCCTGCAGAACGTCTGAGGCGTATGCACTCCGAGCACACACGTACTAGTGATCCCACGGCGTTCACGGGCAACAGATATTTAAACGTCATCAGGACTCACATATTGAGGTTGTACATAATCACATGAACGACAGGTAACAGGCTAATATTCTTAGAATATTTTTTCTAATTTTTTTAAAATTTTATTCACTTTAAAGAGAGAGAGAGAGAGAGAGAGAGAGAGAGAGAGAGCGCATGTGCAGGGGAGGGGTAGAGAGAGAGGGAGACGCAGAATCCGAAACAGGCTCCAGGCTCCGAGCTGTCAGCACAGAGCCCGACGTGGGGCTCGAACCCACGCACCGCAAGATCACGACCTGAGCCCAAGTCAGACACTCAACCGACTGAGCCCCCCAGGCGCCCCAGGCTAATATTCTTAATATGGCAGTAGAGCAAAGTACACATCACTTTCAAGACAAATATCCAGAGTCCTCAGCGTTTCTAATTTTGTTTTTGTAAAATCCCGTCTTCTCCGTAACGACTGATCACAACATCACACCCTCTACGACGTGTCAGGCGCCGCGCGGAGGACCTTACCTGGGTCCGCGGGTTCGTCCCTACAACAGCTCGGATGAGGACGCTGACGCCCACAGCCACTGCAGATGAGGGAACGCAGGTGCAGGCGCCCAGTGACCGGCGCATCCCAGCTCTAAGCTGAATCCCGGGGCCGGACCCCGGGCGGCCAGCCTCCACGCCCATGCTCTTCGTAGGTTCTTGGCGAGCACCCTGCTCCTTAGGGAAGCGGTCCGTTGCGCAACAAACCTTCTCCACGATGGCAGAGGGCAGAAACGAGTCCGCACTTTTCACATAAGGTGGGTGCTCTTCCTCAGCCAATGCTGATCTATAGGGACCTACATAAAAAATATGGATGAATTCTATATTAATGATTGATGGACTCAATGCAGTCCCCTTAAAAATGATTCCGAATGACAGAGAGACAACATCCCATCCTTTATAGATTCAACGGTTGCTTGACTGAGGTGGGCGGCTCAGTCCGTTGAGCATCCGATGCTTGATCTGGGTTTAGGTCACGATCCCAGGGTCGTGGGATTGAGCCCCTCATCGAGCTCTGTGCTGAGCGTGGAGCCTGCTTGGGATTCTCTCTCTCCCTCTGCCCCTCCCCCACCTGCTCTTGTTCTCTCTCTCTGAAACAAAATTAATTAATTAATCAAAACATAATCATTTGGATGAGATTTATTATTGGTCAGTGTGAGTGCTGAGGAAGGAAGGAAGGAAGGAAGGAAGGAAGGAAGGAAGGAAGGAAGGAAAAATATAAACTATGTCCTCTCTTGTCCCCAGAGACCAAAGTCCGGTCTCACCTTATCTTTTATCTGATCGAAGTCAGGTGAATTTGTATCTTCCAGAAAGTTCTGCCTTTCACAAGATTAAATCCGTTCAGCACTAGACGCTCACTCATCGAAAGTGGAGGAAGGAAGACCTAATATAACACTGAATGTTAACAACACTGGAATTAAAATAAAATTTAAAATCAATCAATCAAATCTTAAAACTCCATGTTTAAAAAAAATGGAGGAAAGAAGGAAGTGTTTCGGGGGAGGGAGAGGACACGTGAGCTTTGCAGACCCCGAGGGTGGTCCCTTATCTCAAGGTCAAAGAAAAGGCTGTGCTCATACGTGATGCGCAGCGATTCCGTTTGCTCCCCGGGAATCGGCAGGAGCCCACTGAGCCAAGAGCAGATCCAACTTTACATGAAGCTGGTAATACTGTTTCTGCTCTCCTATTTTTAATAAGCCATCTGACTGCTCTTTTTTTTTGGGGGGGGGTGGGAAATTACAGATTAACTCACACCGCTTTAACTTAAAAATCAGTGGGGTAGACATCTCTCCTTCTTCTTCCAGGAGGGGAATTCTGGATTCCCTTAAAAATCCCAGCCTGGTTCCTCCAACATCATGGCTGCTAACCTGGGCCTGCCTTTCAGCGCGACGAGCTGGGTGCTGAATACTGATTTGAGGTGTGGTTCACCGTGCAGACTTTAAATCGTCCTGCCCACAACTTTTCTCTCAGAAGCCTGGCGGTGGTGACAATCACAGGACTGGTTTCCTCGGGTAAAACTATGCTAGCTGCAATTTGCTCTGACAGGCTCCGTAATTTTAAGTGCAATTAAATCCTAAGAATTTGCCCAGAAGAAAAAAAAATTTTTTTCTATCACATTTTAAAAAAATAATAATTTAAGAGAAGGCAAAAAAAAAAAAAAAAACAGTTGAATCGAACAGCTCGTTTCTAACTCATTGCTCTATTAAAAAAAAAAAGGACAGACAGACAGAAAGAGGAAAATGTATTTGGCTGAGCCCAGAAATTCATGTCACCGTATAGGCAGGCATCTCCTGGGGCCCAAGTGCGAGGCCCGCCAGAGGTCACCGCCTCCTGACCAGCTGCTCGGCCACCGAGGGCACCCACAGCTCCAGCGAGAGGCGGGGGGGTGGGGGGGGTGGTAAGGAAACTTTCCGAAAACCAGCTTCAGGGGCCGCAGTCACTTGATCCCCCTCGGGGACAGCTGGCCCGCTGACTCCAGGGACCAGCCGTGTCCACACGCTCGCCCCTCCCTCCGAATCACAGAAATGGAATCCAACGTGAGAGCACCAGCAGGCCAGGCCAGCCCTCCGGCCCCGACCAGACGCGGGAGCAGAGGGAGGGGAGGTCTGCCCTTGCAACCGGCCAGGGAAGGGGCTCCCAAGCTTAGCTGTCTGACTGCTCGCCTTTGGGGAGATTCAAGCTGCACTGCGAATCCGCGGCTCGGGTCACTGGTGTCCTGGAAAAGGGACCCGTGTCCCTACCGCTTCTTGGCACTCCACGCTCGAAATCTTTATTCAACAGGAAGCTAATGTGACACCGAAGCAGCCACCCAGGCTACATTTGGGAAATCAGACTGTTCTTTAAGAGATGTCAAATTATACCTCATGTTGCGGAACATTGCATATAAAATAGGAATTAAATTTAGTAGAACATCTTCGACGGGACATCTTCAACCTTCCGAATCCTCGTCATGCGGGAGCAGGTAACTCAGCAAGGACAGGCCAACGGAGGGGAGGGGTGGAGAACCGGCCCGGCCGCACGCCCCCCCCCACCTCCCCACCGCCCCTCTCCACTGCCATCACACCCACTCCCCAACCCCAGTGAGGGTTTACTGTCCCCCTGGAGAGACCAGCTGTTGGCCAGCCTTCCCTCCTCCTGGCATCCCCCCGTGCACAGCACTGACCGCCCCCCGCAGGCGTGCCCCCCCGCAAGACTCCTACCGGTGACAACACTCATACAGCCTTGCCATCTTTCCCTACCAGGCCCTGAACTCGCTGGAGATGGGGACCCCCTCCCTCACTCCCCAGCACCTCACAGGGCACCCGGCACATGGCACAGTTCCGGGAGACGTTTGCCGAAGGCTCCTTTCCTTTCCAAGCAGCAAACACAGCAGCAGGCATTAAAAAGACGCCTGGGTTGCACGCTGCTGTTGTTGAAAGTCTTCCCCCGGCCGGACAGTAAACCCCTGGGGGGGGGGGGGGGCAGAAGCCTCGCCTGTCAGCCCCTCATTTACCGCAGTGCCTGGGTCAGCTCTTCGGGCCTATTGGATGCTCAGTAAACGTTTACTGAGTGAAGGAGCTAAAGACAGTACTAACACAGAGATCCTGAAGGTGTGAAGCAAAACCTTCCAACATCCCCGCATGGGAAACGTTGGAAAGTTGTCCCTCGGCCTTTCTCTTTTGTGGAGGCCCACCCAAGTGCGCAGAACTTGAACTCATCTGCGGCAATCCGGCGAGGTATTAGGGACAGAGATCACCCCATCGGCGTGTCCTGGAGAAGCAGGGTTCCTCCACATGTGAAAAGCTGTGCAAACATCCTGAGGTCTCCAGGGGAAGAGGAGCAAGTACGAGAAATGCTCAGATGGGACGCTGCCACGGGCCTCTGTCCCCTGCTGCGGGTGAAGTTCACCTGCAGGGGGTTTAAACCTCCCTGTGGCCGGGCCTCTCCCTTGGGTGTGGGCTTCAGAACATACCTGCTTCTTCCCTCGGGCGCCCCCCCAGCCCTTTAGATGCAGGGGATGCTGGCCTTCAAAGTCTCTCCCTGCTTACTAGCATAAGCTGCCAGCTCCTTGAAGCCTGTACCTCTGGAATCCACACATACTGAACCCCAAAAGTGTGCATTACTAAAACAGGAGCACTTTGCTCTGAGCACCAGATGGAACCCTGAAGAGTCAGTGCAAACAGAACGCTGGCACTGGGGTCCTCGGTCGGTCCCATGACTGCCACTCGACTTCCTATAGGTCGTACCCTCGTGTCCAGCAGTGTGACATCCGATGGAGGACTGTGACACTTCCCGAGGGCACATGGCCCGGCCCGTGTGCGTTGAATTTGCGCATAGAGGCCCCAAATGCGAATTCACAAACAACTCGAATTCACAAACAGCTCGGGACCTTTCTTATAAAATAAACGAGAACTAATTAAAATATACATCACATTCCCACCTAAATGGGAATGCTCACTATTTCTGCGCAAAACGTCTCTTCAAACAGCAGACGTTTATTATTAGCCCTGATCTAGGTCACACAGACTCACTGAGTCAAAGCCGGATGCGATGGTAGAGGCTGTGTAACCCAACCCTCTACCCCGTGCAGGAGTCCCGTCCGCATGCTGAGGGCTAACTGTCATCATTTTAAGGACCTCTTAGGACTCTAGGTTCTATTAGTTATGAGCAGTTTATTTTTGTTCGAAGGGTCAGAGGCAAATGAAGGCGTGTGCAGTGTTTTTAAGCAAGGGAGGCTTTTCTGGCGGGGAGGGGTGAGACGCGGACATCAGTGGGTTAGCACTGTCCCTGGAGCTGTGGACAGTCCTTACGTAGGGTAGGACATGAAAATTAGCCTTGGGTGTTAGTGCAGGGAGCTTTTAATCCACTAAATCAAGGGCCTTAGTCCATTTTGTGTGTGTGTGTGTGTGTGTGTGTGTGTGAACTATTTAAAAATATGTAAGCATTCTTAAAACAACACTGAGGCACCAGCTACGATGAAAACTGACCGATGGGAGAGGGGTTTGAAGGACCCTGGAACTGGTGCCTTTTCTGTTTAAAGGAAAAGAGTGGGGGGCAGGGGCGTCCTGCCATAATCCAAATCCATGATCCTTCACACAAACGTCCAAAACTCCAAAGAGCTCCGAAAACGAAAGTTGATTTCATACACTTAGCACACGACCCTGACGTGAAGCTGCTTAGAGTCTCTGTTCCCGCTTAGGGTGAATATTCATATGTTTGCTGTGAAAACATCCGTGTCTCTGATAAGGGAGTAGTCCCGGGCTGCGGAACACTCCATTATATACATTATACATAACACACTCATTCTCTTCCTAACATTGGGGGGGGGGGGGGGGGGGAGTCCAAATTCTGGAAAATATCCAGTCCCAAACGTTTTGTGGAGCAGTGTTGCCAAAGTCTGATGTAAGAAGGGACCCGGCATAGAATTAAGATAGAGAAACATCTAAACTGGTTAAAAAAAAAAAAAAAAAAAAAAAAAAAATTTTTTTTTAAATTTTAAAAAGGAGGTCAGCACTTGGGGTTAAAACTGGAAACCTGGCCTTGACCCAAAGCTATCTCTCACAAACACCCAAACACACAGCACTGGTCCCCAGGTCACTGGCCCAAAGCCCAGCATTAATTCTGTATTGAACCGTAAGTCTCAAGTAGGTAGTTTTGTTCCGTTTCTCTCTCTTTTTTCCCCCAGAAAGACACCAAGGGAACCAGTTTAAACCGAACCTGCATCTACATGTTTTCTTAAACTACTGAATGGGAGTAATGTCAGAACATCAAAACGCTCTCCGAAAATAACGCAAACAGGATCAGTGTCTCATCCCGTCTAAGTCCCTGGTCGAAGAGACACAGCCAGAAGAAGGTCAGATGATTTCAGGGCTGGGAAGGGCTCAGACCACCCCACCCACTTGTTAAAACTTTTCCTGGGGGAGAAAGGGAGGAAGGTCTTCAAGTTTTAAAACAGCTCGAAATGCACCTCTGTGTTCAGTACACCTGCTTCTTCCTTGGATTGTCTTACTGGCACTTGCACATATGAGCTGAGAAGCTGATCCTCCGGAATGAAGTTTCCAGTTCCTCAGCTGAAGGTGAAGGCTCTCGGGATGGCCCCCTTTAGAACCACAGCACTCCCCTAAACGCTCACGCTTCTGATTCGGTTAACTTGATTAAGCGGCGAGACGTGCTACCTTGCTCATACAAGAACGGTGAACACATTTTCGCTGAACTCGAAATGCTAAATGCTCCCCCTTCAAAACCCCGAGAGAGTTATTTTCATCATTTCCATTTCTTCCTGTACCACCGCAAATGCTAATCTCTTTGTTCCCTGAAGAGTTTCACAAGTGCGTTTGTTCATGTGTCATTTTTATCTTGTTAATTGCATCCTGCACTATTGACCAGGGTGGGATTTTTCAACTTCTTCAGGGCCAGCCCCATCACTGGTGCTCCAGCACGATGGGCGTTAAGCCCCGATGCCGCCGAAGAAGGTACGCGTCTTGAGCCCCTCCGGGGACACAGGGACAGCCCCGGAAAGGCACTTTGTTTCTTTTCCAGAAGTACGTAGGACCTGTGGTGGGGTGGGGGCCGCCTCCGAGAGGGGGTTCCTGTACAGCCCAGCCTGCAGGTAACCCGCCAGAGGCGTCGTGTTCTCGTGTGCCTTCGCCGAGACATGACAGGCACTTTTCGAATTTCTCGCCTGTTTCTCAGGAATCTGCTCCTTTTCTTGGGAAAAATCAAAGAATATCCAAAGCAGACTGAACTGTTTGGATTTCTGGATTTGCTTTTGTTTGTTTTTCCCCCGCTTTCTACTGCAGTCCGACTGAGTCATATTCATTTTTTAAACAACTCAGGATTCCATCTAATTTAAATAGTTTGATGTTGGTTGAAAAAGTCCAGTGACGGGTCCTGTGAGTTCGACGAAGAAGTCCGTTTTCTCCGGCGCCTTCGGCGAACTGCACGGGCGCATTTGTAATTGTGCTCCTCCTCCCTGCCGGCTGAAACGTGATTCTGATTTCTACATCGACGCCCCATTGACGGATGGGTGGCCTACTTTCTGGGCGCTGGCTCCTGACGGAGCCCCAAACAAGACATGTGTAAAGTGATACCTGCTCTCAAGGGGCCTTCATTGTTTTCTCCTCAACCAGAAACATTCCCAAAGCCATGGCACAATATGAGAAAGCAGCACAGGACAATGAAAGACAGATGGTGTCACCAGGCCCTCCGTGAGAACCCGGTGGTGGAGACGGCTCCCGCTGGAGCCCAAGGCAGGCCAGGTCAACGAGGGTCTGAGACGGAAACCAGGTCTGACAGGTGCCGTCTGGACAGGTGGAGAGGGTTTCAGGGAAGCAGAGGGCGCGAGGGAAACCGAGGGGCAAGAACGAGAGAAAGAGTCGGTGAAGAAACCAACGTGGCCGACGCAGAAGGTTTTCAAGGCAAGGCTGGAAGTGACTGAGGCTGGGACCCGCAGGTCCTGAAGCCCGCTGTCTGTTCCTTCCCGCCCGGGCCACGAGAGTCCCGGATGCGGTCACGCAATGGAAATGCGGACAGACAGCCGGCTGGCCCACCGCGCGGTGTGCGCACAGAACGAGAGGGCAGAGGTCGCGTCGCTGATGCTGGCAGCCACAGGGCCAGGAGGGGCAACGAAATACGAGAAAAGAGGGGCGACTTCGAGAAAATTTTCAAAACAATTCATGACTAACACAAACCACTCAAAAATCAAATATTCGATCTTGCACACTCATTTTTAATGTTCCCCTTATGGATCCCCTGGACCGCCCATTTTCCCTGTGACGGAGGCCCATTTCATTGCCATCTGAATTATAATGCCTTAATTGTGAGCCTGTCACCTAGTCTCCCTTCCCAAAATGAATCCAGAAACCACCAGGTACGAACTTCTATTTAACAGAATAAACATCTGTGATGATACACCAAGAGCAAACTCCTAATTGTTCTAAAACTGGCACTTTGCTTTGACAACCAGCTACCTATTTTTTTTTTTAAGAAGAAAATGCTTTATTCCTTTAAAACACCTGCTTTCTTTCCTTTTTGACTTCTAAAGGAAGAGATTAATTTTCACTGGCAAGAAGAGAAATCACCCTCTACTATAACAAAGGAAAAGCCATGCTCCACGTTAAGAGCTGCCTGCTTCGAGAAATGACACACAAGAACATCAACGCAAAACCACAACTCAAGCTGGGGTCAACCCCGCTTTCCCACATGAAAGCCGGCAGCCTGATAACCTCACCCCTTTGGAATTAGGCTGCCTTTGGAGGCTGCAATTCTTACTACGCGAGGGTGGCCTCAGAACCACATTTCTGGACGGCAGGATTTCCATTAGAATCGCCTTGCCTTCATTCACTGCCTTTTCCCCCACCCCCTTCACCCCAGGGCGGTCATTCAGGGAGTTATAATTTGGCACTAAAATTCAATTAAGCCCCAACGTTGCTCATACGTTGTCTTTTTCTCGGCAACGCGTTCACGTCTCCGGCCGGTTTTCTAAACGTTAGCGGATCCATTTGGGAGCGGAGGGAAGTAAAAGTTTCCGCGTCTAGAAGCCGGCAGGGGAGCTCGACACATTCAAACACTCGCACCGCGGGGTCAGGGCACCAAAGCGCCTCGGGTCTCCACCGCGCTCGGTGCAGCTGGGGGAGCGGAGGCCTCAGGGCGCCGGGGACACTGCCTGGCGCTCGGCGACCCTGCACCACCGGGTCCCCCGCGCGCCCCGGGGAGAGGGCCGCTTGCAGGCCGCTCGCAGCCGAGCCCCCGCGGCTCACCCCGGCGAGCCGGCCAAAGTCTGCCCAAGTACGGAGACCCCGTTGAGGACTGTGGGAGTTTGGGCGGCTTAATGGGATTGTGTTCGGTGCTTCAGGCGCTCCTTTAAAAGATCCCATGGCACCAACGAAACTCCAATAAAAGGGCCTAATTGCTCTCTGACTTTCTATGAAACTTTCTAAGCTGTGCTGACATCCTCGAATACAACTATGGAATTCGACAGTGGGGACCGGAGGGGGGGGGGTGCGGAGAGAAAGCGGTTCTCAGCGAGGCTTGGGTGAGGTGGGGGGCGGCTCGGGGGAGGGGAGGTGGGGCGGGTGTGAAGTCTGCGCCCGGGAAAGAAAAATATGAGTGTTCTCCTTTGTGTGCGGACAAACAGCCGAGCGCCGGAGGTCGGGTCCGGGGTCACGCGGCTCCGGGCTGCAGCTGCCGCCGTGGGGCGGGGGTCCCGGGCGGCCCCCCGGGCGTCTCGGCCCGGCGGCGGCATCGGCATTCCCGCGGCGCGGGCGGCCGCTGTCCTCGCACGACCCCGGCCCGTCCAGAGCGCGCCCCGCTACGACCCTCGGGTAAGCTCCGCGCGCCAGGGCCCCTCACCCCTCGACAGGGCGCACGGGAGGCCCAGGCTCGGGCCCCGCCTCCCCGAGCTCCGCGGTCCCCGCGCTCCTGGGACCGGACGCCCAGCCTGGACCCCCAGGAGCCCGGCCACCGCGGCGCCCGGCCCGCGCCCGGGGCCTGGGCCTGGGCCTGGCCTGGCCTGCTGAGCCCGTTGCGCCTCGCTCCGGGCCCAGGAGGCCGGAGCCGCCTCGGGGCCGGCTCGGCCCTCGCGGGAGGGGGCCCACGAGAGCACAGGTGACCTGCCCAGGGCGCCCGTGGCGGGGTCACCCTCCCTCCGAACTACTCCGTGGGCGGTGGCCTTACCAGGGTCCCGGCCCGGGCGCTGGCGTCCCCGGGGCCCTCTGCGAGCCCCCGCCGCCCCCTGGGAGCGCTCCGGTGCGCAGGCGCTGGGCGCAGGGGGCCAGACTTCCGCCGCGTGGGCGCGCGGGCGTGGGCCGGGGCCTCGGACGCTGCCCTGCGTCCCCACGCGGTCACCCGAGGGTGAGGGCACACTGGGGGCTGGGGGGGGGGGGGCCGGGTAAAGAGATGGCGGCGTCGGCGAGGCCCAGGCGCCGGCAATCAAAGGCTGGGGATGGCGCCCGCCGCGTTGCCCACGGCCAGGCCCAGGGCATGAAAGGATCTTTATCCTCGAGTGACACGGCGGCGGTTTCCTCCTGCCTCCCCCTCCCGCGGCCCTAATTGGGGCCGGCTGCTAATGTGATTAAAGGCCAGTTAAATGTTTCTCGGGGCAGATGGTGGGAAGAGGCCGGGACCCCTGCCCCCTCCCGGGGTCACGCCGGGCCCGTGGTCAGGGGGCCGGTGGTGGTGCCAGTCCCAGGGCAGCCTGGCCGGGCGCCCGCCGATTGTTCACCCCGAGGCGGGGAGGCCGCGGGCGGGCTCCTGGGGCTTTATGTAAGCTGGTGGGCTTGGGGCCCGGCCGGATTTGGGGATTCTTTTCGCACAGTTTCCATTTTCTGGCCTTTGGAACAGCGCCCCGGGCCCTCGGGGCCCTCCCCCTCCGGTGCCCGGCGCCTGCGGGGCCCAGCCGCGGAGGCAGGCCTGGGGGCGCGGGGCGCTGAGGGTCTGGCAGGCTCGGAGCTGTTCTCCGTGGGATCTCCCCACCGAGGACAGTGTGGCAGATGGTGGTGCTGCGGGGGCCAGGCGGAGCCCCCAACCCGCAGCGCCCCCAGACCTAGGCGACAACCGGGTCCCCACGTCGGCGGCGGCGGCGGCGTGGGTGGTCTCGCCCTCCCGGGAGGGCTGGACGTCGTGGCTGCTGGGGGCGCAGGGCCTCGGAGCCAGGGTGCGCGCAGCGCTGCCCGCCGCGCCGGCTCCCCATGGCGGCCGGAGGCCCTGAAGACCCCTCCCCGAGCCTGCCCGACCCGGTGGAGGCTGTGCGGCCCCCGGACGGCTCCGCTGCGCCCCGCGCCGGGAAGGCCAGGCCGGTGCCCGGGGCCGCGGAGTCAGCGCTCGGAGCCCCGGCCGCACGGCCCGCTCCCCGCCGGTCCCCCAGCGGGCCCCGGCCTTGCGCTCGCGCGGGTTCATCGCTCTGGAGTCCCCGAGAGGCCAAGAGCGAGGCTCGGCTGAGTCCCCGCGCCTCTCAAGTGGCAAATCTGGAACCAGTTAGGATGGGGGAGGCAGATGGAAGCCAAACGGAAGCCCGGCGGCAGAGTGAGCTCAGGACGGTCCGCCAGGTGGCCCTGGCCGTGCGCTCGGGCGGCGGCGGCGGCGGCTGCGGGCGCGCGGGGCCCCGGCGGAGCAGGTGGGACGCGGCCGGACCCACGCCGCAGGCCGCGCGCCTCCGTCCGGCCCCCGCGGGGGTCTCCCCACGGCCCCCCGTGCGCCGCAGAGAGGGAGACGGCTCGCCAGCTGGAAGGCCGCGCGGGGCCGGGGCGGCGGGGACGGCGGGAGGGCGCCCGGCGCTTCGGGCGGAGCCGGCCTCGGACGGGCCAGGAGAGGCCATGGGCGCCCCCGCCGCGCGGCCCGTCCCCCGGGAGCCCGTCACCTAAGCAAGCGTGCTTCCGTGGAAATTTTACAGATCGGTTGTTTACTCTTTTCAAATATTTTCTGGAATAGTCTGCAGAACTTTCTCACATCTAACAAATGGCAGACTGAACTGATGAGAAGATATGAAATAAACAGAATGACATTTCAATTTAAGTGGGGCGAAAGCAAACGGTATTTTTTTTAATAATATTTTTGTCAAAATGTGCCGTGGATCTAAAATTTTGTCGTGTTCAAAATATATAATTTGGGGGGGGGGTACCTCAAGTACACATTTTATGCATTTTTCAACCAGAAGAAGTAAAACCTTTAAAAGGCAAAAGCACAAAGCAAGAAGAGGCTGGGAAGGAAGTGGTCTCTCTCCAGCTCTCCTGTTTTTTTCTTCTCCTCCCTAATAGCCTGAAGGAAGATATAGTCAAAATAAAACAATTACATATTAAACTAACACATAGATGGAATTAATTCCTTCCCAGATGGTCTGAGGGACCTGGCTGTTGCAGTGTGCCCAGAAAATGCTAGATTCAAGGTGATTTTCTCTCCCTCAGCCGCTCAGAGAATTGTAAACAGCTTCAGCCTCATGATTTGTTTTAATCTGCTTATTGAACGCAGATAAAATTAGAACCGTCTTCCACTTGACATAAACGTCGCTCAGGAAGAGTCACCAGGTTTTTTCGCCGAAGGAATATCTGGGGTTTTTTTTTTGTTTTGTTTTGTTCAAAATGGTAATATTTAACTAGTATGTAACCAACTACAAGTTCTGAGGTCAGGAACCCCATGGCCGTAAAAAAGAAAAAAAAAAATCAGTGTTTAAACTAATCTTGCCCTTGTTCTCTTCCAGCGATCTTGTGTCGATAAGCAAGTACCAGAGAGTAAAACAAATGATTTGTGTGTTCCTGGCAAATAATTTTTTGAGCTTCAAAAAATCAAAAACACGTTGCCTGTTGCTTTTTAGGAATACCTTGTAAACTGGACGGGAGGGGGTGGTGCAGGAAATACAGTTTCATTGACCCTTGGAAAACTGGAGGATAGTCGAGGTGCAGTCAGCTTTGCTCTGTTAGGGCAGGTGCCGCTCGACAGGAGGGTGAATCTCAAGGTGAGGCTTCAGGTGCTTGGTCACCTGTGAAGACACAGGGGCCCCCTGACAGTGGTGACAGGTGCGGTGAGGTAATGAAGCAGACAGGTCAGTTGTGCAGACAGGACCTAGCCCCCCTCCACCACCACCCCCTTGCCCCCTGCAGCCTGGCCAGCTCCCATCCTGCCGCCCCCATGACCACGTTTCAGTCCCATCTGGAGGACCCTCTCCCTTTTTAGGATGTTTTCTCTCCTTTAAACACACCCTGCTGGCCCACTCAGCAGCATTACCGGGGACCCATTTGTCATTTTCGCTCACAAAGCAAAAAGTTAACCAAAGTCTGGACCAGAGAAGCCTCCCCCCTGCCCCCGCCAGGCTCCTCTGTCACCTCAACAGCCCAGACCATGGGACATCTTTATTCACACCCCACAAAGGCCAGGCAACCGCGCGTGCAACCTCACGCCTGATTCCAGACGCGGCTGTATTTAGGTGTGTGAGAGTGTTGGAGATTTTTTTTTTTTTTTTATTGTTTCCATCCTCGATTTGTTCTGTTTTCGCAGGGAACCAGCCGGGGTTTATGCCCCGTGTCCGAGTCTCTGTGGTGGGAATAGACCCATTCAGACAAGGCCTAACAGATACGTGGGGCCAGCCCACCCCCCAGCCAGGGTGAGTTACCTGATTGAAAAACAAATCTGACAACCCCAAAGCTTTCCTCCACGTGCCCACCGCCAGCAGGAGGGAACACAGACTCCTTCCTTCCCCAGCAGGCGTCCCAACCAGCCTGGCCTTTCTTGGCCCTGCCAACATCATTACCCTGACATTCCTTTGCCACCACCCCCCCCCCCTCCAAGACAGTCTCCCCTGCCACCAACATGGCTCAGCGACAGGAGAGGCTCTCACTCTGCCTGTTCCCCGTGACCACATGGGGTACAGCGCCTCTCAGAGCCGGCCAGCCTGGTGAGGGCCCTCGAAGGCCTAGCTTTGGGGAGCTCAGCAGCATCCCTAGCCTGCAGGTGAGGAACCCCGTGGGATCGCAGTCAAATACCAACACCCCAACCTGTCAGACCCCACACGGTGGTGCCGCCACCCTGCCGAGCCAGCCACATTGGTGTGCGGGCAGAGGCACATTGCGGAAGTCCTCTAGCACATCCTGGCTCCTGTCCTGCGCCCAGCACTGGCGTTCTTGTTCGGAGAACAAAGGCCCGGAGGCCCCTGCAGAACAGAGAGAGGCTGAAAGCAGTGGCTTTCAAAGTTTGCTGACCGTGGCCGGGGTAAGAAATGCATCGTGCGTCTCAACTCGGTGCACGCATAATGGCTACGTATGAAATAAGTGATGAACTTTTCATGCACGCGTAACCAAACGCTTTCGCAAAAGAATACTTCTCTTTCCGTGCATCGTGAGCCCTGACGTTTGTTATCCTGTTTTGTTTCTTCCCGGTGGCGGCAGCCACCTGCTAAAATGGTCCCATGCTCCCAGAGGGCAGCAGCTCAGAGTTTGCAAACCACTGTCTTCAGAGCTGAGGGTCTGCGGGGCGCAGGAGCGTGGGACTCGATCTGGGGCACCCACAGCCCCCGCCTGCTACGTTTGCTTCCCCTATTCCAGCCCTGGAGTCAGACTGTCTTGCTGGGATTCCCAGAGCCATGACACTGGGGAAATCCCCTGCCCCCCCTCACTGAGTTTCCTTCTCTTAGAATGGGGGTGACAGTGCCCACCTCCAAGGCTCCTGGGGACAATCAAATGAGATCGTGCACAAAATGAGGGCCTGACTCCGAGTGCCCAAGCATCCGTCTCTTCCATTTGTCTGCCAGGATGCCGGCCCCAGTCTGCCTCCCAGTAGGACTCTCCCCCTGCCGGCTTCCCTTTGGGCCACCTCTGTGGTCCCCACTGCAGGCTTCAGGGCTCACAGATCTGTATAGTCCAGCTCTGTGTCCATTGAGCCCTGATTTAAAAAAAAAAATTTTAATGTTTATTTAGTTTTGAGAGAGAGAGAGAGAGAGGGACATTGATGAGCAGGGGAGGGGCAGAGAGAGGGAGACACAGAATCCAAAGCAGGCTCCAGGCTCTGAGCTGTCAGCACAGAGCCCAACGTGGGGCTCGAATTCACACACCATGAGATCATAACCTGAGCCGAAGTCGGACACTCAGCCGACTGAGCCCCCCAGGTGCCCCTGACCGAGCCCTGATTAAGTCATAGGTCACACCCCCGTGGACCTTCCGCTGGCTGCTGGTTGCTTTGGCACTGACCCCAACAAGAGTACGTTGTGGGATGGGGGTGCTGCTCTTCTCGTGTTGCCGATCGAGTATCCGGGGCCCAGAGGGGCGTCACACAATTAGTAAGGGTAGAGCTGGGGTTAGGCCAGCTCTCCTGGCCTTGGAACACTGTCACACTCCCCCTGATGCGCAGCCCCTGGGTCCATGCCCAGCGTCCTCCCTGCAGCCAGACAGAGATGACCCTGGCCTCGGGCTCTCTCCCCAACCACCCTCGAGGGATGGCTCCCTCTCCTGGGGTGTGGGGCTTGCTCCCTGGGGGAGGGACACGGAGCTCCTGTCTTCCACGGCCCCCAGGCAGCAGGGAGGACGATCATTCCCCGGCTCGCCTTCTCCTCCTCAGTCCTGGGAGGGCTGACTTCATTTTCCCTTGAACAGCCACCTCCTGGGGGGCAGAACCACAGTCTTCCCGCACCCCCTACCAGGCCGCTCGCTGCTTCAGTGATGAAGTCAGACGTGAGACCAGGAGTAGCTGCCCTTACATCCTCTGCACATACGCACGCATGTACACACACACACACACACACACACACACACACACCCTCATGCGTGCACACACTTACACACGCTCATGCATACACACACACACTTGCAAATTACTTTCATACACGTTAACCGCTGCAGCCTTCCTGTAATCAGTATACGGACATCAGGAAACAGATGGCTCACTTACTCTTGGGCCAGGTAATAGAATTTTCTGGAAACCGATGGAAGTTGTCTGTGAAAGGCTCTTCCCCTCAAGTTTTTTTCAGGCTTTCTGTATCTTCCATGGCCTTAAGGTGGGAGGATGCCGTGCAGGGAAGCTCCCTGTCCCCTGAAGCAGACAGAGACCTCCTGTGGGACCGAGCCCTTCTCCAGACACCCAGGTCCCTGCCCACAGCCAGTGATCTAGCGGGAGACAGACAGGCAGTGTGGGGGCTGTGGCAGGGATGGGCCGTCTGGGAGCAGGCAGCTGTGGACCAGGTGGCCAGGGAAGGTGGTGTCAAAAACGAACGTGGCAGCAAAGCTCTGGAGGAACGTTCTGGCACCTGTGCATGCAGAGGCCTGATCCAGGACCCGGTGCAGTACAGGGGAGCAGGAAGGAGCTGGTCTGGCTACAGCAAGGGGCAAGTGGCAGACGAACTGAAAAAGAATGGTGGGGTGTCTCTGGCCCTGCAGCCTTGTCTACCCAGGAGTCCACGGGAGCTGCGGGGCCCCTCTCCCACCCCGGCCCCCTCCGCCCCGCCTCTCAGGGCTGCAGCAGGTCGCGGCAGTTCAGAGTGTCCGAGGGACCCGCACGTCCACGGCTGCTCTGCGGGGCCAGCCCCGTCTCTGGCTTTTGCAATCTGTCCTTCGGAGTCAACTTTCCCTTGTAAGGATTTTCCCTTTTACTTGTTTGGTTCATCTGACAGCTTTTTATCGCTTTGAAGCTGCTCTTGTATGATCCAGCTGTTCTGGCCTGCTGTCTTCCTCCCTCTCGGACCTCACGGGGGAGACTGAGAGCGGTGGACACCCCACCACTGCTTCCTTGTGGCCTCCACTGCCCATCTGCCTGCGCGGCAGAGCCCCGGGGCCCTGGAGCTGAAGCCTAAAGCGCTGACGGGGCTCAGAGTCGTTCTCCAAGCTTGCTCCAGCCAGAGGCTTCGAACCGCACAGTGGGGAGGCGCCTGCACCCCCACTCCCCATGCATGCAGGTGCACACACACACACACACACACACACACACACATACGCCTGTTGTCCCGTGAAGAAAACTGTCCACATACAGGAGTGAGCTTCCCGGCACCGGCTGACCCAGGGTCGCCCTCCAAGCCACCCTTGGGGCCAGTGCAAGACGCCTTCTGAGGCTCGTTCTGACCCCGGGGACCTGGGCGCTGGAAAGCAGGTCCGGGCTTCTGGTCCCCCGTGATGGTTGGCTTAGGTGTGTGCTTCCCCTTCAGCATCCATGAGTGAGCACTGCCATCTGTCCACCTGCCTCATCCGGGCATTGCTTCTGCTGGACAGCTCTTCACTAGGTGTGCAAGCATTCTAGAAAGTTCTTTGAGCTCCATTGGCCGTCGGGCCCTGGATAATCAGAGATGATGAGGCTGGCCTTGCAAGGCAGACAGACAGGTTGCACAGAGGTGAGCAGGTTCCTCGGAGGGGTGGGGACCCCGCCCTCCCATCCTCCTGCTGGCCCGCTCTGCTGTCACACACGCCCCGCTCACCTCGTGCTCCCTTCCCCCTTGCTTTCTGCCCCCCTGCTCACTGGACTTTGGATGCATTTTATTTTTTTTTTCCCTTCTTGCCAACCTGTCACCCTGGTCACTGCCCTCTACCCAGCACCTCCCCCAATATATTTTCATCTGAAGTTTTCTGCCAGTGTAAACCTCCAATGTTCTACTTTAGTGTGTATTAATATTCATATTCTTAGGGACACAAAAACCCCAACGCAAAAGAACGCCCGCCAGCGGCAGGTGCCGGGGGAAATTGGGACCCTGTGGCCAGGTCTGCCTGTCCACCCTGCCCAGAGCTTGCTGAATTACAACTCCGAGCAAGACGCTCGAAGCGTGCCCCCGAACTTTAGTTCAAAGCACACCTAGTTTGGAGTCTGCTACAGTCGTGGACCTATGGAAGTAGGAAATCCCTCGGATAGCATCTGGCCTGAGCCCCTCGTTTTAAGAGGAGACCATAGTGGTTCAGAGAGGGACAGGACTGGCCCAAGGTCACACAGCCAGTTGATAAGCCTGGTAAGACCTGGCGGAAGGGTTCTTGGCTTCTGCTCTGGCTGGTTAAGCATGGCAAGCGTTGAACGCAAGCCCGTGTCTTTGGCTGCAAACCGGAGAATGTAACCCAGATAGTCATGAAGGGTGTGATTTACACGGCCTTCTGAGCATCCAGCGGAGCACAGCAATCTGAGCTAAGCATTTGCTGTGTGTTGGTACCGTCATGCCTCACCTTGTCTGAAGAAGCCCCCTTCCCCAGCCCAGTTGGCTCCGTGGGTACCCAGCAAGGATGCCTTCCAGGCCACGCTCCGTGCACAGGGCTCCACGCTCCAGCCCAGCCCCAGCCGTCGGAGTCTTTCAAGAAGTTGAACTAAGCACAGCAACTGAATCAGACGGACCTGAGCCTGGGGCCCCGAGATCCCACAGATGCAGATGAGGGGATGTCTCCATACATTAAACTGCGGGTTTTCGGTCACGTCCCCCGCCCCACAGTAATCCTCTGTGCCCCCAGGGGCCTCTCATTGTCCCTTCATCAGCCCACACTGAAGGGAGGCCCTGGGGTTTCAGGGGCTGGACGAGACCAGGGCTGGGGAAGAGGTGGGTACGTGGGAGGCAGGCTAGGCTCCAGACGATGGGATGCAGGGCCCCACGTCCTTAAAAGGGTGACAGGGACCCCAGCAGCGCCGGGAAGGGACTGACACTGAATGTCAAGATGACATAGGGTGAGGACCCCGGCCCTGGTACCGCCCTCCAGCCCAGACACACTGGCCTGTCGCCCCACCCAGATCCCCCCAGACACCTGTATTCACTTCCTAGCGCTCCCATAACGAGTGGCCGCAAGCTGGAGGACTTAACACAGTAGATACTCTGTCACATTTCTGGAGGCCACGAGTCTGAAACCAAGGCGTCTGCAGGGACACGCTTCCTCTGAAAGCTTTAGGGGAGGATCCTTCCCGGCCTCTTCCAACTTCTGGTGGCCCTGGGTGTCGTTGGCTTGTAGCTGCACTGCTCCAAACTCTGCCTCCATTGTCTCTCTCTCTCTCACACACACACACACACACACACACACACACACACACTCATACACACGCCCAGAGCCTCTGTGTCTCTTCTCTGCTCCTCACGAGGACACCACCATTGGGTTTAGGGCTTACATGACCTCATTCCTTCTGCAAAGGCCCTACTTCCAAATAAGTGCACATTCTGAGGTTCTGGGTGGATGTAAATTTGGGAGGGGACACGACTCGACCCAGTACAACCCCCACACGCTCTGAAGAAAGAAGGGCCCTGTGCAACTTGAGCGGCCCTGGTGTGTGAAGACAAAGTTTGCTTCATGACTGAGATGGCCTCAACAGAGCAGCCGGGGACTTCCTGACGAGCCAGGCCAGGGGTGTCCACACTGCCTTCTGTTGTCTCAAGTCGGGGCAGCGATGCTGCGGGGCAAGCCAGCGTCCTCAGGGAAACGGGGGGGGAGGGGGGGGTTGGGGAAAGGCAATGGGCAGGAGCACAGGGCGGGGGTGGGGCCTTGGAGAGAGCGGCTGCCAGCCTGTCTTCCTGTCCCCGTGATGTGTGGCCTCCCCACAGACTGGCTATCCCTCCAGAGCCCTCTCTTCACTGGTGCCGGTTTGCGTGCTGTATAGACATCTGTGCTTCTGTTGGCCCCAAACCCCAGGTTTCCCTTCCCCACTGTGGTCCTTCTGGTTGAGCGGGGCTGGCCCAATGTCACCTGCCACTTCTCTGCACACTGGTTGTCCACTCAGGAGTGGACCGAAGGGCAGGGTCGGGCCAAATCAGAGTCAGATCGGGCGCTGCGTGGGCACTGAGATTGCCGAATGGCAGAATGACCTGTGGAGTGACCTTGCCACCTTGTGGGGGAAGCCCCACTGCACAGTGAAAGGGTCTGGAGGAAAGCTGAGTGCAGAAAGACAGACGCATGCGGTGGCATCATTTGAGCCGTTGGGTCCAGATGAACTTTGGACACCTTAGTCTCAGGAACCAGCGCATTCACCTATTTAAGCCAGCCTGAGTGGCATTCTTACGCTGACCGGCCACGCCTGTGCCCTCCGCCAGCCCTGGCCACGGGCAGGACAAAGTTTCCCAGGAGGTGTGTCCGACTCAGTACCGGGTCTACACCAAAAGCCCTGTCCACACTCAGTCCCCAGGGGTCATGGCTGTGCGCGGGGCGGAGGCCAGAGACGAGGTCCCAAATGAGACCAGGAGGAGCTAGGGGCCCGGTGCCCCATACAGATGGCCAAGACCACGTCTGCGTTCTAGACCCCGGGCCACCGGGTCCGTCCCACCATCGCTGTGGAAGAACCGGGCTATGCACACGCTTCCCAAGGAGTCTAGGCTCCTTGGTCACCCCGGCCCCTGCACCTGCGCCCTCCCTTGTTAGGCAGCTGCTAGAAGGTTCAGAGCAATGAGGGATCGAGCTCGGGGGCCCACATAGAAGAGAAGACCCCGTTTGCAAGGGGACGGGCATCAAAAATGAAGGAAGGTTGCAGTGGGGACGGGGCAATATTGCTGCCCTAAGTCCAGCCCCCGGGGGTGAGGGGTCTGCCTTGTGGGGGAAGCACATGGGACGCGAACCAGGTCTTGCAGGGGGGCTGCTGGACAGACGCTGCCGCCTTCATGGCCCTTCACGGTCTGGTTTCCTCTCTGCAAAATGAAGACCTTTGTCTTTACGAGTACCCTCCATGACTGAGTTTCTCCAAGGGTCTAAAAGCCAAGGTCACCAACCAGTAGGAGGCCTGGGGCCGGAGCCCCCCGTTTCCCAGGTGACCGTCAGGAGACTGGCCAGAGATCGGGTGAGCTGGTCTTCACAGAGACAGGACCAGGGTCCCCGAGACGCACTGGTCTGTCCTCCCCCTAACCCGAAGCGGGAGCGAGCCCAGGAACAAGACCAATGTCAAGGCCTGACGTCGTCCACACCACCCCCGTTGTTCTACAGATGGGGAAACCGAGGGGGAGGAGGAGTCCCCTGCAAGGGCGCGGAGCTCGCCGAGGGCAGAGCCGGTCGCCTCCCATCCCACCGCCGCCCACGGCAACTTGGCCCTCGTGAGAGCCTGAAGTGGCCCTTCCGCTCCAGGCTGCCGGGATACCTGTGTCACCGATGGCAACGTCACCCTCTCAACAGCCACGCGAGGTGCAGGGAAGCGACTGCCGGCTCACGCATATGCTGGATTGGAGCCGGGGTTGTACAAGGGAGGCAGCCGGTGGGGGCCCAGGCCTACAGGAGACCCAGTACTCTTCACATTCCGTCTGGGACTCAACATAGCTCCTTGGGAGCTTTGACTCGGCTACCAAGCAGCTATGGCACAGAAATAATTGGTTCCCACCTCCCCAGCTTCTGCTTCAGAGCATCAGGGCGGGCCCTGGGTAGAAAAGAAGACCCCCCCTTCTGCAAGTGGACAGACACCAGGATGAAGGAAGCCCCCCAGTGGGCCTGGACCTGGCGTGGGGGCCACACGGGCCCAGGGGACACCTAGAACAAGGCAGGCCCTCTCTTGGCCTCACTTTGCTCACCCATAAAATGAGGCATTGGAATAGACCTCGCTCAAGGGCCTTCCACCTCCCGTGTTCTGGAAACCACGGGAGATAGAACTGGCCTGTAAGCAAGCACCAGTGGGCCCCCCGGAGACCCGGCTTCCCCTTCTGGAATCCCATTGCTGTCTTCAGTTCTCCTCCTAGAGACTCGGTGTTCTCTTTGTGGGGGAAGGGGGGGTTGGGCTTTTTAAACGACACGACCGTGTTTCTCTCTTTAACACAGGAAGACACAGTAAAGGAATTCAAAGCGATGATTACCCTTCCAGAATGCCCTGTTGACATTTTCCAAAATGAAGTCACGCCCGCAGCCGGAAAGAACCTGCAGAGGAAGAGGTAAGCGGTGAAAGCCGACAGCCCCCGGCCCCCTCCCCTCCCGAGTCCTCACCGCCAGCCACAGAACACGCGGGGGCTCGGGCTCGCGGCCCGCACCCCACACCCCCGAACAGGCCCTACACCCCCCACCCCCAGGCCTTGGTGTCTTCATCCACAAAGGGGGCCAAAAGGTAATACCCACCTCCCGGGCCTTCGAAGGACCCGGCGAGTTACGGGCACACGCGCACCCGGAGGAGGGCTCCCGACAGGTACCGGCAGTTCTGGCGAATTCGCCCACGGAGCACATCACCGTCTATTTCTAACCCTTTTTGAAACGCAAGATGTATCAGACTTTGGCGTCTCGCTTTCTTTGCCTTGTTTATTTTAGAGCTCCGTCCATCCCAGCGCATGTGGGCAGACCTACCTCCCTCTTGATTAGGAGCCTTCGGATCCACGGGCCCACCCTCCCCCGGTCACCGATACCAGGGGACAGGGGAGTTAGAGGCCTAGAAGTGTCGATTCCGGCCCAAGCTGTGTACGCATTTTTGGTTTGGCCGGATTTACACTTCCATCGACGAGGATGAACGTCCCATCTCCGAAAACCCGCTAGCCCTGGGACCGCCGTGGTCTGGGCAGTTTCCAGTCTGGCCCGAGGTCGCCACCTCGGGGACAGCCTGGCGAGGCATCGCGGGACCACAGAGCCACAGTGATGCGGCAGAGACACAGAGACGGGGAGTGGGCTCCAGGGCTGAGAGACGTCTCAGGGACCCCGGGGGGAGGGGCAGGAGCCACAGCGGCAGCCAGTTCCTCGGTGACCCTCAGGCCCTGCCTGGTATTCGTCTCCCAGGACATTTGATAGAATGAATGCCGGCCTTTTGGCCGGGACATTATCAGCCAGCTTTTCCCTCTGCAGCCCCGGGGCTGGCTGGGACGCCCTCCTCGGCCCCTTTCGGGGGAGGGGGTGCCTGCGGAGACAGCCCGTTGTGTGGCCTCCTCAGCAGGTCCGGCTCTGACCTCAGAGAGCCGGCAACTCGTGGAAACAGCCAGATGCCATTCTGAGCCAAGCCCAGCGGGGCTGCTGCCGGGCCAACCCAGGTCATCCATCCAAGTGACCACAAAACAACGCAGCCCATCTTCCCCTGCACCTTCTCTGGCCTAGAGAAGGTTCCAGAAGAGAGGCTGCAAACCTGTTTCCAGTGAAAGTGGCACCGCCGGGTGAGGAGACAGCCTCCAGGGGGACAAGGCAACTCGCTGGGAAAGATGGACATTCAGCACACTGCTGAGGACATTCACGTGCCTGGTCTCATCATCCGCCTGAAAGGGTTCGGCCCACAACCACCAAGCTCAGCCATGTCCGTGGCTTTGCAGACGCTGTTCCCTGTGCTCTTCCTGCTGTCTCCATCCCACCTGGCGTTCTGGGGCCCTTTGCTCCCTCCTATGGTCACCGAGCCACGGGCCCCCTCGTGCCCCACCTTTTGTCGCCTCGTCCCCACCCCAGCACCCAGATTGCGAGCCTCTAGAGGTCGCTGGTCATGTCTTTCCATTTCTGTGTCTCTGTAGCCCCAAGTAGTCGTGCAAGCTGGCAGGGATTCAGGAGGACGAAGAGGGATGTTTGCAACAGCGCCCCCCCCCCCCTTGCCTCTGAGTCCTGGGCCGGCCGCAGGGCTGGGGTTTTGCACCTCAGTTTCCTGATCTATAAAAAGGGGCGTGGGGATGGCAGGTACCAAAGGCCCCTCCAATTCTGTTGTTTGTGGGTTTTCTCATGGAGGAAGCTGGAGGGTGGGAGAGGCCGGGGAGGCCCAGAGAGCCCCCCACTCTGTTAGCCTCATGCAGTGAAGGGGCAGCTTCGTCCACAGCGGCCAGGGCCGTTCCCGGGCTCCACGGTGTCCCAGGGAAGGCAGCAGAGGTGGGCGGGAGGGCATGGGAGGACAGGCTTTCACTGACCATCCAGCCCAGCAAAGCTAGAAACCGTCAAAAAGTAAAAATTCCATTTGTAAACAAGATCGAATTATTTGATTGTGAAACCAGTGTCCGTGGAATTTAAAATAATTTAATATGAAACAATATCATTTGAAATGCTGGCCAGCCAAGGACCTGGGGGCAGTCGGGGTGGGGGTGGGGGGGGCTGGCCTCCTGTGGCCAGACACGTGGAACCCAGCCTCTGGGGATAACAACGAGCCACCGGTCAACAGGCAAGGTTGAGAGTCCAGTGCGTGGCAAGCCCCGACCGGGCCCGAGGCCACCAGCCTGGGCCTCCCGTCCTCCCGGAGTTCACAGTGACGGGCAAGCAAGACGCCAGCGATCTCCAAAGCAGTGCCAGAGAGCAGGGTGGGTGTGCCTAGGTGGCACACGGTCCAAGCCAAAAGGGAGGCCCAGGTGGCCCTCCCTGGGCCCCAGCCGGCGTCATCAGGCAGGCTCCAGGCCGTCCCCGTATTGTGGTGAGGAACTGAGGACAACATCCTCCAAGCACGGACAGCAGGAGAGGGGTGTTCAGACTAGAAATGATGACCACTTGTGACCCCAGCTCCGCGTGACCTGGGGCCAGCAAGCCGCTCCCAAGCCTCTGTTTTGTCATCTGTGGAATGGGAGCAATCCCGGTCCCCACTCCCCGGCGGCAGCGAGGATCAGCTATCATTCCTGTGTGTTCCCCTGAAAGCTGGCGTGCCCGACGGATGGGGGCACTCCACGGAGAAGGTGTGATGTGGCCGGCACTGTCGACGGACGCCCGCAGAGGTGAGGCGGGTGGGAGCCAGGTGCCCCGGACGCCTCTGTGGGCTGTGCACCCGGCTGACTCTGGACCCCAGCTGCGGCGGCCGCTGGCACTTTGCGGGAGGCTGGGGCGGGCAGGGCCCCGCAGATCCCGGAACAGCAGCGCCCCGCTTCCCTGCATCCCGCCTCGACGTAAACACGGTTGGGAACATTTCAGGACCGCGACAGCAAGAAAAACAAACCCGCGGGACCCAGACAACGAGCGCAAATGCTAACTTTCATGTCACATCCAGAAACCACGTGTTCATCGGGCCACCTGCGGGCTTGCGGCTCAGCGGGGAGGTGCAGGGTTGTTGTGTTTAGAAACCAAGCTAGGGGTACAGCTGCGGGCGCCACCTCCCTCCGTCCTCCCAGACACGGCCCTTGAGGCCGCCTGGACGTCGGCGAGGGGATGGGCACCCATGCCTCTGGCTTTGAAGTCGCCTGGGAGTCAGTGGAGCGGGGTGGGGGGAGGGTCCTGTCACTGCGGGCACCACCTTGGGCACCTCTCCGTGCTCAGCGGGGTCTGGCAAAGGCCTGAGGTCACCTGGCCAGTGAGTGACAGACTTAGAACTCACGCCAGGACCCCCGACTCCCCAGACACACTCTCTTCCCGCTACCCCTGGCTGACCGGCCACCGTCCTGCTCAGGCAAACCGACTACCTATGGGCTTGGGGAGGGCTCCAGATCCCTCCTACCCTTTGAGACAGCGATGCTGAGAAGTGTTATTTTTATTCGTCCCCAAGCCTTGCCAGATTACATTGTCAAGGCCAGCACTTTGGAGATATTCCCTTGGTTTCGCAATTCACGCAGTGACTAACACATGTTACATTTTGAAAACCTCTCTTGGTAAAAATTTAAGCTGACTTGTAAATACATAAAAGTCTCGATGTTAATGGGGTGCATGATTTCTCGGTGGCTGTTTTGTAATCCCAAGATTCCAAAGGGATGTGGAATTCTATAAAAATGGAGAACGAGAACCCTCCCAGAGCCGCCCTTTGGAACCATCACTACGGGCAGCGGAACAGCCCTTACATCTGTCCGTCGTTACAGAAGTTACAAAATCACTTCCCGTTTCCTGCCCCTGGCAGGGCAGGACACTTCCGGGGGGTGGTCCGAGCAGGGAGAGCAGAGAAGCCCGGAGCGGAGGATCGGGGTCCCTCCACGGGGCAGGAGCGCACGCAGGTAAGTAGGGTGCGGGGCACCGCTTAGCTGAGCTGCCGAGATGTCAAGTCTCGCCGAGCAGGACTCCATCCCGGCCTCACGCCCCCCTGCAGCCTGGGCCACCCACACCCACGCTGTGCCCGTCACACCCACAGCCCCTGCTCCCACGTCCCGGCTCCCTCACTCTGCACCCGGCTCAGCTGATTGCACCAGACCGGTCCCCACCCGGGACAGTCCGCGCCTAGGCTGGACGGGCGGCTCTCTGTCCGAGCATCCGAACTAGGACGTGAAACGGCGGTGGGGCAGTTGGCACTGGGACAACGTGATCTTCCTGCCCGTGCCGGGACCGTGGGGCACGCTGGCTTTGGCGTGGGAAGGTGACGGGGAGAGGAGGAAGAGAGGAGAAAAGTCGAGAATGGTGAGGGAGAGGCCGCCCGCCGTGACAGGCTCCGTAAGGAGTGGGCCCAGGGCTGCCCCGGTGATGACGGGCTCAGCTCGGTGCCCAGAGCGTGGGCAGTGCCTCCCAGCCCCACCAGCACCTCCGTCGCACCCCCAATTTATTGCCCTAGAGGATAACGCTTATCAGCATACAGTTACCCCGCTTCTCGTTTCGTTCCCCCGTTCCGTGTCGGTCTCCGCGCTGGACTGTAGACTCCGTGCCTTAAGTGGCCTGTCTGGCTGGCTCCCCGCCATATCAGCAGAGCCCAGCCCAGTGTCTGGGCATAGCGGGCACTTCATGATCACTTGTTGAATTCACGCACCTCTGAGAGAACCGGGGAGCCGGCCTCCTCCACCGCACCCCCATGGGTCGGTTTCACCCCTTCGAGAAGTCCAACCAGACACAAGAGCGGCTTCGCTCCTTCCGTGACCTCAGACAGGCAATATGGGGGTGGGGGAGGCGACTCCCTAATCAGCAGAACGCTCACCTGGGCCGTGCAAGGGCCAGGAAGCGGCCGCGAAAGTCGAGACACGTTTATGATGCAATAAACTCCAGGATGAACACTGGTCTTCTTCCAAGTTCGGGGCCATTCTGTCTGGGTTCCCCCCGGGGCCCTCCCCACGTCCCACCCCACTCCCCCAAGCTGCCTGCCAAGCCCGGGGATTCGGGCCATCAAGACACCGTGTCCTTGAAGCTGTGGACCGCCCCCCCAGCCCAGGCCCTCGCGGCCAGCATTCCGGTGACCTGGGCGTTTGCAACCCCATAAGCTAAAAAGCGTGTCCAGCCAAAGATAAAACGTCGAGAGGGTGCTTTCTGAAGAAACGTTCGAAGCCGTGGAAGAACTCGGTTCGGGAGGTGCCAAACAGGCTTCTTTTCTGCGCTACCTAAGTGGGCTGGATGCAGTCCCAGCTCTCGAGACACACACGTGGGCGGGAAAAGGGGTAGGGGACAGACCCTGAGACGGTCACCGTGCGGTGCGATTGGGACACGTCACAAAAATGGCAGGGTGCCCCAGGCCCAGGACGGAAAGACCGGCTGTAAATGGGGGATCATCGAGGGGTCCCCAAAGGAAGGAAATTTCCGTTGTCTCTTGTCCTTTTAACTCGGCATCTCTAGAATACCTGTTATATTAGAGCCGGCTGGGTCCTTAATGGAATTACTCAGCCTTCGGTAATAACGAGCCTGTCTAGGTCATGTGGGGAAGCGCTTTTAAGTTATTCTTTTTTATTATGGCAACGACTCACAACGCTTGAAAAGACATTTTCCTTAATTCAATTACCAAGTGAGCTAAATGCATTTGCTGGAGATAATTAAGAATCTTTATAAATATAAAACAATTATCCCATCAAAATACAGTGCTCGGTGTTATTATTCAAGCTGGCTTTTCCATCAAGCGCCCTCCTTTCAAAGCCCAAAGCGCTGCAGGCCTGCCTTTGCTAATCTTCCCAGGGGAAGCTGCCGGTGCCCAGGCCGCGTCGTCCTTCGAGCCTTTCACCACGACGCGGGCGTTGGCCCCCCGTCTACGTCACCCCCTGGACCACGAACTGGACCGCGGCCGAAGCCCCGCCCGGCAGAGCAGGTTATCGAAAAGCGATACGGACCAGACAAGACAACCACGCAGAGTTCGTTGCCCAGCTCGGATGCTGGAACGGAGAGAGAACGTCGGTGGGAAAACCAGGGAAATCCAAATCCAGTCTGCAGTCAAGTTAACGATGGACCGATGTCGGCTGGTTGGTAATGGCATCGTGCTGCAGTAACACACAGTGTTAGCCACAGGGAAACTGGCCGGGGGGGGGCACGGGAACTCCGTACTGTCTCTGCAACTTCTCCATAAATCTGAAATCGTTCTACGATGGACAGTTTATTCAAAAAAACCAAGACCGCGGTGGGACCGACTGCATAAGCGGAAGGGCGGATCACTACTGCTCGGTACTTCCCATCTTTAGAAGCCTGTCTTGGGCACCCCCCCACCCCCAACGACAGGCAGGAACAGCAGTTACGTCATGCGTGGGGGCTGGGAAAAGGGGAGCGCCCTTCAATGGAGTTGTGTTTGATGTCAGGAGCCCCAGACGCACCAGTCACACGCCCCTCCTAGACCTCCCGAGGACCTGGGCGGGCTCTGGGGGAGCCAGGCCGAGTTAAAATCCCTCCGAGCTGCGTTGTGACTTTCGTGGCCGCACCATAATAATATCCATATTTAAAATTTTCTTTGGGGCGCCTGGGTGACTCAGCGTCCGACTTCAGCTCAGGTCACGATCTCATGGTCCGTGAGTTCGGGCCCCACGTCGGGCTCTGTGCTGACAGCTCGGAACCTGGAGCCTGCTCCTTTGGATTCTGTGTCTCCCTTTTTCTCTGCCCCTCCCCCACTCACGTTCTGCCTCTCTGTCTCTGTCGCTCTCAAAAATAAACAAACATTAAAAAAAATAATAAATAAAAATAATATAACATTTTTTTCTTTTATAAACCTTCAAATACTTCGCCACGTTTCAGCTTTAAGCAAAATCCAATAGCTGTGCACGAGCCCCTAAGAGAATGGTGTTGGGACAGAC
Organism: Prionailurus viverrinus; assembly: GCF_022837055.1. Taxonomy (NCBI): domain Eukaryota; kingdom Metazoa; phylum Chordata; class Mammalia; order Carnivora; family Felidae; genus Prionailurus; species Prionailurus viverrinus. Next base: position 139,257,875 of record NC_062566.1, read on the forward strand.
ATTGTCGCGCCGTGCCCGCCGCACCTAATGGAGAAGCAGGGTCCCCAGGCCACACTTCCCAGCTAAGTGACCTGGAACAACTCACTTAACCAGAGCACCTTCGATCCCTCGTGTGGGCACCGGGGGTGATAAGAGCTGCTGTGCGGGCTTTGATGAGGACGGCCTGAGTTCATCGGTGTGACAGCGCTAACGCGAGCCCGGCCCCCAGCGGGAGATCGATAAGGAAAAGCCGGCTTCTGTGAAACATCCTAGCCGTCTGAGCAAGACAACAGTATTTCCATCTTCTAAACGTTCCCAAGAGAGCCTCGGCAGGAGTCTGCCAACATGACCTCTTGATTACCCTCCGCAAGTGCTCTCGTTACCTGAAACTGGAAGTACTTGAAAGGCATCCGGCCCCCGCCACCTCGCCCTGAGCCCTCTGCACCCCCTGGCCCCCCACTTACCACCCGAGGCGTGCATGCACGCTGGGTGTCCCCGGACGGCCGCCTCCCGGCCCTTTCTGGATCTCATTCTCCTAGCCGGGGGCTCAGGTTCCCTCACTGCACTAAACACAAGGGAGGGTGTTTACGAACGGGATCTGACCCAAGTCCAGGCTCAACCCAGAATTTCCCTGTTTGCTTTTGCTTCTCCTGGGTGCACTGGCGGGACGGCCCGGGGACTCGAGCCATCGCGATGACAGTCTCGGTGTGGGCGTCAGGGCTGACCTCCCAGTCCTCCGGGCCGCTTCTGCTGAGGGCTCAGACAGGCTTGTCATGTTAGGTAACTGCCAGGGCTGAGCCTGCAGGAGAGACTCCGTCCCTGGCGCTCCTGCGAGTGTTTTCCCGGTTTGTTTAGCTTGGGAAGTTAGGCAAGAGCAGGTAGAAAAACTCTGGGTCAAACACGAGCCGTTGCAAGAAACTGACTCACGCTTTACCAACAGCATTATTCATCCTCTTTCCTCTAGCGGGATATTCACGTATTCATTTATTCGGCAAATATTTATGGAGCGGCCAACATGTGTCTCTGGGTCCACTCACACCCCAACCTCACATCCTTACAGACCCGGTCAAAGGTTGCCCCCTCCGGGAAGCCCGCGCCGGGACTCTTTGCCAGACACCATCCCTCTCCGTCCCAAGGAAGGTCAGCGGAAGGAGCTGGCCATGGGGTCAGACCGGCCGGCTGAGAAGAAAGGCTCCAGGACCCCCCATGTGTGTCCCCGGGCAGGTTACTGAAGCTTTCTGCCTCTTTCCTCATCTATAACGTAATATGAATACTTACCTCCTACAATGAATGCCTGGGGATGCTACATAAAAGGCAGTAAACGTCGTTTGCAAAATGCACCTTAGCTTGTGGAAAGAAGAGGAGTCGGGCGCCTGGGTGGCTCAGTCCGTGAAGCCCCCAACTTCAGCTCAGGTCGTGATCTCACCGTTCGTGAGTTCGAGCCCCGCGTCGGGCTCTGCGTTGACAGCTCAGAGCTAGTTCCCCCCCTCCCCGATTCAGTGTTCCTCCCTTCAGACACAGATGAACGGGTTCCCTGCCCCTTCTTAATTAGCCTGTCCTTGTGACTGGTTCTGGCCAAAAGGTGCTGAGAAAGAGAGATGTGAGCCGCTTCTAGACTAAAGCAATCAACAGCCCATGCCAGACTCTCCAGGGCCGTCTCTCCTCCCAGTCCCTCGGTGCCCATGGATGCCGTGTACCCAGATAGCAGAGCTGTGTTGAGATTGAGGAAACCTGGATCATTGAGTTACTCTGTGGCAGACAGTTGCCTGGAGAGTCGCTCAGATTCCCTGCAAACTTTGTAAGAGCTTCAAGGACAAGAAATAAGTCTCTGTTAGGTTGAACCAGTAAGAGGGACTATTTGTTACTGAAGCAGAACATAGGCTACCCCGACTGATACACCTGGCAAAAAGAGATAGCAAGCAGGGTAACAAGGTAACTTGTTCATCACTATTGGGGCCTAGGCGGAGAAAACTAATCTCTTCTGAGAATTCATATCCACAGTCCTTACTTCACAAGAGTTGGGGGGGGGGGGGGGCGTGGATTTACAACATCTCTGTGATCCAGAAAATCCCAAACTGTAAAATCAACTTAAAGATATTTCTGATAAGGTCCAGTTAGTGGAAACAAACTCAAATCCCCCTCAACCTGACCTCATAGGATTCCCACAAATACAGACCCACTGAACAGGAAATCACAATCCCAAGTTAGAACCCCCAAATTCAACAAATAAATGCAATTACTGAGTAGGAAACTTAAATAAACTTTTTCTTAGTGTTTCAAGAACTGAAATCAAGAAACCGAACAATGGGCAGTTCGCAAAGTACTTTCAAAAAAGACCAAATAAACTTGAAAAAGAACCAAAACAACTGGCTATGAAAATCTTATTAATAATATTAAGCCCTCAGGGCGCCTGGGTGGCTTAGTCAGTTAAGTGTCGGATTTTGGCTCAGGTCACGATCTCACGGTTCATGGGTTCGGGCCCCACGTCAGGCTCTGTGCTGACAGCTCGGAGCCTGGAGCCTGCTTCTGATTCTGTGTCTCCATCTCTTTCTACCCTTCCCCCACTTGTGCTCTGTCTCTCCCTGTCTCTCAAAACTAAATAAATGTTTTTTAAAAAAGTACTAAAGAAAAGAGCATGCAGAAAGAAGATCTCAGGTATGTGTGTGGTGGGAGAGGTTGGGGCAGAGTGTAGTAGCTACTAAAATGTGAGGGAAGGTCTCACTGAGAAGGTGAAAGCTGGGCAAAGACTTGAAGTAAGGGAGGGAGTGAGCGGAACAGAGTATGGAGGGAGAGCAAGCCAGGCAGGGCGAACAACTAGCAGATTAGTCATTTGCGTATCTTCTTCCGTGGAGTAGCTGCTCAAAGCTTTTTCTGATGAGGCACTGTTTGTCTTATCCTAGAGTTGCAAAAATGTTCTTATTTATTCTGATAAAGTCCTTCATCATGTGGGCGTATTGCAAACCTGTGCTCGCAGGCTGTGGTTCATCTGTTCATTTTCTTAACAGGTCCCTTGAAATACAGATGCTGTTCATTTTGATGACCACCATTTGGCCAAGTTTTACTTTTATGTTTTTGGTTGTGTGGGTCTTATTAAGAAACCTTCGCCTACCCCAAGGTCACAAATATTTTTTCTAGTTTCTCTAGAAGTGTTCTATTTTTTGGCCTTTATGTTTACGACTGTGATCCCTTTCAAGTTAATTTTTGTGTATGATGTGAGGTAGGGGTTGAGGTTTATATTTTTTATATATGGATATCCCACTGTTGCACCAACGTTTGTGTTAAAGATTTTGCTTTTCCCAATGATTTACCTTGGCCCTTCTTTAAAAAATCAATTGGTCATATATACATGGATCCATTTCTGGGTTCTCTATTCTATTCCATTGATCTAGATATCTATCCTTAGGTCAATGTCATACTATTGCTTTAAAATAGGTCTTAAAATTCAATAGTCTAAATCCTCCCACTTTGTTCTTTTTAGAAAATTGCTTTGGCTATTCTAGGTCTTTTGCACTTCCATTTAAATTTTAGGATCACCTTGTCAATTTCTACAAAAAAGACAGGCTGTAATTGTAATTGGGATTATGTTGAATCAATAGCTCATTGAAGACAGGATTGAGGGACACCTGGGTGGCTCAGTCAGTTGAGTGTCAGACTCTTGATTTCAGCTCAGGTCATGATCCCAGGGTCATGGGATCAAGCCCTGCTTTGGGCTCTGTGCTGAGCATGAAGCCTACTTAGGATTCTCTCTCTTTCCCCCACCTCTGCCCCTCTCCCCTGCTCTCTCTCGCTCCAATTAAAAAAAAAAAAAGACAGAATTGAAATCTAATAATATTGAGTCTTTGGATGCATGGACATGGAATATCTCTTTATTTCTTTGTGCCACGTTTAATCTCTCCCAGGACTGCTTTATAAATTTTGGCATACAGTCTTGTATATATTTTGTGAAGTAAATCCCTAGGCATTTCATACATTTCATGCTATTGTAAATGGTATTATTTTTAAGCTTTTTAATTTTGAGATAATTTTAAAATAGCAGAAGAGTTGCTAAAAGAGTACAGCGAGTTGCCATATAACCTTCACTCACCTTCCCTTAATGTTAATACCTAAATCATGGTACGATTTTGAAAACTGAGACATTAACATTGGTATGATACTCTTTACTAAACTACAGACTTTGTTTAGATTTTACCAATTTTTCCACTAGTGTTCTTTTGGACTCCAAGATCCCACATCATATTTAGTTGACACCTCTCCTTAGTCTCCTACAATCTGTGACAGTTGTTCAGTATTCCTGTCTTTCATCACTTGACACTTTTGAAGAGTAATGGTTAGGTGTTTTGTAGACTGCCCCTCAAGCTAGCTTTGTCTGATGTTTCCCCATGATTGTTTGAGGTTAAGCATTATCAAGAAGAACATCACTGGGGTGATATGCATCATAGTGGGTAGTTCATAATCACTTGGAGATTCCTGCATGGTATTCTACTATTTTTTCTTTTCATTAGTAAGTTTGGGGTGGGAGACACTTTGAGACTAAGCAAATACTCTGTTTCTTCTTAAACTTTTGCCCGCTAATTTTAACATCCACAGTGCATCTTGCCTCCATCACTTCTGTGGAATTATAATGGTGATTCTTCTGTTACCCTCATTCCTTTGACAGTTAGCTGGAATTCTCTAAGTTGTTGCTCCCTTTCTCCCATTTATGCGGTTATCCCATTATTAATTTTATCAGCATGGACTAACAGACATTTACTTTATTCTTTGAATTATACTTCAGAATTGCCATTGTTTATTCCACTGCTTAAATTGTTCTAGCTTTGGCCATTGGAAGCTCTCTCAGATTGGCTCCAATAGCTTTTCAACATTCCCCCATCCCTTTGCTTTTTACATGATTATATAATGTCATCACATGATGCCATTCATATGATTGGCATTTGATTATATGATTCATTTGTAGTAAAGTACTTTTTAATTTTGATTACCCAATGTTCTTTGCTAGTTTGTAGTATATATATCGTCTGTATACTATATATATTCATATATATATGCTACATATAAATACGCAATTGACTTTTGTATATTAAAAATAGGTTTCTTTTATTTTTTGAGAGAGAGAGAGAGAGAGAGAGAGAGCACATGCTCAAGTGGGGCAGAGGGAAGCAAAGAGAGAATCCCAAGCAGTTCCCACTCCCAGCACAGAGCTTGATCCCACAACCCTGAGATCACGACCTGGGCTGAAACCAAGCGTGGGGCACTTGATCAACTGAGCCACCCAGGTGCCCCTAAAATGGGTTTCTTGTAGGCAACATATAGTTGGGCCTTGTTTTTGTATCCAGTGTCACAATCTCTGCCTTTTACTGGAGTATTTAGACCTTTATGGTTTAGACGTTTACCTCATACAATTATCAGCATCGCTGGGTTTAATTCTAGCATATTTGTGTCTGTTTTCTATTTGTCCCATCGGTTCCTTTTTCCTTTCTTCTTCCTTCTTTGGGATTAATTTTCATTCTGTCTTCCCCACTAATATCTAATAAACTATATGTCTTTGTTCTAATTTTTAGGATTTGCTCCAGGATTCAAAATATGCATATTTAACTTCTCAGAGTCTAGTTCCAAATGTTACACAAGGTCACGTGTGACACAAGTATCCTGAAGCAACATGCTTCATTCCAACTCTCCTGCCCATTGTGCTATGGTTGCCATAGATTATACTTTTCTCTCTTTTTTTTTTTAATGTTTATTTATCTTTGAGAGAGAGAGAGAGACAGAGCGTGAGCGAGGAAGGGAAGAGAGAGGGAGACAGAATCCAAAGCAGGCTCCAGGCTCCCAGCTGTCAGCACGGCGGAGCCCGACGCGGGGCTCGAGCCCACAAACCTGGAGATCATGACCTGAGCCGAAGCTGGATGTTTAACCGACTGAGCCACCCAGGCGCCCCACTTCTACTTCTCAATATGCAAAATGTTACCTTGTTGATATTTGGTATTAAGTAGGCAATTGTCTCTTAAGGAAATTAAAAGTTGAGAACTATTTTAATACGTTTTTTAAATACGTATAGCAGAATAATGTGAAAGATTTCATGGACAATAGCAATTTATGCCCCATATATGTTTTCATATGTTTGTGTTTAATACACAAAATGTGTAGAAGGATCCACACCAAACATTATTTCCTTTGGGGAACAGGTCAGAACGGTTTATTTTGGGGGCGCCCGGGTGGCGCAGTCGGTGAAGCGGCCGGCTTCAGCCAGGTCACGATCTCGCGGTCCGGGAGTTCACGATCTCGCGAGATCTCGAGTGATCTCGCGTGAGTTCGAGCCCCCCGTCGGCTCTGGGCTGATGGCTTGGAGCCTGGAGCCTGCTTCCGATTCTGTGTCCCTCTCTGCCTGCCCCTCCCCCATTCGTGCTCTAAGAATAAATGAAGCATTGGGGCGCCTGGGTGGCGCAGTCGGTTAAGCGGCCGACTTCAGCCAGGTCACGATCTCGCGGTCCGTGAGTTCGAGCCTCGCGTCGGGCTCTGGGCTGACGGCTCGGAGCCTGGAGCCTGTTTCCGATTCTGTGTCTCCCTCTCTCTCTGCCCCTCCCCCGTTCACGCTCTGTCTCTCTCTGTCCCCAAAATAAATAAACGTTGAAAAAAAAATTTTTTTTTTAAATAAAAAAAATAAAAAAAAAAACAACGATATTGCCTTCATTTTTGAAAGATATTTTTGCAGAGTAATAGAAGTCTAGATTAACGGCTTCTTTCACTATTTTAAAGACGTCACCCCGTTGACTCCTGGCTTGCACTGTTTCCAAAAAGAATACAGCTGTCATTTTTGTATTGTCCCCTCTGTATGTCTCATTCTTCTCTGGCTGCTCTTGGGATTTTCTCTCTAGCTCTGTTGTCTGAAAATTCACCGTGATGTGTGTTGGCGTGGCTCTCTTTGTGTTTATCCTACTTGGGACTTATTGAACTTGTCGGATTTGCAGAGTTAGAGTTCCCGTCAAATTTGGACGTGGCGTCTCAGCTGGGCCTCCTGGAAAGAGCACTTCTGTCATTGAGTAGAAGAGCCAACCGGTATGTTTTACCGAGCTGGATAACCACGCTGCTCAGAATGCTGTCCAGGAGCCTGAACAGGTGGTTAAGGCTCAGTGTTAATGGTGCTGTGGTTGGGATGGAGTCGGGTGAGACTCTGTGAGGTCCTCTCCATTACTTGGAGAGTTAGGACAGCATTGCCACTGCCTCTGGGCACAGTTGTGGTGATGGCTACGCCACACGGTGGCCCAGATGCAGGAAGCAACACGAGTCCTTTGGAAAAGAGGTGCGGTTTGAGCTTGGGGAACGGGCGTCTCAATCAGACCCATCTTCCCTGGATGCTGTGGACACACCACGGCCACACGGGCAGGAGAAAGCTCAGCACGTAGGAGGAAGAGTCTGCATTGTCTCTGGGGTCTCCCTCCCCATGGAAGCTAGATCTGTTGGTGCACACAAGCGCCTCCCTGACAAGCTAGCATTGCCAAGCACTTGGCTTCTCCCGGTCACCTCGGTGTCCATTCCCAACACTACATTTGCTGCTGCCCGTTTCCCTCTCCCAAGCGTTGGCCCAAATGTGGAACTCAACCCTTTGTCTTTCCATAAGAAACCACATATGGACAGCCCGTGTCTGAGCGCAGTCTCTACCGAAGGTTGGAGGGGAGGGGCTCTTCCATCATGGCCATGAGGACACCAGGACTCAGACCTTCCTCGGCCCTTCCCGTCCCCCTTCCTGCCAGACCCCAGGAACCCCACACTCTCTTCCTTGCCTGGAGTTCCCCCGCCTTGAGGGTCACCCTCCCCTCCAAGGGACTTACCCAAGAATTTTCCTCCCCAAAGACACAGAGCTGGAAGGCAAGTGAGCAAAGAGGTACTCCCCCCAGGTGCAGAATTGAAGGAGGCACCAAAAATTCCGTGATGAAGACAAGCCACCTCTCGTGTGATATTTTTAAAGTCGAACGTGACGCAAATACAACCCAACCACCAAACGATAAGCCGCCTGATTCAAAAACGGGCAAAGGACTTGAACAGACAGTGCCACAAAGAAGTTACAGAAATGACCGAACAGCCCCTGAAAAGATGCTCAGCCTCATTAGTCGTCAGGGAAAGTGCAAAGCAAAGTCAGTGAGATACCACTGCACAACCACTGGGATGGATACAAGAAAACAGTCACTTAAAAATGGAGAATAACAAATGTTGGCGAGGATGTGGAGAAACCGGAAGCCACTCCACCACCGGTGGGCATGCAAAATGGTGCAAAGCGTGGTTCCTTTAAAAACTAAACATAAAGGGGCGCCTGCGTGGTTGAGCCAGTGAGCGCCTGACTCTTGGTTTCAGCACAGGTCACAATCTCGTGGCTCATGGGATCGAGTCCCGAGGTGGAATTCTCTCTCTCTCCCTCTCTCTCTGGCCCTCCCCTGCTCATGCTCTCTGTCTCTCTCTCTCAAAATAAATAATTTTTAAAAAATAATTAAACAGGGGCGCCTGGGTGGCGCAGTCGGTTAAGCGTCCGACTTCGGCCAGGTCACGATCTCACGGTCCGGGAGTTCGAGCCCCGCGTCAGGCTCTGGGCTGATGGCTCAGAGCCTGGAGCCTGTTTCCGACTCTGTGTCTCCCTCTCTCTCTGCCCCTCCCCTGTTCATGCTCTGTCTCTCTCTGTCCCAAAAATAAATAAACGTTGAAAAAAAATTTAAAAAAAACATTTAAAAAAATAATTAAACATAGAATTGTCCTATAATCCAGGAGTTCCACTTCTGAGGATATACTCAAAATAATTGAGGGGGGAAAAAAAGCAACCTTAAATACCCATATTCACAGCAGCACTATTCACAAGAGACAAAGTGCAAATCAACCCAAGCTTCCCTCAGGCAGATGAATGGATACACGAGATGGAATATTATTCAGTCATAAAAAGGAGGGAGTTCCGACACCTGCTACACATGGATGAGCCTGGAGGACGTTATGCTGAGTGATACGGGCAGTCACAAAAGAACATCGTGTGACTCCATTCACACAAGGTGTCTAGAGTACGCAAATTTGTGAAGACAGAAAGCAGCATGGGGGGGCCAGGGTCCAGGGAGGGGCAAAGGGGAGTTAGTGTTTTGAAAAATGTAAAAGTTCTGGGGATAGATGGTGGCAATGCTTGTACAACACTGCAAATGTACTTGGGGCGCCCGGGTGGCTCAGTCGGTTGAGCGTCCGACTTCGGCTCAGGTCATGATCTCGCAGTTCGTGGGTTCGAGCCCCGCGTCGGGCTCTGTGCAGACAGCTCGGAGCCTGGAGCCTGCTTCGGATTCTGTGTCTCCCTCTCTCTCCGCCCCTTTCCTGCTCACTCTGTTTCTCTCTCTCTCTCTCTCTCAAAAATAAATAAACATTAGGGGCGCCCGGGTGGCTCAGTCGGTTGAGCGTCCGACTTCGGCTCAGGTCATGATCTCATGGCTCGTGGGTTCGAGCCCCGTGTCAGGCTCTGTGCGGACAGCTCGGAGCCTGGAGCCTGTTTCGGATTCTGTGTCTCCCCCTCTCTCCGCCCCTCCTCCACTTGTGCTCTTTCTCTCGCTCAAACAAAAATAAATAAATAATCATTAAAATTTCTTTAAGGAAATATTAATATATTTTACCACAATTAAAAACAAAGTAACAAATACACCGACGGCCTGCGCTCTGGGTTCCTGGCTCTCCGCGGTAGCCGCGCGGGGCGAGCATCCAGGAGGGGCTTCCTCCTCCTCTGCCCTCTCAGCTCCGTGGACCAAAGTCCCCATTTCATCTGGCCACGGGCCACTGCTTGTAAAACAACAAAGGTAAATATTTTCTACCTTGACTCGGTAGAGTAGAAACAGAAGAGATCCGGTTCGATTTTTAGAGTCACTGTGTTTTGTTCCCCGAACGCGTTTTCTAACCTTTATATTGTCAATGCTCCTTGATCCAGAAGGCACACAGGGGACCACTCCCCAAGCCTCCTCCGTGGCACGCCCTGGTCACCAATCGGCCGGGACTGAGAGCCACCCGCCTCGGGCCTGCTGTGACAGTGAGCCTCCTGCTCGCCGTCCTCACGATGCAGGCACAGTCTCGGGGCTGAATGTGCCTAAGTCACACAGCTGAGCAACGCTGCACGAGCCCAGAGCGTCCAGGTGACTTTGCCCAAGGACACACGGCTGGCCGGAACTTTGGCTTTGGGCTCTGGCCCCTCCCCCACCACCCCTCCACCCACCAGACATGTCCTTGTGCATCTTTTTTTTTTAATTTTCTTCATGTTTATTCATTTTTGAGAGACAGAGCGTGAGCGGGGGAGGGGTGGAGAGAGAGGGAGACGCCGAATCCGAAGCAGGTTCCAGCTGTCAGCACAGAGCCCGGGGGGCTCAAACCCGCGGATCGGGAGATCCTGACCCTAGCCGAAGTCGGACGCCGCATCGGCTGAGGCCCCCGGGGGCCCCCAGGCCTTGTGCCTCTTAACAAGAGCATCGGATCTAGTTCAAGCCCATCTCCCTGCAAGGCTCCCCAGCACCACGACCGCCAATGCACACAAGCAGGAGGCCGGGGCCTCAGCCGGTGCGGGCCAGCCTGGGCTCTGGGGCCTGTCTCCTCCTGCACCTGAGGCTGGGGGCCCTCCCGGCGGGGCAGAACCCCCCGATAAGGAGGCTTGCGTGGCCCGAGACGCCCGTGCCGAGCCTGGGGTGGCGCCGGGGGCAGCGCGCATTCCTGAGCCCGGCCTTCGCAGTGTCGGCCCTCCTCTCCCACAAGGCCCCGCGTCTCTGCTTGGTATGCGACAGGGGTCCCTGCCAGGGTCCCGCTGCCTTCCCAGGCCATTCAAGTCAACTCCAGCAAAGGCTTTTTGTTGTTATTACCACCCTCCGCCATTAGCAGGGACGGTTTTTGTCTTCCCAAATGGGAAAGTATCTTTTACTGTTCTCTTTTGACATTGACTATTTGGCCCAAAGCAGGGACCAATTAAACTAATTAATCCCTAGGCACCTTGCCGACCGAGAGACCAGGCTCTTGTTCCAGAGGGAGCAAGCGGGCTCTCATATCGTGTGGCTCCGACCTCTGGGCCGGTCAGCAACCCGGAGACCCCAGGCCTCCGGGGATTCACGTCCTGAGGCTTCCCGCCCCCCCCAACCCCGACCTGCCCACACAGGGGGCATCAGGCCCCCTGGGGGGCTCTCTCGTGGAGCCAGACTGCAGCTCCCAGGGGGACCGCTTTCCGCTTCCATATGCAATTAGCACTTTCTCTTAGAGGGGGAATGCAGAACCCCAAATTCGGAAAGAGCCCCATCAGCTGAAAGGAGGGGCTCTCAGGGTGGGGCTCGGAGGTCCTTGGGGGCCTCTGGCGGGGGCCGGGGGCGGGGGGGGCGCCTGTGCTTCAGGGCCGCCCCGCTCCTGCTGAACCGGTGCCTCGTCAGATGCATTTTCTTCACGGACAACAGCAGAATGTCTTTGGCTCTCTGGCAAGGAGCAGCTGTTCACGCTGTGTATTCAGATACCATTCTGGCAATATTCACAAGGTTGTTTTTTCTCTTCCCCGCAGGCTCTGAAACCATCCATAGGGCAGTTGGACGCGCTGTCTACACATGGCTCTCCCGAGCGGCATCTTCCAAGAGCCCTTTGCCGCTCCGGGCCCCTCCCCCGCCGCCTCCCACCCCTGCGAACGGGCCTGTTTCTGCGAGCACTGAAGACGGGGAAACACGCGATCTTGAATGTGTCTCTTTCACGGTCACACATTTCTTTCGTTGTGCATCTTGGCTGATCCATGATTTAAGATCCCCGGCAACTGTTTCCAGGTCGGTTTTCAAAGTGTTTTTGCACCTTTGACCCCCCCTAATCCCTGCCACCCCCCCACCCCACTCCTCCCAGCCCTCACTCACCCCGCCCTGAGAAAAAAGAAAACCAGAGGGCACTGGCCAGGGGCGTGAAGCACGTCTCTGAAAGCATTTATTTTTTCAGTAAAAGTTTCATGGTTTTGCCTCTGGTTTCCCCTTGCTGCTTGGAGCCCTAGGCTTGCAGACCCAAGATTTGTTCCGCGGCATTGCACACACGGGTACATCCTGACAAGCACCGGGTTCCAGAACTTTGCACAACACTGTGACCACAAGCACTCAGGATATGTGAGGCCGTGTCTCCCCGTTGTCTCCCGACACCCGGTCGTTTCCTGGCCCAGAGGCACCACCAGGGGTCCGCACCCTGCCCCGGTTCGGTGTCTCTCCCTCCAGACTAAGTACAGACCCCACACAGGGTGCTCGGGCCCCCAGCCCTCCCAGCCGGCCTCGCCCTACAGCCCCCCACATGCTGGTCTGAGGGGCCGCTGGCCATCTAGCAAACAGCCCACATCCCCGCCGTGGCCCTCGCTCTGCCCATGTCCCCGCCTGCTGCGGTCCCCCCCCCCCCCCCACCGCCCCCACACGCCTACCCTCGTGCCTGAGTCTCCTATGTTGCGGTAACAAATCACACAAACTTCATGGCTCCAAACAGCACAAATTTATGACTAGACGGTGCTGGAAGTCAGGCGTCCAAAGTGGCCTCGCTGGGCTAGAACCAAGATGTCGCGGAGCCAGCTCCTTCTGGAGGCTCTAGCGGGAGCATCCGTTTCCCGGCCACGGCCAGCTTCTGGAGGCGCCCGCATCCCTCGCTCCCAGCGCCATTCTCCGTCTTTGAGTCGCAGCATTACGACCTCCGCTTCCCTCATCATCACATCTCCTTTTCCCTGACTCTGAGCCCCTCCTCACCTACGTCCCTCCTTCCCTTATGAGCACCCTCGAGGTCACGATGGTCCACCCGGGCAATCCGTCCCTGTCTCATCCGAGTCGCCCCAGGGCCTGTACTCAGCCGAGCACAGGACACGCACCTGCTCACAGCTCCCAGGCCGTTGGCTCCCGGGTCCCGCCGGACTTCCCACAGCGACGTATGAAGTCGCAGGACAGAAGTGTCCGCCCCAGGTCACAGGTGGAAAGCTGAGGCGTGTGCAGCAGGGAAGGGGTGCACAGGGACCCTGCCGGGCCTGCGGCCGCTGGTAACGAACCCGCGGCACACAGCGGGCATCTGGGCCTCGAGGCAAACGGCCACAAGTACGCGAGGGCGGGTCGGGAATCCCTCCCGTGGTATGGGTCCACGGCGCACGCACTTTGGGGTTTGGAACAGAGGGTCTCGCTTCTCCCCCAGACTCACCTCTTCCCCACGGGGCTGCCCGAGGGAAGAGCACGGGACGAAGGGGCAGACAGACCCGGGCAACGCACGCGTGCGCACACGCACGTGGGTGGCTGAACATCCCGAGCCTCAGATCCCACCTCACTATGGACTATGAGCGGGTTGACGTGTGCACGTTCCAAGCCCTGGGCCTCGGAGAAAGGGGCAGAGCATGACTTCTCCTCTTGGCCCTGGCTGGAATGCAGACGGGATGGAGGGAGCTGCCGCAGCCATCTGAGACCGTGAGCTCAGAGTTTCTTGTGGAGGACAGAGCAGCGGGCTCCCCGGCATCTAGGCTTCTGACGTCCCAGTGGCTCCACATCCAGAACTGCCCGTGTTTGGACTGAAGTGGGAGAAAGAAAGAAGCGTCCATCATGTTTAAGCCACTCTCTGGGGGCATCTTTGTTCTAGCAGCAAGCATGAACAGCATCCCGACTGATACAGATTCGGGCACACAGAAGGGATGGGCGCTGCTCTTGTAGCTAAATCCCCCCCGGTCTGGCCTCCGTGGTCCAGGACACAGGTGTTGTGAGCTGGAAAGCTGTCGCCAGCCCCCCACCCCCACCCCGCCATGCTGTGATGTTGCCCTAAAAGTGCTCCCTCAGACGCATAGAAGGCAGACCACATCCCGATGGCCCCTGGAACTCTAGGACTGGTTTGAAAGACTCATAATGTTGGGGTGGAGGGGGGGGGGTTCCTGACTTTGGGAACTGATCTGGGAGAGTCACCAGATGGCTTTGGAGACACAGTCTCGGTGGAAGAGAAGAGGTTGGTCCCAGGAGGCATCCCCAGCAGGACAGGGGGGCCGGCCCTGGGGCCGCGATCTGAATGGAGTGCTGTCCCCCTGGCCAAGCCTGTTGATTCCGGGGACAGCAAGGCAGTTGCTCTTGAATGAGCAAGATAAGTCAACCGCAAGATGGGCCTGGAAAGAAGAGACCAACTTCGTGAGAATAAAAAGCCAGGTCTGGACAAGATCTCTAGGTGGGGTTACATGCAACATGGCAGTAACCGGTTGTAAATGGACCAGCAGTTGACTAGTTTTAGAAGGAATTATATTTCCAAATAAACCCCAAGCCTGGCTTTCAAAAGCCTGTTGTTTTTCGTAACCCGCCCCCAAAGAAATTCCTGGACGCCCCAGGAATGTGGACAGAACCAGAAATGAGTTAGGAAGGCTGAGCACATGCCGGGCTTCTTCAGGTGTGGGCTGAGGGCGGACGGTGGGGCAGGTGCCCGCTCCGGGAGGACAGAGCCAGGACGGCGGGGACAGCAGGCGAGGTGGTCCAAGCGAGCAGACAGACGCGGGGGCCCCAAAGGGCTGGCTGACGCAGGGCCGCGGCGAGGCTGGTCCTGGGAGAGCGGCTGCCCCACGGTCCACCCTCCTCTCCGCCAAAGGCAACTCTTTACAGCAGTCCGTCCCTGCACCGCCGTGAACTTGCCCTTTTCATGACGGTCCATGGTTCCCCTTTCGTTGAGGGGTCACAGCAGCCTCGAAATGCATCACACACGGATCCTGGGTGTGGCTGGACACAGAGCCTGGAAGGGACCTCAGGGCCACGCCCACTGGAAGGGGCCGAGTGCGCTCAGAGCACAGAAGGGAGAGTCTGTGCGGGAATCACGGGCCCCAAAGGGCCGGCCTGTGGCCTAGATCGTTAGCGGTCCCCCAGTCCACCTGCCCTTTCTTTCTGTCCGGGCAGAGCCCTTCAAGTTCAAGCTCCGCATAGGGCAGCCCACCGAAGGGGATGCCCCCTGCCTCCCTCACCGCAGCCCGTGGCCGTGTGACCAATGGGCCGTAAGCAAAACGCGCGTGTGCGGCTTCCTGCGGAAAGGGCCCCACGGCCCGCTCTCGTCTACCGTCTTCCCCTGGCTGCCCGGCGGATCTGCGGCTCCGGGCAGCAGCTTCCTGAGTGGCAAGGTAGAAGGTACGGGAGGACAGCGGGATGGGAATAGGAGCAGCCGGTGCCCCGGCCACCGGGAGCTGCCGCGTGAGCCCTGCGTGGCTTGTGACACGGGAGAGGTTCCGCTCACTGGGCCGCGGGGACCTTTGTCACGGCTGCCGGCCCTGTGGTCCGGCTGACACAGCCGCGGGCCTGCGTGCGGGCTGGGGAGGGGGAGGGAGGCCTCGCCACGTCTTCAGGCTGCAGTGCCGGCCTCGCTCGCCCCTCCGGAAAGGGCCGCGTCGTCGGTCGCCGCGGCGACAGTGCGGCAGGTGCGCGACCCGTGGCCACGCACACCCGAAGTTGCTGCTGCTCTAGCTCCTGACGATGTGCTTTGTCCGGGAGGCACCGGACTCGCTGTGTGTCCTCGGGTGACTTAGTCATCTGTGCCTCTGTGCCGTCGTCTGTGAAAATGGGGACTGCGGTCCCCGCTGCCTCCCCGGGGCGCTGGGGTCCGGTGAGACGACGCAGGTAAGGCCGGGCGCTCCGCCGGCTCTCAGCGACGTCACCTTACGGCCTTCTGACCCTGTGCTCGGAGTCCGGGACCCCGAGGAGAAGGCAGGCACGACGCTGCCCGCCCAGGAGACCCAGGCGCGGCCCACGTCGCTGAGGAGGCCCGTGAGAGGTTTGCGGGCGAGAGACGCGGTGTGGGACGCCCGGAGCGGCCCGGGCACATGGCACCCGTGGCGGGGACAACGTGGGCTGCGTGGGGTCAGCTAGAGGGTGGGAAGAGGGTGGCAGAGGGGATGGGGACGGTGTCCAGTCCCCCTGTTGCACGTGGATCCTCCCGCCCTGGGCCGCTCCCCAGCAGGGTCCCGGCTGGGCTGCGGGCTTTGGAGGAGCCGGGACGGCATCCGAGTCATCTCTCCCTCCTCCGGGGTCTTCGCCCCTTCGGCAGCCCCCTCACCCACCTCCTGCCAGCAACGCGGCAAGGGGAGCTTGTCAGCCCCGTGCCGAGAGCCCTCCGGTGTCTCTACACCACATGGCAGGTGCCTGGTAAACGTTGGGTGGACGGAGGCCTGACACACAGTAGGTGCCTAGTCTGTGTCTGAGGATGAACATCGCGGGCGCTCGATAAATGGTGCGAGGGCCCGGCGCACAGTAGGTGCTTTAACTTTGGCCAAATCAGCCCTTGGTCTCGGGCCCCGAGTGGGTCTGGAGGCTCCCAGGCCCGACCCACTGTGCGCTCACACCTGGGAGACCTCGGTCACCTGGCGTCCCCTCGCCCACCTCTGCCAGGATCAGGGTGTCCTCAGGGGACCCCAAGAAGCGAGTGCCACAGAACTGGGAGGCAGTGTTCCTTTCTGTCTTCACATCGGGCTAAGACTCAAAACAAAACTGTCAGATTTCAGAACATTTCACAGCGGCAAAAATAACTACACTTGGGGAAAAAACACGCAGACACTTCTCAAAGTCATCTAGTCGCTTCAACAATGTGCCAAACGCTTCTGGAATTGACAGGTTCGGTTTGCCACGCACCAACTGTGCCTGCCCCTGCCAGCCTCGTCTCCCGAGGCCCCCGAGGCCCCCGCGTGCCAAAACCTCGGCGCAGAAGAGGCGGCCGGGGCGAGGCGGCCGAGGCACCTTTGTCTGCCCCTACTAAGTGCCGGTTCCAAAACCGGCCCCGGGATTCACGAGCCACAGACGCCAAATCTGAGGTGACAGAGGCAGGGCAGGAGGGGGAAAGGCGGCTCTGGAAAATACCTGATGATGTGCAGGGCGCACGCTGCTGCCCGTCCCACTGGCTTCTCACAACCGCCTTGCGGAGAGGCCGCCCCATTTTCCACGAGGGCACCGGCGCGCAGGGATGGCACTCGGGTCGGGGGCGAGCCACCCTCTCCTGGGAAGGGATGCCGGCTGTTCTCCGAGTCTGCAGTACTAGAAGAGGGAGCCGGCCACACACCGCCCAGCCAGAAACGGTTCCCAGCCCCCTTGGCAGCCAGGTGTGGCCACAGGAAGCCTGATCAAGCGGTGTGAGCAGAAAGACTGTGTCCAACTTCCTGGCTGCCCTCCCCCTCCCCTCTGGGATGGCAGGAGCTCAGGCAGCCACCTTGGACCCTCGAGGATAGCAGAGCCACGAGACAGAAGGAGCCTGGGCTGCCCACACCGGGGAGCTGCCGTGGGAGCCTGGGCCACGTCCGCTCGCTCATCAGGCTCTTGAGGAAGGACACTTAAGCACCTGGCCGCCGAGGGTTGCTGTCCGAGCTCTTCCTGTGGTTCTGTATCAGGGAACCAACCAGGGCAGCCTCGTGGTGAGCCCTGGGTGAGGAGCCAGAGCACAGGAGGTTCCAGGCAGGGCAGTGATCCGACCCCACTCATGTCTTTTAAATGTCCCTCTGCCTGTTGTGTCCACGGGGATTGCGGCGGGCAGCACGGCCTCTGACCTGTGAGAGGGGGTGGTGCTCAGCCCGGGGAGGTGGCGGAGAGAGAGAGAGGGGTGGGTAGGACCAGGACGCATCCCAGAGGAGGGGGGACACACGTGGGGAGGAGGCCTGGGGCACCGGCACTCAGGGCCGCTCCGGGACTCAGCTCAGGCGGTGAAGTCCGAGGTCCCCGTGAGGGGTCCAAGGGGAGACCCTCCCGTCCAGCAGGCGTGTCAGGATTTCGGAAGGTGGCGTGGAGGCATTACGTGGGGGGCTCACCAGCTTCGAGTTAGTAGTAAACACAGGGAGGACATGAGGTCCGCTGAGAAGGGGGCCCAAAGGTCACAGGAGGAGGGGCTGAGGAGCACCAGCTTTGGGGGTGAGCGAGGGGGATCCTCAGAGAAGACTGGGGGAAAGCAGCCCAGAGGGGCCACGGCCACCTGCGTCAGTGCAGCCAACGGGCCGTCCCAGAGGAGGCCAACCGTGCACCTCCCCACAGAGTGACCACCAGACCCCCCGACACAGTGGCCATGGGGAAGGTGGCCGCGGGGGAAGGTGGCCATAGGGGAAGATGGCCACTGACGTGGTGGCCATGGGGGAAGGTGGCCGCTGACATGGTGGCCATGGGGAAAGATGGCCTTGGGGGAAGGTGGCCACAGGGGAAGGTGGCCCTGGGGGAAGATGGCCACAGGGGAAGGTGGCCCTGGGGGAAGATGGCCACGGGGAAAGATGGCCTCGGGGGAAAGTGGCCACTGACACGGTGGTCACGGGGGAAGGAAGGAACAAGACACAGACAACAGAGGATCCGGGAGACAGGCTGCAGCGGGGTCCTTCTCTGCAGGTTTTCCCCGACACAGAACGGGTGTGGACGGCTGGCAAGGGCAGGTCCCCGGGGAGGTCCCTGCGGAGCCCCGCGGAGCCCGGGGTGCAGGACGAGGGGGCTGGCACCGTGCTTGGTGTTTTTCCAAGTCCTTGGTTTCTTGCCATCTAGACCGATTCTTACTGAATGTTTTTCTCAAATGCAAAATCCTTAATAGTTTTGTTCTTCAAAACTTGCTTTTTTTTTTTTTCTAGGCAATATCCTCAGTGAAATCACAGATTTGATGGGTTGACTTTCCTCCTAATACACATGACACCAAATACACAGTTATGTAAAAGGCCCCATCCGCACGCCGCCGCAGTGGTCTTGGGGCCCACCCCGTCTCCCTCGCTTTTGGAACTGACCTGGGAGGAGGACCACCGGGCAGTCCCTGGTGTCAGGTACCCGGGCCCAGCCCCGCCTCACCTCTCCCCGGCAGGGCGACCTCAGGCAAGTTATGTAAGCCCTCTGGGCTCCACCTCCATAAACTGGAGACAACAGTCTATCTCAAGAGTGGGCGTGACAGAAAGGATCCACAGGGAGCCCTTAGCGGAGAGCTGGCACTCGGTTTAGGCCGAGGAGCGCCCGGCACGGCAGGATGGGCCCCGGGACCGTTCACGAAGGTTCAGGTGAGCGGAGAGCCCACGGGACCTCCTGGTGCCGGCGCCCGGCCCGCCTCACTCTGGCCGGGACCTGGAATGTTGTAACATATCCCAGCAAGGCTCTGGAATGCATTACACCCCAGGGAGCAAACGTGAGCAGAGGAGGGACCTCTGTGTGTGCCAGGCTGTGACCGTCCCCCCCGCCGAGTGACATCGGCTTCTCCGAGGACCCTACCGGGGAGAGCCGCTCACGACCGCAGACAGGCACATGGGTTGGAAGCACACCATCCTGCCCATTTCCACCATTTTTAAATGTGGTTCTCTCTGAGCTCCCAGGATCTGCAAATACAAACCTCATGCTTCCTTTCTGGAGCTGCCTCTTACACGCTATCCTTTTACAGACGGGAAACTGAGGCAGCAGGAGTGACCTTTTAGAACCGGACAGAACTCTCGAGAACAACCGGTCCCACCTCTGCCCCTGCCTGTGGAAAGCGAGGCCCAGCAGGGGCGGGGCGGGGTTGGGGGGGGGGGTGGTACTCCAAGAGGTCAGCGGCCTGTCTCGTTGCCACAGGCTCAGGAAACCACCGTCCTGGGGGGCTCTCCTGCCCAGGTAATACCCCGTCACCATGCAAACGGGGATACCGCAGGCCTCTCTTCTCTGCAAAGTTAGCAGCTCATTCCATGGCTGGGTGGCGGCTGTCTGTGCAGAGCAGAGGCCAGCTGAGTCCGGGGTCAGCACCGGGACCGTGCTGGGCCGACCCACGCCTTTCTACCCTGACTGAGCCCTTGGCAAAGGGTGCCGCGCTCTGACCGCCTCCCGCACCCTCAGCATCAGGGCCTTACCAAGGCAGTGGCTCCCCGAGAGGCCGGCTCTCTGCACAGATAAGGAGTGTCTGTGATTAGCATGAGGTCATTTGCCCCGGGACACCTGGCCGTCCAGAGCCGGGGACACCCCTCTGCCCTCTAGGGCCTCTCTAGGCCTGTGGGGCAAAGGTGAGCCCCTGCCCAGCTCTGTTTCAATTACTTCCAATTCTAAACTCGCAGGGTCCAAAGAGCAGACCCAAACATACTTCTATAAAAATGTGTTTGAAAAAGAACATTCTCTACTCATGCTGGCCCTCTGCCTGCTTCCACTTTGGGGTTCTGGGCAGACTTTTAGAAGCAAACCTCTCACCAATTACCAAGAGCAAAACAACTCCCAGAAGATCTCAGCTGTGCCAAGCAGAGCAAGGAACAAGCCCCTTTTGCAGAGAGTTTCCGCTCCAAGAAATCCCGGGAGGTGCACATCGTGTTGGCCCTGGCCACATCCATAGCTGAGCCGGTGCCCTCTACCTGGTGCCCCGCCCACTCCCTGACCCTACCCCCTGCTTCCCCCCCCCCCCACCCCGGCCATCTCTGCCTTCCTCCTCAGCTCCTAGAAGGACCAGAAGGAGCCCCCCAGCTGCCACCAGCCAACACTGAGCACCCTGGACCGTCAACGCACGGGTCCAGGAAGTCCAGACAGAGAGGGGCGCCGTAGCCAGCTAGGGCTCCCCGGGGCGCACCCTCTAAGGTGCAGCCACCCCCTTCCCATTACCATCGCTGCAGGCCCTTAGGCTCTGGGCAACACAAGCCAGGACTTATTTCCATGTCGCACGAGGGCGCTGAACATTCCGGTACCTCTGGTACGAGGTCTTGTACCCTGGCGGCCTGAGGCTGCGAAGGAGAGGAGGGCTCCGGGGGGGGCCCCTCTCTCCTCATCTCCAGCCCCCTGTTGCAGATCACTGACGGGAAAGGCAGCAGGAGGGACCTTCGGATGTGCTCTGCTCAGGGGCTCGGGGCCGGGGCCAGGGAAGTGGGCCTACGCCGTGTCCCGGAATGATCCCGATACGCTGGGAGCTGGGCCTTTCAGGAGCAGATTGGAAAATCCCCCGGAGCGGGTGGGGCCTTGCCAGCTGCTTGGGAAAATGTCTTTTCAGAGCTTAAGGGCGTCATCTCCTCGATTCCCTCTCATTCAGGCTGCAGGTTGCAGAGCCCTGTGCCTCGGGCTGGAGGCTGGGGCCCCACGGAGGAATCCAGCCCAGCCACCGCCACCCCCCCCCCCCCCACCTTGCTGGAGGAGCCTCCGCCCAGAGCAGGAGACGGTCCTGACAGGAGACGGCGGCAATCACGCAGGATAACTGGGGGTTGTGCACTGTGTGGAAGGAGGGACCAGGCTTGAAGGAGGGAAGAGGTCAGGGAAGGCTTCCTGGAGGAGGCGGCTCCCGAGGACCAAGTCAGAGTTAACCAGAAAACAAGTGGGGAAAGGGCACCCCAGGGGACGGAAGCAGACGTGCAAAGACCCCGGGTGGAAGCAGAAGTAGCCTGTGCAACGGTGAGGACAGAGAGCGTGCGGGCGCCCAGTGGAGAGGTGCGCTGGGGGGACGCCGGAGCCGGAGTCCAGACGGGGCCTCGGTGCCACGTGAAGGAGTATGGGCTTTATTCGGAGAGCAGTGGGGAGCCATGCAGGCCTTTAAGCTGGCGACGACCCAGCCTGGGTTTATGTCTTGGAAAGTCTGCCCTTCTGGCTGCCAGGAGAGCACAGCACAGAGGGAGGCCAGCCGTGGGGACTGGTGGGGGCGGGGGGGGGGGGGGCTGAGAATCTCCTTTCTGGATCCACAGCCACTTATCCCCAGCCCTTCCCACCTGGCCCCTTCTCCGGCCTCACAATCCTTCAGACTCACCATGATTGCCCTACCTCTGAGCCTTTGCAAGTGCTGTTCCCTCTGCCTGCCGTGTCCTTCTTTGCCATCTACCTGCAGAGCCTATGCACATGGGCAGCCAGAGTGCCCGCCCTGCTGGGCCTCCCTGCCCACTCCTCTTCTGGGAAGAATTTGTTCCTCCTTTAGAAGGTTCCAGCAGAGACCTGGCCACGCCCCAGGTGTGGCAATCCTCTGGTCAGGAGGCGACCTCCCCACCAGACTAGAAGCCCTTTGAGGGCCGAGATGTGCCTTTTGGATCCTGAACCCTCAAGCAGGGGAGGGCACGCGTGGGGTGGGCCCCCGGGGAAGGCTTAAAAGGCTGGCAGGTTGTCCCGGGACACCTGGTTCTGAGGTCCCCTTGAGTCCCGCGACCTCAGCTCTAGCTCACCCCGGAGCAGTTCAGCCCCATGTTGGCCAGAAACTGTGAGATGCCACCTAGCTTCCCGGCCAGAAGGAGAACTCTCTCCCCGGCCCCTGGATGCGCTGCTCGAGAGGCCAGCAGTTGATGTCAGCCCTCTGGAGAGTGACTCAGCTCGATAGGGCTCCCTTGCCCAGGATCCCCTCCTAGGGTGGCCCGTATCCAGTGACCGGTCACCACGGGGCTATGCGAGGCCAAGCCATCCATCCCAACCCGAGATAACTCGGAACGGCCATCCCAGTCTTAGACTCCTCGGGGCTCGTCTGCGGGCCCCGCTGGGAGAGCAGCTCCCTCTGCCCGGTGGGCTTCCTGTCCTTCCTGTCCCCAGGTACCGACCCAGGACCCCCCCCCCCCCCCACATGCCCTCCTCCACCTCCGGATCTGCTTCCTGGTTCACGGCCTCAGTTCTCACGTGAAAATGGGGCCGAGGAGTGGGCTCATCCACCGCTGGCTGCCTGCGAGGACCCCTGGCCGGTGCCAGGAGTTAAAGGCAGGAGAACTTGTCCAGATGTTCACCAGAGCGGACAGGGCTGGTCTTCCGGCGGGCAGACGTGGGTGGTGGGTGTGGTGCCTCAGGGTCCCGAGGGATGGGGAGACCGCCCGCCATGTAGGGAGGGGGGACCGGGATGGCTGTTGCAACGCTCGCCTGATGCTTTGGGGAAAGATAACACTGTATGTGGGGAAACCACGAGGCCTCCTCGGCGGCAATAAATCCCAGGATTTAGCGAAATGAGTAATCAGGCTCCAAAGGTTAAGCTCCCAACACAGGCAGGTCTGCTATGACAAGGTCAAGGCCAGCATTGGAAAATACTAAGATCTTTAACAAACGGGGTGGTGACTTCTGAGTCGAGGCACCCAAAACCTTGAGCCCCTCGCGGCCCCTGAACTCGCCAAGCTGGCAAAAAAAAAAAAAAAAAAAAAAAGTGGTCTGTCTGTTCCTACTAAGGGCAAGTGCTCCCATTCCCTTGAAGATGTCAGGAACCTCCTCACCACAGGACAGCAGGCACCCCCCAGAATTCACCCCACCTCCCCTCCCGGCCCCCAGGGCAATGACTCAGGCTAAGTCACAACGCAACTCATCCAGGGTCATGGGAGAAAGAGGAGGGGACTGAGGACCTAGCCAGCACGGGACTGGGGTCCAAAGGTGCCCGACCAGGGGGTGGGACACACAGGTGGCTCCGGGAGGGCTTATCTCTTTGGGAACAGGTTTGTGGGGTGTGGCAGGTGCCACGGATGACGGTGCCAGCACACGGAACCGATGGCACCCAGCAGCACGGGGCAGCGACGGCGTCCGCCGAGGGCAGTGGAGATGCCGGGGGCGCCGTGGCAGGCGAGCAAAGGGGCAGAGGCGTAGGCACGCTGGATGGATAGAACACGGACGGCCCGCACGGCCACCGGAGGACGGCACTCCATGGAAGGACCTGGAAGAGACACCCCTTAGCAAAGCAAGGAACGCACCAGCGCCTGCAAGAAGCCCAGGGGCGGGCGCCCTCCGTAAGCCGGGGCTGATGGTAGGACGTGATGCTTCAGAACCAGGCTCGCTGGTGGCAATGAGGACAACAGGGCCCCGAGAAACAGGGGTGAGGTGGCAGCGGCCAGCCGTCCGCAGCAGGTGGAAACGATTACAGCAATGAGCATCAGCATCCGAGCGGCAGCCGGTGGGCTTTGGCAGTGGTGTGTGTGGCTAATAAAACAGGGGGCCGATAGCCAGGTAGCCTGTAAGGGTGAAGCGCAATCTGTCCAATTAAAAAATACTAAGAATGATGGGGTGCCATGTGGGGGGGGCTCAGTCGGTTAAGCGTCTGACTTCGGCTCAGGTCACGATCTCACGGTTCGCAGGGTTGAGCCCCCTGTGGGGCTCTGTGCTGACCGCATGGACCCTGGAGCCTGCTTCAGGCTCTGTGGGTGTGTGTGTGTGTGTGTGTGTGTGTGTCTGTCCCCCCTCCACCCGCACTCTGTCTCTCTCTGTCTCTCAAAAAGAAATAAATGTGAAAATATAAACATTATATACGTTAACGTATATATTCTATACATTAAGAATGAG
The DNA here is from genome assembly GCF_022837055.1 of Prionailurus viverrinus. Classification (NCBI taxonomy): domain Eukaryota; kingdom Metazoa; phylum Chordata; class Mammalia; order Carnivora; family Felidae; genus Prionailurus; species Prionailurus viverrinus. The sequence goes on from NC_062566.1 coordinate 139,281,973, forward strand.
TGATCGGGATGCTACAGATGACACCACAATGCAAAGCCAGGATCCTTTGCTCGGTTCCCAATCAGACCCGGAGTCAACTGATAGAAGGCGGGCCAGTCTCCGGGAAGAAGGACGTTGGGCCACCCCAGGTATACGCGTCCCAACAGCCCGTTCCTCCCCAGAGGGGTGTAAGCGTGCTGAACGAGTCTCTGGCAAGGGAAACGGAGAATACCCAGTCGCGTTGAAGGCTGTTGGACTCAGGGTTCCAGGTGACACTCCCGGTGTCATCCCCGATGGGGGGTGGGGGGATGGGGACCAGGGGGTAGGTGCGTCCGGATCCAAGTGTGGCTCTGGGGTCTGTGGGCCTCCCCAGTCTCCCCAGTGATTATTTCCCTGGATCTTCAGTGAATAATTCAAACAGACCTATTCGGTGGTTGGGACTACCCTCACCTGGGCCAAAAAAGTAAACCAAAAACAGTGTCACACACAGGAGAATGGCACGAATGAACACCACCTTTCAAAGCCTGGGGCGCCTGGGGGACTCAGTCGGTCAAGCGTCCGACTCTTGGTGTCGGCTCAGGTCGTGATCTCGCGGTTCGTGAGTTCGAGCCCTGAGTCGAGCTCTGCGCTGACAGGGCGGAGCCTGCTTGGGATTCTCTCTCTCTCTCCCTCGCTCCCTGCCCCTCCCCCACTCATGCTGTATCTCTCTCTCTCTCACAATGAATGAAACTTAAAAAAACCCTTTAAAGGCCTAACGGATGCGGGAGTGGCGGTCCCCCGTGTATCTCCGTTTATTAAATTTTTTTTTCTAACGTTCATTTATTTTTGAGACAGAGAGAGACAGAGCATGAACGGGGGAGGGGCAGAGAGAGAGGGAGACACAGAATCGGAAGCAGGCTCCGGGCTCCGAGTTGTCAGCACAGAGCCCGACACGGGGCTCGAACTCACGGCTCGACTGTGAGATCGTGACCTGAGCCGAAGTCGGCCGCTTAACCGACTGAGCCACCCAGGCGCCCCTGTGTCTCCATTTAATTTGCCTGTCTGACCCAGGAGAGTCGGGGGACAGGTCCTGGACGGTGTCAGTGGATCAGTACCAGCTCAGCAGAGCGGTTGCCCCAGCCACAACCTCTGTGCCAAATATGGTCTTTGTCAGCCCAGATGGACGCGTCCTCGGGTTCTTGGTAGGGGCCATCGCGTTCTCATCCCGGGAGGAAGAGAGGATCCGAAACGGTTTGTCCTGACTTGCGATGAACAATAATACACAGTTCCTCCTGCACCACGGCCCCGTGCTCTCTCTTCTCTGTCTCCTTCTGGCCTCGAGTCTGTCATATTACATACTGGCTGCACACCCCCCAGAACATGATGTTGGGCCAGTGTCACAGCAGCGCCACGCAAATCAGGGGCGCCTGGGGGGCTCCGTCGGTTAAGCGTCCGACTTCGGTTCAGGTCATGGCCTCATGGCTCGTGGGTTCCAGCCCCGCGTCGGGCTCTGTGCCGACAGCTCGGAGCCCGGAGCCTGCTTCGGATTTTGTGTCTCCCTCTCTCTCTCTGCCCCTCCCCCGCTCATGCTCCGTCTCTCTCTGTCTCTTAAAAATAAATACACAGTAAAAAAAAAATTTTAAATACCCTGCAAATCAACTGCATGAATGAGGCCTTCTCTCCGGGGGGGTGAGATACAAGCCCTTTGGAAACTCCTGGGCCTGCCGCATCCGTCGTGGGAGCGTCATGGCCACGAGGACGCCCCGCAGCGTGGGTCCCCACTTTCCAAGGCCGGTCCAGCCAATGCCACTGAGGAATGTCCAGCCTGCCAGCGGGAAGGGGCACCGGTGAGTCCGCAAGGTGGAGCCATTCCCGGGGGGGAACCTATCAGCCCCTCAGAAGCAGGTAAACCACGCTGGGCTTTTTCCATCCTGGAAGAGGCGACGATGAATTTTGACAGGAACGGAGAAATCGTACGGGCGGGGTTGAAGCCCGTGCTCAAGGCGGTACTTGCAAGGATGGGGCGCTGCCCTCGGGCCGTGGCGCACGCTCTCCGCCAGTGACCTTCACAGCGATTTATGTCCCCACCGGGTGGAACATACGGGTCCGAGAACGAAGAGGCAGGAGCTGGAGCGGCCACGTCGACTGTCACTCCCGGTGACAGATTTGGGGAATGTGCGCCTCCCGCCCCTGCGATTCGGGGCCCTGTTAGAGAGGCCACCGGGGGACACGGTAAGGGTGTCACTGAACCGGAAGCTACAGCTGACGCCACACTTTGGCTTCCTGGGCCAAAGGAGCGGCCAGGAAGCAGAGGCGTCACTGTCCCGGCGGGGCTGGCTGACCCGCCTGGTCAGGAGGAGGTGGCGAGGTCGGCGCGGCACGCAGGCGGCCCGGGCCGCCGCCTCTCGGAACACACCGGCCGGGTTGTGACGGTGATGCGGCAAGAGCGGCCTGGAAGGGACACGGAGACCAGGACCCCAGGCATTTCAGGGCTGACAGTCCGGAGAGCCCGCAGGGGACCCCGCCGAGCGCTAGCTCGGGGGAGGGGTCTAGCACAGGGCAGGGGACGAGTTCCGCGTGCAGCCTGAGGCCGGGCCAGGGTCCACCTCTTCCGAGCGTCTGTTAGGGAGGGCGGCCCGCCAGAATCCCGCAGAGGCTCCGTGGGGGCAGAGCTGAGCAGCACAGGCCCCGCGTGCGGGGGAGGCCGCCGTGCGCTGCCCAGACACCCCTGCGGGACGGGATGTCTCCACCCGGCGGCCTTCGGCCCTCGGCCGTGGGGACGTGTGGGCCGTGAGGCCTCGGCGGTCCCGCCCCGTGACCGGTCAGTGTGAGAGGAGGAGGCCCACCGCTCTCAGCTCCGTGTTGCGCTGGCGGAGGCCTGGCTGAGACTTGATTACGGCTCAGCGTCCTGCCTCCCTCCCACAGGCGGTCCCGAGCCCGCTCCAGACCCGTCGGAGTGTCCCCAGCCCCGGGCCCTGCACACCCGCGTGACTTCCGACGCGAGCGAGGAGAGACCTGGGTGGTGTCGAGCGACTGAACTATGAGTCGGTTGTGGCGACAGTGAGCTCCCCCGCATCCTCTCTGGGGGACGGGGGACCAACCCAGCGAGTGGATGAACGCCGTGGACAGCTCGTGTCTGGAAAAGCAGGGGCGGGAGGGCGCACAGCATCCCGCTCGGGTCAAGAGCGGGGTCCCCTCTGCCCCGGTGGCCTCTGGCCTGCCCCGTAGGTCCTAGCGGTGCGTCCTCAGCCCTTGCTGGCAGCTGGCAGCCAGAGCAGGTGCGTGGGGAGCGACGGGCGAGCTGGCCACCGCCTCCCCCCAACGCCTGCCGTGCGAGACCCTCCCCTCTGGGCGTCTGGCCCACCCACCCACCAAGGGAGCCGATGCAGGCCGCCCACCCACCTGAGAGCAGTTCAGAGGCCCTGTGGGTCTGGGGTCCGTGTCTCCCACCAGAGTGGGAGCCCTCGGGGGCGGGGCTCGCGGCAGAAGCAGCCGGGGGTCCTCAGCACCCAGGGCGGGGCCAGGTCTGGCTGGCGTCCAGGTTCCTTCCCTGCAGCTCCGTGCTGGGATAGCGGAGCCCCTTCCTCCGGGAGACCCGGAAGCCCATGACCTTGAAATGATCAAAGGCCCACTGCCCTCTCTCTGTTCGCGGCTTTGGCTCTGGGAAAAGACTGTAAACCCTGAGTTTCCTCCGTCCGCCTCAGGAACCCCACCCGGCAGACGGTACGGGGACCCCAGCTGCATCACCCAGAGCCCCAGCGGTCCTGAGCAAGGGCCTTCCGCTCTCTGAGCCTCAGCGTCCCATCCCTGGAGGGTCACCAGGGCCCCCGAGAGCTAAAGCATCAATAGGTGCCCCGCGTGGACAGAATCTTCTTCCAGACAGCATCCCGTTTGCCGGGTGCATCGGACAGGCCCGGAGAGGAGGCAAGTCTGGGGTGGCAACCGGTACTCTTCGAGAACCCACCTCTGAAGGGCGGTAAGTTCCCCAGCTCTGAGGCGGCAGCTCCCAGTGAGGAGTGAGGGCTGGTGCCCGCCCCACCCGCGGACCACCCACCCCCGCTCGGGCCGTTCACGTCGGTCGGGCCGTTCACGTCGGGTCAGAGGCGAAGGGAAGAAATGAGGAGGCGGCCCAGCGCTCTCGACCCAGCCGCCTGCTTTTGCTGATGGGAGGGGCTACCCTCTCCTCACCTCCAGCCCTTACTGGGTCCACATACATACGGCTTCTTTTGTGAACTGATGCTAACAGTAGACAGTAGCGGGTGTTTTGTTTTTGTTTTCAACGTTCTTACTTGGCAACTCTGAAGTTGGCATCCTATGACAGGAACCGAAGTCGATTTTTGAAATTTTAATTGTTTGCGAAATCTGCAGGCCCAGGACTTTGCGGGAGCCTCTCGTCTGATTCTTACAACATCCCCGTGGGACGGGGTTTGTCACGCCCATTTTGCAGATGAGGGACCGGTGGGAGAGGACCGGCCCAAGGTCTCAGCCTGGAGGCCGGGGCGGGGCTCGAGCCCCGCTGGCCGGCCCGCCTCCCTCCCCGACCTCTTCCGTGCTCCCATCCCGCCCACCGCGGAAGAAGGGGTCCCACCTCAGTCCTGACGCCGGCCACGGATCAGAGTTGGCCCGTCCCTTCCCGGGGCCCCTTCCTCCCCAGTGCTGAACCTGGGAAGCCCCACTCCCACCTTCTCCCAGCCAGCTAGATGCCCCGGGCTCCCGGGCCCCGCCGGCCCATGAGCCTCCTCCCAGAACCAGGCTCAGGCTCACAGACATGGGGGCTTGGCCCGGGCGGGTAAGGCAGGGGGTCCCAGGCCACCCGGCCTGGGCCGCCGGCAGCCCGCTGTCCTGAAATGGCTCGGACCACAGGGCCCAAGTGCAGTTACTCAATGGCAATGAGGACAAGTTGTTTTCCGTGGCCACGGGCCAAGGGCTCCGACTGTGGTCCGCCTCGCCTGCCTGGAGAGCCATCTGGAAAGGGGGCGTGGCTGCACCAGCCCCTCCTGGGCAGCCGCCTCCTCAGCTCTCACCGCCCGCAGGATGAGCTGCCCCCGGTGGCGCCGCCCTCCCTCCAGGCTTGCCCAATAAACTCCAAACTCCGCGGGTTGGCATCCGAGGCCCCGCACGTCCCTCCCACCCGATTTCCACGCCCCCCGCCCCATGCATCCTGAAGTCAGCCAGATCCCATCCTTTCCCCTGCCCGTGCTGTTCCCGCTGCCTGCGGTGACTCACTTCCCACCCGGCCCGGTGCCCACTCCGGGGACACCGCCTCCTCCCCGATGCCCTCCTGGTGCCGCCCGGGACTTCTCTTCGCGCTCTGAGTCCCCGCGGCCCTCTGTCAGAGCCTCGGTGTTTCCATCGGTAAAACACGCACAGTAATAGGACCTGGCTCACCAGGTGGTGGTGAGGACTGAGTCAACGAGACGGGTCTGCGGCCCGGCCACTCACACATAGTAGCTGCTCCATAAACGGTGCGGGCGTTATTGTCATTATTATTGAGCTTCCCTGTCGCTGGGGGCAACTCCTCTCTTCCACCTGCCCCACGAGGGCCGGTCTTGCCCAGAGCTCTGTGTGCACCTGCTGGCCCCCCTGTCTCCCCCCTCCCCGAGCAATGCCACCCTCCCACGGCCTTAGCCACCGCCCGCAGCGGTCTCCAGGGGCCGCTCTGCTGGGCTCTATGCTGCCACGTGGGCACGTCCACCTGGAGGCCCCTCGGGGCCTGAGAACCAGCATTCCCACCACATCCCCTGCCTCCTCCTGTCCCAGCGGACTCTGCTGGTTGAGTGCTGGAAAATCCTTTCCAACCGCACTCTTGGCACGGAATCCTGTACTGGGCGGGAATGCCTCTGGCTACAAACAATAGAAGCCACAGCAAATGGTGACTTGGCCAAAGAGGGGCTCATCTTGCTGGCGTACCGAGGGGCCAGGGGTCAGCGGTTGCAGCCCAGGCCGGCCCCTGATGATTTCTCTTCACGGTGACCCCATTGTCGCAAAAAGGCTGCCGTGGCTCCAACCTTTCAAATGATGCTCAGAGGCCAGAAGCAGGAGGAGGTACGGGGAGGACAACCCTCTTCACATACCTGCTCTCATCAGGGAGGACAAAACCTTTCCCAGAAGCCTCCAGGAAGCACCCCCTGCATCTGGCTGCACAGACCTGGCTCCTCAGGGGGAGCCCGGGAGGGCAGTTTGCTACAGCCGCGAGACATCCAATCACTGGGCTGAACCCTGGACTCCTCTCTCTGCCACCCCGCCTCCCCCCAGCCCTGCACCCCGCCTCACCACCCGCCTCCCGCCCATCCCTCCCTGCTCCGCACCAGCCTCCCGCACTTGCCTTGTCCTGGCCCCACTGAACAAGCAGAGTGATCTTTTAAAATCCAAACCTTTCCATGACTCCTGACCCCTCTAGGAAATGCCCAAGCTCCTTCATGTATCCCCCAAGACCCCCTGACCCAGCCCTGGCTCTTTCTAAGCTTACCCCCCACCAGTTGCCAATGACCCACGGGCTTACTGAGGAGCCCCCAGACGGATGCTGGCCAGGGATCGAGCGCGCGTTGTTTCTTTCGGTGGGCAGGGATCCCAGGACACCAGGAGGGGTGAGGAGGGTCAGCAGCGGGGGCTGGGGGGGAGGAGCCCATGGAGGGTTACCGCTGAGGGAAGAGACCAGGAACTCCAGTGTCCCATCCGCGGGGCAAGGAGCCAGCGCGGAGGCCTGCTCTTGGGGTGGACAGGTGGGCGTCAATCCTCTGGAACTTGTGGGCTGAACCGCTCCCTCCTGCAAAGCAGTACAGGCTCTGGGGGTGGACGTCAGGCCTGGGCCACATGGGAGGCCAGAGTGGGAGCGGGCAGCGGGCAGCGGGCTCCCTCCCAACAGCCCAGCACCCCTGTCTCCTTTCAAGAATCCCGGCCCCTCGGCCTGCTTCCGATTCTGTGTCTCCCTCTCTCTCTGCCCCTTCCCTGCGTGCTCTCCGTCTCTCTGCCCCCTCAGTTCCTGCCTCAGGCCCCCCAGCGTGCCTTTTCGGTGCTCCTCTCCCTCCCGCTCACCCACCTCAGCACCCAGCCCGGCCCGGCCAGCCTCACTCCTACCACGGGACTGAGATCTCAATCCTTCCCCAAGGGGAACCCATCCTTCTCCCCGGCCCCAGCCCAGCCCCGGCTTGAACAGTGGGTCAGTCTTAATCCCCCACCCAGAGGGGGCTGGGGCTCCAGGCCTCAGGCCCTTCCCTGACCCCAAAGAGGGGAGGCAGGAGGGCAGAGGGAGCACCAAGCCAGAAGACACCGCTGCCCCGTGGGTAGCAGAGCTGGGACCCCAGGGTTGTCCACCTACCGCCGCGGGAGGTCAAAGGTCGGAAGGAGAAGGAGAACCCAGCCCAGCCCTTGGCCGCAGGACACAGAACGATGACAAGGAAGGAGCCGGTCTTCAGAGCCGCCAGGACGAGGCCACACCCTCCGTCGCTGCAGTCTGGACAAGCTCTCCGGCTCTGCGGGCCTCAGTCTCCCCAGCAGGAGGACGGGCACCATCACACCAACGTCACAGACCGGCTTCGAGGAAGCCACGTGGTGCACGCACACTCAGAAGGCCAGGGCCACCCCTGGCTGCTCTGTCTCCCTTCTCACCCTGGGAGGCCCAGCCCAAAGGCCGTCTCTACCAAGCGCCAGACCGGTCCCTCTGTCCCACACGGCCGAGGCCCAGGGCCCCCGGGGTCTGCGTCCTCGCCGGTCACCCCGCCAGACCGGCAGCCCCACCAGGCGGGCCTGGGCCTCCCCAGAGCCACCAGGGGCTCCCTCCTCCCTGGCGTCCTGGCTGCCCCCGTTTGCTCCCCATCCGGGCGCTGGGGCTCCTCTCTCAGGCCTCAGCTCACAGTCGAGGCACGGGGCGGGGCCAGGGCCACGGGGCGCCCAGGCTGCAGGCCTGGGTCAGGCAGCAGGGACCAGAGGGACGGGGGAGTGCTGGGGAGGGGAGGGAGCGCGGGGGGGGGGGGGGGGGCGGTGGCTACAAGCTTGCAGGCTGGGGCTTTGCAATTCGTCCTTTGAGGGCGTTCCTCGAACTCCTTCTCCTGTCACTGCAGAGTGGATCCAACTGGGATTTCCCTTAGAGGCCATCTGGAGGTGGGAAGGGGGAGGCCCAGAGAAGGCGCAGATGTGCCCACGGTAGCACAGCGAGCTCACGCCAGGGCCGCGCACAGAGCCCGGGCCTCGTGCCTCCCAGCCCAGGAGGGTTTCTCGCCCCTCCTTCGTTCACCTGGCGAGCAGAACCAGCCTTTGAAAACTTCCCTGGGCTATGGGAAGGGGCCGGGAGCTAGGGGCTGAGCCTCAGTTTCCCCTTCAGAAAGTGACCATTGAGGGCTCCTTGGGACACCTACGGGCTCCTGCAGTGCCCGCTGGGGAGGAAGGTCAGTCGGAAAGGGCGCTTGTGGCCCGAGTGCCCTGGGATGGGACGGAAGACCCCCACCTCCCCCACCCCCTTCTGCTCCAGGCCACCTAACTGGCCTCTGGCCTCTGGTGACGAGCAGGCAGGTGGGGCCCGCCCTTGAAGCAGAGACAGGGTGGCGGGCATGAGCTCCCAGGACCCTCGCCACCTCCTGAGGCCCTCCCCTCGTGCCCACCCCCGTTCCCTGGGGTCCAAGGGCTGATGGGGGTCCAGTCCCGTGGCGACGTCCCTGGCCGGGTGGTGCCCGTGTGTGGGGGTGGGGTGGCTGCCAGCTCTCCGGTGTCTCACTAATTGTGTCCTGGGGTGTGGCCCACTGTGGGCACTGGAGCCCACGAAGCAGATGGTGGGAGCAGTGACTCGGGCGGAGGCGAGGCCGGGAAAGCCCCAGGCGGCAGGGCTGGGTCGGTGACAGACGGCCCAGCGCCCAGGCCGAGGACAGGACACTATGTTTTGATTATTTCCAGTTTCCTGACCCCCAAGTAGTGATTTAATGTTCCTGTTTACTCCGAGGGTTAGAACAGAAGGCGGGACGGCTAAGCTGGCCTCCTCGGCCTCCCCTGGTGTCACCCCTGAACTCCCAGCAAAGAGGCAGTCAGAGGGAGCAGAGGGTCCTCGGGGACAGTTCGAGGCCTCTGGGTGCATCAGGGACCTCAGATGGGCTCAGGGCTGGGCCTTGCACAAAGCGGGTCCTGTCGGGGGGGGGGGTTAGAGGGCGTGACCTGCCCGTAGGAAGCACGGCTGGGTGACCCCCAGAGCTGGCCTGAGAGGCTGCCTGACGGCGGGGACGGGGGGCCAGGGCTCGCTTGCCCAGCTCTACCTGGTTAAAGGCGGACGCATCCACATTCCTGGGCCTCCCTGACATTATCTGGGGCTTGGACTTTGGCTGGGACCTTGTCACCACTCAGAGTCTGAGTACATCTCAGGGACTGCCTGGTAAGCAGAGCCAGGAGCCTGCGGCTGGCTGGGAGGGGCTCCAGGAGGTCATAAGCCCAGCTCCTCACTCCGGAAATCTTGGCACACAGGGGCCGGCTTGTAAAAGCACTTCAAATGTGGCCTTCCATAAGCACCCTCTGAGGCCGTGGCCGTGCCTGGCAAAGTGAAGGGTGTTGCTTTTTTCAATTACAAGTAATCCAGTTTTCTGTGTGTAAATGAACCCCAGGCCATGTCACTGTTGGCAAAAAATGTGGATGCTGGTATACTTTCTGCACAGGGACGTCTATCTTAGAGGGTCTGTTCCTTTGTTCAAGAAGCATCCGCCAGCACTGGGCGGGCTCTGGGAGCACAGACGAGTGGATAGATGCAGGAAAGAGAGGGGTAGCGACTGGGGCTGGGCTGGGGAGAGGCCCCCTTCCCCCCCCCGCCCCGGGAGGACCACGCAGGGAATGGAGCCGTGCGGAAGCAGGGGCCAGTCCCATAGGGATAGACGGGGCTCAGGACGAGATGCTCCCCAGGCACGGCCTGGAAGGTTCCAGGCTCCAGATGCACGCGGAGCCCGGGAGCACTACCTGGAGCACCCGTGTGCAGCCAGCCTCTCCATGACTCCTTCTTCCCAGAAGCTACAGAGGTGACAGCAGAGTCATAGAGGGGAGATGTTGGTTCAGCGTCCCCCACAGGGTAACACGGACCAACTCTCCTGTGCCACCTGTGGTCTTCAGCTGGCCTTGAGTAGCGCCCGAGATGCCAAGGGGAAGGTCTCTGTCCCCGGCCAGGTGCCGTCCTGCCCTGCCCTGAGGTCACTGGGGTGCAGAGCTGGGCGGGCCCAGGAGATCACAGCCCCAGCCCTGTCTCCACCTCCGAAGTCCTGTTCAACCATGGACTCAGTTTCCCCTTCACTGAAACCAGAGTTGACCCCCAAGGACCCCTCAGGTGCTCCATCACCCAGCACGGTGGGGCGAGTATAGGTGGTGGAAGAGCTCGTCCCTAGAGCCGGGCCCTTCGTGTCCACAAAGGTCACCCCCGAACCCCAGCCCACAGGCACGCACGAAAACTGAGTTCTCTTGGCCTCCTTTGCCAGCGTTCATGCAGCCCTGGTGTCCAGCCCCCGCCCGACCGCTTGTAGCTGTGTGACTTCAGGCAAGTTTCCTGACGTCTCTGAGCCTGAGTCCTCGAGGTGACAGATGGGAAGTCCGAGACGGCACCGAGGTGACATGGCTCTGAAGGACACTGAAACCGTGAGGAACCGTGTGCCCTTGGGGGGCATCACGACAATCACCAGAGGGGCTCTTCTCCAAGTGCTCAGCGGCAGAAAGGCAGGTTTGGGGGTGCATAGACTCAGCTTCGAAGCCCAGTCCTGCCATTTGCCAACCGTCTCCTCCTTGAAGACCTCCCGGAGGGGGCCGGTGAGAGAACAGACTGAGACCGAGGGGAGCCCAGCACAGCAGGGGCTCAGGAAGCGTCCCTCGCGAGCCTGCACGCAGGCAGGGAGGACTCTGAAGTCACTGGACAATGTGGCCCCAGAGGCTGAGACCCCACCCCGGAGGTCGGCAATCACTGCCCCCCGCCCCTGCCCACGACCCTGCTTCAGGGTGACCGTTGGATGGGGCAGCTGGGGGACACGGTGGGGAGAGGGTGCTGTTTGTGCAGAGAAGTGGAACAGTGGGAGCCAGCTCGTTCAAAGTTGGAGTCCCTTTTTCCAGAGTGGTTGTTTAGAAGGGAAAAAAACATCCTCCAAATCACAGCACAGAAAACCTGTAATTGCCAGAGAAACGGGGGTCGGTGGCCAAGAAGGATTGCAAAACAACGGCCCTGGGGAACCGTCCGCTCATGCCAAGCCCTGCGGAGCCACGGCTCGGGGCATCTTCCCGGGTGCCCGCCTGGCCTCAAAGGCCGGGAACCTAGACCCCTCGCCCTGGACGTCCGTGCCCTGCTCTGGGACAGGGAGAGACGCAACCCCAACAGTCACGGAACCTCACGGTTTGCAAAGTGAGCCTTTGTGGGCAGGGTGCTAGAATCAGGGGAGGGGGGTGGATGTGTTATGGGATGGGCTGGGGGCAGCTCTCGCCTGAGCATGGGGTCCCAGGGCCCAGAGCCGTGGGTAAGGAACCTGCAGAAACGAGCAGGGGTGGGGCCCCAGCTCGCCGCCGCAGAGCGAGAGGAAGAGAGCCGGTCACCGCGTTCCTGAGAAAGGGACCCACGTCTCCCTGCCCCCTACACCCCTGCATCATGCCCCACTCCGACAGCCACCCCCGCCCCCCGCCGCAGGACGTCCCTGCCACCCCCTGAGCCGCACGGACTGTGTTGCCAAGCCAGCCCCATTTCCCGGATCCGTGAATCCACTTTGCCGTCGACACCTCGTCCCCAGGCGGTCCGGCTCCGAGAGCCCTGGCGGTTCCGGCCCTGCCGCCCCACCGGCTCTCGGGGTCTCGACCGTGGTTGTGGGATCGAAAGTGGCTCTCGCGGTATTTGCTGCCCACCGACGGCGTGCCGGGCTGGGAGCACTGAGGGGAGCACGAGGCGAGTGCCCGGCGAGGAAGCACAGGTTCCCCTGGGGGGAGGGAGGTAGCCGGGACGGCGTGGCACCCTCGACTCACGTGGACTGCCCGTGGGCCCCGCTCCGCCACAGCCTCCCTCCCCACCCCCGTGTGCCCGACGCCCGCAGCCCTCCACGGAGAGGACTCGGGAGAGGAAGTAAAGGAGGAGGCCGGGTTCTGGTGTGGGGGGCTCCACCAGCTCCCAACAGGACGCACCCGTTCCAGGCGAGCTCCCCGTTGGGTGCAGGGGACCCAGAATGCAGCCTCAGGCACCCACTGCGGCCGGCATCCTGCCAGCCACAGCCCCTACAACGTGGCCTAAACATCCGAGCTCCACTCTGAGCCTCTGAGCCTCCGGGGAAGGAGGCCAGGTGCCCTGGACTCAGTCCACCCCGAGTGGGGCCTGAAGACCCATCCACGAGTGGGCAGCGGCCACACGGGCGGGGCCTCCAGACCGCAAGCTCCTCACGTCTGTCCCCAGGCCACCACCAGGCTCAGGAGGGAAAGCCTGGCTTCCTGGAAGTCGTGGCATTCGAGCAGGGCCTCAAGGACAGCAAGGTCAAGGGGCGGGGCTTGCCTTTCAGGTGGACGGCACAGTAAGGTGAAGCCAGGACCGGCGACAGGCCTGTGTGCCTGGCGTGTGATGGGTGACGACATGGACAGCAGAGGCCGGGGTGGCGTCCCAGCACCCTGAGCCCCGAGAGATCCCGGGATACTTGTGTCAATGAGAAGGGCTCACCTTGGAGGCACAGCTGGGAAGAAGGGCGCCCTCCCTGCCAGGGGCTGGAACAAGGCCCACGCGTTTTACAGAAAGAAATACTTAGGGGCGCCTGGAGGGCTCAGTCAGGTAAGCATCTGGCTTTGGCTCAGGTCATGATCTCATGGTCTGTGGGGTCGGGCCCCACGTCAGGCTCTGTGCCGACAGCTCGGAGCCCGGAGCCTGCTTCGGATTCTGTGTCTCCCTCTCTCTCTGCCCCTCCCCTGCTCTCTCTCTCTCTCTCTCCCTCTCTCTCTCTCTCTCTCAGAAATAAATAAACATTAAAAAAATTTAAAAAAAAAAAAAAAGGACATACTTAGGCTTAGGAGACAGAGCATTTTTCTAAGGCCACCAAGGAAGCCGGGCCACAGAGCCTGCATGGTGCTTCTGTGGGACGAAGGAAGGCACCCCTCCAGGCAGGTGCATCCCAGCACCCTTGTCCTCAGCCCAGACTTTGGCTTTGCATAACCACCCCCAGGAATAACACCAGTCACTGTGGCCGCCATGTTTTAATGTTCACCGTGGGGCAAGACCTTGACGTGGTCCCTACAGAGCCCACCTATGTGTTTGATTCTACTTTTTCAAGGGTGGTTATTTGAGCAAAGTTTGTCTCCCCAGCCGAACAGTAAGCAACGTGGGGGCAGGACTGTGTCCGTTTTGCCCGCTAGCACCAAACCCGCCTCTTTAATAAATGCTCAACAAATATTTGCAGAATGAAGGTTCTCTCTCAACCCTAAAACAACCTGGTTGACTGCATTTCACACAGCTAGAAGCGGGGGTCAGTAGGAATCACCCCCCACCGGAGCCTTCACCGCTGCCTCCACGGCCCCACCTGCTTCAGGCAACCTGAACCATCCGCCACCCCCCACACGCAGTGACCCAGCCTCTGGGTCCATCTCCGGACTGGGGCAGCCCCCCAGCCAGCAGGAAAGAGAGGCCGCATGGGTTGGGGAAATTGCTGACCGGCTGGGGCTCAAGGCTGATTCTGCCGTTGGCTTGCAAAGGCCCTGCTCTTCCCCGAATCTCCACTTCCATGATGTCCAAGAGCCTTTCCTTTCTGATGGTCTGTGACGTACCGTCCAGAGCAGGAAGGCCAAATCCGCTGCACGCGTGCCCCAGCCTGCGATTTCGGCACTCGGGGCAGACATCACTAATCAATTACCCATCGATCTTTCCCACCGAGTTCGTATTGAACATCAGAAACCTTGTCAACACAGGACACAAGGCAGCCATTTGGATCACAATTGACAAGTGAGATAAAACTCTTCACTCTCCCTGGTGTGAAGAGAAGCTGGACCCGGGAGCAAGCCCTAAGGTGCGAGCCTCGTGCTACTATCTAACAGTTCTTGCTTTTCTGCAGGAAGGCCTCCGACCCCGCTGATGAGGAAGCATCAGAAGGCCTTGTGTCCTTGACGGCCTCCACCTCCAGAACGACGGCTCCCTGACCCGGCCTGACCCGGGCCAGGGGTCAGGCCCGGTCAGGGTCGGAAGGGTTTGCCCCGCGGGGGTCTCTGTGATGATCCCTATTTCTGAGTTCGTCTCGTGACAGCTCCTTGAGTCCCGACTCGGAGCCCACCACCTCCAAAAAGCCCCCCTTCCAACTTTGCCTCCCATTTGAGGCCAGGTTCCCTGCGGTGCCTCTGCTGGTTACACACGGTCCTTTAGTCATTCAGCAAACGTCCGTGTCGCATTTGTCTGCGTGCGTAAAGCCCCGCGCCGGGGACAGAGCCCAGGCAAGCGAGCCCGCCACGAGCAAAGGCGCCCACTCACCTCACAAAGCACACAGCATTCATCCGTTCGCCGGTTCGTCGGGCGTCCTGTGCCGCGGTGCAGGGCGGGCACCGTCCATGCCCTCCGGAGCTACCCCCCTGCTGGAAAAGACAGACACTCGAAAGACAGTCCTACATACAATTAAATGGCAATAAGGAGGCCACTCTTTAAGAAGGGGGCCTCGCAGGGGCGCCTGGGGGGCTCAGTCGGTTGAGCGTCCGACTTCGGCTCAGGTCACGATCTCACAGCTCATGGGTTCGAGCCCCACGTCGGGCTCGGTGCCGACAGCTCAGAGCCTGGAGCTGCTTGGGATTTTGTGTCTCCCTCTCTCTCTGCCCCTCCCCCGCTCATGCGCACGCGCTCTCTCTCTCTCTCTCTCTCTGTCAAAAATAAATGAACATTAACAAAATTTAATTAAAACAACGAAGGGGCCTTGCAGGCGGGGGCTCTGACGTGTGAACGGAGCCCCGAGAGGTGGGCAGAGGCTGGGCAGGCACGAGGTCCCTGAGGCTGCCTCCCCTGCCTCGCCTTGTCCGTCTTCCCAGCCACCGCCCGCAGACGTCAGCTGGAGCCCCGCACAGCGATGCCAGCCCAGCCAGGAGGCAGGGGTAGAGCCGATGCCCCGCGCCCAGCTGCTCCTGCCCTCGTTCCCACGCACCCCAAGGAGGGAAGCGGCCAGCATCCAGCCCAGCCAGGTCACCCGCGGGAAGCCGACGGCCCTGGGGCTGCAAGCCAGTCCCAGGCCTCCTAGTAGAGGGGCGACTTCAGCTCAGCCGGGAAGGGTGGGCAGGAGAGGGGGTGACAGGACGCAGGGTCCACTCGGACCAGGCATCGGCGGCCCACGGTGGCAGATGGGACATCACCCGGCCCTCTCCACCTGGGCTGCTGGGGCTCACTGTCGCTGACAGGCGCGGTGAGTGGGACTGTCAGCTCCCCCACCCATCCCCCTGCCAAATTGCACTTAATTATGATGATAAATGATGGCAGGCGTCCACAGCCACATCGCAGAACATGACAAACACTCCACATCGCCGAGCCAACAAGCTCCGCTCCCCCCACCGCGGCGCTCCTGCCGGGAGGCTGAGGGGGGTTATCTCGGGCCACGGGCGGCCCCCACGACAGGCTCAGGGTGGGCGCTGCTGGGCAGAGCCCGGGCCCCACGGTCACCAGAGATGTGGACCTGAGCCCCCGCCCGTGTGCCCTGGTGTCCCTCCGTGTCGCCTGCTCTCTCGAGCAAGGCGTGAAAACAACAACCCGCTACCCCGCGGGGAGGGGCTGGAGAACAGCAGCCACCTTCCTTCTGGAGCAGCGTCTAGAATCAAGACTGCAGTTCACGCCCACCCTGCGGGCACACGCGGCCACCAGGGGAGCCTGCGAGGACCTGGAGTGGTCCCACAGCTGACGGCCCGGCAGGGGTCAGGCTGGGTGAGCCAGGCCCGACCGGGGAAGGCCTGGGCTCATCCTGCGGGCCTCCCTCGCTGGATGGTGTCGGGGAGGGAGGAGGGCACCCACGTCCCCTGACGGGAGCCCCAGAGCCAATTCCAGCATGACAGGGGGGACCTCCTCGATCACCGGCACAGGCAGGCCTTCCAGACCGCACGCCGGAGTCCTGGTCCCAACACGAGATTCACACCCAGATTCACACCCTGGGACACACAGCAAGCAGAAAGCATGCCCAAGAGCACAGCCTACCTAAGGAGGCAGCCACAGAGAAGAAAGGGATTGACAGCCTGCTGTGCCCCGGAGCCCTGAGTGGGGATCTGAGGGCAATGCACACGTTCTTCCACGGACGGCTCTACAAAGAGGAGGAGCTGGGGGCGCCTGGGGGGGCTCTGTTGGTCAAGCGTCCGGCTTCGGCTCAGGTCACGATCTCCCGGTTCGTGGGTTCGAGCCCCGCGTCGGGCTCTGTGCTGACGGCTCGGACCCTGGAGCCTGCTTCCGATTCTGTGTCTCCCCCTCTCTCTGCCCCTCCCCCACTCACGCTCTGTCTCTCTCTCTCTCTGTCTCAAAAATAAACAAAACATTAAAAAAACAAACAAAGAGGGAGAGCTGGAAGAGAGGCTAGAGGAGGCCAAGCATTAAGGCAGGTTTGCTTCTGTTCAGTAAGAGCCCCAAGCTGAGCCATGGACCCTGCAGTGCAGGAGAGAGAGAGGGTGCCGGGGAGACAGGACGCAAGAGAGACAGGATGCAGAAGAGGGTAAGGCCTTAGGAGAGTGTGAGGACGCGGCCGAGGGAGGGGGTGCCAGGGAGCGAGGGGCCAGGAGAGCGGGGATGCGGTAGAAGGGGCAGCAGGCGACGTAACGGACAGGGTGGACGTCGAGGGCAAGAGCAGCTGGGCCTGATCCCAAGGCTGGGGAGGGCTCAGGCAGGTGGGAAGGGGGGCTGCCCCCTGCACAGACGCTGGGCACGCAGGGACAGTCTGCGCGTCCGAGGAGCGTCTTGCTCACGCGTGGGGGGCCTTGGGCTCGCGGTCTGGGTCTGGCCAGGGGGGTCGAGTGAGCGAGCTGAGGACTCTGGGAGAATATGGCTGGGGAGTAGTTCGGAGACAGCTCCCCGAGGCAGAGCCAGCTGGGTATTGATGGAGTCCGTGTGCACCACGGCAGGGCAGGGAAGGACTCTGGGGGGCGGGGGGGGTTGCCGATCCACGGGGGCAAGGATGAGGGACCCGGGTGGTGATGGGTCACCCACAGGGATGTGGGCGCTGACGTGGAACCCGGTGGGAGAGGCAGGCAAGGGCTGGGGGTGGAGTAGGGGGGTGAAGGGCGGGGGTGGGGGGCCCAAGCAGGTTGCCTGGGGTGGGAGAGGAAGAGCCAGGTCAGCCTCGGCCAGAGGAGGATGTAGGGCCGTGTGGCGGGGACCCCTGGGCTCCCTGGACACCAGCAGCCTATTATAGACGGGGAGACCGAGACCCCGCGTGGCAAAAAATGGGGCGCCACACCCCAAGGCCTGCAGGACTCAGACATGCCTCTCCGAGCTCTATTTCGTGCTTCCCAACGTAGGTCCGTTGTGCTCATGTTGGGGGTGGCACAGGTGGGTGTCGGGGCAGGTGATCCACCAAGGCCCACGGAGCCCCCAGCCCCGGCTCCGCCCAGTCCACATACGGGGGCTGGGAAACGGGGGGGGGGGGGGGGGGAGTGTCTGGGTAGGGGTGCATTTTTGTGGAAGCGAGTGGATGTGCTCACCATGTGGGTAATTATGACCACAGGGGTGACAGGTGCCTACAGGGAGGAGACAATGCAACCGTGTCTCCAGGCAGCGTAGGCGGACACAGAGTAGGAGTTGCGGGGGCCCAGGGGGTGGGCTGCGGGGGGGTGGGCTGTCTGCAGAGGGTGGATCTGGGGGTACCGGGCGATATGGGGGTGCACCGGCAGCGTGCACGTGAGCCTGTGTGTGGGAGGAGGGGAGGGTGTGGGTGGGTGGGAGCTCATTAGCAGGAGCCTGGTCTCCATGCAGAGCCTGGATGGGAGCCCGTGTCTGGCAGCCTCATTTCAGCCCGCACCAGCCCCCCCTCTGTCTTACTGTGGCTCCCCATCTGCCCCAGAAGCCCCCAGGTGCCCGCCAGGAATGGCCAGGGCAGTCGCACGCCGAGTCAACCAGGTCAGAGCAGGGGGTGAGCGCAGAAGGCCCTCGCTCGGGGCAGGGAAGAGTAGCTTCCGTTTCCCATCTGAGGTTCCCACCCCACCCTGGCTCCTGGGGGGGGCAGGAGGGCCTCCCCACCCAGCCTGTGAAGGTCAGGGTAAGCAGCCCAGGTTCAGGGGAGGGGAGCCACTCTCCCAACTCCCGGAGCAGGAGGGAACAGAGCCAGCTCTCCAGCCGCCGCCCCCACCCCCACCCCTACCCAGCCAGACCCTGGCTCAGGCCCCTCTGGGTTTTCCAAGCTCCTGGGCCAGCCTGGGGCAGCAGCTGTGCTCTCTTCCTCCAGGCGATCCTGCCCTTGATCCCAGTGATAGGCACTTCTGCAGCCCCTCCCATCGATCCCAAAAGCCAGCCCCACCTCTGAACTCCCAGGCCCACCAGACACGCAGAACAGAGCGAACAAGGAGTTTTAAGAAAGGCAGGCAGAACTCACCCAGACGGCCAGGTGCTCAGCTGACTGCCCACGGGAAACGGGCCCCAGCTCTACAGGCTAACAGGGAATGAAAGCGGGGCTTGTCCTTGCCCTGGCCCTGGCCCCCCATTGTCCTAGAGCAGGCCCCATGGCCTAGAGAGGCCCAGAGGTCATGCTGAGAACTGGGAAGGGCCTCCTGCGGCCAGCACGCCTCTATTCCTTTTGGATTCCCCCTTACTTGACCGCTAGCAGCTCCACAGCCAACGCGAGAAGCTAAGAGGCCCCTCCCGACATACCTCGGTCCATCCACTCATTGACCCAGAAAGCCAGCCCGTAAGCGTCCATTCCATGGACGTATCCAACTGTATCGACCCACCTGTTCATGTGTCACTCAGTCCGTCCACGGATCCAGCCGGCGGCCCAACCATTAGTCCCTCCGGCCACCTGACGATGCAGCCAGTCGTCTACGGATTCATCTTCCCGTCGATTCACCGCCACCCACCATCCACACACAGTGCACTCACCCAGCCGGCCAGCCACCAACCTGCCCACCGTCGGACCAGGACCCATCGGTCCAGCTATCCATCCACCTGTCTACTTACCCATCCACCCTCCCCCCCACTTGCTCGTTGTCAAAATCAAGGACCTCAGCCCCTTCCTAAGTCTGGGAAAGGCCAACCCCCGCCCCCAGCCCAACTTCCTTCCCCGGCCCTCCTCACTTGCTGCTGGCTCGAGACTATGTGCCCTTTCCTGCTGCACCCAGGCCTGCTCTCTGGGTGGACGGGGGGCCCAGCGCCAGGGTCAAGAGAACACAGGCGGGATCCACGAACAGCGAGCGGTCCCACAACCACCTTCAGTGGCAGGCTGATCCTGCCCTGGCCCAGCCCAAGAACCCTGACCATGTCCGTGCACAATAAAGAGGAAACGTCACATCCTCCCAGAGACTCCTCCTCCTTTCTCCCTGTTTCCCACAGTAGTAACACCCCGTCTACGACAATCGCCCTCACGCCTGTGGCACTCGGGCCAGACCCTGTTCTAAGCCCTCTATTTGCACGATCCTCGCCATTACCCAGTCACCCCACAGTGGCACTGCCGTACCCATCTTATAGGTGAGGCATGGAGAGGCTAAGAGAGAACAGAAGCTAACGTTGATTGGGTCCTGCTTACATGCCGAGCTGTGCTACGTGCTTTGCATGCATGACCCATTCAAGCCTCACCACGGTGGGCACCCCCACTGGCATCCCCCTGTTACAGCTGGGGTAACTGAGGCCCGGTAATGCATCCAAGGCCACAGAGCTGCAGAGTGGAAGCACTGGGATCTGAACTCAGCTTTCTGATTCCAAAGCCCGTGCTCTCAGCCACCCAGGCCCCTGCTGGTGGTGGGCAGCCAAGCTTTGCCCTAGAAAAGGTGTGGGCAACGGGTGGCCGAGGGCCCAGACACAAACGAGCTCCCACAACCCCGCCCAGTCTCAGAACTGGGTTCCGGTGACGAGTCTAGAACAGAGACCCCGGAGTGGGGTGGGCATCGGGGGTTTTAAGACATGCCCCAAGCCCGAGCACAATTTGTGAAGTCCTACCACGGCCCGGCCTTAGGAGCTAAACCAGCCGGGATGCTTCTGGCAACATTCAGTAGGGGGTCAGTAGAGGCTGGTCACAGGCAGGGCCTGGCTCCCCCAGGGCGGCAGTCAGTAGAGAACTTGAACAATTAACTTTCCTCCGATTATTAAGTCACATGCACGTTGTAACACCACAGGAAGTTTGGGGAAATGAAGGGAAAAGGTGAGGAGGCTCAAGACTTCTGCGAACGCTTCCGGCAAAACCACGGGCTGCCGAGACGTGGCCCTTGGTGCTGGCATCCGAGTGAACGGGCCGCACAGGCCCCTGCTTTCCTCGCCTCACACAGACGCCAGAGGGGTGCACGCAGGCCACTCGGAAGATGGAACGCACCTCCGGTCCTGGTTCATTCACCTGTTCCAACCCCAGTGTGCAGGGCCCGGGGAGGCCCACTGAGGCCGGGCTGGGAAAGCCTGGGGGACAGGAATCGTGGCCCCCTAGAAGCTGGGCACTGATCCCCGGAACCTGGGAGCGCTCCCTCCCATAGGCCAAGTGCTTGCGGACAAAATTCAGTCAACAGCCTTGAGATGAGCTGACCCTGGATCATTCGGGTGTGGCCCCAGTGCCATCACAAGGGTCCCAGTAAGGGGGCACAGGGAGGTCAGACTTACGAAGGAGAAACCGATGCGAAGGCAGAGGCAGAGACTGGAGAGAAGCGGCCTCAAGCCAAGGTCCTGGTGCCACCAGAAACTGCACGAGGTAGGGGGACAGGTCCCCCTCTGGAGCCTCCGTGGGGACCAGAGCGCGGGCCACACGGTGATCAGATCTCGGGTCTCCACAAGCGTAAGGGAGGACATTTGGTTGTCTTAAAGCCATGGTGACTGGGTGCGACAGCTGTGTGGTTGGGAATTTTGGAAAAGTGGGGCCAGCGGGAGAGAGATAAGCCTGGGACTTCGAGGCAGGCCAGCCCCGAGGTCTGCAGGGGGAGCGCGCGCCGGTTTAGCTACAGCCCCCGCAGTCTTTTGGGGCTGCTGTGACAGAGCAGCACAGGCCGGGGGCTCATAAACACAGGGACGGCCTTCTCACAGCTCTGGAGACTGGAAAGCTGAGAGCAGAGAGCCGGCACGGGCAGGTGGGGACTTCTTTCCGGGTCCTCGCGTGGTAGAAGGGATAAGGGAGCTCTCTGAGGCATGTCTTTTGAGGGCACCAAAGTCCCCACCTCCTAACAGCGTCACCTTGGGGGTTAGGTTTCAGCATTTGAATTTCAGGGACGCACATTCAGACCACAGCACTGTCCTCCAAAGGCCGGAGGCCCGGGCGAGCTAAGGGTGTAGCTCCCGTCCAGCAGCCGGTAGAGTCAAGGCCCGGGAAAAACTGATGTGCCAGTTTGAGTCCAAAGGCAGGAAAAAGGTGCTGTCCCAGTTCAAAGGCAGGCAGGCAGGAAGAATTCTCTCCTACCTGGGGGAGGTCGGCTTTTGTTCTATGCAGGCCTGTGACTGGCTGGATGAGGCCCACCCTCAGCAGGGAGGGCACTCTGCGTTACTCACTCGACCAGTTTAAACGTTAATCTCATCCAGGCACCCTCAGAAACACCCAAAACGATGTTTGACCAAACATCTGGGCACCCCAAGGCTCAGTCGACACATAAACTTAGGCAACACAGGGGCACCTGGGGGACTCAGTCGGTTAAGCCTCCGACTTGGCTTCGGCTCAGGTCATGATTTCACAGTTCGTGAGTTTGACCCTCGCGTCAGGCTCTGCGCTGACGGTGAGGCGCCTGCTGAGGAGTCTCTCTTCCTCGCTCTCTGCCCCTCCCCCGCTTGCTTTCTATCTCTCTCTCTCGAAATAAATAAACTTAAGACAAGAAATTAGGCATCACAGCTGCCATAGGAAACTAATACAGGGCTCACGTGCCAGAGCAAGGAGCTCCCTCTTTGTCCCGAGGGCGGTAGGGAGCTACAGAAGAGTATTGAGCAGGGGAGCATCAGGGTCTGATTATATGTGACAAAGACCCTCGGTGGTGACTGAAGGGGAGACCTGGCAGGAGGCCCAGGCATGGCTGCAGGGATGCAGAGAGTGAGTTGTACCTGGAAGGGAATGAGCAGGTCCGGACGGGCAGGACAGGAAAACGGAGGGGACAGCAGACGGGGAACAGTGGAATCCCAGGTTCCACTTAGCAAGGGGTGACCGAGGTGTCACAGCGCTCGCCACCTCTGCGTCGTCCGCACTGACGCCCCTTGTCAGGATGCTCTAGCGGGGCCCGCAGGGGACTAGGTCCCGGCCCTACGCGGGGAACGCGACCCTGCGGGAATGACCTCAGCTCGGCCAAGCTCATGACTCTGTGGCTGCACCCCTCCCCGCCCCGCTGCCACCCCCAACCCCTGGTCTTGGGGCGGGGGAGGGGGAGGGGGGGTGAAACACATCTTTTTTACTGAAGGAAATGGAAACATCACCTCGCCTCCACTGTAATAAACTTTCTCTGCTAAATGGGGCATAATGAAATCCAGCCCCATAGCCTCATTTCCAGGCAACTTTATTCATTGTTATTTTTATTCCAAGAATTCCTTGGCATTTTCTGGGAGCCACTGAAGTGTTTAATAGCTGTCTAAGTAACAACGTATCCTGTTTGGAGCGAAACCCAGGAGCACATAGTGGCACCCGGGGGTTATCCCGGGAGGACACGTGAGGTCAGCGGGCCCCAGAGCAGAGTGAGGGGCACCTGGCCGGCCCCGGGGGGCCGAACGCGACAGAGTTTCGGGGCCTCGGGCTCACCGGGCAGGGTCACTTCTAAAACACCGGGGAGCCTGGGCGGAGGATGCAGTCGGGCCTCTGGCTTCCTTCCCAGGGCTGCCCCAGGGCCCGGTGAGGTGGAAAGGCACCGGCCTCTTCCGTACCTTCTCAGTGGCCAAACCAGAGGGCTCCTCGTGTGCAGGAGCACAAGAGAAGGGCAGGGTCCGTGTCTCTTCTGTGTCCTGCACGGGGACCCCAAGGCAGCAGGAGAAGGCAGGGAATGAACCGACAGAAGGGAGGGCGGCTAGAGGTCAGTGAGGAGGCCACTGCCACGGCCAAGCGACAGCGTGGCCTGGAGTCTGGGGACAAGGGACATACAGAAGGGACTCACAGGCGGAGGCTAGGCCACCTGGAGGCGGACAGTCTGGACACAGGGCACAGGGCAGCCAGGTTTGAGGCCGGCAGAGAGCAGCTGGGGCCGGGAAGGGGTGACAGCCCAGGAGCAGCGTGGGGGCACCTTGGGGCGTCCAGGAGGCCCGGAAGGGTTCAGGTGCTGGAGTCAGGAGAGAGCTTGGGGAGGGAGGTCAGACGTGCACAGGGGCCGCCCCGGGCACTCCTTCGACAGCCCGCTGCCCACGTCCCCTCGGTCCCCTCCGCACGTGGCCACCAAGCCCCTCCTGGCTTGGTGAGAATCGGTGAGCTTTCAAGGAGGTCCAGCCGGTATGTTTCCCATTCTTGTTGCTTAAACCATTAAACGGCTCTTTTGTAAGAGTCACTTGATGCTCAGGAAGTCTTTTGAAGCCCTCAAAGAGCTTTTTAATAAGCGTTTCTAATCCTTTTCTCTTAAAAACAGGAAGTTACACTCTGCCAATCGTAAACACCAGAAGGTCCGAGTTTGGTTGGCGAGGCAGGAGCCACAGACTCCCGATGGCGACTAAACCCACCGGGGCTTGGCCAGGGCCCCGGCGCTCAGCAGCTGAAGACAGCCCAGGAGCCCCCGCGGGGGTCCCGGAGCCCAGGTGGGCAGCCCTCGCACAGGCCACGGCACAGGCCACCCTCCCCAGGGAGGGACGCGCCAAGCCCGTGGCCTGCGGGGGTCCTTTCCACGAGTCCCTCTCCTGACATCGGCCCCACCATCAGCCACATCAGAAACCCCAGAGTCACCCTCGGTGACAGCTCCTTCTCGGCCCCGCCCCCTGCTGCTGCCCTTCCTACTCTCCGGATCTGGCCCCTCGGTCCCCCCCCCCCCCCCCCCCCCGCAGAGACCCTGTCCAGGAGCAGTGCTCCAGAATCTCCACCTGCCTGGGCCAGGAGGGGGTGGGGGCCAGGGCGGAGCGCACAGGACCAGGCCCACCTTCGTGCCCTCCGCTCTCCACTCCGACGACACCCATCACACTGCGACTCCCTACCTACGCCATACCCTTCCCTCTGCCTGGAAAACCCTCCTTCCATTTTGCCACACAGCAAACTCCTATCCATCCCTCAAGGCCCCTCCTCTCCGAAGTCTTTTCCTGGCTCCCCAGGCAACCTTTCCCCCCCCCGATCCCAGAGCCTGTGTGCCACCCTCCTTCAAGCCTCTGCGATGCTCCGAGCACACACTGCATGTCCCTGCAGAAGTACGGATGTATTTGTCACCCCACTAAACAGAGAACCCCTCAGAGGTGGGATGGTGTCTTTACCTCTCCCTCGCGGCCTGGAGCACAGCAACCGCCCCCCCCCCCCCCCCCCCCCGGCAGGGTCACTGGGCCATCCTTCAGGGGGCTGTCCCCAGGCTCAGGACTCAGGCTCTGACTCCAGCCTGGGGTCTGGGCCCCCCTACAGAAGGGCAGATCCTGTACCTGTCGAGCCAGTGGGCGTGGTCCAGCCTTGCCCCGCCCCTTCCCTCCAACTGGCTGCAGGGCCTCGAGGAGGAAAACTTCTCCCTTCCAGGTTCTTTGGCTGGTCTAATAATTAATTAACACAAAACAGACTAACAGGAGGAAAAAAACAAATACAATTTCGTGTGCACAGGAACCCCAAAGAAACGAGGCTCAAAGAAGTGACCAAAGGAAGCAGGTTTTACACCTCTTAGAAAAAGATATAAGAAATTTGTGATGAATTGACCAAACCAAGGGGTTTGGTAGCTAAATAGCGAAAAGAAACAAGAGTCGTTTGCACGGCCTGCTCGACCCCCAGTTCCCCATCTCTGGTTACAGGAGATCTGCCTCCTGGTGCAGGGAGGGCTCCTTTCACAGGGCGGGAGGGACTTATTTCCTGCTTTCAGGGACACGGAGGAGATCAGAGCATCCTTCCTGCCCCAGCTGTGTCTTAGGGAACTTTAATTCAAAATAATCAATATGCCAAAGTGGCAGGTTTGGGGAGGCAGATTTTGACCCCCTCAGGGGCTTGGAGCAACCAGCTCAACTCATAGTTTAGCAGGCAATAATTTCACAAAAGAATTACTCGTCTGTGCCCACACCATCCCCGCGGCCGGGCACCGGGCGCTCCTGGTCACACGGCCAGGCCGGGCTGCAGCACCTGTCGTGTGGGCACCTCCTTCCTGGGGTGGCAGGGACTCAGCCCTGACCCTGAGGAAGCAGCCCCTTCTCCCTGGGGCCCAGAGGGGCCCAGGCCCACAGGGAAGGGGGCTGGAGACCCCCTGTAGCCAGAGGGAGAGGAGGAGGGCTGCCCTATCTCAAGGGGGGTGCAACCCTGCCCTGTGAGTCAGGAACACAGTGGCCGCTCAAACCCCAGCTCGGAGCCAGATCTGAAGACCCTTCAGCTCCCTTATAACTCAGGTATTTATCTCTCGGTCAGTCATTCAACAAGGACGCCCCACCCCCTCTTGCGGGCAATGGGTGCAGAGGTCGTCTAGGGACAACCCTGCCCTCCAGGGCGCCCCAGCCCATAGGCAGACACATCCAGAAAGAGACAATCACTGTCCAGAGTGCCAAGAGCAGTCTTGTTCACCCCTGTGCCCCTCAACACCCAGCACAGGGCCTGGCACGTATTAGGTGCTCAGCAAAGGTTTGTCGAATGACTAAGTGCTATAGTAGAGGCCCGCAGGGAAATGAAGGCACAGAGAGGGGGCCAGCAAGGAGCAGGGCCCAACCCTAAAGGCACAGGTGGACTAAGTGAAGTGACGGGGACCCCATCCAGGGTGCAGGGAGACTCTGGCAGTGGGGCGTCAGGTCCACCTTTCTGCCATGTGGGAGATGTACCAGGGCTGGGACAGGGACACCCATGCAGGCACGTCACAGGTGAGACTGTGTGTGACAGACCCCAAAATGACAGTGGTTTCAACAAATAAAAGCTCACCCCTCACTCAGAAGCGTGGGCTAAAACAGGAGCCCTTGGGGCCTGGCCGCCTCCCCTTCCGCTGTGACTTCCCGGGGGCGTGGCCGGTGCCTGGCCACCGGGCACAACCCTGAAGGAGTGAATCGCACAGATGGCACTGGCCAGACACGGTCACATGGCCACACGTAGCTGGGAGGGGAGCTGGGAAGTGTGGGCTTCGGGGACAGCCAGCACTCCAGGACAGTGGCCGTCGGGGGGAAGGCAGGCAGGCTCTGCCGTGGACCCTGACTGGGAAGCAGCCCGTGTGTCACTTCTGGCCAAGGAGGTGGCACCGAGAGAGAAGGTCCATTAGAGCAGCTGTGGGGGGGGGGGGGGTTGCTGCCTGGGGTAGCCCCGGGGACGCTGCAGTTGGGACACAGAGGCGGGGAGAGGGCAGTGCTGTGTGGTGACTGGGACAGGAGGGGACATGAGATGGGGGGCCCCAGACAGGACCCAGGGGCAGCAGCACAGTGGGGACGGGGGCAAGGACAAGGGGCAGCATCCCGCGGCCCAAAGGAAGAGAAGGAGCAACCAGTCCCAGGCAGACAGGCGCCCTGCAGGGTCCCGGGGAGACTGTCTCCCGTAAGGTGGTTCCAGGGAGGGAGGCAGACCGGAGGGGCCTGAGGACTGAGCAGGCAGGGATGATCAAGCAGAGTGTAGACAGAAGAGGGGAGGGCAGAGGGGCAGACGTGGGCGCAGGGCCTGATCCAGCCAGCCCTCACCCCCCAGCGGGTAAGGAGTGGCCTGGGGACACCAAGGCCCCTCCCCATGCCTCCCAGCCCCAGCCCCCGTCCAGGCCACCTGAGCAGGGGGAAGGGCTCCAGACCTGCTTTTCTTTCTCAGCCCCGGTGGTGTTCCCGTTGGGAAGGGGGGCACTCACTCCAAGCAGGATCCTGTACAAAAGATTCTCTCTTGGTGATCTTACTTAACCCTGCAGGACCCCCGAGGGGTGAAGGTCGCTGAAGATAGGCTGCAGGGGAGCATCTGCCGGGTGGGCAGTGCAAGACAAATGTCCCCATTCCTTTTTTTTTTTAATTTTTTTTAACATTTATTTATTTTTGAGAGGCAGAGAGAGACAGAGCATGAGTGGAGGAGGGGCAGAGAGAGAGAGGGAGACCCAGAATCTGAACCAGGCTCCAGGCCGAGCTGTCAGCACAGAGCCCGACGCGGGGCTCGAACTCACGAACCCCAAGATCATGACCTGAGCCGAAGTCGGATGCTTAACCGACTGAGCCCCACCAGGAGCATCCCCATTCCTTTTTTAAAGACCAGAGAGCAGAGGCCCAGAGACGCTAACGTCTCCCAAGGTCACCCAGCAATAGGTCGGTTCTGTGCCAGTGCTGGGCCACTTCCCGGGCCACCCGTCTCCCAGAGAGGGCCCTGTCCTTGTGCAGTGTGCCTGCCACTCGGTGACCGGGAGAACAGAGCAGCCTGGATGGAAGGGGGGCCCCCGGGGGTGCAGGAGCCCCAGGAAGGCCCAGCGGGTCTGAAAACCCTGCGCGGATCCACCCCCAGAACTGGGCAGGTGGTACCTTGCCCATCTCCTTCCCACCCCACCTCTCCCCTCCTCTCCTGCCAACGACTCCATAACCTTAGCTGCCCGGCAACTCTGGGGACCCGGCCAGCCACCAACTGTCAGTTCCTGGAAAGGCCACAGGAGCAGACCAGGCAGAGGTCAGCCCAGCAGCCCCGGGTCCCTCTGGAATCCCTCACATTTCCAGGAAAATTGCAAAACATGTGAAGAACAAATGGTCAGTTCCTCATAATCCTTCCCCATTGTCCTGAAAAGAAGCATTTGGGAGCGGTGAGGGGTTGGGGGGGGGGCTTCCTGGTCCCCCAACCAAGCCCATCCCCAGCTAGGTTTGGAGGGGCAAGGCTGGCCAAGTGGTCAGGGTGGGCCAAAATGGAGGCAGCTGGGGCCCCGGAGGTGGGGCACCTCCAAGGAGATGGGCAGCTGCAGGGCTGTGAGATTCCAGAACCCCTTAGCAGCTGCTCCCCAGAGCCTTTTCCTACTGTCTGCCTGTCACCATCCCCTCACAGCACACCTCCCCACCCCCCAAGTCGCAGCCCAGCCACAGCCCAGCATTAAAGGGCAGGAGCCAGGACAACCACTTCCGTTTGCCCCATGGGGTGGGGGGCGGCTTTCCAGGATGGCCCCACCCCAGTGTTCCCTTCTGTGGAATCCCTTCCCCTTGATTCTAGCTGGACCCTGGGACTCACTTCCAACAAGTGACGAGCTGGCGTTCCCACGAACAGACTACGGAAGGCTGGGACTCCAGTCTCGATGGGCGCTGTAGACTGGTTCGCTCCAAGGGAGCCGCCATGTTGGAGGAGCCCATGTGCCCGGGAACCCAGGGCAGCCCCTGCCCTCTGCCGGCAATGAACCCTGCCAACTGCCACCTGACAGAACTTGGAAGTTGATCCTTCCCCAGCTGTATCTCGAGACCGACACCACCCTGAACGATACCTCAGCTGCAGCCCGGGACAGACCCTGAGCAGGAGACCCAGTTAAGTGACATCCCAAGTCCTGCCCCACAGAAACTGAGATCATGAAGGCTACTGTTTTAAGCCACTAAGTCTGGGGGCACTTTGTGACACAGGTAACCGATACAGGTGGTGTGGGACAAGGCAGGGTCGCGTGCTGGCTTTGTGACCTTCACGCTGTCCCGTGACCTTAGCATCACTGAGCAGTGCCCTCCCCGGTTACCCAGACATGGCAACATCCCTCCCCACAGGGCCCCATAAAGGACAAATAACGTGATGCGGCTCAAGCGCCCAGCACAGCAAATAACACGGAGATTGTGCTGCAAGGCCGACTCCTCCGGGAAGCCCTCCCCAACCCCCCAGTGGGATCTCGCCTTCCCTTCCTCACACACCCTGGTCGAGTGGCCTGCGTCTCCACACCAAATGCTTTTTCTTCCCCTGGCCTTCCAATCCTCCACCCCTGAGCGCCTCCTCCAGGCCTGGCCTTGTGGGGTGCCGGGCCCCAAGGCTGGGGACAAAGGCAGAAGTAGAGCGGTTGGGGGTCCAGACCCGGCCGGCTGCAAACACCAGACCCAGCAGCACCCCAAGGCCACAGTTGCCACAAACGGGCTCCACAGAGCCTCAGGGTGCGGGACGGACTGGCCGGTGCAGGCTCGAGGCGGGAGAACAGGGGTATCGGATGCATTTCCCAGCAATTCACTCTGCCCCTCAAATGCTCACCCCCAGAGGCAGTGACACAGCTACCTGGAGAGCAGGTGGCCTGGACACCGTCAGCTGACTCTCAGAAGCTCAGCACATCACTTCCCCTCACAGAGCCTCAGTTTCTCCAAATAGGTAGTTCAGAGTTTCTCAAAGGGAGCTAACAAGTGATTTTAAAGAGTATCCCCCAAAATGCTTCTATTTCCACAGTTATTTGGGTCCAAATGTATTGGGAAAATAAGTATACAACTAGCATATCAAACCCTGAGTTCCAGAGCCTATTGCTTAGATCGTAAGCATTAAAGCTTTAAAAGTTGATTTCAGGGGCGCCTGGGTGGCGCAGTCGGTTAAGCGTCCGACTTCAGCCAGGTCACGATCTTGCGGTCCGTGAGTTCGAGCCCCGCGTCAGGCTCTGGGCTGATGGCTCAGAGCCTGGAGCCTGTTTCCGATTCTGTGTCTCCCTCTCTCTCTGCCCCTCCCCCGTTCATGCTCTGTCTCTGTCTGTCCCAAAAATGAATAAACTTTGAAAAAAAAAATTTAAAAAAAATAAAAAATAAAAAAAATAAAAGTTGATTTCAATAAAAACATTAAGCAAATGATAAAACTGATGGTACAAGGATATGACCTAAATCATACGATTGTCATATGTGAGACATATGACATATGATTGTGAGATTCTGCGGACTCCTATTTCTTGACGAAGGAGTTACTCCTCCTATGTCTCAGCTACTGTTATCTTGTATCTTTTCATGGCAGCCAACCCTGCATCCTCACTCACGCAAGGAGCCACGCAGCTAAGGAAAGTTGTTCAAGGTAGAGAGAATAGCAGGTGCCAAGGCCCTGGGGCCGGGACTAAATTGGTTCCGACCTCAAGGCTTCAGGGGCCTTGCGCTTGCCCACACTGCTCCCTTGAGGTACAATGACTAAAACACCTCAGAGCACGGCGGTCTGGATGAGCAAGACTGGGGCAGAGGCTCCGGAGCCCAGCAGCCCGGCCCACCCCCTCCCTGTGGCCCCACCGAAGCAGTTCCTCATGGTGGGGAACTGTGCTGCAGAGGCAGGGGTCCCCCGAGGGTAAAGCCTGTGTTATCTGTGTGTCCCAGGACCCGGCCCCCACCTGGCCGAAGAGAAGGCTCCCTGGATGTCGCTAATAAACAAAGGAGGGGCTCTGTTGACCTGTGAGCTCTGCAGGCAGACACCGGGCGGGCCGAGAAGCAGCCACGTCAGACGATGCCAGGGGCCAGGGTCAGGAGAAGGAGGCCAGGGTGGCCCTGGGCTCTCCACTCCTAGAGGGGGTAGGGCAGGGGCAGGACTGGGAGGCTCGGGGCAGCGAGTGCCAGCACTGGGAGACCGAGGAAGGACGGAGTGAGGGGGGAGGGGCCCCAGGGTGAGGCCGGGACAAAGGTGCTACATTATCGGCTGACTGGGAAGAGAAGATCTCACTGTCTCTGCCTCCTCAGCCGCCAGGGCCTGTGGGGCCACAAGCTGCTTCGTCCGGGGGCAAACTCCACAGCTGGGTATGAACGGAGGACACTTCCTTGCCAAGCCTGGGCCCCAGCTCTCCTGGTGACACCCCACCGCCCCACCCAGGCCTGTCCTGTCCACGCCACTACTGACTCTAGGAAAATTGCCGGGCAAGGCTTCCGGGTGCCAGCTGGACCTCCCACGGCCAACGGATTCAAGCAGACCCCTGGTGGGGCCTGTGGGGGGCCTCCCGCCCATCCCTGCCCCCCCAATCCTCTCGGACAACCCTGGATCGCCAACAGTTCTCAGGGCAGTGTGGGGCCAGGCCCCACTCCCAGGGGCTCACAGCACTGGGACCAGAGCCTCGTGCTTTAGACCACACTACAGCGCAGGCAAGGAGGAGCCTCGGTTTTCCCGGAGGAGAAATGGGGAAGAGGGGGGAAAGGAACCTCAAGAGACGCTTTGTGTTGTGGGGAAACTCCTGGCCCAGGGACGCTGGGCCGCAGGCGCCCCACGTACAGAGGGCAGAAACCAGCAGTCCTGTGAGGGCACTGTGCTGCCCTGGGCTCCAGCGCTCACCGCCTCTGGGCTCCGCTCCACACGCAACCTTCCCACTGCGGACACACCTGTCCCTGCTCCCGATCTTCTAGAGCTGTCTGATTGGCTTAGCTCCGTCCGATGCCCTATTGGACAGAGCGCTGAGGGCCAGCCCCCTGGGCACAGATCCAACCTATGGCTGCCCAGCCCTCGGGTCAGGTGCCCACCCTCATCCAATCCGAGGCCTCCCCTGGCTTAGGGCTTAGCTGGAGACCAGCGGTGGAGCAGGTAAGGACGCGGGGGGCGTGCTGAGCTGGGCTTGCGCTAATCGTGATTTTTTTTTCAGTGTGACGCATCTGGCAGGGGGTGGGGGGTGGGCAGAAATCGGGGAAGCGTGTGGGACACCTTTCCATTCCTCTGCTCAGTTGCAGAGCATTCCTGAGTCTCAGCACAACCTCATGTCCCGCCCCTGCCTCCTCCCTGGCAGCCCTTCCCCCTCCTGCCCCTCGCCACTCCCCACCCCTCCCCACTCCAGTCCCGTCTCCCCGAATCCATGCGGTGGCTTCGTTCTGTGCGCATTTATCGAGCCCCTGGCATGTGCCAGGCGC
Source organism: Prionailurus viverrinus (assembly GCF_022837055.1). Taxonomy (NCBI): domain Eukaryota; kingdom Metazoa; phylum Chordata; class Mammalia; order Carnivora; family Felidae; genus Prionailurus; species Prionailurus viverrinus. The sequence continues at coordinate 139,313,789 of NC_062566.1, forward strand.
TGCAAGGGGGCTGGGGTTTCAGCTGTGAAGGGGGTGGACCCCTACCCACCACGGAGGGACATCTGCAAAAGCCGTCGGATCCCATGAGCTGCCACGAGGGATGTTGCTCAAACCCACATCTGACCAGGGCCCGTTCCTCTGTTTTAACACCTTCAGCGGCTCCCCATCGCCCTCCGGACAAGGCTAGACCCTGTGGTTGGGAGAATACTGGCCCCCAAAGTTGGTCTGTCTTCTGGAACCCGTGGACACGTTCTCTCCCCGGCAGAAGGGATTTTGCAGAGGTGATTAAGTTAGGGAGATGTTCGTGGATTATCTGCATGGGTCCAGGGTCATCATGAGGGGCCTTTAAATGTAGAAGGGGCTGTGAAGCTTCTAGAAGCTAGAAAAGGCAAGGAAACAGATTCTCCCCTGAAGCTTCCATCTGTGTGGACTTCTGACCTCCAGAGCTGATAAATTTGTGTTGTTTCAAGCCACTACACTTGTGGTAATTTGCTGTTATGGCAGCAATAGGAAATCAATACTACCCCGGCCCCTTCCCCGAGTCCCCCAAGGCCTGCCTTCCTTCCAGGCTTGAAGGAGCCTCTCCCCTCCCCCAATGCCCTGAGCCCCCTGCTCCTGTGGCCTTCACTCCTGCTATCCCTTCTGCCTGACCTGCTTCTTCCAGGATGTGGCCAGCGACTCTTCCCCCCACCTAGATCTCCTCCCAGTGTCCCTCAATGGAGCCTTCTAGATCTCCAGGATTCTCTAAGCAAATGAGGAATTTGTTGGAAGGTACAGGAGTAGTCCGTGGCCTCCAGACCTTGAAAAGGACAGGCCTGGCGTTTCCAAAAGCGCTGAGCCTCAAGAATGAAAGCACAGCCCCTGGAGGGCCACTCCCGGTGGCCTTGGTGGTGACCGTCCCCTGCTCTTTGGTTCTACCACTCAAGACCCAAGTTCTGGCTACACACCCAGCCAGGGTCAAGATGAGGGGAGACACCTTAACTGGCGGTTCTGCCCTGATCTGAGGCCCCAGAAAAGGATGGGATTTCAGAAATGTACAATCAACAGGTGTCCCCTGCCCCTCCTGGGCCACCCCCCCCCAGGGCTGTCACCCCCACCAGGGTACATTTCACCCTGGCAGCCGCATCGTCCCTAATCCCGCCATGCGTCCCCTAAGGACAGATAGCTGAGTGCTGACCCCCGCTTGCGACCCCTCCTTGGGTGGTCTGCCCTGCACCTTCCTGAGCAGGTGGCTGCGGAAGCAAGCGGATGCGGGCGCTTGGAGAGAAGGCACACCAGGAATCCTGCCTGCAGCCGCGGGGAGCCCAGAGGCTGAGGGCCCTAGGGATGGGGACGGGCATCGGCCTCCCCAGAGGAGGACACAGCCCTGCAGGGCAATCAGAGGAGCCTAGAGAGGAGAGAAAACGCGGTCTGTCCGCGCACGGAGCATCACTCACCCGCGAGCGTGAAGGGGGCTGACCCCCGCTGCGACATGCATGCACCCTGAGGTCCGTGAGTGACGTAAGCCAGTCACGGAAGGACAAACACTGTATGACCCCACTTGCCCCAGGTACGTAGGGTCTTCAGATTCATAGACGCAGAGAGTGGAAGGTGAGTGGGGGGCAGGGGCTGGGGGAGGGGGTGAGGCTTAGTGTTTCGTGGGGACAGATTTCATTCAGGTGGGGGGAGATGAAAACCGTTCTGGAGATGGATGGTGGTGATGGGTGCAGGACGGTGTGAATTTACTGAAAAATGGAAGTTGGGGGCGCCTGGGGGCCCAGTCGGTTAAGCGCCCGACTCTTGGCTTCAGCTCAGGTGGTGATCTTGTGGTTTGTGAGTTCGAGCCCCACGTCAGGCTCCACGCTGACAGTGCGGAGCCTGCTTGGGATTCTCTCTCTCCTCTCTCTTCCCCTCCCCTGCTTGCTCTCTCTCTCTCTCTCTCTCTCAAAATAGATAAACATTAAAAAAAAATTTAATGGTGAAGAGGGTAACTTTCATGTTATATATATCTTACCAGAATTAAAAACGTTTAAAAGGGGGGGACTGCGAACTGCACCATCTACCCCAGCTGGTTTTGTGCAGCCACGAAACCCTCTGTGTCATGTCCAAAGGACACTTTGTTCCTAAAGCTGGGAGAGCAGGGCTGCCCAGCTTGAGGTGGGGAGTGAGACCCCACAGCCACTTTCGCAGCACCCCCTCCCTCAGCACCACCCCTGGGGGGACCCCCAGAGCTCAGCACTCCCCTCCCAGGCTGGGGGAGGGCGGAGCTTGGAGTCCAGGGCTCCACAGGTGGGGGCAGGGCCCGCCAGAGCTGCCGGGACCCCTTATTCCCACCTGGAGGTCCCTGAGGGACAAGGTATGGCCTGTGGGGTGCAGGGCAGCCCGGCGTGGGCAGAGGGCTCCCGGGAGGGCGGGCCTCCTCCGAAGGTCAAGTCAGGACTGCTTCCTACGGGGCAGATGGGGCTAGAGGGGCACATGGGCTACAGTTCTGCAGACGTTTCCAAAGATTCCGAGATTGTTAATTCAAGTGCAGGAAAAGTCCTGGGGGAAATGGTGGTCCCTGTTGGAAGCTGAGCGTATTTGGGGAGGGGGCAGGGGCTCATTAAACCCACCAGGTCCCCCTGCCCCAGGGAAAGGCAGGGCCATGCAGGGGGAGGAGAGAGGAGGAAGGGAAGGCCCCTAGAATAGGAAGGGGGGGGCAGACAAGAAGACGCTTCAGCACCCTCAAAATAAGGCCCTTGAAGTGCATCATCTCATCTGAGCTTTGTGGAGGTGGACTGTCACCCACATGTCACAGAAGAGGCATCTGAGCCACCGACCCCTTACGGAGCTTGCCCAGGGAGCCACAACTCCAGCGTGGCAGCTCAAGTCCATGGGCACGCCCTTCCGTGACCTCAGAGCACCGCATGCTCCAAGAAACACAGTCCCCGGGCTATGGCTCACTGACCTCTGGCTAGTAATCACTTAGTCATTCTGCAAACCGTTAACCGACCACTCTCTCTCTGGATCGGTACTAATTAGGATACGTTTTGGCTGCTTTAACAAATGCCACCCCTGCCCCCAAACACTGGGTTAAACAAGATAGCAGGGTTTTTCCCTCACTCATGACACAGTCTGAGCATCAGCAGTGCCGGCTGATGTGCTGGTGACCCAGGTTCTTTCTACCTTGTCGCTCTGTGGTCCCGCTTCTATCCCATAGTTAGTGTGGCTGCTGCGGCTCCTGCCATCGTGGCTGACATCCAGCAGTAGGTACAGGGAGAAGGAGGAAGGAGAAGCCACCTCTCTTTTCTCTTGAGACAGGACCCAGCAGCTCCGCAGGTCACGTCTCACATGTCATTGGCAAGGATCTGGCCAATAGCTACATGCAGCTGCAGGGGGGCTGAGAACTTCAACGGGCAGCTGTATGCCCAGCTCGGATTCAGGGTTTCTTTCACTTCCGGAAGGAAGGAGGATGGATGTTGGGGGGGCAACTCGCAATCTCGGCCACTAGAACACAATCTCTCCTCCCTCCCGGGACCATGGTGAACCAAGGTCATGAGTAAAAGGCAACAGGAGACTGCAGGGGGAGGGGACAGGAGATCTGAGGAGGAATCTGAGGAGGCTGCCTGGGGGAGGCAACATCTATGCCAAGACTTGGAAAACAATTCAGGTTTGGGAGGGAGAGGAGTTCCAGGAGAAGGCGGTGAACTAGCGGACGGAGCACGGGTGGAGAAACAGTGGTTCAGTGTGACCACCGCGAACTTGGAGGTGGAAGTCCTGGGTTCGAGTCCAGATGCGGAGTCAGCGTAGCGAGGTGCCCAGTCTCCCTGAGCCTCGGTTGGCTCCCCATTGAAAGGCTGATGGCCTCCTTCACAGCTTCTCATGGGCCCGTGCGGAGGCAGGTGCTGGGAAGTGCCTGGCGCTCGGTGGAGTCAGGATGCTTCCGTGGTGGGGTGTCAGGTCGGTGTGGGCAGGGGCAGGCGACAGAGCTGCAAAGGGAAGCAGGGGACCACCCCCCCCCACACCCCGCCCCGGAAGCCAGGCCAGGTGGTTTGATATTGTTCAGAAGCTGTGGGCAGTTACACGGCAGGGTGGTATCCTGAACAGAGAGCAGCTCTGCAAACATGACTCCGGAAGATGGAGACGAGGAAGTAAGGTCAGAGGCGCAGGGGCCCAGGAGGAGGCGGCCCCAAGGTCCCCAGAGAGACTCCGTGGCGAGGAGCAGCCGAGGCCTCAAGCCGCGAGATCTGAGCAGGCATCTGGGAAGACCGCCCGGAGGAGGCAGCCCCAAGGTTATGCCAGCCAAACACAGCAGCAAGCAGGGCTTGCCCCAGAGGACCAGCAAGGGAAGGAGGGATGAGCTGAAACCAGGTGATGCCCAGGGCAGACAGAGCCTCCCTCCGCCTGGAGATGCCCCCACCCCAAGCACCCAGGGCGCCTCCAGAGTGCACCATCACATTCCTGCCGACCCCCCAGCACACTCCAAGGTGGAGATCCCAATTTACAGAGAGGAAGCTGGAGCCCAGGGAAGGCTGATCCCTAAGGCCACATGGCAAGGACTTGGGCTCCACAGTCAGACCCAAAGCACCCAGCACTGTGGGTCCTTCTGGGGCTTTGAGATGTCCTTCAGAAATATATCATCATCCTAGACTCGGGAAGGCTTTTCATCCTGAAAAAGGATAAGACCAAGAACTGCTTTACCCATTTTCTATCCTCGAGGCCCCCGTTATGAAGCAGGAAGAGTTACCCCATTGAACAGAGAGACAAACTGAGGCCAGAGAGGTGAAGTCGTGTCCCCAGGTCACACTGCCAGGGGGTGATCGGCAGGATTTGCATCCAGGTCTGTGACTGGCCCTGTTTCCCACGATCCTCCTCCTCCTCCTCCCCCCCCAGACCTCTCTCCCCTCCCCCGCCCCCTCCCCCGCTGCTTTCCTGGCTCTCTCTCACGGAAGAGAATATGCTCTGAGTCTCTGTTTCCCTGGGAGAAATCCATTTTCAGAATCTGGAGGTGTTGAAATGTGTTCTTTTTTCCTCTCCAAAGAGCCCTTCTTGAGGACAGAGGTGCCCCGAGAATCCCTCTGAGGCCACCACCAGCCAGGCTAGAGCCTGGGGCTGCCCATCGAGGAGGGCACGGCCCCCACAGTGGGCCCCAGACAGGGTCTCCGGGAGGTGACCTCATCCATCCTGGCACAGTGGACAGCTGGGCTGCTCCAGGAGCTCAGGACATGCCTGTGACCTCCAGCCCCAACCTCAGAGGACACTTCTCTGCCCTCTAGCCCGCCTGCTTACAGGGGCACTCGTGCCTCCCCAGAGCAAGGCAGTCGGTGTCCCCACCCGCCCGGCAGAGGTGCCCGGGGCAATTCCATGCTGCCTCCACCAGACTGTCCCTCTCTCAGTGACAACTGGGCCCAGGATGGTCACAGAATTCTCACGCTGGAAAGGGCACAGGCATTGCTGTGAGCATCTGATGACCCACAGAGCCAACCCCGGGGGAGCATAGTTGTGGGCACAGGGGGTCACTTGCAGAGTGGAGAAGGGAGGGAGAGGGCAGGTGTGAAGGGGGTGAGGGGGAGGAGGGGAGAGAGAGGGGGAGGGCGGGGGTGGGGAAGGGAAGAACACAGGTGGGGTGGACCTGGCTTCCGCACACGTGCACACCTTTCTCCTTCGGGCTTTTGTCCCAGCACACTCCCATGGCACCTGCCCCAATACCCCCCAGCCTGCCCCTTCCAAAATCTGCCCTGGCCCCCAGGTCTGGCCTCTCCCTCTCCATCCTGGTCACTGCCCACTCCCCAGGTGCCACTGACCACAGCTTCCTAGGGCCGGACTGGACTCACCTAGGCTTCCAGTCCCCCCACCCATACCGGGATCTGCTAGGAGGCCCCACCTGCCGACTGGCCACGCCCTGTGGGGACCCATGGCAGGCCTGGGGGCTTGGGGAACAGTTCCTAGAGCTCCTAGAGCCTACGTCCCAGAATCAGGGACTCGTCGACTCCTGGGCTTAAGCCTGGAAGGGTCCAGCAAGGTCAAGCTACCCATGGCCCACCCCCAGGCCCCCATAGCACCCCGGGAGCTGTTCTGGGTCTCAGTCATACACCTTGAGGACAGGAAGCAGGCTCCACTAGGGATACCCCAGGACATCAGCTGAGGACGCTCACGGACTGGCCCCACGGGAGCCTCCCGCAGGGCAGACAGGTCATGATTCTATCCGTCCCCCTCCACCCCCCAGCCCAGAGGCTTAACCATAACAGGCTCCGGTTCCAGATAAACCACCCCCGCCCCCCAGGAAATAACCCCCTGGGCAGGGAAGGGGGGCAAGATGATGGGCCCTGGCCCAGAAGGACTCCCACCCCTGCCTGCCCCCTCTTCCCAAGGACTTGCCCAGCAGGCCAGCTGACAGGTGAACGGCAAGGTCATCAGAGTCACAGGAGATCACACACCCAACTCCTGCACCCCTGCACCCCCCACCCCCACTAAAGGGAGCCCGTAGAAGCTTCCGGAAAGAGGCAAATTGTTAGTGGCAGGGACTAAGCCTGCCTCCCAGACTCTTCCGTCTCTCTCTGTCGGACACCAAGTCCTGAACCGGAAGTCCCTTTACAACTCACCAAGTGCATCCCCATCACACAGGTGAGGACAGAGGCCCGGAAGGGCAGGAATGCTCCCCTAAGGACTTGTCAAGTGCATCAGTTAGCCCCAGTGCCATCTGGACCACAGGAGATGGACCTCCCTCCCTGTCCCTGGAGCTGACTGTCCTCCAGCTTTGGGCTGTGGGAGGGGAGGGGAGGGGCGAAGGGGAACACCAGACACTACCTACCCGAACGCATCACCCCTCAAGATCGGGCTTCTGAGTCCGATGGGCCTGGCTCCGGTCCAGCAAGGGCACGGCCACCAGGAGGGTGGGGGCAGGGATGCAACCACCGCCAGAAGCCCGGGTTCCCGTCCTGCTCCATCCCCGTGGCACAGAGTTCTTCATACCTCCCTGTGCCCCATCTGCCGCCGGGTAGCTCTGCGGGGCCCTCAGCCCCACGAGGTGCTCACTCACGGCCTCCCCGAGCCAGTGGGATGTGAGCAGACACGCAGCGGTCAGCGACTTCACACAGGTTCGTGCACGGGGGCTTCTCTCTTTCCGTGCCCCTGCCTTCCCCACGAGACCAGGCCTGGGCAAGCCTGCCAGAGGACGAGCAGAGCCACCGCTGTCCCAGCTGGGGCCATGCTCGGGTGGCCGACACCAGGGAGCCCGGCAAGGTCAGCAGGGTGCCAAACCCGGTCCGGCTGAGTCCCGCAGCACGTGAGACACGAGCAGGTATCACCGCCGTGTGGTTGTTACCCAGTGTTACTCTGGCACCAGACGGACCGCAGTCCCTCACGCACCGGGTAAGATCACCTGCTCGGAGACGGCCGGCAGGCCCCCTCGAGGAACGGAGGTTCAGAGAGGCCGAGGGCTCGTTCGAGGTCACACTGGGGGCAGCTTCGGATCCCGAAGCTCTCCTGGAGCCCGCCCCCCCCCCCCCCCAGTGTGCTGGCCCGGCAGACAGGCGAGCCCGTCCCAGCCTGCCCTCCAGGAGCCCACGGTCAGAGAGGGAGACACGGGTAACCAGAGAACGGGGACCGATTCAGGCATTTTGGAAAGTAAGGAGGAGAGGACAGGTGCCCCGAGCCCTGAGGGATGAGGCCAAGTTCTGCAGCGGGAGAATGAGGACGCATGAGGGCCTTCCCGGTGGTGGCCACGCGGTCACCGCCACCAGCTCCCACTCGCGGCCCGGGACAGCCTGACCCCGGCGGTGCAGGTGAATTTCACCCTTGCTAGAATGGGATCACCTGCCACCACCTTCCGCCCGATCAGACGCCAGCAGAGGAAAAGCAGTCACACACAGCTGCTGCCTCCCCAGCCCCTCCGGGCCACCTGAGAGCCAAGAGAACCCACCTGAGGGTGCGGCTGGTGCGCCGCCGGGGACACAAGCTGTCTGGCCCTGGGGAGGCAGGGCCCTGGCGGCCTCGCTGAGACACAGCTGGGCCTGGAGGCGGGGCTTCTCCTGGACTTTTTTTCACCCTTCAGAGCCAGTAAATTCCTCCTTAGCTCAAGTTCGTCTGGATGGAGCTTCTGCCATGTGCAATCCTAAAGGGCCCTATCAAAACACAATTGCTGGGGACAGGGAGGCGTCCAGGGGCCAAAAGACTTCACAGAGATGGGCTTCTAGGAGGAGGAAGCCCCAACTTCCTGACCTGGCGGTGTCCGGGCGGCGTTCCAGCAGGACCTTTCCTGGGGGCTTCCCCCAGCAGTGGGGGGAAGGAGCTGGGGGGAGGAGTGAAACAAGCTGGCAGGCACCAGGACGCAGGCTCCCGAAGCGCCCAAGCGCAGTTGGAACACGAGTGCATGGCGCCTCGCGTGACCTGGGGCTCAGGGCCGGCGGTCGCTGTCATCTCCACAGCATTCCCAAGCACTAGGCTCTATCCCAGGGGCTGTGTACACACGACCAAACCTTCTCTCACAATAACTCCTCGAGTCAGGGCTGAAAGTTCTGCCCATTTTACAGATAACCCAGGTGGAGGCACAGAGACTTCAGGTAACTTGCCCGAGATCACACAGCCTGGCTGTGGCAGAGGGAGTGTGCAGACAGAGGCACCGCCACAGAGCCTTTCCTGCCTTTCTGCGTCCGCCACCTGCTCCAGAAGGTCCTACAGAAGACGAGGAACCTTCCATTCACACGCGTGGAGGGAGGCCCAGAGCGCTCCCTCCCTGAGCAAGCCTACCCCTCCCGGGGCCCCAGCCAGGCTGGGGGGCTCCTGGAGGACAGACAGCGTGCCTGGCCCACTCTGTGTGCCCAGGACTGCCGTGGGAGCCCGGCGTGGAGCAGGGCTTCAGGGTGGGGGTCCCAAAAGAGCAAAGGGCTCAGGCGGACCCCCTCAGCTCAAAACAGCCCGGGGCTGAGGTGAAGCATCACCAGCAGCCACACCCTCCATGGCCTCACCAGGGCCCCTCTCCTCTCTGAGCTCTCCCTGCCAGCACACGTACACACACACACACACACACACACACACACACACACGTGCATACACCTGGCGTGGCCCTGCATACACAACACGTCCACGACCTCAGCTCAGAAAACTGAGGCCCAGAGAAGCAAAGGGACTTGGGGCATCTCTCTGCTGGCTGTTTGCACCCCACGTTTTTCAAGGGAGGGTGAGAAACAGATGTAGCAGATCGACTCAAAGGCGGCCCTGCAGCCGGCCTCAGGGTTCAGAGAGGGTCTGCCCCTCACACACAAGTGGCCCAGCACCCCAGAACCCCTCCAGCCCCAGGAAGGCCCCAGGCCACCATACAGGGTCTCTGGCAGGTGCCGGCTCACCGTCCAGAGGGGCCTGGTCGGGCACCAAGAGCTGTGTCTGCACTCGGGGCAGGAACGCCAGAGCCCAGGCTCTGAGGGGAGGGGTGGGCCAGAACGTGAGGGGCCAGAGCCGTGGCGGGGGCAGGGCAGGCGAAGGAAAGGCCGGGCGGGAGTGAGTCACAGGGCCATGAGGCCACAGTGCCTTCTGTCCTCCAGTGGGGGTGCCACCAGCCCCGAAGCAGCACGTAAGTCCTATAAAACATCCTAGAACCTTCTGGAGTGGTGGAGGGACAACATAGGGAAAGTGCTGGAGAGTAGCCACCCAATCTCCTTGCAATGTCGACGAGGCCCGAGGGAGAGAAGGGGCAGGCCCAGGTCACACGGCAGGTGGCCAGGAGCCCCAGGCCTCTAACCCTGGAATGCCGCCCAAACCCCTGCAGCGTCCAGGCCCTGGGACCCTCACAAGCTCTCGTGGCCCGGCTCGCAACCTGCCCCACCACCATCTCCCCCGTTCCTGCCTGGAACTGCATGGAAGGTGCCAGCTGGGGCCCGTCGTGGGAGGCGGTAGGGAGACCTGATGTCTTGAGGACCCTCTAAGACCAGACCAGTGAGACCTCAGCCACCGCCCCCCCCTGCAGGGTGTCCAGTCCAGCCCAGCCAAGCTGGAGTCCAGGGAGGCGGAAGGAAGTTTGGAAAGAAGTCATTCTCGAAGCAAGTGAGCACACTGACGGGAGGACCCGGGTGCCGGTGGGAGCACCTGCTTCTCCCAGGAAGGGACACAGATTGGCCAGGGGATGGCAGGACTCACCTGACACCAAACCCAAGGGGGACTTCCCAGGGGCTGCCTGCTCTTGGCACGGGCCCTGGGGGACCTCACTGCGCCCTAACTGCCTCCACCCTCCACCTCGATCGCGGCTACCAGCAGGCAAGAGAGCGGAATGAAATACCTCGGAATTCTGCCGCAACGAGTTGCCAGTAACTCCACGCCACGCTCATTCACTCGCTTCGCAAAGGTTTATTGGGCTTGTCCTGGGTGCCGGGATCAGGTCGCTGCCAGGGATCCCGACTGGGCCACCCGGGGAGAAGCAAGGCCTGAGCAGCAGCAGCTACGGAAAACCATGGTGAGACACACGCCTACCGTGTGCCGCCATACTCAAAGTTCTCCCCCACTTTTGGCCAGGTGTGCAGGCAGGTTCATCGCCCCCAGAAGCCCTAGGAGGCCTGAAGGGTGGCCCAACCCGTCCCCATGGGAAGTCTCCGCAGCAACATCCCTGGTCACCGGGAGTTGCTCACCGGGCCCACCATACGCCCACCAAGCCCTGCACAGGACGCTGCGGGGGGAAGGGTCAAAGCCTGGGCAAACCCCCCAAGGCCTCCCTTGCACAGGGAGACAGCCCCATGAGAATGGCCTGGGAAGTCAGGAGGCCACCCAACCTCCCGTTGGCTGAGCCAGGCCCCCAACGCCTGTCCCCTCCCCCCCACCAGCCCCTTTCAAGTTGCTCCTGGACACCAGATGGACCCAGTTCAACTTGTCCTTCCTTTTCTTTCCCCTGCCCGCCCCCTGCTGGAGCCGTGAGAGGGCAGGCGGGAAGGGGGGGTGGGGCGGGCCGAGCCAGACCCAGAAGCATGGGGAACAGCCCCAGCTTCAACTCTGCAGTTCAGAGTCTGCCAGGCCCACTGGGACCAGGCCTCTGGGCCTTGGACCAAGACTCTCACTGCTGACCCCCAGGACAGGTCAGGACAGGATGGGCAGCTGGCAGGAAGGGCCAGACCCAGGTGGAGCTGGTATTCTGCCCTGGGAAGAGGGGAGGAAGGTGCAACAGGGACGCTTGGGGACAAGAGAGGGTTTCGGAAAGGGAGAAGCCAGGGATGGAGAGGGAGTCGCCAAGCCTGGGCCTGGTTTCCAAAGGCCAGGGAGCACCTGGATCTTGGGTCTGTCCTCCCCTGCACAAGCGGCCGTGGGAGCCAGAAGGGCCTGAGCACCGTGTCCAATGTTCTGGAATCCTGAGGTATGGAGTGTAGCCTGTCAGCCCAAGAAACAAGCAGAACCCCCAGAGCAGCAACAGCCCGAAGGCCAAGCACTGCTCCCCCCAGAGCCTCCCTGGGATTGGAGGGCATGGGGGCTGGGTGCTGCTGGCTGGGCAGGCCAGCTTGGACCAGTCTCACGTGTGCCCCAGACTACTGCTTCCACACACCCACCAGCACCACCACCAGATCCCCGGGGCACGAAAGGCTCTCCCCGGCCCCAAGTGGCTTTTTCATTTTCTGAGACTAAACATGGTAAGGTGGGGAGGGCTGCCCCATGGCCCTGTCCCAGCTTCTCTGTGCGTGGGGGCAGGGCCCAGGTCCTAGACTGGCATCCTCCCCTGCCCCCCAAAATCAAGGAATCAGGGCTTGAAAGTTTCTCCAACAAAAGTTGGGGCTCCCCTTGCCCCTGCCGGGGAGCCGCAACCCAGACCCCCAACCATCTCCTCGGAGACTTGCCAAGCAGGAGGCTTCACTCACCACACACACCACCCAAAAGGGGGAGCAAGAAACAGGAAGGAAACAATTTGCTAGCTCAGGGGTGCCCTGTGGGAAGAGGGGTGCAGCCCAATGGGACCCCCCCCCCCCACCGCCCCAGCCAGGTTTGGCTCAGGGAGAATTCCCTAACCCACCTGAACGCCCCCTACCCAGGGCGGTGAGGGACAGTGAGGACCAGGCTGGCTTTCCTCTAGGCAGAGAGCTCCTGGGGCTGTGCAGCCCCAAACCCCTGCTCCAGACAGCAGAGAGAGAAATCACCCCGGCGGGAGATACAGAAAGGGGGCTACACTGGAGCGCACCCCGCCTTCCACTCTGGGTCTTGACTGCTGGAGCCACGGGTCCATCGGGGAGCTTACGCGGCCGAGGATCCCGCCAGGGCCGCGAAAACCGGAGAGAAGGACCTCCGCCCAAAGCGGGGTGTGTGCCCTCGCGCCCGCGGGGTCCCGCTGGGTCCTCGGTGGGGGCTCCTTGCCCTGCAGTTGACTTCTCCAGACTTGTTCCCTCGCCGCCGCCGCCGCCGCCGCCGCCGCCGCCGCCGCCGCTGGGAACGATTCGCCCTCTTCCCTACCCAGCCCAGCGAGCTCCCACCTCCGCCCGGGGCGCGAGCGCCGTCTCCGTCCCGGATAGAAGTTAGGCGGCTGGTCCCCGGGACGCGCAGCGCACGGGACTGTGGCAGCAGTGGCCCCGGACTCCGCCACCGCCGCCCCCAGAAAAGTCCCCGCTACCGCGAGGGCGTATCTGGAGGCTCGACTCCCCGGGACCGGGTACAAATCGCTTGCGACCGGGCCCAGACCTCACCCCGGAGGGCAAGGCGAGCCAAGGCGAATTGGGGCTCGCTCCGGGCTTCGGGGACCCCAGGTCAAGGCACTTCCCCGCCCCGCCGCCCCTGAGCCCAAGTCGCCGGCCCCGCGCCGAGCGCAAGCGAGGAACCGGATGGTCTCCGACTCGGCGGCGGGGCCGACCAGGGCCCCCGTGGAGTTGGGGAGTCGCCCCGCACCCCTAAAAGCCTCAACATTCATTCGCGGTTGAAAGTACGCACTTTACGCGTCCAGGCGCCTCCGCGGTGAGTGGAGCTGCAGCGCTCGGGGTCGGCGAAGGTGGCTCAGCTCGGGCGCTCCAGTCTCGACGTTCCCGGGGCAGAGAGCAACGTCCGGGGACGCACGGGACGGGTGCGCCCGGCGGCCGGGGCCGCGCCGGGCGAGGAGAGCGGCGAGAGGGGAGCGCTTCGGCGTTCAGGCAACAGCTACCCCTAGTGGGAGAGCCGCCGGGGCCGCCGCCGCCCCGCGCCCGCTGCCCCGCGCCCCGCGCCCGCGGCGCCCCGCGCCCGAAGCGCTCCCGGGTCGGCTGGGGCGCAGGCACGGGCGCCGCTGTCCCCGGCCCTTCCCGTCTCCGGCGCCAGGCGCTAACCGGCCCGCGGGCCCTGGCCTCCGCACCTCCCCGCTGCGCCCCGGAGGCCGCTGACCCTAGAACGGCGGCGCCGAACGGGGACGAGATGGGACGGGGCGGGCGCGGCCGGGACGGCGCGCGGCGGCCTCGGGCAGCGGCGGGGGGCGCCGAGCGCGGTGTGCGTGGCGGGGCGGTGCGGGGGGCGGCCGTGTGCGAGGCGCGAGTGTGAGCGCGCGCGGGAGGCGAGCGGGCGGGCGAGCGGGCTCCGGGAGGCGAGCGGCGCCCGCGGGCGAACGGGGAAGGCGGCGGGGGCCCGAAGTTGCCTCCTCGCGGGCCCGCGTCCCCCGGCGGGGCGGGAGCCGGGGCCAGCAGCGCGGCGGCCGCGGCCCCGGGCTCCCGCGGCACCTGGGCAGCGGCCCCGCACGAGCAGCAGCGGCGGGGGCGGCGTTGGCGGCGGCGCGCGGGAAGCGAACCGGAGCTCCGGCGCGGCGCGGCGGCCGCCGGGGAGCTCGGCTCAGGTGCGCGGCGAGAGGGGCGCGGGGCCGGGGCCGGGCCGCCAGGACCGAGGCCGCACGCAGCGCTAGAGCGCTGGCCGGAGGATCTCCCCGGCGGACGCCTGGGTCCCCGGGCCAGCTCCCCGTCCCGGGTGGCAGCCGCGACCGGGGTCCCCCGCCGCCACCGCCACCGCCACCACCCTCCCCCCACGCCCCCGGAGAGCTGGCCTCGGGGCCCGGCCCCGCCCCCCGCCGGCCCCCCGCCCGGCCGCCCCGCCCTCGGCCCTCGGTTTCCGAGGCATTGGCCGCGCCGCTGGGTGATCCCTCCGGGCTCAAGTTGCAAGGGGGCGGGCCCCGGCCGGAGGTGGAGTCTCCCGCCAATTGAAGCCTCGGCTATAAATCGAGCTCCCCGCACGGCCGAGGCCCAGATGCCTCGCCGGGCCGCCCCGCGGTCGCTGGTGGGGGAAGGCCGCGGGTCCCAGGGGGCTTCGGGGGCGGCAGCCACCATGCTCCGCTCCCTGCTGCTTCACTCCCTGCGGCTGTGCGCCCAGACGGCCTCGTGCCTCGTGCTCTTCCCACGCTTCCTAGGCACGGCCTTCATGCTCTGGCTCCTCGACTTCCTGTGCATCCGCAAGCATTTCCTGGGCCGCCGCCGCCGCCGCCGCCGGGGTCAGCCCGAACCCGCCGCTGAGCTTGACAGCGACGGCGAGGAGGTGCCCCCCGACGACCCGCCGGTCTGCGTGTCCGACGACAACCGCCTGTGCACCCTGGCGTCGCTGAAGGCCGTGTGGCACGGCCAGAAGTTGGATTTCTTCAAGCAGGCTCACGAGGGCGGCCCGGCGCCCAACTCGGAGGTGGTCCTGCCCAACGGCTTCCAGAACCAGCACATCCTGGACTACGCCAGGGGAAACCGCCCGCTGGTTCTCAATTTCGGCAGCTGCACCTGACCACCGTTCATGGCGCGCATGAGCGCCTTCCAGCGCCTGGTCACCAAGTACCAGCGCGACGTCGACTTCCTCATCATCTACATCGAGGAGGCTCACCCGTCGGACGGCTGGGTCACCACAGACTCGCCCTACAGCATCCCGCAGCACCGAAGCCTGGAGGACCGGGTCAGCGCGGCGGAGGTACTGCGGCAAGGCGCGCCCAGCTGCTCTCTCGTCCTCGACACCATGGCCAACTCCAGCAGCTCGGCCTACGGGGCCTACTTCGAGCGCCTCTACGTAGTCCAGAATGGCACCATCATGTACCAGGGCGGCCGTGGCCCCGACGGCTACCAGGTGTCCGAGCTGCGCACCTGGCTGGAGCGCTATGATGCGCAGCTGCGAGGCGGCCAGCCGCGTCGAGTATAAACAATCAGTGGACCGTTGACTGAACTTGGCGGGCGGTGCCTTCGAGCCTTCGAAGCCCACGTGCAAACGCCCCAAACCAAGTCAGGTTCGCCGAGGGCCCAGCGACACAGCCGTGCTGAGCCTCGGGTGGCCGGCTGAGCCCGTGTCCTCAGCCAAGCCGCCCGAAAAGCCTCTCCCGCCTCCCTGGACTCTGTGGCTGTGACCGCCCCCTCCCCTGTACCTGCCTGGCTGCCTCTAACGTGACGCCACCCTTGCCTGTGTCCCCACCCCCACCCCACTTGTCCTCGCCCCACCCCCGGAGGCCCCTGCCTCTCTCACGCCCCCGCCCCAGAGATAAGAGCCAGCGTGCCTTCAGCCGGGAGCAGAGCCCCTAGCACAGAGACTTCGGCCGCGCCCGCGCACCCTCGCGCACAGCTGGGTTCCAGCAGCGCCCGCGGCTTACCCTAGTTGCCTGGCACCCACACCTGTCGCTCCCAGGGAGGGGGGTGCCCTGCTGCTTTTGTGTCTATTTCTTGTCCCTGGGCTGGGGGTAGGGGCTTGGGATGGGGAAGGGTGGGCAGGGTCGTCCCCCCCCCTCATTTGGGGTGCTCACGAGCCCCACTGCTGATGACGAGCTATCTCTAACTGGTCTTGACCACGAGCTGGTTCTGAACCGCAGGGGGCTTGCAGCAGCGCCGAATACGAGAGAGGGAAAGTACTCCGGGTTTCCGGGAGGAAGCCACCACAAAGGGGGAGAAAGAGGGCGTTTGGGGGACGGTTTCGGGGCCAGAGGAAGCCAGCTTGACTGGCGAGGTTCGCAGCGCCCCAGGAAGAAGCTGGGGCGCCTGGGAAACGGGGTGTGGGTGGAGGAGTCCGGGGCGAGAGAGATGAGGGGAGAGCCTAGGGACCCCGAGTGAGGGCCTCGTCCGTAGGCAGAGCTGCTGACTGTGGGGCCAGGAGGTGGGAGGCCCCTGGTTCCAAGGCCATTTGTGAGTGTTTTGCTGGAAATACTCCCTGTATATAAACTTCTTTTACGCTACAGTAATAAAAGCTTGAAGTAAACTGCTTTCGGGTTGCCTCTGGTCCCTTTATTTATTTCTTTTTTTTCTTTCCTCTGAATAGCGACAGGAATTAAACACAAATCTCTCCCTCGCGTCCCCATAGTGACCCTGGGGGGAAGGGTGGCTGGAAGGAGCCGACGCTGGCAGGGGCGCGGGAGGGCAAGGAATAAGAAAGGGGGTCTGCGGCGGTGCCCAGGGGTGTACGCACGCACGCACACACCCACGGTGGGGGAGGTGGGGTCGGAAGAAAAACCGAGATGCGGAGCGGGGCGGGGTCCTGGAGGGAGGCGGGAGAGGCGAAGGGGTCCTTATTCGCCACCGCGCGCGCGCCCGCACAAGCGCGTTTACTGCTGCCCCTGCAGCCGCCCGTCTAACTTCTCCGAGCGCCCGACGGTGTGGGGGAGGGGGCGGTGCGGGGGACAGAGGGGGCTATGGACCAGGTAGGACTTGGCTCCCGGCCACCTGGGGCGCCTCTGCACACCTGGCTCCACCCTAGCCCCCCTCCTGCACCTGCAGCATCGTCTCCCCCTACCCTCCAATCCCCGCCCGGCTGCTGGGGTCCGCGGGAGGTGCTCCTGGCAAAGCGTAGGTTGGCGGAGGGAGGGAGGACGGGGAGGGACGGCGGGCGTGCAACGCCATCACACCAGCAGCAGCACCTACTGCGGGGCGGGAGCGGAGCGGGGTGCGCCCCCCGCCAGGACATCCCCTCCTCCTCCGCTTCGCCAAGTTCGAGCCAGACCTCACCACCGCCGCCCGCGACGCGCTCGGGGCTGGGAAGTGGAGACGGGGAGCGAGACGCAGGAGCCGAGAGACTCCGGAAAGAGGAGGGTGGCAGTTGCCCGGACGGGGGTTGGTGGGGAGGGGGCCGGGGCGCTCGCCACCGATCTCCGTACACAGTCGCGCCCAGGCGCTCCCGCCCAGTCTCGGCGCTCGCCGTCTCCCCTGCGGCTCCCTGGGGGGGAGGGCGACGCTGGGGGCACGGGATTAGCGCAGCTCCCACCTCCCTCTGCTAGCGACACCTGGAGCAGAACGGGGGGCGGGGGGCGGGGGGCGGGTGCGGAAGAAAGGGCGCTGAGGCGAGAGTGCAGACCGGGAGTGGGGGGAGCGGGGCAGCCGAACTTCCCCGGGCCCGGGAGGCCAGGACCGTCCGGGTCGCGGGATGGGAAGGAGGGAGTGTCAGTGAGCGCCTGGGCGCGAGAGGCGCGCCCGTTGGGGGGGAGGGGGGTCTACACCGGCGGGGGGGGGGGGTTGCAGCAGGCGGGATGGAAGAGGGAGGCCCCCGCTCCACCAACGCCGCCTCGGATTCCGCGCCCAGCCCCCACGCTGCTCCTCTGTGAAAAGTTTTTGGAACTGACACCCTGAGCCGGGATTTTTTTTTTTTTTTTTGCTTTAAAAGTATTTAAATTGAAAAAAATAACTTTTAAGGGAAAAATTGGCACAGATGGTATTTCTGTATCTCCTCCCCTCCCCCTCCTCCCGCGCGCTGCTTCTCACCCCAAAACCCCCAGCAAGAATCCGGAGCAAGCCGCAGGGACGGGGGGAGGGGAGGGCCCGCCCAGAGCTCCGGCCCGCGCGGGCCCGGGTCGGGGTTTAGTGGCCTGGAGGCAGCGGAGGGCGGCCAGGGACCGCGGGGCCGCTCCTGGTCCTGGCCCGCCGCTTGGGGGTCTGTCTAGCTGGGGGCGCTGTGCGACCCCCCTTCCCCGTGGTGCCTGCGCCCCCCCGGGCGTCCTCCGGCTTCCCGGACCGAAATTCCCAGCCCTGGGCGCTCGGACCTGCCCACGCGCGGCCGGCTGGCTCCCGGCTTCAGGGGGGGGGGATTCCGGCACCCCTCCCCCCCCACTTTTCTTCGTTCTCTTCTCCCTCCCACTCTCCCTCCCCTGCATCTTTCCCCTTCTCTTTTCCTTTTCCGTCGTTTCTTCCTTTCCTTTCTTCTTTTCTTCTTTCTCTGCCCTTAAAAATCTCTCCTTCTTATAAAATGTGAGTGCGTGCTCCTCGAGGAAAACACAGAACATTTCGGAGAAAATAACACCAACCCAAGGTAACCTCAGGGCGTGAGCACTTTGAAACATGCCTCTGGCTACCCCCACCGCTCACCACCCCTCTCCACCCCCACCCCCACCCCCCCCCCCGCATTTGTAAATATGTATGTTAATCACCAGAGCCGGATTATCCTTTTGTAGCCTGACATTAACTTTGGACTCCCGGTACCCCTCTTTCCATGCCAATAAATAAGCCTTGAACGGTGCCCACTGCCACATCATCAGATGGACAGCCAGGGATGGCTCCAGGGCCCTTCATGTGTGAGGGAGGTTTCATTATTATAAACAAAAATGGGGGTGAGCTGCGCGTGCACACAGCCCCACACGACTTAGCCCACCAGCACATTCCTTAGGGCGACGCTGCTTCGTCAAAACACGCACATCTTTAAAGATGTCTGGTTTGCTATATTTTGCTGCACTGCCTTCTAGAAAGTCTACTTGGTTTTATTGTTTTGTGTCTTCCCAGTGCTCTCTCTTCTCTATTTTTAAGAAAAAAATAGGAAGATAATACATAAATCCATTCTCAGTATTAAATTTTAAATAGAGAAGGAGGTTGAGCAGAGAAAGACAAGCCTCACTGAGAGCAAGAGTTTTCAAACTGCAAGTCAGGACCCAGCCCCCAGGTCGGGAAATCAACTGAGCAGATCAAGTCAAGCCTTTTGAAGAACTGAGATCGAATAAATACAGTGTGACTACGAGCCAACAGTTCACCCAGGGTAACCTCCGTTTGGGAAACTTCTGTTTCAAGGGGTAGCTAACGTGAAATGTATTTCTCCTGAAGGAGGGATCAGAAGTGTTTGGAAATGTTTGAAAGCTAACACCTCAAGGTTCCCTCCTGCCTCATCGGGGAAAATAGCCCCTGTGAACTGCTGGGCATGATTCCTTCCAGACTCCACTTCGCCTACGGACAACGGTGTGTGAGCACATTCCCAGATACGGGCTCCATAATCAGGATCACGATGCTCGGTGTTTGATGACCGCCCCCGCCACCCTCACACACCTTTCTCCTGCCAGTCCTACCCAGCACCACTCTTCACCCATCGGTACATCTAGTCCAAGCAGCTCTGTGCCTGCGCTCTAATTTGTGCCGGATCCGCGGATACCTGAGCCCCCACCCCCTCCTCAGGAGGCCCTCTGCCCTCAAGGAATGCTGGATTCCCGGGGAGGAGGCGGTGAGCCGGCCATTGTTCTCCTTGCCATCACCCTCGTCCTCACACTTAGTGTTTCTGAGGTCTGCAGTGCGCTTAGCAACATGGCACAGGGAGAGGGAGGAGAGACGTTGAAAGAGTTCCTAGAGAAGGTCTCATTGGCCCCTTGAAGGCACAAGTGCCTCATCCAGGAAACGCCTCTGGCTGCCCCCACCCCCACCCCCTGCATTTGTAAATATGTATGTTAATCACCAGAGCCGGATTATCCTTTTGTAGCCTGACGTTAACTTTGGACTCCCGGTACCCCTCTTTCCAGGCACCCCTCTTGCCATGTCAATGATGCACAAGTCGTGGGGGCCGGAAAGGGTACCTTGTGTTGGGGAAGCAAGAAGTCCCCGGTGTGGCTGCAAAGCAGAGTGTGGTGTGGTGGAGGAGGAGGGGCAGCGAGGAGCGTTGAGGCCACCTTGGGAGCCTGGGCCACCAGCTTGGCGTCTCTGCGGAGGCTCAGGGATGAGCCTCAGACAAGAAGGCAGGGGACCTGGGGGGAGGGGCGGCGGATGCCTGGGGATGGGGGATGGGCCCACCGTCCAGTCCATCCTCCACGGACAGAGGGTACTGGGCACTTTCAAGAGTCAGGCTGGCATCTGCCTTTGACCTTTGAGCTGTCTTCTAGGCATCCACCTGAAGGAGATGAACTATTGGGCACAGAGGGAGGGAGGTACCCAGAGGGCCATGGCCTCCACCTTCCACTCTGCAGACACCTCTCTGCAGAGAAGTGATGTCCCCAACCCTGGGGCTACCCACATGTGAAACAGTAAGCAGTGACAGCTGAGTATGTGCTCCAGGGGCCAGGCACTGGGCAAAGTGCTGTATTGGGATTATTCAATTTGATCATCCCAACATCCCTCTTAGATGAATATAATTATTGGCCCCATTTCATTGATGAACACACTGAGGCTTGACATGGTTGGAGTCAGCCGGGCCAAGGTGTTACGGACTGAATTGCGTCCTTCTTCAAAGTTCATGTGTCCAAGTCCTTAGTACCTCAGAATGTGACCTTATTTGGAGATAGGATCTTTAAAGAGGTGCTTAGGTTAGGATGAAGTCGTTGGAGTGGGCCTTGATCCAGTATGACTGGTGTCCTTCAGAGAAGAGGAGATTAAGACACAGCCACACTGAGGGACGACGGTGTGAGGACACAGGGAGAAGGTGGCCATCTACACACCAAAGAAAGAGGCCTCAGGAGAAAGCAGGTCCGCTGACACCTTGATCTCTGATTTGCAGCTTCCAGAACTGTGAAGAAATAAACCTCTGTTATCTGAGCCCCCCAGTCTGTGGTACGTTGATATAGCAACTCTAGCAAGCTGATGCCCAAGGTCACGGACTAGAAAGCGGCCTTGACCACAGGCCTCTCTGACCCTAGAATGAGGAGGGGTTCACATCAGGCCGCACACCATCCCTGGCAGTGGCCAGAAGGAATCAGGGAGCTTGAGATTTCCCCAGCACAGCCCAGGTCCACCCTCCGTGGTTACATGAAAACACAGCTTAGAGGACGGTGGGTCTGAGTTGGGCAGTGAGTTGTGTGTGATCTTTTTTAATATCTGCAAAGACACACACACACAGGCAGCTCTAGAAAAATCTACCCCGAGGAATTCACAGTAGCTGTCTTTGTGTGGGTGGGATTATGAGTGTTTTCTTACTTTCTTCTTGTTGCTTGTCTGTAGCCTGTGATTTTTCTGTAGTGAATGTGTATTGCTCTTATGACGGAAAAATAAAACGAAAAACAGCAAAAAGAGTGGCTGTGGCAAATAGAAACCTGGAGGCAGGGAGGCCAGGGCAGGCAGAGGTTCTGGCTGGAGATGATGCGCCCTGGGCCATGTCCGGGGGTGGGAGGTGAGAGCGCCAGGGCGGTGTTGACAGGAGAGACATTTGGGAGGAGCAAGGGGGGCAGGGTTGCTGAGCAAAACACAAGACACCCCATTACCTTTGAATTTCAGGCAAGCAACAAATGATTTTTAGTATAAGTATGTCCCAAAAGTTGCATGGGATATACTTAGAAAGATTTTTTTTTTTTAATTCACTGTTTATCTGAAATTCAGATTTAATTGTTTGTTCATTTTGAAATCTGACGGTCCTGGGGCACCTGGGGGGCTCAGTCAGTTAAGCTTCTGACTTGGGCTCAGGTCATGATCTCACAGCTCGTGGGTTCGAGCCCGGTGTCCAGCTCGGAGCCTGGAGCCTGCTTCGGATTCGGTGTCTCCCTCTCTGTCTGCCCCTCCCTGACTCACACTGTCTCACTGTCAAAAATAAACATGAAATCTGACAGTCCTGAGCATGGTGGGTGGGCAGGCCAGGAGCAAAGGGGGAATGACCACCAGCCGAACCAGCTGATGATTTGCAGGGCCCCTTGTTCAAGAACAGGGGAAAGTGCCGTGAAAGGTGCAAAATAGACAGCTTTTTACTTTCTTTCATGGTACCTCAACGTGCCGTGGCATTTCTTTCCTATTTAATGGCATTATAAACAAAGCGAAATTAACATTTTAAATTCTGTATTAGTCTGGGTTCTCTGGAGAAACAGAGCCAGTAGGATACAGAGAGATTTACTTTAAGGCATTGGCTCTCGTGGTTATGGAAGCTGAGAAGTCTAAGACTGGCCGTCGGCAAGCCGCAGATCCAGGAGAGCCATCGATGTAAGTTTCAGTCCAAGTGACAAAGGCCTGAGACCCCGGAGCGCCAACGGCATAGCGTCCGGTCTGGCTCCGGGTCTGAAGGCACAAGACTGATGGCCCGGCCCCACAGCGGCCAGACAGAGAGCAGACTCTCCCTTCCTCAGGCTTCGTGCTACCCAGGCCTTCAACGGATCCGACGAGGCCCACCCACATCAGGCAGGGCAGTCTGCTCCATACTGTTGATCCATGCACAGGTTCATCTCATCTGGAGAGCCCCCCACAGACACACCCAGAATAATGTTTGACTAAAACTCTGGGCCCCCCATGGCCCAGTCAGGCTGACACATAAAATTAGCCACCACGAGTCAGTAGCATTCGCCTTTGCATCCACACGTGGAGCCGGTGACATCACAGCTTGCCTTTCATGGCTTGTCCCCGCGTGTGCCTCCCACCCCCCCCCCCCCAGGGCGGTGCATATGATGCACCGGGTTCACGCCACCGTGTCTTTCGTTCCGTTCTTGGCACGTGCACACTTTCCCAACGTTCTCGGCCGTCAGTTTGCCGGTGAGAGAAGAGGCACCACGAGAAAAGGAGCCACGGGGCGCCCCATCTTTCCCTTTCCGCAGTGCCAGACTTCGGGGGCATGTGGCCGACGCCTCCAGACGCGTGTACCTCGAATCGCCCCGAGTCTCACGGAGCCTCCACCCCACCTGCTCCGCTCACACGCACCTTCCAGTGTCCCGGCCGACCTCACGAAACGCAACGCAAAGACAAAAATGCTCCAGAATTTCAAGACCGCGACAGCAGAGCGTCATATCCAGCGTGGGGACCTTCAGGTGAGGGGACCAGACACCGGCCCCGGATGCACACCCAGGGGGCCTCCCTGGCCGTCGGTCCGGGCCTGCACACGGCGCGCTCGTCCCCGTGTGGGGGGTGGGGTCCGCCCCTCGCGTCCGTCCACAGAGCGGGCCACGCTCTGGCTGCTCCCACTTCTCCTGGGAGGAGAGCAAAGCTCAGGGGTGTGAGCTAGTGTCCCCAGGACACACGCCTTCAGCCTCAAAGCCGCGCCCTTGGCTCTTCCCACTGCACTTGGCCCTGCTCTAGGGTGGGCACCCCTTACTGGCCGTTTGCTTGCCCCGGGCCGGGTGCTGGGAAGACGGCAGGTGGATTCCCATGGTCACGGCACCCCAGGGCTCTGCTGGCTCAGGCAGTCTGTGGCCAGAGGCAGAGTGAGGGCATGGGGAGGGGGTGGAAGGTGCCAGGAAGGGGAAGGTACATGCACGAAGGCCAAGGAACGGCACAACTCACGGTTCAGCCGGGGATGCGGTACAGATGTGTGTTTGCATTTGAGCGAGTGTGTGAGTGTGGAAGACACGTGTGTAACTTCACTCTCCAGACCCTCCCTGAGCCCCCAATACCCACCAGGCCTGTATGAAGCACCAGGAAGAACTGGGCCCATCCTAACAGAGCAACTGGGCTCCTTGGAGAGACAGAAATCAACAATGCAGAAGGCCTGGGATTTGGGGAACCCAAGGGAGGGCTTCCTGGAGGAGGTGTACGATGAAAGATTGGAAGCTCAGGTGGGAAGAGTCCCAGGGATGGAAAGAATGACGTGTGCTGAGCCTTGGCCGCGAGAACATCCTGGCAAGTTTGGGCAACAGCAGTCAAGTCCTTGAGGCCCGGGAGGGGTCAGGCAGGGATGAGAAGGGAGGTTAGAAGGTCCTATGTGGAGCTGCTTTACCTTGAAGGCCCTAGGGAGAGGCAGGAAAGCGCCACTGGGTGGGTAGGGAGGGTAGGAGACAAGTCTCGGTCCAGGGTAGCTGTCCCTGGTGGTGCCCTGATCACCGGAAGGAAGAGGCGGGGCTCCAGCCCTGCCCCGGCCACAGCCCTGCCCTCCCTGGCCTGAGCTTCCTCCCCTCACCCCCAGCCCTGCCCTCAGGATGGCTGGACCCAATCACAGGGCTCTGGGGCTGCGTGAGCTCCCTGGATCCCCATGACCCCTTTCCCAGAGAAAGCACTCAATTTCCAACGCCCCCACCTGTGTTTGCACCCCACCCCACACAGCAGTCTGGAGTGGGGACCCATCCTCCCCCACAGACATTGCAGAACTAGAAACTGCAAAGCATCATCTTTTTTAAAAAAATGTGTAATGTTTATTATTTATTTTTGAGAGAGAGGTACGACTGGGGGAGGGGCAGAGAGAGAGAGGGAGACACAGAATCGGAAGCAGAATCCAAGCTCCGATCTGTCAGCACAGAGCCCAACGCAGGGCTCGAACTCAAGGACTGTGATATCATAACCTGAGCCGAAGTCAGGCGCTTGACTGACTGAGCCCCCCGGGCGCCCTGCTAAGCACCATCTTAAATGGACTGCACTGGGGTTCCAGGGAAGGCTCACCCCCAGAAACGTTCCTGTCGGGTGCAGGAATGTGCGTACCGCTGTTCTCCCCAGATTGGTCTGTAAACCCAGCGGGACTCCACACAAAACCCCCAGAGGGTCCTGAAGCTTTATCCCTGCATCCACATGAAACAATGGGAGGACACATTGTGCATCCACTTTTTCCTTTGACAGATATTGATTCCGGGCCTGAAGTGAGCCAGCCATGACTCCTGCTCCCCAGGGACAGAACCAGCCACGTCCTGCCCAGGAGGAGTGCACAGTCAGGTGGGGGGACAACGGTAATAAAGAGATACGCTTTGGGTGGTAACAATCAGCAAATCGGCTTTGAATGGTAAAAAATGCTGCGAAGAAAAACAAGGTGAGTGTTTCACTCATCCGTAGGATCACCCCAAAACCTGAGGGCATCACCGCTCGCCGTTCTGGAGGCTGACTGGGCTCCGCGGGGTGGTTCTCACCCAGGGTCTCTCAGGCAGAAGCAGCCAGATGGGGGCTGGGGCCGGGACAACTCAGAAGCTTCCCTCCTCCTCTTTCTGGGGACAGTGGCCAGCTGCCGGCAGAGGACTTCCTGGAACGGTGGCTGAAATATCTAGATGGGGCCCCTCCGTGTGATCTGGGCCTCATCACATTATGTCAGCTGGGCTCCAAAAGCGTGCACCCTGGGAGAGTAAGACAGAAGTGCATGGCGTGTTCATGACTCGGGGAGTTATAGAGCATCGCTCCACAAACTCTGCTGGTCCAAGAGGTCACGGAAGTCTGCCCGTCTGCCTGCGGGAGGAGAGGGGACACAGGCTCCCACCATTCGATGCAAGATGTGCCAAAGTCCCATTAGGGGAGAGGGCTCCGTGGTGCCGTCTTTGGAAAAAACATTCCATCCCAGCCAAGGTAAGGAAAGAGAGTCATTTAGTAAAAGGATAATTAAAAAGGAAGGGAGTGACGCAGGATAGACAAACAGACCACAGGACAGAGCAGAAGTCCCAGGGAGACGTTCATGCTTGTGTGGGAACACCATATATAATGAAGGGGTGCCATCACTCCGTGGGCGCAAGGACCAATGAGGAGATTACATTGTATCTCTGTCACGCACAACACACACACACAGATTGCCAGTGGGATAAAGACCTGAGTGTGGAATGTAAACTGTTACGCCTTTTAGAAGAGTATGTAAAAAAAGTATCTCTATGCCACAATGAGATACCACCTCAAACCCATTAGGATGGCTCCTGTCAAAAAAAAAAAATGCTGAAAATGACAAGTGTTGGACACAGAGAGGACACAGAGAAATGAGAACGCTTGCGTGCTGTCGGGAATGTAAAAAGGTGCGGCCGCTGTGGAAAACAGTGTTGAGGTTCCTCAAAAACTTAACTGGCAGATTTGATCCACCAATTCCACTTGTGGGTATATGCACTCAAAAAACCTGACAGCAGGGTCTCAAATGCATATTTTCAGACCCGTGTCCACGGCAGCACTCTTCAGCATAGCCAGAAGGTGGAGGCGACCCCAGTGCCCGTGGATAAATGAACGGATAGACAACATGTCTACATACGATGCCTACATTGTCTACAAATGTCTGCATACATACAATGAATTACTCAGCCTTAAAAAAGAGGGAAATTCGGGGGCTCCTGGGTGCCTCCGTCGGGCAAGTGTCCGGCTCTTGATTTCGGCTCAGGTCATGATTTCACGGTTTGCGAGATCAAGCCCCGCATCAGGCTCTGGGCTGACAGCGTGCAGCCTGCTTGGGATTCTTCCTCCCTCTCTCTCTCTGCAGCACCCCCTCTGAGAATAAACAAATAGACATTCAAAGCAAAAAAGAAGGAAATTCTGACATCCACTACAACATGGATGAATCATGAGAACTTTATGGGAAGTGAGATAAGGGATTCACAACAGAATTAATCACGTATGATTCTGCTTGTAGGAGGTCTCCCGAGGGGTCAAGTCCGTAGAGACAGAAACTACAATGGGGGGGTGAGGGTAAGGAGGAGGCGGCAGAGGGAGTTCGTTTTCAAAAGGGGACTGAGTCTTGGCTCGGGGAGATGAAAAAGTTCGGGGGACGGATGGTGGTGGTGGTTCCACAACATTGTGACTGTGTTTAATGCCACGAACTATCCATTTGACGATGGTTAAGATGGTAAATTTTATGTCATACGTATTTCACCACAATTAAAATGCATATACACGCACACGCAATTTTTTTTGAGAGAGAGAGACAGAGTGTGAGCAGGGGAGGGGCAGAGAGAGAGGGAGACACAGAATCTGAAGCAGGCTCCAGGCTCCCAGTAGTCAGCACAGAGCCCGACACGGGGCTCGAACCCACGAACCGTGAGATCATGACCCGAGCCGAAGTTAGATGCTTAACTGACTGAGCCACCCAGGTGCCCTCCCAACTTTTTTTTAATGTTTATTTACTTCAGGGAGAGAGAAAGACAGACTGAGAGTGGGGGAGGGGCAGAGAGGGAGACACAGAATCCCAAGCAGGCTCCAGGCTCCGAGCTGTCAGCACAGAGCCCGACGCGGGGCTCGAACCCACGAACCGAGAGATCATGACCTGAGCTGAGGTTGGGCACTCAACCGGCTGAGCCACCCAGGTGCCCCCACACAATTTTTTTTTTTTTAAAAAAAGAATATCTCTATGTTCTTAGGATGGGGAGATTGTCCTATTTGAAAAAGAACAAACATAAAGGCAATACTGCTCTACGACAAAATTAAAATTTTCTCTGTAACCAAAGATGCTATAAATGATTGAGACTCGTCCTAGTGTTTATGCGCATCCCTCCAGACCCATCAGCACTCACGGCCACAGCCCCGCCAGCCTGTCTGGGCTCTCCATCCTCGGGCACTGCAGGCTGGGTTTGGCTGATGGGAGGCCGGGTAGGAGCCTGGGGACGAGAGGGGGCTGAGGGAGGAGACTGTTCCCAGACCCCCCGCGGCAGGGTTGTGGAAGGTGGGCTGTGTGTCTCAGAACCGCGCTCCTGGGGTCTTTCTCCACCCAACTCCTCTCCACCACCTAGTAACTGTCCTCTCCTCACCCCAGGCCCTCAGGGTGGCTCCCGGGTCACCAGCCTGGGGTATCACTCCTTTCTGTTCCTCTGCACCTTGGCAAATAGCCCCCTTATCACTGTCTTCCCAAACCCCCAAGTTGAGGGTGCTGGCGATTTCCTGCTGGCCGCTGGATGCCACGGAAACACAAAGCAGACCGGAAGCATGTTGGTTGCACACGAGCCAACAGAGGAACGCGGACAGTGAACTTCACGTGCCGGGAAACGGACAACCAGGTGCCCGGAGCAGAAAGGAGAATGGCCGCCAACATGGGGAGGCGCCCACCTCTGTGGGGGCAGAGTAACGGCCCCCAGTCACGTCCACGGTCCGAACCCCGGACCCTGCGGTTGTCACTCTACATGGCAAAAGGGACTTTGCAGATGAGGTGACGCTGAAGATCCTGGGATGGGAGCCGACCCTGGATTATCTGGCGGGGAGGGGGGGGCTGATGTCATCACAGGTCCTCGTAAGCAGGAGGCACAGGGACGGGGAGGACAGAAGATGCCATGCTGCGGGCCGTGAGGAGGGAGGAGGGGCCCCAAGCCAGGAAACACGGGCAGCCTCCAGAGGCTGGAAAGAGAAAAATTTTGTAAACCAGATTCTCCCCTGGAGCCTCCAGAAGGAGCACAGCCCTGCCACACCGTGATTTCCGCCCAGTGAGACCCTGTCAGACCTCCCGCCTCTAGGACTCCAAGTGATCGAATCTGTGTAGTTTGCAGCCACAGCGTGGTGGTGGTTTTGCTACAGCGGCCATGGCAAGTGGTTACCCCTCCAGCCAAGCCACGCCGCTTCCCCCCCCCCCCCACTGGCCCCCGTTGGCGCAGATACAGGGGACCAGGAGTCACCAGGAGTGGACGCTCTGCCCCGTGGGGAGGGCAGGATCAATCAGAGAGTTCTGGAGAACTGGAAGCATCATGGAAAGCTGCGTGTGACCAAGGGAGCCAGCTCGAGCCCCAGAGCCTGCTGTGGGGGCTGGTCCTCAGGGATGGTCCCAAGGACCAGTCCGCTGTGGGCCCCTCCCGTTCTGGCTCTGGGCCAGCCTGTCACCTGCCTGTACCACCAAAGGGGCAGTCTGGGGGTGCCTGGGTGGCTGAGTCGTTAAGCGTCTGACTTCGCCTCAGGTCACGATCTCACGGTTCGTGAGCTTAAAAGTCCCACATCGGGTGAGCCCATGCCGTGGGTGAGCTCGAGCCCCACTCCCAGGGTGCCCCGCTTCTCTCTCTTTCCCTCTCTCTCTCTGCCCCTAGCTCACTTGTGCCCTCTCCCTCTGTCTAAACAAACAAACAAAAGGGACAGTGGGCATTTTGGGTCCACTGAGGGAGGCCTGGCTGCTTCTGCTTTCGTGCTTTTGGGGTCTGGGGGTACCAGGTAAGGGGCAGGATGCCCCGCTGGAAAGGAAGAGAGGCCTGGCCATCCCAGTGTCCCCTGAACCTCCTGCACCAGCCACTGTCAGACTGTAGGACAGACTCAGCAGGGCCGGCAGAAAGGCTGCCCAGCGAAGCGCAGTCAACGCCCAGAAGCCAAGAAATAAGAAAACAGTCGCTTTACCACCGGTTCGGGATGACCTGTGTGCAGCCTCAGGAAAGGAGAACCCTGCTGCTGGGGACGTCCCAGGAGCACGGGGAGGTGTCCCCACCGGCCAAGCGCTGTCGTGGCCCGTGGGAGGGGTGCGGGCGGGGAATCCTGGAGCAGGGAGCCCGAACCGCAGCTACAATGAACCAGGCACATGTGCGCGTCTCAGCGGGGTCGAGCTCAGAAACACAGTGTGGCTATTCTGTGTGACTCCACCTGTCTGAAATGCCAGAAGAGGTAAACCCGGAGACAGAAGGCAGATCAGTGGTTGCCTGACAGGTACGGGGCCTCCTTCAGGGGCCATGAAAACGTTCCGGAACTAGGCAGAGGTGCTGGCCGCACAACACTGTGAATGCGCTGGATGCCACTCAAGTGTGACCTTTACAACGGTTGGGGCGCCTGGGTGGCTCAGTGGGTTAGCGTCCAACTCTTGATTTCGGCTCAGGTCACGATCTCAGGGTTTGTGGGTTCAAGCCCCGCGTCGGGCTCTGTGCTGACAGCTGGGAGCCTGGAGCCTGCTTGGGATTCTGTGTCTCCCTCTCTCTCTGCCCCTCCCCCCATCTCTCAAAAATAAACGTTACAAACACACCCAGTAAAACAGTTAATTTTATGTTATGTGAGTTTGCCTCCGTAAAAGAACATCACGGGCAGTGGGAAAAGCACGTGGCAGAAGGGCGTGTGCAAAGAGACACTGCGTGTGCAAGAATGCACAACTGGTGAGAATACGCGGACGGGACGTGCACACGGGCGCAGTGAAAACACCCTATGCGCCACACGGACCGCCAAAGGGTGTCTCCTCTGGGGGGAGGAGGACGAGGGGGCGCGGCCACGTCTCAGGCTTATCTGGCGCCTAAAACTCAAAAAGAAATGGCGGTCTGCATTACGTCTGAGTAAGGGGCCATGGTCAGCTCATGCTTCTTTCCATACTCTTTTGGGTTGGAAACATTTCACACTTTAACATGAAAAACAGAGTGCGCTGACTCTGTTCTGTCCTACCTCATTTCACCTCCCAGGAAAGGAGAAAAAAGTCCTCGGTGTTTTGGAGGCCCTTCCCGGCTCCTATGTGGCCACATCGGTCACACGGGGGGGGGGGGGGGGGGGGGGCACCGGACCCGGGTGGTGGTGGGGCCGGGGTTAGAGCAGGTGCGCTCAGACGAGCTCGCCCCGTAAGAGCTGTCTGCTAAGTGCTGCTTCCCGTGGGCTCCCTGGATGAAACGTCACAACACGCTCCAAGGAAGACCTACTTTTAATTCTCGTTTTGCACATGGGGACACTAAAGCAGGGACGGTACGTTACCCACTAGCAAGAGGCAGAGCCCGGACCCCAGCCCAGATAGTCGGGCTGCCAAGAGCGGCCTTAGCTGCCTTCGCTACTCCGGACAGTCTCCGCCGAGTCCAAGTGACCGCCGGCTGGCCTACATCCTCAGCCCCGAGGGCCGGCTCCTCCTTTCCAGAATATGTATCACTTTCCCCAAACCCACTGTCCAGGGGCCTTGTGCCCATAAACCTGAGCCGCGGGAAGAGGCGATCAGAGCTGAGTCACCGGCCCCCCCACAGGGGGTCCTGAAATTGGCTCCAAGACCTCCCTTGACACTCAGTTCTGGCCTGTCCGCGCCTGTCCGCGCCGTGCCCCATCCCCTGCCCCCAGCCACCCAGCACTCAGGTTATATCCCACACAGATATGCGGAAAGGAGGGTTTCAAACCACTTCCCTGAGCCTCGGTCGAGGGCCCTGAGCCAAGAGCTGCCCCGTGATCTTATGTCGCTTCAAACGTGTACACTTGAAGCTGACCCGGGAGCTAGCCGAAAGGAAAGGCCTCAGGGGCTCCAGACTCCAGCCGGGTGCGGCGGGACTGAGCGGCAGGTGGAGGACAAAGTGGAACAAGACCGTAGCTTCGGGAAGCCCCCCAGTACATCTGCACAAGCTCTGAATGAAAAGTGCAGGGCACGAGTGCTTACAATTTCCCTGGACCTCAGTTTGCCTCCTCTGTGACATGGGAGTGGTCCCAGCTGTCCCACTGGGTGTACGAAGAGAGAATTAAAAGTGCCCGTAAAAGGTCAAGAACTTGGTGATGAGTGGCCAATAGCAATATTTCTAGACATCACCATTACTAAGGAAGGGCTGGGCTGGTCTCTCAACCTTTGGCTGCCATCAATGTCAGTGTGGCGAGCTCCTTCCTTCCCTCAGTGTTTCCATCTGTATTAGGGGCATGTAGACAGCCTGCAGCTGACATTCCCTACCCAGAACCTGCGAACCCGAGGCCACCAGCCCCAACTGCCTTCCGGGACCGGCTCAGACCCCTGGGAGGCCCCCACCGTCCGTTCCGACCCCTCCCCCGCCCACAGCCTCTCAGCTGGAAACACACGTGCTTGGTCTGGCGACTGCTTGCACAGGACGCATCTATGGAGCAGCTTCTAGGGAGCTGGTTGTCCTTGCTAGGAGGCAATAAAGACACCCCAAGCTTAACAAGAGTGCCACAGATTTCAGAGTTGGCCTCTGCCCCGGACAGCCCCGCCACTGTTCCTGCGGCAATGCTTCCAGAGGCAAAGCCTGGGGCTCCCACTGCCCGGAAGCCGCAGAGGGGAGATTTGAACCCGGGGCGGTGCAAAACCCCAGCCCAGCTCATTTCCTGCACAGGGAAGGGACACAGTCACCCAGCACCCAGCCTCCGGGCCACATTCCCCTGGTGGAATCCCTGTCCTGTTATGAACTGTGTGACCCAGGATGAGTTGCCTCCTCGCCGTGCCTCGGTTTCCTCCTTTGTACATTGAATTTTTCTATTTGTAAAATAGATATTTGGGAAAAAACTATTGTATTGGTAAAAGAAAATAGTAATAGTAACAGCTCCCTCATAGGGTTATTGTGAGGAACGATGGGGTTGATACAGTTAGGTGCGTGCGGCAGCATGTGGACACAGAGCACTGGACAGATGTCAGCTGTCATCACCGCCGTGCCACAGGGATTGCCACCCACACGGTCCCCTCCCCTCCGAATAAATATCAGTCTCCTCAGTGAGACCCAACGTGAACAATACGGCCCAGGTCTAAGACCTTCCAATGGCAGAAGTGTTTGCAATTGCCAGGACACGTCTAGAAAATAAATCATTTACAGAAGGGATCTTTTTTTTATCGCCTTTCATTCTTTCAAAGATTGCACAGGCCACTTGAGAAGGAAAAGCAGCCGGCGGGTATCAGCAAATAATTCCAAGAGTTATAAATAGTCTTTGGATGCCGGAGCAGAAGAGCGCTTAGAGGGAAATTCACTTAAACTCCTCCCTACCCCACCCCCGCCATCCTACAGGGGATGCCCCACATCTGGGCTGAGTGACGGGGCCACCCGGCTGCCAGCGGCTGGTTCTCCCTGCCTGTGGAGGGGTAAAGGGTTTTTCTTTACATTCCAACTGTTTCCATGTCCATAATTTGCCTGTCTTCCTGGAGAAACGTACCGCCTGTCAATAAGCCTGGGGGCTTCCGAGGCTCCCAGACCCTGTGTCCTGCAGCAAGGAGGGGAGAGTCTGATTAAGTAAACAAAGGCCAACAGAGCACCCAAAGTCAAGGGTGTGAGGCTGGGCGCAAAGCCCCGCCTTAAAGGGTCCAGCTCGTGGCTGCGAAGCTTTCTCTGATTGATTTGTTTCATCCGTAACTGCACGGGGTCAGCCCAGTCCTGCCATGTTTCCTGGGCGCCTGTGCCTGGCCGGGGGCCGGGTGTTGGCCCGGGGCTGGGTGTTAGCCCCTGCCAGGCCGAAGGAGCCGGTATGGAAGTCTCCCATGGCCTTGGTGAGCCCAGTCTTCACCTGGAGCCCACGAAAGCCAGCGCAGGATGGCTACGCCCCACGGGACAGTCCGGGACCACTTCTCAGAGACGTAGGACAGGGAAAGCAAGAAATGGGGCTCCAGTGTGTGGGAAGGGGCACATCTTTGGTGGCGCAGGAGACGGGAGGCGTATCAGGGGTGGTCAGAGACCAGACCCTGGAAAGAGGCTCTATGCTCCCCTGCTTGCGGCTGTGTGGCCTGGGGCAAGTGACTTAACCTCTCTGTGCTTTGATTTCTCCTCTGAAAATGGGTTGGAAGTGGCACCTAACTGCTAAGGTGGTCCACGGCTCGCTCACACAGCACGTGTCCACTGAGGTTGTCCGCCACTTACCATGGGGGAGGGACCGCCTTGGCCTCTTACCAGGTGCCCCAACGTCTACCTGGGGTTTTAGCAATACGCATTAGGAGGCTCATTTGGCCACGGTTGGGGAAGGCAGGTGAGGCGGTTGGAGGAATCTGTGGCCCGTACCCGGCATCTGCACAGAGGTCGGCAGTCTCTGGAGACTGAGTCGGGGAGAGCCAGAGCTCCAAGAGAACTCTGGAAACTCGAGTGGGATTTATAGAGTCCCTGAGGACAGGGGTTCCCCAGGCCCCAAGGGGGTATCAGTCAAAGGCCCTGGACCCACCACCCCACTGTGGGGGGACCCGGCCCCTCCCAGAGCTGACAGTGTGGGAACCGTCAGCAAAGGCTTCGGGACCCAGGGGCTGCCGTGCCCCTCCCCAGACCCGGGCCAGTCCACAGACCCACCCCATCCTGTCTCCCCAGAGAGCCCTCCCCCACGGCCTGGGTGGCTTTTGCTTGTGTACAGTGTGGCTTCTTTTTTCCAAGAAGTTCGGAAACAGCTCCTGGCTGCCCGCGGCGTAGAGAGAACTCTGGGTGTTTAGACGTGAGTAGATGTGAGACGGGAGTTCAGAGCCTGAAGGCGGTTTCTGTGCAGTGGGGAGCACACCCTGCTGAAGAGGGCTTGTGAGGGCATCGTGCTCCACGGGACTTCTGCGGCTCCTCCAACCCACACGGCGCCCGTGCTCACGGGTCTTCTCCCAGTCACACACCCAGTAGCCCACGCTACATGCAGACACATGCAACACAGGCAACACAGACAGGTGTGCACACACAAGAGCATCTACACACACACACACACACACACACACGGCCCCAGACTTCCATGCTTGGCTTCCTCCAAGGATGAGCAGGCTGGGAACGTCCCCTCTAACAGGGGACACAGGCTACCCCCAGCACAGCCCCCGGGGAGCCATTCACACAGAGCTCGGTGGGAGGGTCCATCCCCAGGGCTGTGTGATGCTAAGACCCTGGGAACCCTGCAGCCAAGGGCCACATTTCCTAGTGTGTAACCAAGGAGTCCAATTTCCCATTCCAATTATCTTGCCTGGAATTTTCCCCAGCCCTGCCCCAGAGTCTACCTATGTTTTTTGATCCTGGACTTCGCAAACAACTCCCTGATTTCTGTTCCCTATTCCAGAACCTACTCCTGAGAAAACTGGTTCCTGGAACTGGGGGCCTGGGTCTGAATGGGCAGAGGGTAAATCCCTTCAGGCTCTGCATCCCTGCTCCTCGCCCTCCTTTTTCCCTCCCCTTCTGGAACAGAGCCTGGGGAGTATCCAGGGGAGGGTGTTGGGCTCTGAGCTAGCAAACTTGAATCGTCACCTGTCCCTTTCAGAGTTGCTAGAGCTCACCGTGTGTGAGGGACAGGCCTTCCTCTACTACAGGCTTCCTAGAAAGAGCCAGAACCAGGTCAGAAAACCCGCTTCCCTAATCAGGTAGCTTGGCTCAGGAAGCTCCACCCATCTGTGGGACCATCCAAACCCACCACCCGCCCATCCATTCACCCGTCCATTCACCCGCCTGCCCAAGTCACCCACCCAATTCAACAATGCAGTTGGCTGCAGCGGGGAAGTGACCTCGCGCTCTGGGCTGGGCCCCGGGACTGAAATCCTTAACAAGACCAGTGTGGTAGCTCCCCTCACCCAAGCGCTCAGACATCATCACCCAGCCTCTTGGTCTCCCCTGAGCTTAAAGATTCCAGAGCCCCGGAGAAGGGTGGACGGCAGTTCTGTTAGGTCTTCTGACTTGGGCTGTGAAACTCTAGGACAGTCATAAGGAAATGGGACTCCTGTCACATAAATATGCTTTACGCATCTTGGAGGCCCCATCTGTGCAGCGAAACCCCTTCCAGCCCTTCGTCGCCCAGGTCGTCGGGTGGGGCTCACGTGCAGCCCCCATTCCCAGAGGAGAAACACTTTTTATCACTTCCGGAAATGAGACAGAGCTGTCAAAAGCTCATGAACTCCGCTAGTAAATTGTGAAACGTAAGTCTCCGCTCTGTTCGGTGCCACAGAAAACATGACAGCTGGTATCAATTAGAGCGGTTTCTGCCTGGAGTCCTGGCGGCTGATTCCGCGTCAAGCGGGTTTCCTGATGGGGCGGGGCTCCCGCAGGACCCGCCCCCGCTCTGGCCCTCCCTCCGAGGCCGGCCACGCCCCTGGCGGGCCCCGCCCACGGAGCATGGGTACCACCTGCCGCACGCGCAGCCCTCTGGGTAGAAAAGGAGAGGGACTTTCCCAGAGGCCCCGGCATGGCAGGGTCGTGTGGCTCTCCGGAGCTAACCACGCACGTCGTGGCGGGTTGAGATGTGCTTCATGAAGAGGGGGATGGCTTTGGGGGTCGCTCTTGCCGACAGCTCAGAGAAATCGATTTCTAACCCCATCCCCATAATCTGTGCCTGCAATCCACATTTTAACGGAGTCACGGGAAGCGAACTTGGTTTTCGCTTATGCCCCTCCCCTCCTTCAGTAATGAACCCTCTGCCTGTAGGAAAAGCATTCAGTGTGGCTCAAGGGGGCTGGTCCCAGCCACTGGACAAGGCCCGTGACCTAGCCCAGCCTTTCAAAATTGCTGGGGAATCGCTCTATGGACCCTTCGGAGATCTGTCAGTTTTAGCTGTGATCATAAACTGGGACAAAAATACAGTCGGAAGGCCTTTTTGACACCTCTGTGCAAAAAGCCAAGAGAGAGGGAAGCAGGAAAACAGAGGACAGAGAAACTTAAGTCCCAATGACAGTGGTTAAGCTCCTGGATTCAGCTGTTCCTGAAGCCAGGGCTGCACAACAAATATCAGCTTCCCGGATGTGAGGGCGATCTGGCTGCGACATCTGTCACCCCATTGATCGCCAGGGTTGATTCGGCTGATCTGGCTGGCTAGGCGGGTGTCCCCTTCCTCCCTCACCGCTCCATGTGCGTCCCTCCCGAAGCTGCGCGCTCGGTCGAAGAGGACGACCTTCCCCGATAGAGGAGGACCGTTCTTCGGTCAAGGGTATACGAGTAGCTGCGCTCCCCTGCTAGAACCTCCAAACAAGCTCTCAAGGTCCATTTGTAGGAGAACGTAGGGTAGTCAAGCTTCCAAGACTCCAGACACATCCAAATGAGGCGCTGCACGTGGCAGTCTGCCTTTCAAAAAAAAAAAAAAAAAAACAAATATCAGCTTCCCATTTTAGGAAGTTTTGGGGGTTTTTGTTTTTGTTTTTGTTTTGCTTAAACTAGTCTGAGTTGTGTTTCTGTTGTTTGCAATAGAGCATCTTGATACATTAAGACTACGCGTATCCAGTCGCTGGACATTTATTGACTACTGTGCTGGGCGCTAAGACCATAAATAGACCCACTTTGCCCCATGCAAACAATTATAGCCTTTTCCTCCCTCAAG
This sequence comes from Prionailurus viverrinus, assembly GCF_022837055.1. NCBI lineage: Eukaryota > Metazoa > Chordata > Mammalia > Carnivora > Felidae > Prionailurus > Prionailurus viverrinus. The sequence goes on from NC_062566.1 coordinate 139,350,262, forward strand.
GGGGCAGCTAAGCACTCTGACACCCACTCCGTACTGTTACTCCTGACACTTCTCATACATTTTTTCTCTTACTTGTTACAGCACCATGGCTGGACAGCCCCTAGCCCCATGAGCTTACTGTCCGGGCATGTAGACCAGCATCAGGACAGGCTCACTTGTGATAAGTAATAACCACAATGTCTCTGCAGGGCCAGCCAGTGGGGAAGGTCTCAGATAGGATACCTGGATGGCCAAGAGGTGCCCAGGACATCAAAGAACTGAGCACTGATGGCAAAGAGAAAGCAGAACCAGAAATGGAAATTAATAGTGAAGGAAAAATAAAGTTGCATAAAATCCGTGATCCAGGGGCACCTGGGTGGCTCAGCTGGTTGAGTGTCAGACTTCGGCCCAGGTCATTATCTCACCGAGTGAGAGTTTGAGCCCCGCATTGGGCTCACTGGTGTCAGCACAGAGCCTGCTTCGGCTCCTCTGTCCCCCTCTCTCTCTTCTTCTCTCAGTAGTAAATAAGACATTAAAAAAAAATCCGTGATCCAGCTCCATATATATATATATATATATATATATATATATATATATATACACACACACACACATGTATGTTTATATGCGTACGTGTGGAGCGTGCAGATTCAGAGAAAAAGATTGAAAGGAAACACAAGCATTAACTGTGGTTCTCTCTGGTGAGAGGAACTGGCAGATAATCCTTATTTCCTTATTTGTACTGTCCGTATTTTCCAAATTTTCTACTATGGAGCAAGTTGGTTTTTGTTTTTTGAGTGTTTTTTATTTTAAGTTTATTTATTTATTTTGATAGAGGGGGAGAGAGCGTGCGCACGAGCAGGGGAAGGGCAGAGAGAGTGAGAGAGAGAGAATTCCAAGCAGGCTCCGCGCTGTCAGCACACAGTCCAGCTCAGGGCTCGATCTCACGAACCGTGACATCATGACCTGAGCTGAAACCGAGAGTCAGACCCTTAACGAGCTGAGGCACCCAGACGCCCGTTTCTTGTTTCTTAGTAAATAAAGCAGCATAGGGCCCCAGTATGGGACACGTCTTGTGCGACATCTGAGAGCCTCTTAGGTCACCTCTTATTCCAGCCACGGCTGTGGTCAGCAGCCCCACGCAGCCTTGGTTCACCTGCACTGGGGCTGCCTGACCGTGCCTCATTCCTGGAGCACCCCCCCCCACCGCCCAGTCTCTCTTCCTACTCCCACCCTGGGCTTTCTCCTGGGAAACCCATTCTACATCACATGTGTCAACCCAAAGTGTCACCCTGTGGGTCACCTCTGGACTGCAGCACAGAGCCGAGAACTTGCTCCCCCTTGTTTGGGGGCACATGATCCTAAGATATCATCACTGCTTCCTGGAGCACCTCGTGGGCCCGGGCAGCCAGCACCTAAGGTGGGGACTCCCCGCCCTCCTGTATCACCCTCAGCCCCACTCCCACCCCTAGGCCACTTCCCAAATAAAGCCCTGCACCCAAGCTCTGTCTCAGGCTCTGCCTCGGATAGGGCAGGCTCTGCTCAAGGCACAGATTCCACACCCCACCCTATGCTGGTGTCACCAAAGCTTCTCTGCCCTCTGTGTCCAGGCCATCCCTGGCCCTGAAGGGACCCACGTGGACTCCTCCTCTTCAGCTGCAGGCGTCCCTGGAACAAGTTTAAAAGGGAAAGGGTTTCCCCATCCTCCGGGAAGTCATCTTGCATCCAGATGGTGACGGGTCTGCACCGGCCCACGCCAAGCTGGGGGGGGACAGGTGAATGCGGCCCCTGACCGCACCGGCCAGTTCCACCCAAGGGGAAGTGTCTGAATGGATGCATAAGGCAACCCGGAACATCCAGAGCAAAGACCCGAGGGCAGAGGACGGCTGGGAGGGCCTGCCTGAGCCCCACTGTAGGACCACGGCCTTGGGACCTATGGGGGGGTCGGGGGGAGGGAGGCGGGAGACATAAGGTGACGGCCTGGAGACCTGAGCCAGTGCAGGGACCTCAGCATCCTGATGATGCCCTTGGGCACTTTTCTTGCAGGCCGCAGGAGCTCAGAAACAGGCCTGGAGGAGTTGGAGGCAGGAGGCAGCCGTCAGTGGAGTTCCAAAGAATCCTTGGGATTTTCCAGACGGAGGGGGGCGGGTGCTGGGCTCAGTAACGTGGCTGCTTAGGTAATGGGGATTTGCTGTTTTCCAAGCACGCTAACACGATAAATGTTGTCTCGCTGCTGAAAGGGTTCTCCACGCCGCCGACTTGCCCTTAGCAGGGGCCAAAGGCCTCGGAGGCTCACGCAGCCTTTCGGGGCTGCTGTAAATACCCATTGTCCCCGTACAGTGAGCTGTGGAGAAAAACATGCGTGTGCTGTCGGGGCTTTGTTGGGTGTGCTGGTTGCTTAGATTCAGATGAATGCTCCCGGCTCCGAGGGGGCGCGGACAGGATCTGGAGGCAGTGGAGCTGGCCGGGGCTCGCTCCAGCCTTGCCAGCTCTGCGGCCGGGGGCAAGCCACGTCATTGGTGAGTCAGCCCGGGTTACAGCGCCTTCGCCCTCCCGCCCCTACTGCCGTGTAACCTTGGGTCACCCCGCCCACCCCAGGCCTCAGCTTCCTCTTCTATAAAATGGGGGCAGCCATCCCAATAAAAGTCCCTGTCCCTAGGGATGGGGACACGGAGGGACATCGCTGTTGTAGAAAGCCAGGTCGAAGGCTTCTCCCAGCCGTGTTGTCGGCAGGACACCCCCAGGGCTCTCTGGGCGCTTGGGCCAAAATCCCTTCCCAGGCCTAACACCGCATGGAGGACCAGACATTCGTCTTCCCTCCCTCCCTCCCTCCCTCCTTCCTTCCTTCCTTCCTTCCTTCCTTCCTCTCCTTTCTTCCTTCTCTCTCTCCCCCCGCTTTCATTTTTCTTTCACACTCAGCTGGAGAAGGCTGAGTTCATCAGTGGGCCCAGTTCACAGCACATGGTACTCACTGGTCCGTGCACAGCCCCCGGCCGATTTCACGGGCCTCTCTCCCCGCCGCGCAGAGGGCGGCCCTGCCCGTGCGCCTCGTGAGCCCCGCTGTGATTGCCTGCGCTCGTGCAGACTGGTTCTCTCTCTGTTTTGTCTGCATGTCATTTCAATTTACATAAACAGCTCTCTGTAGTACTCACGTGCTTCCCTTACTTTCTCCATCCGGCTCGGTGTTTGCAACATCCATCTGTGTTGCCGTGTCTGTTTGGTTCCAGGCTCGGTCTCCATGGGGCGCATCCCCACCTCTTACGCACCCGCTCTTGCCCCCGCCGACGCCTCTGAGGTGGACGTCGGGTACGTGCCCCGCGCAGGCTGGCTCAGAGCGCCACTGGGATGTTTCCAGGAGCGGATCACCGCACGCAGCGGGGGCACACGGGTCACGCAGCAGGCCTCTCCGGCGGAGGGGCCGCACCAGTCTGCTTGCCCCGAGGAGGCCGGGACAGTCGTGCGTCGCACGTCCCCGCCGATGCCGGCCTAACTTTGGCAAAAGTGACACGTGCAATTATAACAGAAGTCGTGATTATACGAGCCAACGTTTCCGGAGACCTTCCTGCGTGCCCGGCAGGTGCACCGTCTCATCTAATTGGCACCAACAGCCTAGAAGACAGGTAGTTTCATATCCCCATTTTCCAGCCAAGGAAATCAAAGTTTGGAAAGGTTAAGGACCTAGTCCACGGCTTCCAAACCTCTCTCCTGTGCCCCCAGGGTCCCAAGTCAGAGAAAATGAGGAAGTGAGGTCCTGGATAAGAAGGAACTTGCCTGTGGCCGCTGGGTGAGCCAGTCCCCAAGCTAGGACCGCATCCACTGGCTGCCTGCCTGCCTGCCCCGGGGCCGTTCGCTGCTTCTCTGAGTATGTCACCCAGGCCCGATGAGGGTGGAGGGTCCATTTTAAAGCCTTAGAGAGGGCAGTCTTAACCCAGAGCAGTGAGACCCTGTAATGGGGCTTCAGTTGCATGGCTGGCTCCCGTCTGCCCGTTCCCCGCCAAAGCAGGGGCCTTGCACTGTGCAGCCTCTTCGAGCCTCAGAGTAAAGTGAGAAGTCACCCACTTCCCATGCACACCGCTTTCCCACACAAAGAACTGCGTCCTTTTTCTCCTTCAAGGGGGAAGTTCGCAGCTCCGGCACCGACCGTGGGCTGGGAATTACGTTGACACTTTTCATGCATTTTCTTAGCAGGAGGGACATTATTAGCCCCGGTTTGCATTTGAGGCTGCAGAGATTCAGAGAAGGAGGGTCCTGGGCTTGCACAAGGTTGCACAGAAAAGGGGCTGGAACCTGGGGGGGTGGGTAGGGAGTGGATCACAAAGACCCTGGAACCAAGCCAGCTCGCCTCCCCTTCAGGACCCCAGCAGTAACTAGAGGCGGCACGGGGACTGGAGAGAAAGCACTTTGTGCCTGAGACCACTCGGCTGTCGGCTGTCGGGGCTCAGGTGAGAGGCAGCGACTGACCCTGGGAAGAAGATCGGCCCCAGATGGGCTCCATCAAGGGCCGCATCAGGGGACACAGAGGCCAGACCCACAAACAAGCTGCCAGGCCTCCTTGTCCTCCCCTAGCAGGAGCTAACAGCCAGACGCTCACAGGGCAGCTCAGGCCCCCCTCGGTATCTGCCCCACCCTCCCCCGTGGCCACCAGGGTTAGGGACGTGTTGGGCCTGAGAGGGAAGGGGAGGAACTGTACCCCGGAGGGGCTGTAGGATGCCGCCTGCACTTGCGGGTGGGGCCCGAGGGAGCACCCGTAGGACTCCTGTTTGATCTGAGACCGCAACGTGGGGCTGTCTGGGAGGAGTTTGGCCACTAGGCAGCCCCCTCTGGAGACACAGAATTTGCTCCAGCAGCAGCCCCGGGGATAGTGAGAGAGTGCAGACTCACTGCCCGGAGGCTTCTGGGAGCCGGAATCTGTGGTGGCCACTCCGATGGAAGCTGAGATGCCAGGGTGCCATGGCAGTGACAAAGGGACGCCAAGGCCTGGGGAAAGGGGCACCTGGAGTGGACACACTGTGTCGGGCCGGAGGGCTGCCACGTGATCATGTTCCAGGGACAGGCCTGGAGGACATACCGTCTATGAGATCTGAGGGGCACTGGCATCACTGAACATGTGTGGGGGCCGTCCTGTGGCAGGAAGCCAGGGCTGATGGCAAGAATGGCTGTCACCGAATCTGGCCCACTGATAGCGGGGGGGGGGGGGGGGGTGGTATGACCCAAGCCATAAAGGCCTGTGGCAGTACTTATGCACCAGGAGCCATCACAATGGCGGGCCAAGTTGGAGAGCAGCCACAGAAGCTGGGCCTGAAGACAGTTATGACCCAGCGCCCAGAGCAGACAGGACGAGGACACTTCCCAGCTTGTGCCAACAGAAGAAATCAAGTACAGGTGCGCCACGGGCTGAGGGAGGTCCCGGCAAGACAAAGTCACCATCCCTTGCCCGATTTCCATTTCTGAGTCGATCTTTACACGCAGAATTCGTTGCCTGCAGAGGTGGCTGGGTCCCAAGGAAGGAAAACCCCACAACATAATAGTAAGTACATCAGTAAGTAATCTTTCCCCCCATTTTTCCACCGAAGGCACCTACAGCCACTTTCTCAGCTAACATTGCAGTGGGGGAAAGGGGACCCGACAGACATTTGGAGGACTCGTGCAGGACCCCCAAGTGAGTAGCCACCAGAGACATGAGGTGTCATCGTGGCCCTACGACAGTGGAGACCAGCCTGTGGAGGCCAGGTGGCGATGGAGTCCTGTCCAAGGCCCAACTTACCGTGAAGCCATGGAGTCCACAGACCCACCTACAGGTGATTTCTTTGATCCCCAAATGCATAGATGGAATTGGCATAGTTAGCAATAGATGCATTTCCCCCACTGGGTTCTTGGTGTGTGGGGTAAGAACCATCAGACTGAGGCAGCTCAAAGAGAAGCCTTTGAAACAAACCCCTCCTTGGCCAACAAGATAAAGCAGAAACAATGTCACACCCCAGGAAAGGGGATGACAGAGATTAGTGCCACCTTTAAGGAGATAAGGCAGGTGCGGTCCACATCCCGTCTCGGGGAATTCCCCAGTCTGGCCCAGGCAGAAACCTGCATGATCCTGAAGGCTGCTGCCAACAGCTACAGGCTCCCGGAAGGAAGAGCCCGATCACATGACTGTGCCCGCAGGTGCCTTTGCTAAAGCAAATTTATGTGGCCTCAGGGGCGTGGTATACAGCCACTGATTGACAAGTGTGTTCTTTCCTACCCCCGGCAAAATGGGGGGACCAAAAATAGGGCACGCCCATGTGGAATCAACAACAGCTAGGTCTCCAGTTTCTCCAGGGCTATGCTGACTCTCCTGCCCTCTGTCATTCTATAGACTGAAGAGTCTAGACTTCCTTGTCCCTTAAAAAATCACAGTGATCACTTTCATCAATGGGATCTAAGCAAGAAGGATCCAGACCACTAAAGGCCTTGGTACCCTACTGCACTCCAGAAAACAGGAGGAAACGTGACGACTCAGGGGCTGCCGGACCCTTATCTTTTCAAGGGTGGAGCGGGCAGGGGCATTCCGGGCCATCCCTCCAAGCTGAGAGACAGACTGTTTCAATGTGCACCCCCTACTCTGAAGAAGGAAGCAGAGTGCCTAACGGGTTCTGGAGGCAGCGCACTCCGCACGGAGGGATACCGGTCCAGCCTGCAGCCTGCACTCAGCAAAAGCCTGCGTGTCCCGGCCGCGTGGCAAAGAGCCATGCACCTCAGCCCGTAGGATCCAGCGGCTTCTCAGGGTGGAGATATCCATGGCGGGAAACACTGGCACTGGATTTTGTGTCAAGCAGCCCTGGGACAGTCACGACACGGGCCCCTGGGCTCCTGGAGCAAGGCCATGGCTTCTACAAGAGAGAGTTAACACTTTTGGAAAGAAAACAACTCCTGGAGTGCTATTTGGCCTAACAGACACTGGGTGCCTAAGCACAGGGTACCACGCAGCCCGCCTCTCCAGCCCCCACCGTGAGTTCGAGCAGACGCACAAGTCGTCGGATCAAACGGGCCAAGCGGCAATCCTGCGTCACATGGAGGCGGTGCATCCGGGACCAAACCCCAGCAGGACCAGGGCGCACGCGCTGCCGGGGCAGGCAGCCCGCCCCCCCCCCCCACCCCGCCCCCCCCCCCCCACCCCGCCCCTGCGCACCCACCCCTCCCTCTGCTCAGCCCGGTGCCCGCGTGGAGGGGGAAATGCCTGCATGCTGCTCACGGATGGGCCAGCTCCACTTGAGAACGCAAGCCGGAGACAGACGCCAGCCGCACTCCCCCTTCACTGAAGGTGGCCTTGAAATTAGCGGTGCTTCGGGTGTGGAAAGAGAAGCAGACAGAGGTTATATATGGACTCGTGAGTCGTGACAAGTGGCCTGGCCACTCGGTTACGATCTTGAAAGGAAAAAAAAAAAAAAAAGTAGCTCGGAGGCAAGGAACTCTAACGCAGAGCCGAGACGCACATGCGGTATAGACGGGAAGGGTGGCACCAGGAAGCAGCCACAGTAAGAGAGGCCCTGAGTGACCAAGCAGACAGAACAACCCAGCCTCAACGCCACGCAGCCTCTGCCACGGACCACCCCAGTGCTGGCGAATGAAGTCTCCGCGGGGGCAGAAATGCAGGTACCCGCGGGTCGGGTAGCACGGACCCCCACTTATCGGACCTGATGGATCTACTGCCTCCACAGAACGTCCAGCATGGCAGCAGTGGAGACCGTGCCTGACCCCCGATATGGCACCATTCCGACAGGAAACCAGCCAGCCACCTCGTGGCGCCTTGAGCACACTGGGCCAGCTCCATTCTGGCAGGGCCAGCGGGTGGTTCTTCTAAGAGTAGAGTAGACACCTATTCTGCATACGGGTTTGCCTTTCCTGCCCTCCAGGCATCAGTGAGCATCGTTGTCCAACAGGTTAGTGTTGGGAACATGGGATCCCACATGACATCGCAACAGCCCAGGGGAGCCACTGCATAGCCAAAGAGTTGTAGGAGGGAGGGGTAGTGCCTGGGTGGCTCGGTCAGTTAAGGGTCTGACTCTCGGTTTTGGATGAGGTCATGATTTCGTGGTTTGTGGGTTCAAACCTCACATCGGGCTCTGCACCGACAGCAGGGATCCTGCTTGAGATTCTGTCTCTCCTTCTCTTTTAAATTTTTTTATGTTTATTTAGTTTTGAGAGAGTGCAAGCAGGGGAGAGGCAGAGAGAGAGAAGGATACACAGATCCGAAACAGACCCCAGGCTCTGAGCTGTCAGCACAGAGCCCGACACGGGGCTCGAACCCACGAACCGTGAGATCATGACCCGAGCCGAAGTCGGACGCTTAACTGACTGAGCCACCCAGGCACCCCTTGTCTCACCCTCTCTTTCTGCCCCTCCCCAGCTCACACACTCTCTCTCTCAAAATAAATAAACATTTTTTAAAAATTGGTTTAAAAGTTGTGGGAGGGAGCCCAGGACCAGGCCGTACCACACACCACACCTTTCAGAAGCTGCTGGCCTGACAGTGTCCGATTGCCTACAAAAGGCGCCCTCACAGCCCCAGCTTGGGGGCAGGACTCTGTAGGGATGGGGGCAGGGGTCATCCTCCAGGACACGGCATATGCACTGTATTCACCTCTTATGCAGCACTCTGTGCCCAACAGGTAGAGAAAACCCATGGGTCCAGCAGTCAACAGACAGAAGCGATGGCCCCATGACCCACTGGGGACTTTGCCCTTCCTGCGCCCACACCTCTGGGCTCCGCAGGGCTAAGGGGACACCCTTTCACCAGGGCACACAGAAAGGGCCCCGCTAAATTACAGCGTGTGGCCGCTACCTGGGCAGTCGGGCATTTCAGGTCCCATCCAGGCAGGATTGACTCCCATCCACAGACAGAGGTTGGGCTGCTGGTTCGCCGCGGGGAGAGGAAAGAATAAATACTCGTGGGACCAGGTGAAATATGGGGGCACCTCGTGGTGCTTCCTTGCCCACTTGTGACCCCAAATGAATAAACAGAACAACGCTGGCCCTCGGACGGCATGGTGACTCCAGGCCTCCGGGGAAAGAAGGTCTGAGTCATGCCTCCTGATAAGCCCTGAGGGGCACCGCTGGCAGCAAGGTGGGTGGGAGGGGAGTTGGGGGACCTTGGCCTGAGACCCACTGTGGCATGAGGGGCTTTCATCTGCCCCGTAACTTTCCTCCTCGAGTCTCCCCTCTGGGAGAGCGGTCACCAGGGTGCCGTGGGAGCTGTTCCCGGGAGGGGTGTGGCGGAACGGGGCTGTACCAAGCCGGGCGCTGCAGGAGGCACAGAGAGGCACCAGCCGGTGTCCCTTCCAGGAAGGATGGGGGCCCAGGGGTAGGAGTGTGGCCACCAGACAGCCTGCGGCAGGCGGCTCCTGCAGAAGTCAGAGGGTACAAGCGGGCCACATGATCAGGGGCCGTCTGGGCCCAGTCGGGGACCCTCCAGTGGGCAGTGGGCTGACGGAGGCCTCTCCCCCTGTGCCCAGTCCTGTTCCTGCCCTCCGCCTTTCGAAGCTTCCAGTGCCCCAGAAACACCGGGCACGCCAAGCCCTGTTCCAATATCAGCCTCCAGACAACCAGGCCAGAGACGCTGCCAGGGGACTGGGCTCTGTCTAATGATTCCCGGCAGGGGGACGGTGGAGGGTGGCGGGTGACACGGTCGGGTCCACCGCTCAGAACACTCACTCTGCTGCAGTGAGCAGGATGGACAAGAGGCAGCCAGAGGGGCCGCAAGGAAGCAGCAGGCCAGAAACGGCGGTGCCTGGCCAGGGGGCGGACGGACGAAAGGAGAGCAGGCGGATCAGATCCGGGTCGAGGTGATGGACCGCACGCGGAGTGATGTTCTGTGATGTCAGCTTTGCAAGCGGGCTACAGTCGTGCTGCCAAGGAGGCAACAGAGGGCCGGGCAGGCTGGGGTGGCTGGGGCGTGCAGTCTGGGACAGGCAACGTTTGAGGAGTTAGTGGGTCATCCAGGTGGGGACGCCCGCGGGCAGCTGCACCTGCCAGCCCAGAGCTCAGTGCTTTAGCTGGTCAGCGGGGTCCTGAGCGGTGGGAGCGAGGGATACGACAGCCACGGTGTGGCAGGCTCTCCCGGGGACACGTGTCCAGGGTGTGAGCCCCGAGGGGCTCCAGGATTTGTGGCCCGAGTCTGGGAAGAATTCCTCTTCCCACCAGGCCCTGACTGGGGGGCAGAAGTCATAGGCATCGCTCGTTGGACATACAGTTATAAAGTTCCTCCCGTGAGCCAGCACCCTCGGCCTCGACACGTTCGGGGGGAAGACCCTGGAGGAGTCGGAGCTAACACGTCATGGCTGTGACCTCTCTCCAAGAGGCCCTCGCTGGTCTCTGAGAGGAAGCAGCTAAGGCCCTGCTGCTGACCCTCTGCCGTGTTGGGACCCGAGAAAAACAAAATACTGGGAGCCAAGGAGGGAAGAAGCCGTGGAGGGAGCCCGCCCCCCAACCCCAAGATGCCTCTCACCCGGGGGACGTTCCCGATCCCCTTCCTGCGCCCAGGCCTCTGCCAAGCCTTCCTGCAGAGGCCTTGCTGTTTCACAGAAGGACTGAAGGCCGCTCACAGTGGCTCCACTTCCTCGAGTTTAAAGTCAGAGGCTAGAGCTCAGACACGCGGAGTCGCAGGTTCTCCTCCCTGAGCACATACCTGTAGGGTTTTCTGTGTCCGTGGACACCTGAGATCTTTCAGAAGCAGAAGAGGGAAGCGCTCACCTTGGCCCAACTCCGTAAAACGCGGCACCTGTGATGGGGAAATTTACAAATACCAAGCTTCACAGCCTTTCCAAAAAGTTGTGTTGTTCCCATATCTGGGGTTCCGAGGCCCAGGGGGTATGGGGAACCCCGCCCACCAGCTGGCACCCAGCCACAAGGAGAAGCCCAAGGGCATCTTCCGGGGGAGGCCTGGATGGGGGAGCCCGTCAGTCGACACCCCTCAGCAACCCCCGTGTGAGGAAGGATCTGGGGTGCCAGGAGAAGAGCTCTCTTTCCTGCTTCCCACTTCTGTGTGCTGGCCCCAACCCAGCCCCCACTCGGCCCACTCTCGGAGCAGCAGAGAGAACCAAGACTCCCATAGTGCCCAGGATCAGAAGCATTTCTGGGTCGAATCCGTGGTTCCGGCTATAGATACCCACAACGGAGGTGGGTGCACAGCCTGAGTCTGGCTTTACCAAATCTGCACTTGCTTCTGCCAACATCAGTGCAGCACCCACCCACTGGCCAGCCTCATCTGCATGGGCCCCTCCTTTCCTCTAATCCTAGGAAGAACTCAAGAAGGGGATGAAATTTTCCCCCATCTTATAGATGAGCAGGTGAGGCTCTCCTACTGTGTTCCCAGTCCTGTACAAAGTCACAAATGGCAGAATAAGATGTAGATAAAGGGATGCAGGTAGCAAGTCCCTAAGAGTAGAATTCCAGTTTTGGTACCGAGCTCCCTAGCAGCCAAAGCAAAAAGAGATACAGAGTCTGTTTTGAGATTTACACTGCCCATGGAGTGGAGCCATGTCAGGGTCTCAGGAGAAGCCTGGGGCTATAACTTGCCCACAGCATCCCAGCCCAGGAGCATAAAGGGTGGGATGTAGATCCCAGTCTCAAGAGCCCAGGCACTTGCCCGCTGCATTCTCCTACAGGTCCCCGGGCTACCATCCCATCACCTGAAAAACAGCTTCTCAGTTGTTGGCTGCAGACCAGGCGTGTGGCCATTTCCAGGTTGGGACAGAAAAAGGAAAAAACTGTGCTCAAGATTCTGCTTCAAGACCCCTGGAGCTGATGATGAGGTGAGCAGAGGGCCCAGGGTTCCTTGGCAGCCACTGGACTCTGTGGGACAACTGGGGTACGAGGGTGGGGATGTTAGCTCAAGCCTGTCACTGCCCTGCTGTGGGGACTCTGACCCCAGAAATGTCCCCCTAAAAGGAGAAGAAAACCATTGGCCACAAAAGCGGACGGCAGCACAGCTCAGCACAGAGCAATAGGGGGGCGGGAGGGACACCAAGTGAGCCCTAGATTCCCACCTGGAGAGTGGCTCACGCAGCTTTGGGATGCAAGAGGCTGCACGTGCCGGAGGATCAAGGGAAAAGACCCACACAGGGGTAGGGGCACCAGGGCACAGCCTCGGAGACCTTGGAAGTGAATCATCGCCTCCGCCCTCAGCACCACGATCTGCTGCTGGTCCCATATTCCCTGCCTCTGGGAGGCAGAGGCTTCCAGTTCCCTTTTTTCCTAGAGAATAGAACCCCTGATTTTTGTGGGGCGCATGTCCACCCAAAATGAAGACTACATTTCCCAGCCTTCCTTGCAGCCAAGCGTGGCCACGTGACTAAGAGCCAGCCAACGGGATGTAAGCAGGAGTGCCCTCCGAGAGCCCCTTCTGGGTCATGCTCTTAAAGGGGCAGCGTGAGTCTGCTCCCTCTCTCTCCTGCCCTCACCCTGGGGAATGCACACCTGGCGGGAGCCATCCTGGGCCAAGCGGATGAGGGCAAGATCAGCCAGGGATGGCAGAGGCCGGGACAGCTTCACAGAGCACAGCCGGGCCCTCGGCCCGGGCTTCCAGGGGAGGGAAATAAATGCCTGCCTCGTTTAAGCCACTTAATCGGAGGCATCGCAAGCAGCCCAACCTACGTCCCAGCTGAGAGACCATGTCAACTGATGGTCACTCTGTCCCCGCATCTCCCAGGTCAGAAAGCTAGTTTAGCCCCACCCACTAAAAATAGCTACCGCTGGCTGTTTGATGCGCACAGAGGCCCTCACCTGTGTTTCTTCACGGACCTCTTACGACAACCCGAGAAGAGAGCGTTGTGACTCCAGATTTACAGCTGAGAAAGGCTGGGAGTCAGAGAGGTCAGGCAACTTGCCAAGGTCACACAGCTAACGACCGGCAGGGCCACTCTTCAGAGATCCTCAGGCTGGCAAATCCATTCTGCTAGTCTCCCCTTCCGCGTCTCCCTCGGCCACTCGCTCCTCTCCAGTCCCGCAGCTGCTGTCCTGGGCCTGGCCACCACTGTCCCCTCCCGCCTTGTGCCCTTCTCTCTGATGCCAGCAACACAGCCTCCACGCCTCAGGCAGAGTGACCTCTCAAAGACAACCTGAAGGCATCACTGCCCTGCTGGAGCCTGCCGTGGCTCCCCATCGCCTCAGGGCCCTTGGTGGCCTGGTCCAGACCCTCCCCCGCTACAGCCACCCCGGCCACACTGACCACCCCACTCGCCCCGCCCCTTCCCACTGCTCCCCACCACGGGCTTAGCTCTGCGATGGGCCCCACACCAGACACCGGGAGCCCAGTGAGGGAGGGGCCGCCATGCCCACTTTACAGGTGAAGACACCGAGGCTCGGGTGGTTGGGTGGCTCACCAGGGACCCACAGTCGTGGATCCCAACAGCTGGGACTCGAGCCCAGGCGGCCCATCTTGCGAGTCTACTCACTTTCCACCTCACCTGAGTCAGCAGTGGGTGAGGCCCTGGGCCAGCACTGGACTCCCGCCCTCGGGGCTGGGGCTGCGGCTGCCCTGGGTGGTGGGCGGGGCAGGTGAGAGGCTCAGGGGGGTGAGGTGCCTTAGCCAGGGTGCACAGCAGGGAGCACCTAAGAGGGCTGAAGCCAGGAGCCTCGACACCCCTGCCTAAGCCCTGCCTGGCCCCACTTCCTTCGATTCACTCGACAGCGGTCTGGCCCCAGTGAATTATGGGTCTACACACGGAAAACCACACAAACCCTCCTCCTGCACAAAACCTGGGTAGGTCCCATTACCTCTCCGAGCCTCAGTCCCCTCCTGTCACAGGGATGGCGGCCCTGCACACAGTCGCTTTGCAGGTCAGCCCGGATGGAAGGGACCTGGGCAGGTGCCAGCAGACGGCAGCCAGGGGGTCCAGTGTGCCCCTGGGCCTCCTAAAGGAGGAGGTGCCCTGGGCAGGACCTCATATGTGAAAAGGCTCTGCAGGGACAGCCCGGGAGGCTGGTGCGCAGGAGAGCGGGCGTGACAGCCCCCCCCCCCCCCCACCTCAGCATTAAGCTCTCCCCGTGGGGGCCTCTAACCCGAAAGCGCCCCGCTCACTGGGCTGTGGGCTCCTGCTCAAGCTTGCAGCCTGCCCCACGAGTCATGCCCAAACGATGCACGCCCTCTGTGCCTTCCTGGCCAGGTGCTCTGGGCACCCCCACCCCCATCTCAGAGCCCTGGGAGCGAGGGGTGGGCAGGAGGTGACAAGAAGGCCCAGAGACCGGAGGAGGGCCTCTGGGAGCCAGGCAGGCCGGGCACAGACCCCCCCCCCCCACCAGCTGCTCCCCACAGCTCAGAGGCCTGGGGAGCTCCTTGCCCCTCTGGGCCTCAGTTTCCCCAAGTGTGACAGGAACAGTAGGCCCCTCCCTGCCCTGCCCAAGGATGGTTTGGAAGTGCCCTGTGGCCTAGGCAGGCCAGTACACAGCACCCACCTACCGAGAGAGGCCCCCACCGCTGCTGGCACCCCATCTCACCCCTCCCCCCACTCTCGCCCTTGCTGAGGATCTCAGAGGGAGGACTGAGCAGGAACGGGAGCATCCTGGCTCCCAGGCCCCGGGAGACAAAAGGGAGGAGGCTGGGGTGCAGGAGGGGCAGCAGGCAGCCTGGGAGAGCACAAGTAAGGGGGGCCTGTGGAGGGCCCTTAAAAGCCCTCCCTCAGTGCTGCTTCCTCGGTGGGAGGGGTCCCGGGATCACCATGGTGGTGGCCCGGTGACTCGCGACAGCACCAATGGAATCCTGGCTGTGCAGCTAACGCGCTCGACTGTCTCTGTACAGGGGCCGTTGCCCCCTGGCTCAAGTCAGGAACAGGGTACATGCTCTGCAGGCCTCGGTGGAAGGAGCCACTCCACACTTGGCCCTGAGCCGGGAGCCCAGAACCAGGGCCTGGGAGGGAGGCAGGAGGGGCAAGGAGGCGGGAGGGAGGGAGCAAGTGACTTCTGGGCCCATTTTCCAGATGGGGACACGTGGGCCCTGAGGAGCAGTGACCCAGCAGGGACGCCCCAGGACCAAGGTTACCAGCATCTTTAAGCACCGCACATCCACTTACTTGCAGCCTTCTTGCTAAACTGAGCCGACCGGAGCCCTGGAGGAGCAGAAGTCATCTGAAGACCAGGGCCTCTGAGGCCCACCGCACGCAGTCCTGCCTTATGTCCCGCCTTAGGGCTGATCCTGCTAACAGGGTGTTCCCCAGGCGGGGCCTGAACCCTGAGTGTCTGACCTCATGGCAGGGACCACCGGGCAGAGAGAAGAGGAGGAGGGCAGGAGGGGGAGGGAGGGGAAGGAGACAAGAGGGAGGAGAGGAAGAGAAAAGGGAGGGAGGAGAGAGGGAGGAGGAAGAGAAAGGAGAAGGAGGTAGATTACGGTCAGTGCTCTGCTCCCCCTAGGAGGGCCCCATCCCCAGGCTCTGAAGCTCTGAGATCCGAGTCCCTAGAGAAGCTACAAATCACTAGTCCCGGGTCCGGGGCGGGGAGACCCTGCTGGCCACGTCACCAGAACTAGGGTTGTAAGTAAGGCCTCCCCATCTCCTGGACCCTTCCTCTGCAAAACTCTCTCCATTCACTCCTCCAGTGGCAAAAATCTCATGCTCCCAGAGGCCTAGAGGCACATGGCCTTTTGACTCATTCTTCACAGATAGACAGCTTTTCCTTTGGCTAAAATAGATCTGCTCTGTGACTCCCTGCCCTCGCCCCAGCCCTGGCTCTGTCCATGGGAGCCACAGAGAACAAGTCAGATCAATTTGTCCCTGAAAGTTTAAACACTTCTAACTTTTCCGACCTCCTTTATGAACTTCTATCAGAAGCTCTCCCAATGGCATATTTAAAATCTCTCTCCAACATCATGTTTAAAATCATCCCCAGCGAAATTCTCTCTGTGGCTCTTATTTTAATCAGAAAACATAAACCAAATTCCTCAGTCAAAACATACATTCCGTGGAGAAGGCATGAGACCACATAACCTGGTTTCACTGTTTAAACTCACTGCGTGATTCGGGTCACAAAATCCAAGACCACCCCCCCGGTGGTCTTTGCAAGTTAAAATTTTAATGTGCTTTATTCCACAAACATAATGACTACAAGATCTGAAGGCCCAGCCACACACCAGCACTCACCCAGCGGCCGAACAAGGGAGCATGAGCATAACTACAAAGGGAAAAGCGGAGGCTGTGGGCGATGATGATGGTCTCTTCCAGCCCGAGTTAGCCCTGGAAGGTGGGGGAAAGGAGTCCTGGCAGCAGGAACCGCAAGAGCAAAGGTTCCGAGTCAGAAGAAGCTCAGTGTGTGTTCCAGCAAGGCGGTAAGTGGAAGCAGGAGACATGGGAGGGCAGGGTGAAGAGGCCCTGAAAGCGGGTCGACACAGGAAGTCAACCGTGCAAATTACCCACACAAGCCTTCTCATCCTCGGAGCAGAGAAAGTGGATTCGGGGAGGTTCCGCGTGGAGGGTAGGAGACGCTGAAGTTTGCAGAAGGGATGGGCCCGGGTGGGGAGAACAGAGACCAAGGCATAAATCAAGTGCTGTGGCTCACACAGACAGGCTTGGGGGTCACCCCCAGCCACCACCCTGGGAAGGTGCAGAGGACCCTCAGGGTACCTGGAGCTTAGCCCCGACCCCTTCCCGCAGCAGAATGAGCAGTGGTAGTGGAGACCCTGGGGTGGGGCCCTGGCCCTCCTCTCTCTCCAGAGGGGTGGTCCCGGGGCACCCTCATTCCATTTCCTCTACCCAAACCTTGCTGCTGCTTCATGCGCCGGATTTCTGGCTCAGGCAGGACCTCGCTGCTCTGGCTTGGCCTGTCAGGCCCAGGAAGTGGGGAACAGCTGTTCTGGCCCCAGTTCTGGTCGCCACAGAGAGGCCAGAGCCCCACTCGTGGAGCTGAGGAGACCAAGGTACCCAAAGATGCGGGGCTCTACACCTCCAGCCACACCAGCTTCTCTGCTTCCCACCTCCTTAGCCCCCAACCCTGTCTACAGGATCCTACCCGCACTCCCAACCCTGCCTCTCCAGCTGTATCTCCTGCCACCATCTCTCACTTATTTCCAGGAAACTCGACTTGCACCTTACTCTCTCCACACGTTTGTCTGGCTCTTCCCACAGCCTCGAATGCCTGTACCAGACCCCCTTCCCCAGCCATTATTATTTGATTATTTAATGAATATTTAATTAAATAATTATCTTAATTATTCTTCAGAGTCCCACCGACAGATATCTCTTCTCAATCCCCACCACACCCACCCGAAAATGGATGCAGTGTCTCCCTCCTCAATATCCTCGCAGGTCTTACTGTATTCTGTTCTGACATTTGTGTAAGTGCTTAGAACACAGAGATCACCATATAGATGGTGGCTGTTATTGAGCATGGATTTTTTTCAATGGGTTTCCAGGATTTTTCTCGTAGATCTTTGTATATTCCAGACATTAATCTCTGGCCGATTTTGGGTATTGCATGTACTCTCTTCCTCTGTCACCTACCTGTTAATTGCATATGGCACAGATTTGGAATGATCAGATCAGGAATTTAAAATAACTATGATCAATATGCTAAGACATCTAATGGAAAAAGCAGACGGCATGCAGTGATAGATAATGTAAGCAGAGAGATGACCAAATCTACGAAAGAATACAAAGGAAATGTTAGAAATGAAAGACACTGTAATAGAAATGAAGAATGCCACATCAGTAGATTGGACACAGCCAAGGAAAGATTCAGTAAGCTTGAAAATATGCCCATAGAAACTTCCCAGAATGAAATGTAAAGAGGAAAAAAAAAAAGAACAAGAGAGAGAACGCCCAAGAACTATGGAGCAGTTTCAGAAGGTGTAATAGACACATGATTGTAAAACCACAAGGAGAAGAGATAACTAAGCAGAAGAAATACTTGAAGTAATAATGATGGAGAACTTTCCAAAATGAATGAAAGACAGCTAACCACAAATCCAGGAAGCTCAGAAAACACCGGACAGGAAAAACACCCAAAAGTCTATACCTAAACATATCATTCTACTGAGAAAATTTTGAAAGAAGCAAGAAGAAAAAGATACTTTACCTAAAGAAGAGAAAAAGAATTACATCAGACCTCTCTTCAGAAAGCAAGCAAGAAGAGAATGGAGTGAAATATTTAAAGAGTTGAAAGAAAGAAACTCACTGACCTGTAATTCTATATCCAGCAAAACTATCCGTCAAAAGTGAAAGAGAAATAAAAACTTTTTCAGACAAATAAAAATTGAAGGAATTCATTACCACCAGACCTGCCTTACAAGAAATGTTAAAAGAAGTTCTTCAGAAAAAAAAAAGTTCTTCAGAAAAGTTCTACATATATATGTTCAAGTCAGAAACTTGAACCTACATTTAAAAAAAAGGAAAAACATCAGAGAAGGATTTTTAAAAGGTAAAATAAAATCTTTTTTCTTATTCTTGTCTAATAGATAATGTTTATTTAAATTAGTAATAGTAACAATGTATTCTGTGCTTATAGCATATGGATAAGTGAAATTAAATTAATGACAGCGATTTTAAAAGAACGTGGGAAGGAGAAATTGGATATAAGCTATTATGAAGTACTTGCACTATATGTGAAGAAACATAGTGTTACTTGGAGGTGGACACAAATTAGTTATAAAAGCATATTGCAGGAGTGCCTGGGTGGCTCAGTCGGTTAAGCATCTGAATTTGGCTCAGGTCATGATCTCACAGTTTGTGAATTCGAGCCCCACATTGGGCTCTCTGCTGTCAGCTCAGAGCCCACTTTGGATCCTCTGTCCCCCTCTCTCTGCTCTCTCAAAACTAAATTAACATTTTTTAAAAAGTATATTGCAAACTCTGGGGCAATCAGTAAAAGTCTTTAAGTATAATTGATATGCCTAAGAGAAGAGAAGAAAATGGAATTATAAACAAATGCTCAATTAAAACAGAGAAGGCAGAGGATCAAGAAAAAAAGGAACAGAGAATAAGTGCAATAAACACAAAACTGTTACAAACATCGTAGATGTTCAGCCCCCTCTGTCAATAACCACTTCAAATGTGAATGCTCTGAATACACCAATTAAAAGCAGAATAAGGAAACAAGACCCAACTCTATAACATCAACAAGAAACCCATCTTAAATATGACACATATAAATGAAAAGCAAAGGGATGGAGAAAGTTATGCGATGCTAACACAAATGAAGAAAGCTGATGAAACTTTATTAATTTCGGACAAAGCAGACTTCAGGGCAAGAAAAATGATCAGAAGTCAGGAAAGACATTATGTAATTATAAAGGTGTCCATTCTTCAACAAGATGAAACAGTCCTTAATGTGTACATACCTCACAACAAAGTAACAAAGCACATGAAGCAGAAACCAATAGAACTACACAGAGAAATGGACAAACCCACTATTATACTTGGAGACTTCAGCACTCCTCTTTCAGTAACTTACACAGTAATTAAAATCGGTAAGGATATAGTTGACCCAAACAGCACTATCAATCCACTTGATTGAAGCCACTCATTTGGCAAAACCCACAGAACCATGTACCACACAAAAAATGAAACCTAATACGTGCAAATTTTTTAAATCCTTTAGGAGGCCAGGGGATGCCAGGAAGGAATGTAGACTGTAAGAACAGAGTCTAGATGTATTAATTACAAATGTATAAAACAACCACAGTGAAAGGAATCGGGGGTAATATGCTAACCCAAAATAATTTTGGAGATGAGTGGAGTCAGTAAGACTAAGAGGAACTACACATAACCCTGTACCCTCGTTTCCCATGGAACAACTGTTTCATGGTGGGACTGTTTCCCATGGTGGGACAGTATTAATTCTGATACCACTATCCACGTACAATGGAACCGCACAATTCAGTCAAGGGATGGTGGGTGGTAGAATTGAGGTTTCCACGGTTGGAGTTGTAGAACATTGGGAATTTACAGATAAGCAGGGGAGGAGGCTAGAGTGATCCATGCGATGATGGATTGGAGCAGGAGGCATCAGCATGAATTCATGTTTAGTTCAAGATAGATACAGATGTTTGCGTGTAGATATGCGTGTTGACACGGGTTCCTATACACACGTGTATCCCTTATTCTGTCAGTGAGAGGGCCTTGAAGCAACAACAGTGAATACACCCAGTGTGCAGACTGGCTTTTGATACCATTTTCCAGGAAAAGGAACCAGGGGTCCTTGGAGAAATGACCGATTCTGGAGCCAGGGCAGGAAATACACAAAATGAGCCTGGAGCATGTATGGTGCCAGACAGTAAGGAAGTGCTGGAACAAACAAACAAAAACTTACGTGCATCGACGGGGGCATAATTCTCCACTCCTCAGCTGTGGGCGGCACGGTGGCATCTTCTCTGCAGTCAGTATGAAAAGGGGGGAAGGGGACTTTACAATGCAGGAACCTGATAGATACCTCAGCCAGGCGACCAAGGTCAACATCAACAGTGGTAAGCCATATTGATACTAGGTAGCCTTGATAAAATGTGACATTTTCTCTGGTCTTCTCCCCCAAACTCCAGTCTAATCCTCAGAAAAACATCAGACGGGGCACCTGGGTGACTCAGTCCATTGGAGAAAAACTAATGAAGTCCAAATAAATCACAGTCCTTAGTTAAAACCACATACCAGGGGCACCTGGGTGGCTCAGTTAGTTAAGCATCCAACTTCGGCTTAAGTCATGATCTCATGGTTTGCAGGTTCGAGCGCCCCGTTGGGCTCTGTGCTGACAGCTCAGAGCCTGGAGCCTGCTTCAGATTCTGTGTCTCCCTCTCTCTCTCTGCCCCTTCCCCATTCTCTCTCTCTCTCTCTCTCTCTCTCTCTCTCTCTCTCTCTCTCTCTCAGAAATAAAAATAAACATTAAAAAAATTTTTTAATACTACATGCCAGTATTGGTTTATTAATTGTAATAGAATGAAAGAGGAAAGAGTCAGTATCCTCAAAAAGTTCAATAAAAATCAGAGAAAAATAGGGTTGAAAAGCAACGAACAGAGCTTCAGAGACCTGTGGGACCATGTCAAAGGCCATCCATTAATGTAATTGGAGCCACAGAAAGAGAAGGAAGAGAAAATGGGGAAGAATAAATATTTAAAGAAAGAAGGCCCAAGATTTTCCAAATGTAGTGAAAAGCAAAAATTTAAGGATTCAAGAAACTCGGCAGAGTCCAAGCAGAATAACAATAATTTTTTTAAAGTGCCTAATCTCACAGTAGTTGAACTGCTAAAAAACAAAAATGAAGAGGAAAGTCATAAAAACAGCCAGAGGAAACCACAATTACATACAGTAGAACAAAAAATTCAAGAACTACTAATTTCTCATCAGAAACTATGGAGATGAGAAGAGAGAATAATATCTTTAAATGCTGAAAGAGTTCTTTATAGATTTTGGATACTAGCCCTTTGTCTGATATGTCATTTGCAAATATCTTCTCCTATTCCGTTGGTTGCCTTTTAGTTTTGTTGATTGTTTCCTTTGCAGTGCAGAAGCTTTTTATCTTTATGAGGTCCCAATAGTTCATTTTTGCTTTTAATTCCCTTGCCTTTGGAGATGTGTCACGTAAGAAATTGCTGTGGGATTTACCCAAGGGATACAGGAGTACTGATGCATAGAGGCACTTGTACCCCAATGTTTATAGCAGCACTTTCCACAATAGCCAAATTATGGAAAGAGCTTAAATGTCCATCAACTGATGAATGGATAAAGAAATTGTGGTTTATATACACAATACTACTTGGCAATGAGAAAGAATGAAATATGGCCTTTATAGCAACGTGGATGGAATTGAAGAGTGTTATGCTGAGTGAAATAAGTCATACAGAGAAAGACAGATACCTTATGTTTTCACTCTTATGTGGATCCTGAGAAACTTAACAGAAGACCATGGGGAAGGGGAAGGGGGGGGAAGTTAGAGAGGGAGGGAGCCAAACCATAAGAGACTCTTAAAACTGAGAAGAAACTGAGGGCTGATGGGGGGTGGGAGGGAAGGGAGGGTGGGTGATGGGCATTGAGGAGGGCACCTGTTGGGATGAGCACTGGGTGTTGTATGGAAACCAATTTGACAATAAATGTCATATTAGAAAATAAAATAAAATAAAATAAAATAAAATAAAATAAAATAAAATAAAATAAAATAAAATGCTGAAAGAAAAAAACCTTTCAACTCACTTGAAAGTATCCTTCTGGAATGAAGGTTTTTCAGAAAACCAAGAGAATTTGTATCCAGCACACCTGTCCTGTGAGAAATCCTCCAGAAGTTTTTCAGGCTGAAGGGAACTGATATTAAAGGGGAACTTAGATCTTCAGGAAGGAATAGAGAGCCTCAAAAATGATGAGTATCCAGTAACTTCTTTAACTTCCTCCTATTTCTTAAAAGTAGGTAAGGCTTTTTAAAGCAAACTCCATTTTTCTGTGTTGTTACAATGTGTGTTGATATATTACATATAACAGCTATAACATAAATATGGGGGGGAGTGGCAAATGGATGCATATGGTTGGAAGATTTCTACGTCGCACATATGCATAATATTCCTACATTGTAAAATATTCACTCTAAGTAGACTGTCAAAAGTTAAGAATGCATATTTTAATCCCTGGAACAACTACTCAAAAAAAAATTTTTAGGGGCGCCTGGGGGGCTCAGTCGGTTAAGCATCCGACTTCGGCTCAGGTCATGAACCCACGGTTCATGGGTTCGAGCCCCACGATGGGCTCTGTGCTGACGGCTCAGAGCCTGGAGCCTGCTTCCAGATTCTGTGTCTCCATCTGTCTCTTTTCCTCCCTCCCTCTCCCTCTCTCCCTCTCTCTCTCTCAAAAATAAAGATTTAAAAAAATAAAAAATAATTTTAATACAAGAAGGTATAACTATAAATGCCAATAGATAAGTTAAATAAAAACCTAACAGATATTCAAATTATCCAAAAGAAGGCAGAAAAGAGAACGACAGAAAACAAAAACCAAAGGGACAACCAGAAAACAAATAATAAAATGAGAGGCATGCGTGGACTAAATACTACAATTAAAAGGCAGAGGCTGGCAGAATAGACACAAAAGCAAGAACAAACTATAGGCTTCTAAAAGTGATATTCTCTAAATATAAAAACACACAGTGGTGGGAAGTAAGTGGATGTGAATACAGAGATGGAAAAAAAGCAGTAAGTGTGAGAATGCTGGAGTCATTATATTAATATCAGTTAAAAAAGACTTCAAGACCAAGGGTTTTGCTAGAGAAAATTGAGACCAGTTCATAAAGATCAAAGGGTCACTTCATCAGAAAGACATAACGTAAGGGGGTATTCGTATAATAATAAAACTTCAAAATATGTGAAGCAAAAGTTAATATAATTTAAAGGAAAATAGACAGCTTTTTAATAATTATTAGAGATTTTAACTCTACTCTCTCCGTAATTGATAAAATAATAGATTTTTTTTTTAAAGTTCAGACATAAATGACACAGATAACCTGAACAGTACCATCAACCACCTTGGCCTAACTGATTTTCTGGAAGACTACATCTAACAACTACAGAGTCCACATTATTTTTAAGAGCATTCATCAAAATAAACCATATGCTGAGCTACAAAGCAAGGTTCAATATGTTTAAAAGGAAATATGAAATCAGACAGAGTATATCTGACCACAGTGGAATTAAATCCAATAAAACAATATCTAGGAAACCCACAGATATTTTAGAATCAAACAACACACTTCTAAATCATCAATGAATGAAGGAAATCACAAGAAGTGATTAATAATAAAAATATGACATGTCAAAATATATGGGATATAGCTAAAACAATGCTTAGGGGCAAATGTATAGCTTTAAATGCTTATAAAGAAAAAGAAGTGTAAAATCAGTGACCTAAGGCTACACTCCAACAAGCTAAAACAGAAGCGCAAGGAAAGTGAAGAAGTGGAAGGAAAGCAAAAATACAGAGCAGAAATCCACAAAGTGGGAAATGGTGGAGACAATTAACAAGGTCAAACATTGGCTCTTTGAAAAGAGGAACAAAATTGATGAGCCTATAGCAAGACTCACCAAGAATAGGAGGGAGAACATAAATTACCAACACCAGAAAGTAAACAGAGAGTATCACTACAGATCCTGCATACAACAAATTCAACAACTTAGATAAAATGACCAAATGGCTTTAAAAAAAAAAAAAAAAAAAAAAAAAAAAAAAAAAAAAAAGCAACTTACCAAAATTGACACAGATGAAATAGAAAATCTAAATAGCCCTATATTTACACTAGTCCCAGATGTTTCCATTAGTGAATTATATCAAACATTTAAGGAAGAAATAATACTAAGTTTATAAAAATTCTTTCAGAAAATAAGAGAGTAAAGGGGTGTCTGGGTGGCTCAGTCAGTTAGGCATCCGACTTTGGCTCAGATCATGATCTCACAGTTTGTGAATGTGAGCCCCATGTCAGCCTCTGTGCTGACAGCTCAGAGCCTAGAGCTGCTTCAGATTCTGTGTCTCTCTCCCTCTTTCTCTCAAAAATAAACACACATTTAAAAAAAAAATTTTAAGAAAATAGAGGATAAAGGGAACACTTTATTTTAGTATACCCTGATAAAGACATTGAAAAATAAAACCACAGACCAATATCTCTCATGAAAATATAGAAACAAAAATTCTTAAGATATGAGCAAATAGAATCCAACAATATATGAAAAAGGCCCTGGGGATTTATCCCAGGAGAATAAAGATGTTTTAATCCTTGTAAACCAACGTATTTATGCCATATCAAAAGAAGAAAGGAGAACATTTAAAACATGATCAATTCAACACACAGACCTGATAACAATCTCGGGAATTTTCCCAGATCCAGTCTAAGAAAGACCTATGCTAACCTCATACTTAATGCTGAAATACTGACACTTCCCTCCTCAGATTGGAAACAAGACAACTATTCCACTTCCACTCAACATTATGCTGGAGGTCCTGGCATTGTAATTAGGAAAGAGAAGATAAATAAAAGGCATTAAGGTTGGAGAGGAAACAGCAAAACCGTCCATCTGGCAGATGTCATGTACGTTTATGCAACAGGACGTTCTCTCTGGCCAAACCGAGCAGGAGGGCCGGGAAGGCTGAGACTTGACACTGGGGTTGCCAAGAGGCTGGCGCTCTCTCCAGGCAGGAGGCTTTGGGGCAGAAGTCAAACCCCCTGACAACAATGAGGAGGAGGGAGCCCCTGTCCCCTCCCTCAGGGGACCGATCTGGGCACACATGGAGAGGAACGACTGCGTGTCTCCTCTGCACTGACGCTATGAAGTTCCAAACGGCAAAGTTAACGTGACCACAACAGTCCTGGCTCCCGTTGTCCTGCGCCGTCTGGGCACAACCCGCATTCATCGCCAGCAAAGGACAGTCACCGCCTCTGGCAGCGGCAGAAGGGCAGTCCTCGCGGGTGGCGGGGGTCACCTGGAACCGTCAGCGTTAGGTTGACGGCGTCGGGAACCCACGGAGCTAGGTGGACTGTCCCCTTCCGGCGCAGACAGGCTCAGGGAGCCTTGGCTGTGAGTCCCGATGACGCTGCTACCGTTTTCTCCAGGCGGGAGATCAGGAACCCTTACCTGCGCCCAGGGTGCGCAGAGAGGCCTGCGCACCCAAAACCTTTGTGAGCGAAAAAGGAAGCGCGTCCTCTCTACCCATCACCAGACCACTCACGGGCCCCAAAACCGTGTGACACATTTGCATCAGGTTGCCCGTAGAGACGGAAGCTCCACAGAACACATTTTCCCTGGGTCCTGCACACAGTCCTGGTTTCCTCACCTGAGAAGTGGGTGGGCGGCATCTGTATGGTGCGAGGACTTCAGGAAGGAGGGATGGCGGTGCCCAGTGAGGAAGGTGCTCAGCAAACACTAGCATCTGTGGTGGCTGTCGTTCCTCCTGCCTCCTGACACCTGGAGGCCCCAGGCAGGTGGAAGAACCCCCAGTTCCCTCCAGCCAACCTGGAGAACATCTGCCCGCCCCCACCCCACTGCTCCAAGAGTTTCCTTTCCTGAAATGCCCTTCCCCCTTTACTGCTTGGCCCAAGTCTGTTGCCCCCTTACAGCCCGGCTCAGCCACACCTCCTCTGGGAAGCTCTGTGCCACCCCAGGCCGGCAGGGAGATCACTGGCCATCTTGCACTCCCCTCCCCCTTCTCCCATGGTCATCGGAAGCACCATCCTAGCCCAGACTGTGAAGCCAAACCTGGATTGGCTGCAGGATGTTAGGACCATCCCTGACCGGCTCTGAACCCCAGCGTCCTCATGGGCACAGAGGGGTAAGACCCACCCCCAGAGGCTTTGAGAAGATCCGGAGAGGGGGAGGACAGCCCGTCCACTTGTGAGGACAGGGCACCCAGTCCTTTATCTTATTCTTTCTTTTGTCCCTGCTGCGAGCCAGACCCACAGCAGGTCTTGGCATAAGAATCAGTCACAGCCCTCAGGTTGCCCCTGGGGTGAACATTAACCAGACAATATCATGAAGTGTGAAAAACGCTGGGGACTCCAAGGCGGGCCTGAGGCAGCGGGGAGGGCTTCCAGGAAGAGGCGGAACCTGAGCTCTGTTATCTTGTAAATTCATACTTCTTGGGCACTGTGCCAGGTACTGAGCTACCCAGGTTAGATGTGTTATTTTTTTCCACACCTCCCAGCACCTGCGAGCCAGGTACCATGATCCCCACTCCGATGTTACAGACGGGGAAGCTGAGGTTTAGTGAGGGAAGTGCCTTGCTTGGGTCACATAGATGGTTTGCTCAGAGTCAGGTGGAAGAAGGCAGGGGAAGTTCCCGGTGGAGGGGACAGAGGGAACAGCAGTGTTGGGAGGGGAAAAGGCTGGGTGTTGGGGTTGGAGGGGCTACCCTGGGGCAGTCTGGCATGGCCGGGAGTTGTGAGAGCAGGGGCTGGAGAAGGGGCGGGTTTGGGGGAGCTAGTCTGGGCACAGGGGGCAGCAGGAAGCCATAGGTGATGGTCGGCAGGGAGGCATGTGGTCAGGTGGGTTGTTTAGATAGGTGGTTATGGGGCAAGAGGGCAGTACCTCAGAAGGGGGAGACGTGGGTGTGAGGATGAAGGAGAGGGCAGTGCAGGCCTGACGAGGGATGGTCTGGAGCCGGTTGCGGGCGGGGGGGGAGGTCGCTCCTGGCCCTCAGAGCGAGGGTGTGGAGGGAGGAGCCTCTGCTCCCAGCCCTGAGGAAAGCTCTCGTCTGCCATCACTAGGACACCACCGCCCCCAGCTCCAGACTCACGTGGCCACCCGCCTGCGGTCACCCCACGGAATGGTGAGTGGGCAGCCCGGCCCTAAACCTGCATCGCTCGGCTCCCCTCTCCTCCCCAGCAAATGGCTCCTCCTTCCTTCCAGGGCTCAGACCCCAACTTGGGAGTCACCTTTGACTTCTGTCTTTCACCCTAAGGGTGAAAGGTAACCCAAGGTAACCTTCAACCCATCATGGAGTCGTGTTGTCTCCTCCATGTCCAAAGTTTACCCCAAATCCAACCAGTCCCCACCTCCACAGCCACCACCCTCGTCTGAGCCATCACGGCCTCTTAGCTGGACCGCTGTGGTGCCTCTCAGCCAGCCACCTGCCAGGGTGTGTTTGGTGGCTCCACCAGCCTGCAGAGCAAGCAGAAAAGCCAGCTCATGCTGGAGGGGGCAGACAGACTCCCACAGGTACTATTCCTGGCACTCTGGGTGGATGGACCCTCACGAGAGCCAGACTGGTGGTCCCACAGGCCTGAATTATCGGTCCCAGGGCAAGTCCCTGAGTGCTGGCTTCCTCATCTGTAAAACATACGTTTTTGCAACCAGAACAATACAGATAAAGAACAGGCACCATGGCGACGTCAAGAGCACGGCTCCTGGTGTCGGGCCGCCCAGATCCCCCACCTACTGGCTACACGACCCAGGCAACCTGCATAACTACTCTGTGCCTCAGTGATCTCCTCTGCAAAGTGGGCAGAGTGATTTCTACCTGCCTGACAGGGCTGATGGGGGATTAAACAAATGAATCCGTGAAGATGCTTAGCATAATGCCTGGCCTCTGATAGAAACTCACAAGATGTTAGCAATGATAGTAGTAACACTCATGAGAAAGAGAGAGTTCAGGGTTTGTGTGGGTGGAGCAAAACGGTGCCTGATACTGACTCCTAGTTAGTTGTCACTAACTCTCCAAAACCCCAGAGAGTCACCACCACTCAGGGGTCAGTACAGGGGCTGTAGCTCCCCTTCCTTCCCTGACATGCCCCTTCACCCTCATTGTGCACCCATCCCAGCCTCCCAGCCCACAGGTAAATTATGGCTTGTCTCCCCTGTGGTTCAGAGTAGGAAACAAGGTGGAAGACATAGGGACTCACCCAAGGTCACACAGAGAGTGGCAGTGGGGGCCAGGATTTATCCTCCCCAGAAAGGCTCTCCTGACTCCTGCCCCAACCAGCTCTAGCTTCTCTGCCACAGGCTCTTATAACAGCCTGACCCTCCCCTGACAGATGATGCATCACAGCCATGGTCATGTCTTTATGGTGTGACGTCCCTGCAAGAGCCAGAGCTATTCAAGCAAAATTCCCTGTACCTGGGCCTGCCCAGAGCTGGTTCTCAGTAAATATTTATTGAATGGATGGGCAGATGGATGGATGGATGGACGGATGGACGGATGGACGGATGGACAGACGGATGGAGGGATAGACGGATGGACGGATGGATGGATGGATGGATGGATGGAGGGAGGGATAGATGGATGAGTGGATGGGTGGTTGGGTGAGTGGATAGACGGATGGGTGAGTAGAGTGGTGAATGGGCAGGTGGGTGGGTGGATGGATGGATGGATGGATGGACAGATGAGTGGGTGGATGGATAGGTGGGTGGATGGGTGGATGGATGGATGGATACATGGGTGGATGGATGAGTAGATGCATGGATGGATAGATGGATGGATGGGTAGATGAGTGGGTAGGTGATCTCCCGAATGAATGAGGGGATGGGTAGATGGGATGGGTATGTAGATGGACAGATGGACTCCAGAAACAGTGCTCTCCCACCGATGTCTCACTGAGCCTTTCCCCATTATCTGAAGCGCAAGGGGCTTGGATGGTCCCTCAGATCTAAAAGAGACTCTAAAATCCTATGGGTCAAATGCACCTGGCTTTACTGGGCCTCAGTCTCTTCATGTGTGAAAACACAACCCTCCTGCCTGTATTTCCAGATTCCCAAGATGGCCCGGTGGAAGGACAAGGACAGCAGCACTTGGGAAACAGGAGGTGCTTCCAAGAGCTTGTCGGATGATAATGTCAGCTTTGGCAAGGGAGCCAAGGGCGCGGCAGTGAGCTGGGCCCGCCAGGCCTGCCCAGGGTGTGTGCAAGGGTGTGCCCGGCTGACAGGCACGCTGGCCGAGCCAGCCAGCAGCCCTCAAGGCGCTCGTGCTCTCTGACCCAGTAACTCCACTTCTAGGAACGGGCCCTGAGGACGTAATCCAGGATTCCCGCAGAGACCGCAGCACACGATGGCCCCGGCGCCCCTGTCCACCGGGGGGAAGGGTGGCCGGCCCAGCCTCGGCAACGCGGGGCTTGTCTCTGCCGTGGGGTAGTGCACAGCGGTGCAAACCTGGGTGTTTGAAGAACGGCTGGAAGGCACCGGGAAGGGTTGAAATGAGGCATTTGTGGAAAAGTCAAGATGGGAAACTGCACGTAAAGTCAGATCTCATGCCTCTTGGGGGGAAAGAGTCCCTTGTTTCAGCATTTGCCTGGAGAAAGTCCTGGATGGATATATACCCAAATAGGCGGGGAATTGCGGGGCCGGTTTTTTTCCTCGGGGTTTATCCGATTAGGGTGCAGACCTGAGGAGCGGCCCTGGGTCTCCGACTTTCCCCCGGAGGCCTAGCGGGGAAGCCCTGCCCTGCGCCCCCACCCCCACCCCCAGAAGCGAGGGTCTAAGGCCAGGCAGCAGGGGAGAAAGTGGCCATCCCTCTCTGCCCTTTAGAGACCTCTCTCCTGGCCCTCCTGCCTAACTCAGGGGATGAGATGATGGCAAATAAGCGAGAAGACTTTGCTGATGGGGAGGGAAGCAAAGCCACGGTGAAGCCAGCCAGGGGTGCTGGCGGCTCTGATCTGTCCAGAACCCCCCGCCTTCACGCCTGCCTGCGCGGGCCTGCTCCAACCTGCACTGGGGCAGAGGCGAGAACCCGCGCTGGGAGCCAACAGACAGTGTGGAGCCTGGCTGTGCCCCTTGCCAGCTGAGGGTCAGGGAGCTCCTTCCGCCAAGACTCGGTTTCCCCGTGTGTGCGGTGAAGATACACCCCAACGCTCAGTGGATATTCTCAGAAAGAAAGAATGAGCGAAGGGGGGGCATTCCTGACGCTCCCAGGCCTGGGGGCAGAGGCCCATTTCCCACCCAGCGGACAGGTTAGGACAGAGGGGGGTTTGGGGATGGGGGAGGAGAGGGGGCCAGGAGGGCGAGGGGAGGAGAGTGGGGAGAAGGGGAGGGGGAAGGGTTAAGAGCGGTGGCAGGGAGGAGGGGGGGACAGGGAGGAGGGGGAATGGCGCCATCAAACAGGAGCCGAGTCACTCGACCCACCCCCCTCGCCTACACGCAGGATGGGGTTGTTCGGGGACAGAGAGGAAGCAGGATCAGGACCCCGATCAGAACGCGGTAGATGCGTGAGCCTCTGTAATTGACGCTCTGCTGTCTCAATTTATGAGAAATATAAGACATGTAATTGCCTCTGTAGTTTGGACACTCATTAGGAGAATAATAAATGTTATTATTTATTAATATGGCAATGAATCACTCAGGCTTTTAAATTAAAGATTAAAGCGCTCACAAATTAAATGTAAATCCCGGGGCCGGCGTCGACGGAGAGGGTCCTCCCCGCATTAGTGAGCGCCTGGCCCTTTAAGCGGGCGGGGCTGGCGGCGGGGTGACGCGAGGACACGGCCGGCTTGCGGGGACAGCCTGCCTCCTGCCGGCCGCTCGCTCGCGGGGCCTGCGAGGCCGGTCGGGCGCAGGTGCAGGCGCCCCTGCCCGGCAGCGCCCCCACGCGGCACTCAGGCGCTGCGCAACCCAAACCCGCTCTCTGGGGGGCAGTGGCCCGGACGACCCCGCTCCCCCCCCCCACCCCCCCCCCCCCGGGGACACACGCAGTTCCCGCTGGCTCCTCGCTGGGCTCCCTGAGCAAACGCCCTGCACAGCGTCCCCAGCCAAGGGGACTCGCAGCCCCACCGACCCACGGGCGTGGCGAAGCCCAGAGATGTTTTAAGTGACTCGCCGAGGTCACACAGCCAGGATCTGGTGGGCCTGGAATTCTAGCCCAGCCGCGCGGGGCCCCAAGGGCTGTTCTCTTCTCCGTGGCAGTTGGGTTCCCAGGCCAGCCCCAGACCCTGTTAGAAGTACAAGAACATGGAATAAATAGACGAAGGTCATTATTTCCTGATGGCTGACTGTGACAGGCACCAAGGCAGATACTGCATGGTTACTTGCATTGAGGTAAGCACAGATCCCTCTGCCCCTGTTACAGATGAGAAGGCTGAGACACAGACAGGCTTCAGTGACTTGCCCAACTCAACAGGGAGGAAGTGTGGGAGGAGTCAGAACCAGGGCTTGCCAAGCGGGACCCTGAACCCTGGACCACTCCAAGACCAGACCAGTTTCTTCTGGGTCCTCAGAGGAGTGGATGCCCCAATTCCTGCCCCCAAACAGGGCACAGGGCAATGGCTGGCTGCACCCTGGTGGACACCTGAGTTACAGCAAGAAAATGAATTGCTATTTACTTAACCAGTGCATGATTTGGGGTGCCCGTGTCACTTCCAGTCCCTGTTGTGACCATCTCTGGGTTTGGGACTATTTCCCAAATAATCCAAAGATTGGGACAGTTACAGGTTTGGGATACAAGTTGTTGAATTACCTTCTAGTAAGAGGGTCTCAAATCTACGCTTATTTGGGGAGGTCTTTTGAAGAGGGGCCCCCACCCACCAACTATGGTGAGCAGTCCCTGAAAGTTAGCCCCCTTCCACACCCAGGCTGGCATGTTGGGAAAACCTGGGGTGTCTATAATTCAGCTTCCCAGTTATTCATCCCAGACCTTTGAAGACAGGCAGGAGCCCCTTGAACCCGCCCCACTCACCCCTACTCCCTTAGGACTTGGAGGCAAAATGGCACAGCCATGGACGGTCCCAGACGCCCTCACTTTGCTCCACCCTTGCCCCCGGACTAATCCCAGCCACCCCCTGGCCCTTGAACTCCACTTCCCCAGGCTGACCTTCCCCATGTCAACTCTCAGGATTCAGTAGACTTAGTAGGTACCCCCCCCCCCCCCCACCGCCAAAGAAAGCCCTTCTTCCTCACACCCATCAGACTCTGCCTCCCCTTCAGACCATTGTCATTGTGATGCCCACTGAGCCCTCCGTGTCTCCCAGGCCTGGGTCTAAGGCTTTCCATCATTATCATAACACATTACGGGATCTCGGAGCCGTGATCTGACCCCAGAGCCCATGCCCCGTCCACATGGGTCTCCGCTGCCTGCCCAGGCCAGGGCACAGCCCCACAGACATGCTCAGGAAGTATTTGTGGATGAAGAAGTGAATGAACCCATGAAGGCTGCTTTCTCCCCCACCAGGCTGGGACCTCCTTGAGGGCACGTGGGGTTTCTCCACTGCTGGACCCACATCACCCCCGCAGAGAGTTGGGCTGGGACACGGAGCTGCCGAGTGTGTGGAGGGAGTCACGGCTCCTCTCTGGACTCGACTCCCCACCCAAGCGACGAGGAAGGCAGCAAGCTGTCCCAGCTGGCTATGCCAACACACTGCAGGAGTGTGGAGAAGCTGGGACTGGCTGTGCTCAGGCCCTGGGGTCCATCCCAGCCTCTTCCCACGTGGCCTTCTGTCCCCCTGGCCCCAGGATCTCAGGTCCCCAACCTTGTCTCAGGCCCCTCTTGCCCCAGGATCTGGTTTGGAGGAACGGGTTTCTCAGCCCCATGTGACTATTCTCTGCACCCCTGCCCCACACATCCCAACCCAGGGTGGAGGGGACTTCACTGCTGCTTCTTCCACCCACCCAGGTCCCCGCCTGGGGACAGGGACAGACAGAGCGGTCCGTGTTATTGCCGTTATCCCTGGGGGGGGGGGGGGGGGCTGTTCAGACGCCAACTAATTTGTTTCACTCTTGCCCCCTCCCTTATTGATCAATGCTGTAACCGAGCATTGTGTTAAATGACTTGTTGCCATGGTAACCATCAGATACACGCACAGATCTGATGTGCCTGTTTCCTGAGCCAGATCGCCTCCTAAGAGCTCGCAGGGAGCAAATCTCCTTTCATATCCGCCGCTGTTTTCTCAAAGGCACAGGATATTGTTCAGAACAAGGCATTTTTAAAAACAATATTAAAAAAAGAACTTAACCAGGTTTCTCAACAGATATAAAGCTGTTTCATAAGGTATGTCACTCTTAAAAAATATGAAATCAGATTTGAAAAGGAAACCTTTGACCAAGTTCATCTTCCTTCTGAGACTCTCTCCTTAGGAAATAAGCTGAAATATGGACACAGGGCCCCGTATAACTGACAGCAGCTGTGACATTTACAAAGAGAGAAATGGAAAACAGCCTCAAAGTTCCACAGGAGAAGATTCAAGTAAGCTGTGGTTCGCACACTGGCAGGATATTATAGAGATGTTTAAAATGCTACATAGAAGAGGGAAGCATATGTGTCAGATGATGTGGAATGAAAGAAACATGATAGGAAACTGTGTCTGCCAGGAGATCATAATGAATGTAAACAAACCTAAGCAATGCAAGAAAACTACTCGGAGAAAATACACATACCAAAATGTTGACAGAGCTTGTCGGTGGACCCGTGGTAATTTTGTTTCCTTGTTCACTTATTCGGCAGATATTCCCAGAGCAGGTGCTTAGGACCCCAGGCCCCTATCACGGCCTGGGAGCACAAGCGTTATGTCTCTTTCCTGCAGTTTCCCAAATGTGTTTAAGGAGCACGTGTTACTTTTCAGTGGAAATATATATATATATATATATATATATATATATATAATTTTTTTTTTTTAACCCAGGGTATATGTTTTATCCATCAGGTCGGCAACAAAGTAAAGAGAATCTGCTGGTGGGGGAGGAGAGGGTGTGGGGACACGGGCGCCCTGCTGGTGGAAGTCGGAATTACAGCTACCTCCGACGGAAATTAGCCCCCTAGAAAGGCACCCCCCCACCCCCACCCCCGTGAACAGTCCCATTCTCCAGGTAACCGGGGAGTGAGGCACCCCCAAGTTGACACGCGCTTCTCTCCCAGGAAGCCTGCACCTCAACGTGCTCCCTCTGTAGCGGAGGAGGAGAAAGTGCTGGAAACCAGGAACCACTCAGAGCAGATGCTGCTCGTTTAATTGCAGGGCAGGGTGGAGGGGAGGAGGCCACCTGGGGAGATGGGTTTTGGCAGATTCCCATTCCAACCCCAGTTACCTCGGTGCTCCTGGGCATGTCCCTTCACCTCTCTGGCCTCAGTGCCCTCGTCCGCCCAACGCGGGTGGGGACGCCTCCCTGGCAGGTGTCCCGTGAGGATTACAGGCGGCATGGTGTGTGACGCCCTCCACACGGGCACCCCAGGGCTTTGTTTTTATTTGCTTGTGTTGGCTTTTGCTTCCTGAGAAGGAAACAGCAATAAAAGTTGGCTCACGATGGCCAAGGAGCTGCGGGCTACAACCTCCCTCCTCTTTTCCTGCAGGCCCCTTGGGGGTCTGGAAGGAGGGTCCGGCAGTAGGAGGTCCCTTGGGCCCTGGATGAAGGGCTGGCCCCGGGAGGGGCTGTCAGCTCCTGCCTACAACACGCACACTGGTTTTTTTAGAGCCAGCAAATGCCCCAGCCAATGTTTTCTAGTTGTGACAGACAGGGTCCAGGGGACAGAGTTCCTTTTCACTCCCAGGGCTGTCCCCTTCTCCTGCGGACCACCGGCTGCCACTCCAAGCCCACGTCCCCTCCAACCTGCCAGCGGGGGCCACACGGGGCCCACCCTCGTGCTAGGTTTATGCGGCTCCAGGTTATTTGAAAACATATAAAACCTTTTCTTTTAAAAAAGCAAAGTCTCATCTTTCATGGGAATCCAGTGTTTTCTTAACAGTCCCAACGCAGCATCTGCAGGAATTTTCCAGACTTGAGAAGAGAGGAGGGAGAAAAAAACAAAACAAAACAAAACAAAACAAAACTGATCACCTCTGGTTTCTGACGGAGCATGCATGATCCTGGCTGGATTCTACATTTAGAGAGAGTGATGCAGGGCAGGGAGCAAGATTCTGGCTTCTAGGCCAGCGCTCCGCCTGGATTTCTATTTCGTAGGACAGCCTTCCTGGGCCTGGCCGTGCTGGAGGGCTGTGATTCAGTGGGCGTGAGCCCCAGAAGGGAACCGTGCGGGGGCCGGGGAGGGACAGCAGGCGGTGGTCCTTGGGGGAAGGTGGAGGAAAAGACGGTTCTTGGAGAATTTGCCAAGTCTTTTCCACGCAACTGCATACCAAGGACCCAACCCCCGGGGAAGGGGGCACCAGGTGTGGGGCTGACTCTTCACTAGAAGGTGATGGGGCTGCGGGACGTGTGGGTCCCCCGGCCCTCCCTGGAGGGCTCTGACACCACTGACCCCAAGTCTTAAAACCTTGCGAGCCCCTGGACCCAGAAATCCCGCCTCATGGAATTCATCACCAGAAATAGACACAAGCAGGGTGATTTAGCTACGCCCATGATCGTTGCTACGATGTTATATGGGTGAAGTGGACAGTTCTCCATGTTGGCAAGAGGGCCTGAGCTGAGCAAACTATAGTTCAGCCATCCCCTGGAATATGAATAAAAATATTGTAGACGATGCCATGGAGAGGTGGTCTCGCCAAACTGTCCAGTGAGGTAAGCAGGTTACAAAGCACTGTGGACAGGAGGTCATCCATCGCGTTCAACAGACGAGTGGGGACATCTGAATCTGTATCTACGTGACGTGCCAACGTAGGAAAAGTCTACGCCAAAATGTTAACGGTGGTCATTTCTGAGTGGCTTTTCTTTTCCAATTCTCTGCGTGTCCTAATGTTTCCCACGATGAAGTAATGTATCCTTTTGTTTATTTCGGAGCACGGCCAGGGAGAGAGACTGCCTGGTCTAGCCTTTCCTGTGCATCCTTGGGCAAGTTACTTAACCACTCTGTGCTTCAGTTTCCTATCTCTACAACGAGGACAGCACCTGCTTCTCGGGGTTGCTGAGGTCAACACTAATATATGCAAAGTGCTTAGCTCACTGCCTAGAAGATAATGAGCCCCAAATGTTAGCTGGTTTTAGTACCCACTTGTTTTCTACATATAAACATGTCATTGCGCTCGATGCTGAGAATACGGCAGTGACAGCGACACCCCAGTAGAGACAGACGTTAAACCAACACTCACGCACAATTAATTCCCTGCAGTTAGGGGCAATGATTAATTCATTACAGTTAGGAGCAGTGCTGTGCAGGCACTTCGAGAGCACTTGCCAGAGAGCCTGTTGACGATTTTGACCATTTTCCTTTTTTTTAATGTTTGTTTATTTCTGAGAGAGAGTGGGGGAGGGGCAGAGAGACTGGGAAACACAGAATTGGAAGCAGGCTCCAGGCTCTGAGCTGTCAGCACAGAGTCCGATGCAGGGCTCAAACCCACGAACCGGGAGATCATGACCTGAGCTGAAGTCAGACGCTTATCAGACTGAGGCCCGACTAAGGCACCCCTTGACCATTTTCTTAAGAGCCGTGGGAGCGTCGACATTGAAGAATTTCAGGCAGGGTGACGAGATCAGAAGTGCGTGGGAGCGTCGACATTGAAGAATTTCAGGCAGGGTGACGAGATCAGAAGTGCATGGCTTAAAAACTCACTGCGTCTACACTGTGGACTGAGAGGGACTCTGGGGAGGAGACTTCGAAGAAGGTGCTCTGGGGTGTGGACCAGGGAGAGGAAGCTTCTTGGGCTCCACTGGGGACCAAGGCGGATGAAGCCAAGCGGACAGACTCCAGCGCCCTGGAGGAGGTGGGGTCCAAAAACCTTCAGTGACGTCTTTGGAGGAGCTGGGGTAGGGTGTTCGGTGCTTCCAGCTTGATGAACTGTGTGGGTGGTCCCCAGATGTAGGGGACACAGCGGGGGGAAGAGCAGGTGTGGGGGCTGCAGGGTGTTGGGTTCAGGAAATGCTGATTTGGAGGTGGGGAGTGTCCAAGGGAAGAAGTCCTAGAGGCAGTATCCTCTGTGGCTGCTTGGAAGGCAGGATCCCGCAAGAGGTCAGGTGCAATCAGCACTGGGCAGAGAAGAAACCGCGGGTCTGGGAGGCTGACTCACCAAGGCCAGGAGGACCAAGATCCAAAGCCAGGACATCACTGGAGCCCATCAGGGAGAGGGCAGAGCCCAGACAGGGCAAGGCGGGGCCCCGCGGACATAGAGAGGCACGCAGGGCCTGGCACCACGGGTGAGCAGGGTTCCAAGGGCATCTTCCCAGGGCCTCTAAGCTGTGTGGACACACAGGGCAGCTCAGCCCAAGGGGTCCCTGCAGATCGGGACCCCCCCAGGGTTGGGGGCTGCCTCCCTCTGAGTTGGGCATGTGGTCCTCATCCCGGCTGGCCCTAGGTTCTGTCTCTGGGAGCTCCCCACCCTAGGACACTCTCCCCTAGAGCCTCCCATGGATCCCAGCGGCCTCACTCTGACCCCGCCAAAATGCCACCTCCTCCCACTGCCCTGGAGCAGCCTCACCTCTACCCGCCGCCCATGCAGGGGCCCACAGGGGCCTGCCTCCTGTCCTCCCTGTGGGGTGGGAAGCCCAGGAAGGCAGAACTTCACCTGTTTCACATGGTAGCGGGGCAGGGACAGTGCCTGGGACACTGTAGGTGCTCAGTAAACATTGGTGGAATAAAGGACTGTAGACACAACAGGGAAACAGATTTCCAGAGAGGGGGAAGCTGGAAAGAAACAGCCCACACTCTTTCCAGCCCTTCTTTCAGGGGGATTATGAGTAATTTTATGTTCTAACTTCTACATGCCAGCACCTTCCAAACTCTCCACAGCGAACCAACATTTCTGATGGAATCAGAAAACATGGGGGTTCAACCGCTGTTTTTAAATGAATCCCTGGACGCTCTGGAGAGGGATGGGGCGGGGGGGGGCGCTCAGCTCTAACTGAGGGAGGTGAGAGGGGACTGCTGGTGGGGGCCGGCCTGCCCCTCCCCTGTCTGCCTGCCCTGGGAACTCCTAGTGCCATCCCCCACCACCCCACCAGCCCCGGGAGACACAGGCACTTCCCAAGCCACCGGAGCTGGCCTGTGCCCAGAAATGTGAGCCCCTCCCCCTTTCCTGGTGACTCATTTACCTGTTGTTGTTGTTGTGTGCACATCACACTCACACGACCACGAGGACTCAGCCCTTCTCTCCCGGGCCCCGCGTCATGTCACCTGGTGGGGGACCCCCGATTATACTGTTAGGACAGACGGACGTCAGCTCTGCCACCAGGATGTCCAAGGTCATGTTTCCCCCCCACACCTTCCAGGCCTCCTTTTCTTTAAACAGGACTCAGCACCTGCCCCGTGAGCGTGGTGGGTCTGTGCCACCAGTGAGCTCGCGCTCCGTGCGTCAGCTGCTGTTCTCCACGAGGTTTAGGACAAAGTGGGAAGGCGGGTGGATGATGCATGAGCGTCCCCCCAGCTGCCCCCTTCTCGGGGCTTGTGTGGCTTCACGTTTTGGCCCGGCCCATTTGGAAGATGTTGAGGATAACATATGCCCCGTGGAAGGACACGTGGCAGGCCCCGGGACGGCTGTGACAAGTTAATGAATTCTGCCGTGGTTGCCCCAAGCACACGTCCGGGCCCCGTGGCCCGCCTGTCTGCGTCCTGACCTTTAAAGGTGAGCGTTTGATACCCACCAATCGCTCGTAGTCCGATCGAATGTTCGGAAGATGAAACCTGAGGGAAGTGTGACCCTCATTCCCCTTCCCGCCCCCACGCAAAACACTGTCATTCCTTTCTGAATCGTCACAGAACTTTGCAAAGCGGTTTGTCGCTCCCACCAGCACTTGCTGGGGAAACTGAGGCACCTTCTGGCATACCTACTCGCAAGAGCCAGCCGGCAGGGACCCTTCACCCAGCAGGACCCGCACCGGCCAACTCTGGGGTGAAGGGGACCCCAGCCACCAATCCACACACGGCTTTGTCACCTTCTTCTCTTTCAGCGTCCCCACTATCCGCTGAACCGACCTTCACGGAGGGCCACCTCGGTTTAGGAGTCTGGGTGCCCGACTCAAGCTGAAAGGATGAGAACGTGTGTTCTTTCCGGTAACGGGGGTCCACAGGTCAAGCAGGGTTGAGGGCGGGCAGGCTCCGCAGCTCTGTGTTTTCTCAGAGACCCAGCTTCTTCCCGTCTTTCCACTCTGTGCCCCCGACTCTCTTTCTACCCCCACCTCGGTGTTGTCCACGAACTGGAACCAAGATGGCAGCTGTCACCTCCGTCGTCATAGCTGGACCTGCTGCTTCTCTCAGCAGCTCCTTTTCTCCGGGAAGACCCCAGACTAGACAGCCTTCCAGAAACTCCCTGAATCAGTCATTATTCTGGCGCCTCAGATTGCACATGTAGTCCCTGGAGGCTCTGCCCAATGGCACGACCCTGGCCTTCACATCAGTCAGCGAATCAGATTATGAATTTACTCCCCATCGGTGAAGTTCTTTCTTTTCTAAACATACGAAAATGTTTCCTTTTTTACTCACTCTTAGCTTTATAATTTTTAATTCCATCAGGGTGCCTGGGTGGCTCAGTCAGTTAAGCATCCAACTTCAGCTCAGGTCATGATCTCGCAGTCCGTGGGTTCGAGCCCCGCGTTGGGCTCTGTGCTGACAGCCTGGAGCCTGCTTTGGATCCTGTGTCTCCCTCTCTCTCTGCCCCTCCCCTGCTCGTGCTCTGCCCACCCCCCCAAAAATAAATAAACCTTAAAGAATTTTATAATTTTTAATTCTATCATCAATGGTCAAATGATTTTTTTATCTTGATGATGGTGATGAATCTTGGTATTAGGTGTTTCCAAATAAAACACAACTGTTAATTTTCCTGATTGCTACTTCCTTTTTAATTTATTTTTAAAAGCTGATATTTATACTTAGCCAAAGTCTGATTCTTAATAAAATTTCACAGTGGATTATTATTTGGTTTTAGAAATTAACAAACAATGCCTACACGTTAAAAAACAATAATTTAACATGCTTTAAGTAAATCAGTTCATTAAAGGGGACTGAAGGCCCTCATGGCTCTAGGAAATCTGCCTTTTCAACATGTATTTTATTATACATATGTGTACGTAATTTTTGTGAATTTTTTTGAAATTTTGTGAATTTTGTGGATTTTTTCAGAAATTTAATTCCTGAGTTAAATACAAATCGATATTTAATACATCCTATTTTGTTGATTCCTGCTTGAGTTTATTTTAATTTTTATTTATATGCTTATAAACACAATAATCCAGACTTTTTTTTTTAACCCTTGAAAAATCGATTTTCAGAAGTGGCAAAGGCCTCACATCTCCTTAAGTAGTTGATATCTAAATGGATGTACTTTCACAGATATTTACATTCCCTCCATAACGGACAATCTTTTGACTAAAGCCGGAAAGTTATCATTGTCACAAGCTGTAACACCCGCCAAACAGACGTGTCGCTAATTAGGCACCATAATGAGAACTGTCGCATGTGGGGATGGTGCGCCCTGACAATTACCAGCCCCTCGGCCTAAATGTCTTACGTGTAGGCTGGGAGAATTACCCAGAGAAGAAGGGAGCCAGGCGGACCTCGCCAGTGCCTTGCCGTGCACGGCGAGTGTCATGCAGAAGAAAAAGCCGTGACCTTTTATCAGCATCCACAAGCAGGAATTAAGAAACAAAGTTCTTTGCTGAGATCGATTGCCCTGGGATCCGGTGGCGCCCAAAGAGCTGGTTACAAGGTCGAGCAATTAAGAGCTAGAGCCGAAGTGACTCACGTAATTGCAGAGTTGCTCATTTTAACAGCCTGATTGGAAATTGTCAACACCGTGTCTGAGTCTAATGAAGCAAAGGGAATGAAAACAGGTGACATCTTCAAATAATCTTATTAGTAAATGCATTGACAATACGTCAGATGACAAAGACAACTCCGATCCAGGGGCTTATTAAGTCCAAAAAAGTTTCCGTTGCAGATTGATGAATCTGTATATTAACATGTCACTAATTGGGCTCGGTTAATAGCACCAATTAGAATCTCTAAAGGAGAGAACCTGGGGAGACGCTGCTCGCTCTTTAAACTGGTCCCGAAACAAATTAGTGGGGATGAAACGCTCAAACCGGTAAATTAATACTTGGAGACGCAGACCGTCTCGAAAGCCCCACTGCGTCGTGGACAGATGTGCTATAACGCTGGAAAGCATTGCAGCTCACAACAGGAGTTTGTTCTAGAAAGCCCTGAGGTCCAAGTAATGCATGGCATTACTCACAGCCTCTTGTGTGAAAAGTTTGCATGAAGATCTCACTTCCCGCTAAGTGACATATCAAATGGGTGACTCTAATGTGATGATGGTACTGTGTGTTTGGACATTACCTGGGGAAAAGGAAACGGCATCTTAATACTGGGCTTGGCCATTCCACACCAGCGTGACTGTCCAAAGAAGGGGACTAGGTCAAGAGCTTAGGAGCTAAGAGAAGAAATGCACGGTGGGACACTGGCAATGACTCACTTAGCAACTCTCCCTTGACTTTGACAAATGGTGTACTTCACCTGGCCTCTTGGGGTACCTGCAAGAACTTAACTGGAATTGCAAGGATCATCAGGCTGAGCTGTCCTTCAGCTACGCAGGCTGTGAGAAGCAGTCTCAAACGTGCAGGCAATAGCATTCGCACGAGCCCTTCCCAAGGAATCAGCTGGAAGGCTGGTGGCGAGCACTAGATGTGTTTAATTGTGGGTCTGGAGGCATAACATAACTGTTACAAGTTCTGACAAAATAGAACGCAACTTCAAGGGGGCGGAGGAGGGAGGGAGAGAGGGGAATGGAATAAATCCACCGGCTGCCGCGAAAGTGACAGGTGGGAGGCACAGGACGTCTCCAACGCTGACAAACCAAATATTAGTGTGCAGCGTCTGAAATTGCCAGGATCCGACCACTTTTGACCTACGAAAATGCCAGTTCTATACGGCTCAAGCTAATTAAACATAATAAAAATACCAGAATGAAGACAGCCAGCCAAACAAAAACGCAGGCTTCCCTAACTCGCAAAAGAATTGCAAAACAGGGGCGCCTGGGTGGCGCAGTCGGTTAAGCGTCCGACTTCAGCCAGGTCACGATCTCGCGGTCCGTGAGTTCGAGCCCTGCGTCAGGCTCTGTGCTGACAGCTCGGGGCCTGGAGCCTGCTTCAGATTCTGTGTCTCCCTCTCTCTCTCTGACCCTCCCCCATTCATGCTCTGTCTCTCTCTGTCCCAAAAATAAACGTTGAAAAAAAAAATTAAAAAAAAAAGAATTGCAAAACAAAACCATGCCGCAATACAGATATACCTTGAAAACATCATGCGTAGGGAAGTAAGGCAGACCCAGAAGGGCAGATCCTGCGTGATTCCACTTAGAAGTGGTACCTAGAGTAGTCAGACTCGTGGACAGGAAGTGGACTGGAGGTCACCAGGGGCTGGGGAAGGGGTCACGGAGGGGGACTTGTTGCTTAATGAGCACAGAGTTTCCATCTGGGGTGAGGAAAGGGCTCTGGCAATGGATGGAAGTGACAGATGTGCGACACTGTAAACATACTTCGTGCTCCCGAATCGTACACTTTAAACAGGTGAGTTATATCGTATGTGAAATAGATCTCAATGAAGATATTTACCCCCCCCCCCAAAAAGTGAGAAAACAGTAAGAAGAAAAGACATTATGCTTTAAAAAGGAAGAAAGAGGGGCACCTGGGTGGCTCAGTCAGTTAAGCGTCCAACTTCAGCTCAGGTCATGATCTCATGGTCAGTGAGTTCGAGCCGCGCATCAGGCTGTGCGCTGACAGCTCAGAACCTGGAGCCTGCTTCGGATTCTGTGTGTGTGTGTGTGTGTGTGTGTGTGTGTGTGTGTGTGTGTGTGTGTCTGCCCCTCCCCCACTCACACTCTGTCTCTCTCTCTCTCTCTCAAAAATAAAATAAAAATGTTAAAAAACAATTTTTTAAAAAGAAGAAAGAAAACAACATGCAGAGAAAGAAATAGAATAAAGTGTCAGATACACAGAAATATAACATAGCAGAGTGGAGACCAGCCCATCAGTCACAGTGAACATCAACAGGCTTGGTCACCTCTTACAAGAAAAAGGTTTTCAAATCAGCTTATACAGCAAGCAACGCCACTAAGTCAGTGATTTAGGAAGACTAAAATTCATGGACCAGGCAAAGGTATATTGGGCCAATGGAACCCACAAGACAGGGTAGCAATAAATGTGACAAAGATGTGATGTTATTAGGCCAAAGGAGATTTAACAGTTACGAATTCCTGTGCAACAAAGAACAGGCAACCACCCTCCCAAAACACATGCCACAGGAGATGTAAGAAGAAATGGACAGAAACACATCAACGCACTGCTCCCTCTGATCACACGCTCTTGGTCAAGTAAATGACAACACAGCAAACAAAACAGAAAAGGTATTTAAAAAACTCTCTTGGGAGCACCTGGGTGGCTCAGTCAGTTAAGCATCCGACTTTGGCTCAGGTCATGATCTCGCGGTCCGTGAGTTCGAGCCTCGTGTCGGGCTCTGTGCTGACAGCTCAGAGCCTGGAGCCTGTTTCCGATTCTGTGTCTCCCTCTCTCTCTGACCTCCCCCATTCATGCTCTGTCTCTTTCTGTCTCAAAAATAAATAAACATTTAAAACAAAACTCTCTTGGTCAAGCAAATGACAACAACAGCAAACAAAACAGAAAAGGTATTTTAAAAACTAAACAATATAATAAATAAGGAAGTTTTATGGTTTTATGTGAAATTTATGGCATAATAAAAAAGACTATCTCTTCCCAAACATACTTGAAACATTCACCAAAATGGAAGTTTATGCACACACCCGTGCATTACGTCACCATGCTTTTCATAATGACGATATGAACTTCGTTGATTAAAATGCACTAGGGGCGCCTGGGTGG
This sequence comes from Prionailurus viverrinus, assembly GCF_022837055.1. Taxonomy (NCBI): domain Eukaryota; kingdom Metazoa; phylum Chordata; class Mammalia; order Carnivora; family Felidae; genus Prionailurus; species Prionailurus viverrinus. Next base: position 139,394,327 of record NC_062566.1, read on the forward strand.
CGCAGTCGGTTAAGCGTCCGGCTTCAGCCAGGTCACGATCTCGCGGTCCGTGAGTTCGAGCCCCGCCTCCGGCTCTGGGCTGATGGCTTGGAGCCTGGAGCCTGTTTCCGATTCTGTGTCTCCCTCTCTCTCTGCCCCTCCCCCGTTCATGCTCTGTCTCTCTCTGTCCCAAAAATAAATTAAAAACGTTGAAAAAATAAATAAATAAATAAAATAAAATGCACTAAAAGTGTGCCTTAGGGGTACCTGGGTGGCTCAGTCAGTTAAGCGTCCAACTTCAGCTCAGGTCACGATCTCACAGTTTGTGAGTTCGAGCCCTGTGTCAGCTCTGTGCTGACAGCTCAGAGCCTGGAGCCTGCTTCGGATTCTGTGTCTCCCTCTCTCTCCGCCCCTCCCCTGCTCATGCTCTGTCTCTCTCTGTCTCTCAATAAACATTAAAAAAAATTTTTTTAAAGTGTGCCTTAAACACAAATTTCAAAAAAAAAAATTTCTCGCTGGAAATTTGAAATCTTGCTTAAACAACTCTCAGGTGAAAAGCAAAATGCAAAGTGAAATTGCCAGGTTTCTTGAAAAATAATGACAACACTACATATTGGTATCTTTGGGATACTTCTAAGACGATTGTCAGAGGAAAAAAAAAATCATGACTTCAAATACTTTTATCGGCAAAACAGAATAATGAAAACAAGTGAGCTTTAGCTCAACGAGAACTAGAAGGTGAACAACATAGTAAGCCCCAAAAAAATGCACAACAAGGAAATAACGGAGTAGCAGAAATTAATGAGGTGGTGGGACTATAAATGGAGCAGCCGCCCTGGGAAAAGTCTGGTGGTTCCTCAAAAAGATAAATGCAGAGTAACCATGTGACAGAGAAATTCCAGCGCTAGGTATCTGCCCAAGAGAAATGAAAACACACGTCCACATAGAAACTTGAACACAAATGCTCATAGCAGCATCATTCGTAATGGCCGAAAAATGGACACATCCCAAATGTCCATGCACCGATGCCTGGATAAACAAAACATGGTCCACCCACACAATGGAATATCATTCAGCCATAAAAAGGAACAAAGTACTCAAGCATGCCACAACCGGGATGAGTCTCAAAAACACGATGCAGTGCGGAACGAGGCCGACACCGAAGGTCACACACTGTAGGACTTCTTTTACATGATCTGATACAGGCAAACCCGTACAGGGAGTAGACTGCCAAGGGACTGGGGGAGGGGACAGTGGAAAATAATTACTTAATGAGTACGCGGTGTTTTTACGGTACAATGAAAAATGTTGTAACCAGAGAGAGCCAATGGTTGCACAACATCGTGAATATGCTAAATACCACCAAAGTGTTCGCTTTAACGTTGGTTAATTGCGTGTTATGTAAATTCCACCTCAGCTTTGAAAAAGAAGAAAGAAAAAAAGAAATTAATGAGGTAGAAAAGAGAAAAGCCATAGAACTAATTAGTAAGTCAAAATCCTGATCCTCTGAAAAAATTAACAAAGTGGGGAAGCCTTTCATTGTCAAGAAAAAAAAAAGGGATAAAGCACATAGATACAAAATAAGAAATGATAAGGTAATCCACATTACAAAAGAGGGGTTTAAAAAATACAGGGCGCCTGGGTGGCTCAGTTGGTTGAGCATTGGACTTGTGATCTCAGAGCTCAGGTCATGATCCTACAGTTCATGAGTTCGAGCCCCACATTGGGCTCTGGACTGGCAGTGAGGCGTTTGCTTGGGATTTTTGTCTTTCTCTCTGCCCCTCCCCCACTTATATTCTCTCCCTCTCCCTCTCTCTCTCTCTCTCTCTCTCTCTCTCTCAAAATAAAAATAAAAATAAACTTTTAAAAAATCATAATACAGTTGATCCTTTAATAATATAGGTTTGAACTGTCTGGGTCCACTTATACATGATTTTTTTTATATAAATACCATCCAGTCCTGTAAGTGTATTTTTCTTATGATTTTCTTATTAATGTTTCCTTTTCTCTAGCTTACTTTATTGTAAGAATACAGTATAGAATATATATAACATACAAAATGTGTGTTAATCAACTGTTCACGTTCTCAGGAGGCTTCTGGTCAACAGTTGACTACTGGTAGTTAAGGGATCCGTGGATTTCCAATGGTTGGCACTCTCACCCCCATGTTGTTCAAGGATCGTCTGTGGACCACATTACACGACTTTATAAAAATAAATGTGAAAACCTAGATGAAATGGATTGTTTTCTGAGAAAATAAAATTTACCAAAATTGATCAGCAAGGACAAGAAGGCATAGATTTATTCCACAAAAGAAATGGAGAACATTACAAAGGTCTTCAAGAAGAGACAGAAAGAAAAAAACAAAACAAACAAAAAAAAACAATGAAGTTGGGGAGCTCTAAGAGTAGTAACCTTCAATATATAATATAACATAATATATATTACATTATCTGTAATATATATTATAGATAATACAGCATAATATAATATATATTATATATAATATATTATATATTATTTAATAATATATAATATATTATAATATAATATGATATATATTATATATATATATAAATTTTTTAATGTTTATTTATTTTTGAGAGAGGGAAAGAGACAGAGCACCAGCAGGGGAGGGGCAGAGAGAAAGGGAGACACAGAATCCGAAGCAGGCTCCAGGCTCTGAGCCATCAGCACAGAGCCCGACACGGGGCTCGAACCCAGGAACTGGAAGATCACGGCCTGAGCAGAAGTCAGACACTTAACTGCTTAACAGACTGAGCTGTCCAGGCACCCCTCGATGTATTTTTAAATGCTAAGATCCAGTCATACTAACGGGAAGTGAAGGAAAATGAGACTTCTCCAAATAGACCTTTTTAAATGATTTTGACTTTTGGACCATGTTACTATATTACACATTCATAAAATTAAATCAACAAGATTTGGCGGGGGCGGGGAACCCTCAAATTGAATACAAACAGAAACAAATGAACGTAACTGTGTATCAGTTTCATACGTAGCCACGTCAAGTACTTTTTAAACACATGGATCTGTTTGTGTCAGGATGAGAAGAACGAAAAGAAATTCTGAGCTTTGAGGCCCCCCTCTCCCCCGCTCTAGCAGCCATCCTGCTGCATCTCCTGAGGGAGCTCTGTCAGCCCTATGATCCGGTCGCCGCTCCCCACTGCCCTGCGATTTTCCTTGGGCTTAGAGGCAGAGGGACAACAAAAAGTGGCCAGAAGAATGGCCAGAAGGCGCCTGAGGCAGAAATGCAGAAGGAATGAAAGGCAATAGATAATGAGGAGCCAACAAGGCGGAACAGCACGGAAGCTTTTTGTGGCTCTGGCGTCCATGAAATCCAGCCAGACCCACGCTAAACCATCCTACACACCTAGAAAGCTGATTGGAGGATTAACACAACATCTGCACCACCGAACCACAGAATTCAGCAGGTACGTGATGCGGAGAGGTGAATTTGGGGAGCGAGGAGCCCCGGAGGGTGGGGAACCGCTTTTGTGAGCGGAGAGAGGAGGGAGACTGGGGGGGGGGGGGGGGAGAATACGGGAAAAGCACCCCTCCCCAAAAGCAGCTGGAGAGAAAGTGGAAAATTGGAAATGGCCGCAGGGACTAAACTAAAAAGGGAGAAAGGAGGAAGGAGAGAGTTTCAATTCCATTAAGACTGTAAACAAGGGGGGCGCAAAGGCTGCAACCCCGCAGCTCCCTACCTGGCGCTGCTCGGGTGGGAAGGGCGAATCCCCAGGAGCAGAGCGGCGTCCGGGCGGTTCTCGGGCCACACGGGAAAAGCGGTTCCACTGCTCGAAGGACATCTGGTGGAGACTGTTGAAGCCGCCTGGTCCCGGCGGACCCCGGAAAACGGCCACATTCGCTGGTGCTGGAGCAAGGTCGTTAAGGGTGAAGCCCGGTGCCAGACGTGTGTTGTGATTTTCCACCATCCCTGAAACGCTGCTGCTACACTATCTCGCGAACGTTTTCTGGGGCAGGTGGCACCTGGCCGCAGTCTCGGGGCACCGGCAGCAGCAGGGTCCAGCAGGCGTTCCTGGGCGCGGCCGACATTTGGCTGTCGCTTGAGGGGCCGTCGCTCGGTGAGACCCTCCCGCAGAGGGGCGGAACGGGTCAAAGCCGGAAGTAAGGGGCTGGGGAAAACAGCCGCATCTGAGACAAAGCTCGGGAGAGAGGTACTGCCCGGGGCCTGGTCACGGAGAGTGAAAAGGCGGGGAGTGGACGAAAGCTGAAGACAGAGGACGGGTGCTCGATTGCTGATCCGGGAGAACAGAGCGGGTAGCTGGGTGGCGCCATATTCACCGCTGCCGCGCAGGCGCATACGCACCCACGAGCGCCGCAACAACCCACCCCAGTAGACTAGCAGCGCCATCTAGTGGAGGGCGGAGCTGTTACACCGAGCCCCGCCCAACTCCGACAGCTTTGCTCTTGAAGAACACGAGTGTCACCGCGGGCTTGGTTTATGGACTGTCGAGCACTTCATAGTCTGACTTCTGGGGGAAAACGAAGTAATTTCAGTCCTACTTCAATCTGTTAGAAGATTCATCTGTTCCATTTTCTTCTCTTTTTCTCTTTTACGCTTGTTTGCTTTTTCTCGAATACAGAAAGAGAAAAAATTCATTTTTATTTTCAATTTTTATTAAAAATATTTTTTTAATTTTTATGGCTATATTTTTTACTTTTGTGTAAACTTTTTCAAATTGTAATTTACTTCCATCATTTTATTTTAGTCTACTTCAGTGTATTCACCGTTTCAAGTTTTCAAACAATTTCCTTTCTTTTTCTTTTTTCTCTTCTTCATTTCTTTTTCTTGAATGCAGAAAGAGAAAAACTTCATTTTTACTTTCAATTTCTATTAAAAACATTTTAAATGTTTCACGATATTTTTTGCCTGTATGTAAATTTTTTCAAATTCTATTTTACTTCCATCTTTTGAGTCTACTACAGTGTACTCACTTTTTCAAATTTTCAAACGATTTCTTTTTTTAATCTTTTTTCTCTTTTTCATTTCTTTTCTTTTTCTTGAATAGAGAAAAAGAAAAAAATTCATATTTATTTTTAATTTTTATTAAAAATATTTGTCTTTAATTTTTTCTTTTTTTTTTTAATTTTTTTTTCAACGTTTATTTATTTTTGGGACAGAGAGAGACAGAGCATGAACGGGGGAGGGGCAGAGAGAGAGGGAGACACAGAATCGGAAACAGGCTCCAGGCTCCGAGCCATCAGCCCAGAGCCTGACGCGGGGCTCGAACTCATGGACCACGAGATCGTGACCTGGCTGAAGTCGGACACTTAACCGACTGCGCCACCCAGGCGCCCCTGTCTTTAATTTTTTCTACTATAGTCTTTACTTTTGTGTATATTTTTTCAAATTCTATTTTACTCCCATCATCTCATTTTAGTCTACTTCGGTGTATTCATTGTTTCAAATTCTCAAACGATTTCCTTTTTTTTTCCCTCCCTCCCTTTTTTTTTCTCTAATCTGTCAAACCATTTTCAACACCCAGACCAAAACACCTAGGATCTGGCATCATTTATTCGATTTGTGTGTGTGTGTGTGTGTGTGTGTGTGTGTGTGTGTTTAATTTTTCAATTTTATTTTTTTTATTTTTTTTAAAGTTTATTTATTTTTGAGACAGAGAGAGACAGAGCATGAACGGGGGAGGGGCAGAGAGAGAGGGAGACACAGAATCTGAAACAGGCTCCAGGCTCTGGGCCATCAGCCCAGAGCCCGACGCGGGGCTCGAACTCACGGACCGTGAGATCGTGACCTGAGTTGAAGTCGGACGCTCAACCGACTGAGCCACCCAGGCGCCCCTAATTTTTCAATTTTAATATTTTTTTAATTTTAATTTTTTTATGTCAATTTTTCTACCTCATTAATTCCTTTTCTCACTTCAGAATGACAAAAAGAAGGAATTCACCCCAAAAGAAAGAGCATGAAGAAATGGCAGCCAGGGATTTAACCAACACGGATACAAGCTAGATGTCTGAATCAGAATTTAGAATCACGATAATAAGAATACTAGCTGGAGTCAAAAATAGATTAGAATCCCTTTTTTCAGAGATAAAAGAAGTAAAAAATAGCCAGAATGAAATTAAAAATGTATAACTGAGCTGCAATCATAGATGGATGCAGCAATGGCAAGGATGGACGAGGCAGAACAGAGAATCGGCGATCTAGAGGACAAACTTATAGAGAATAACAAAGCAGAAAAAAAGAGGGAGATTAAGGCAAAAGACCACGATTTAAGAATTAGAGAAACCAGTGACTCATTAAAAAGGAACAACATCACAATCATAGGAGTCCCAGAAGAGGAAGAGAGAGAAACAGGGGTAGAAAGGTTATGTGAGTAAATCATAGCAAAAAACTTTCCTAACCTGGGGAAAGACACAGACATCAAAATCCAGGAAGCACAGAGGACCCCCATTAGATTCAGCAAAAACCGACCATCAACAAGGCATATCATAGTCAAATTCACAAAATACTCAGGCAAGGAGAGAATCATAAAGCAGCAAGGGAAAAAAAGTCCCTAACCTACCCTACAAGGGGAGACAGATCAGGTTCGCAGCAGACCTATCCACAGAAACTTGGCAGGCCAGAAAGGAGTGGCAGGATATATTCAATGTGCTGAATCATAAAAATATGCAGCCAAGAATTCTTTATCCAACAAGGCTTTCATTCAAAATAGGAGAGATAAAAAGTTTCCCAGACAAACAAAAATTAAAGGAGTTTGTGACCACTAAACCAGCCCTGCAAGAAATTTTAAGGGGGACTCTTAGAGGGGAGAAAAGATGAAAAAAAAAAATATATATATATATACATACATATATATATATATATATGTATGTATATATATATATATATATATATATATATGCCAAAAGCAACAAAGATTAGAAAGGACCATAGAACACCACCAGAAACTCCAACTCTACAAGCATCATAATGGCAATAAATTCATATCTTTCAGTACTCACTCTAAATGTCAATGGACTCAATGCTCCAACCAAAAGACATAGGATAACAGAATGGATAAGAAAACAAGACCCATCTATATGCTGTTTACAAGAGACCCACTTTAGACTTAAAGACACCTACAGATTGAAAATAAGGGGATGGAAAACCATCTATCATGCTAATGGTCAACAAAAGAAAGCCAGAGTAGCCATACTTATATCAGACAATCTAGACTTTAAAATAAAGACTGTATCAAGAGATGCAGAAGGGCATTATATCATAATCAAGGGGTCTATCCACCAAGAAGACCTAGCAGTTGTAAACATTTATGCGCCAAATGTGTGAGCACCCAAATATATAAATCATTTAATCGCAAACATAAAGAAACTCATCGATAGTAATACCATAATAGTGGGAGACTTCAACACCCCACTCAAGGCAATGGACAGATCATCTAATCAAAAAATCAACAAGGAAACAATGGCTTTGAATGACACACTGGACCAGATGGACTTAACAGATATATTCAGAACATTTCATCCTAAAGCAGCAGAATATACATTCTTCTCCAGTGCACATGGAACGTTCTCCAGAATAGACCATGTACTGGGACACAAATCAGCGCTAAGTAAGTACAAAATGATCGAGATCATACCGTGCATATTTTCAGACCACAATGCTATGAAACTCGAAATCAACCACAAGAAAAAATTTGGAAAGGTAAAAAATACTTGGAGACTAAAGAACATCCTACTAAAGAATGAATGGGCTAACCAAGAAGTTAAAGAGGAAATTAAAAAGTATATGGAAGTCAGTGAAAATCACACTACAGCCCAAAACCTCTGGGACGCAACAAAGGCGGTCATAAGAGGAAAGTATATAGCAATCCAGGCCTTCCTAAAGAAGGAAGAAAGATCTCAGATACACAACCTAACCTTACGCCTTAAGGAGATGGAAAAAAAAAACAAACAGCAAATAAAAGCCAAAACCAGCAGAAGACAGGAAATAATAAAGATTGGAGCAGAAATCAATGCTATCGAAACAAACAAACAAAAAAAAACCCAGTAGAACAGATCAATGAAACCAGAAGCTGGTTCTTTGAAAGAATTAACAAAATTGATAAACCACTAACCAGTTTGATCAAAAAGAAAAAGGAAAGGACCCAAATAAATAAAATCAAGAATGAAAGAGGAGAGATCACAACCAACACAGCAGAAATAAAAACAATAATAAGAGAATATTATGAGCAATTATATGCCAATAAAATGGGCAATTGGGAAGAAATGGAAAAATTCCTAGAAACATATACAGTACCAAAACTGAAACAGGAAGAAATAGAAAATTTGAACAGACCCATGACCAGTAAGAAAATCGAATTAGTAATCAAAAATCTCCCAAAAAACAAGAGTTCATGGCCAGATGGCTTTCCAGGGGAATTCTACCAAACGTTTAAAGAAGAGTTAACACCTATTCTCTTGAAGCTGTTCCAAAAAATAGAAATGGAAGGAAAACTTCCAAACTCTTTCTATGAAGCCAGCATTACCTTGATTCCAAAACCAGACAGAGACCCCACTAAAAAGGAGAACTATAGACCAATTTCCCTGATGAACATGGATGCAAAAATACTCAACAAGATATTAGCCAACCGGCTCCAACAATACATTTAAAAAATTATTCACCACAACCAAGTGGGGTTTATGCCTGGGATGCAGAGCTGGTTCAATATCCACAAAACAATTAACGTGATTCATCACATCAATAAAAGAAAGGACAAGAACCATATGATCCTCTCCACAGATGCAGAGAAAGCATTTGACAAAATACAGCATCCTTTCTTGATAAAAACCCTCAAGAAAGTAGGGATAGGAGCATACCTCGAGATCATAAAAGCCATATATGAATGACCCAATGCTAATATCATCCTCAATGGGGAAAAACTGACAGCTTTCCCCCTAAGGTCAGGAAGAAGACAGGGATGTCCACTCTCACCACTATTATTCAACATAGTATTGGAAGTCTTAACCTCTGCATTCAGACAACACAAAGAAATAAAAGGCATCCAAATCAGCCAGGAGCAGGTCAAACTTTCACTCTTCACAGATGAAATGATACTCTCTATGGAAAACCCAAAAGATTCCACCAAAAACCTGCTAGAATTGATTCATGAATTCAGCAAAGTTGCAGGATATAAAATCAATACACAGAAATTGGTTGCATTCCTATATACCAACAATGAAGCAGCAGAAAGAGAAATCATGGAATCAATCCCATTTACAGTTGCACCAAAAACCATAAAATACCTAGGAATAAATCTCACCAAAGAGGTGAAAAATCTATATGCTGAAAACTATAGGAAGCTTATAAAAGATATTGTTTGTTTGTTTGTTTTTAATTTTTTTTTCAACATTTATTTATTTTTGGGACAGAGAGAGACAGAGCATGAACGGCGGAGGGGCAGAGAGAGAGGGAGACACAGAATCGGAAACAGGCTCCAGGCTCTGAGCCATCAGCCCAGAGCCCGACGCGGGGCTCGAACTCACGGACTGTGAGATCGTGACCTGGCTGAAGTCGGACGCTTAACCGACTGCGCCACCCAGGCGCCCCAAAAGATATTGAAGAAGACACAAAAAAATGGAAAAATATTTCATGCTCCTGTATAGGAAGAACAAGTATTGTTAACATGTCGATACTACCCAAAGCACTCTACATATTCAATGCAATCCCTATCAAAATAAGACGAGCATTCTTCACAGAGCTAGAACAAATAATCCTAAAATTTGTATGGAACAAGAAAAGACCCCGAATAGCCAAAGCAATCTTGAAAAAGAAAACCAAAGCAGGAGGCATGACAATCCCAGACTTCAAGCTATACTACAAAGCTGTCATCATCAAGACAGTATGGTACTGGCACAAGAACAGACACTCAGATCAATGGAACAGAATAGAGAACCCAGAAATGGACCCACAAACATATAGCCAACTAAACTTTGACAAAGCAGGAATATCCAATGGAATAAAGACAGTCTCCTCAGCAAGTGGTGCTGGGAAAACTGGACAGCGACATGCAGAAGAATAAACCTGACCACTTTCTTACACCAGACACAAAAATAAACTCAAAATGGATGAAAGACCTAAACACAAGACAGGAAGCCATCAAAATCCTCAAGGAGAAAGCAGGCAAAAACCTCTTTGATCTTGGCTGCCGCAACTTCTTACTCAACACGTCTCCAGAGGCAAGGGAAACAAAAGCAAAAATGAACTACTGGGACCTCATCAAAATAAAAAGCTTCTGCACAGCAAAGGGAACAATCAGCAAAACTAAAAGGCAACTGACAAATGGGAGAAGAGATTTGCAAATAACATATAAGATAAAGGGTTAGTATCCAAAATCTATAAAGAACTTATCAAACTCAACACCCAAAAAACAAATAATCCAGTGAAGAAATGGGCAGAAGACATAAATAGACACTTCTCCAAAGAAGACATCCAGATGGCCAACCGACACATGAAAAAATGCTCAACATCACTCATCATCAGAGAAATACAAGTCAAAACCACAATGAGACACCACCTCACACCTGTCAGAATGGCTCACATGAACAACTCAGGCAACAACAGATGTTGGTGAGGATGCAGAGAAAGAGGGTCTCTTTTGCACCGCTGGTGGGAATGCCAGCTGGTGTAGCCACTCTGGAAAACAGTATGGAGGTTCCTCAAAAAACTAAAAATACAACTACCCTACAACCCAGCAATTGCACTACTAGGCATTTATCCAAGGGATACAGGTGTGCTGATTCGAAGGGACATATGCACCCCCATGTTTATAGCAGCTCTATCGACAATAGCCAAAGTATGGAAAGAGCCCAAATGTCCATCTATGGATGAATGGATAAAGAAAATGTGGTTTATATATACAACGGAGTATCACTCGGCCATCAAAAAGAATGACATCTTGCCATTTGCAACTACACGGATGGAACTGGAGGGTATTATGCTAAGTGAAATTAGTCGAAGAAAGACAAAAATTATATGACTTCACTCATATGAGGACTTTAAGAGACAAAACAGATGAACATAAGGGAAGGGAAATAAAAATAATATAAAAACAGGGAGGGGGACAAAACAGAAGAGACTCATAAATATGGAGAACAAACTGAGGGTTTCGGGAGGGGTTATGGGAGGGGGATGGGCTAAATGGGTAAGGGGCACTAAGGAATCTACTCCTGAAATCATTGTTGCACTATATGCTAACTAATTGGGATGTAAATTTTAAAAAATTAAAAATTAAAAAGAAAAATTCTGAGCTTTGAAAAAGAAAGTCTGAACTTTTAGTGAGAAGTCCATTGTTGCCAGTGGATTTGGACATTGCAATTCTTAAACTATTTTCTGCGTAGGGTTGAGCAAAAAAGTAAACATGGATGTTATTAAAAACCAAGGTTCTTTGTACAGGAAGGAGGGTGCACAAATGAGGTGGGGAGGACTGGAAGAACCCCAAGATGTTGGAATGAAATTAGAACTATCAATATGAGCTAATTCTTAAATATTTACTTGTTAGCTCTCTCTGCTGAATTGACCTAGAAGTTGGTAACAGGCCTGGGGCAAGAAAAGTCAAAATTATTGGTGCCAGAAAGTAAGGAAGCATTCAAAACTCATGGAGACATGTCGAAATTTTATAAGAATTGGCCTGAGGAAGCTCCCATCAGACAACTTGGGTGGAATTTTATCATCAATGAGCATAAAGCATTGAATTAAAAAAAATGAAATTTTAAAAGGAGGATTCCAGCTCCGGCCATAGGAAATGCCTTGGAGAGCTAAGCCCCTTGCTGACAACAGAAAAATAGATGAAAAAACCTTGGGAAGGCACTGGAGAACAGCCAAGGCGGACAGAACTTGAAAGGATACGCCCTGCGAGAGGAGAGAAGTGCGTGGTAGGAATTGCACAATCATCCCCACTTTTTCCATAGGGGCATTTTCCACTTCCCAATGCAAGGACACCAAATCCAGCCAGAAAGCCGAAGACCTAGGGGATTGGGGAGACAGAGTGGATTCAGAGCTGCCAAATCAGCTGGGACTTGAGGGGTAGAATCGTGAGATGGTGAAATTCTCTGCACGAATGCCTCTCAAGTCACCGTCTCGAGTTGGGATTGCTCAGGGTGAGACCCTAAGACTCCATGCAAACAAATTGGTAGACTAAGGAGCTAAGGGGGGGACACACCAGCCAGTGAAGAACGATAGAGGCAGATGTTGGAGTTCATGCCCCGCAGGACTGAGGGTCTTTGGGAGAGCCCTGGGCTTTCAGATGAGACTGCAAAAGGGCCACATCTTAGAAGCTAGGGAAATGCTCTGGGACTAAGGATCACATCAAGGAGTACAGATTATCCTAGGAGTGAGGGGAAATTAGAATAAGCCAACCCTAATAGAACTCAAGACCAATGCTCAGCAAGGTCAAGGAGATCTGGTAGACTGCATGCAGGAAGAAAAAGCCTCTTTGGAGGAAAATAACATAATGTAGAGTCTCTTCACCTTTATATCTACAACATCTGGCATCCAAACAAAAATTGTAACGCATTTAAAAAAAAAAAAAAAAAAGGATCGAGATGCCTGGGTGGTTCAGTCAGTTAAGCATATGACTTCAGCTCAGGTCATGATCTCGTGGTTCTAGAGTCTGAGCCCCGCATCAGGCTCTGTGCTGACAGCTCAGAGCCTGGAGCCCGCTTCTGATTCTGTGTCTCCCTCTCTCTCTGCCCCTCCCTCACTCGCACTCTCTCTCTCTCTCACTCTCAAAAATAAACATTTTTTAAAAATTTATTTTTAAAATAAAGGACCAAATGACTGAAAACCAAAAGTTTCATTTTGGTGAAGACACCAAATGACAAAAGAGACCAAAACTATAATAATAATAACAATAGGTTTTGAATCATAAATGATTTTTGTGAAGTTTTGAATCACAGATGATTCAGACATTTGAGGCTAGCAATGAAAGAATTTTAAAATAACTCTGATTCATATGTGCAAGGAAAGAGGGAAATTCACTGAGGACCTGGGATTTATACTTTTAAAAGAGTCTAATGGAAGTTCTAAAAATGAAAAATATTAAAATTAAAAATTCAATAGGTGGTATTAAGAGCAAAAGAGAAAGTCAGAGAAAATCCAGAGTGAATCACAGAGATAAAAAATAATCTTGTGGTGTTTACGTACCAATGTCCTGCTGGAGGAAGAAATCTCTTATGCAAACAGAACAGACCATACCCTCAAAATATTCAGAACCGGAGGTGAACTCAAACTAACTAGACCAGTAACCCAGACCTGACCAAACTCCTAATTCTACCTGTGTAAAGGGGAAAAGGGCACACTGTCTCTGGGGGAAAATTAATATTTATTTCAGCCTTTTTTTTTTAAGAAAATGCTCAGCATACCGTCACTATTTACAAGACATGCAAAGAAGCAGGAAAATGTGACTCCCAAATCAGGGGGAAAAAAACTGTCACAGGAAACAGACCAATAGATGACCCTGATGCTGAATTTAGCAGTCAAAAGCTTTAAGATAACTATTATAAATATTTAAAAATCAGATTAGAGCAGAAGATAGCCAACATGTATTAAAAGATGGGGAATTTCAACAGATAAATGGAGTCTCTAGAAAAGAATGAGATGGCAATCAAGAATTTAAAAGTTCATTATCTGACACAGTGTAAAAAAAAAAGGATTAGTGGACTTCAAGACAAGTCCATAGGAATTGACCAAAATGAAGCCCAAAAAACTGGAAGAGAAAAAAAAAATGAGAATACAGCAATGGGATGTGTGAGACAATATCCAGAGTTTCAGACATAATTTCCAAGATATTCAGGATCTAATAGAAAAGCCAGAATTATCCTAGAACCAGGAGCACATCAAGTGAGTGAGAAAACAATTAATAGACGCTAAGAAGGAGATGATGATACTAGTGTTGGAATTATCCAGAAGGGATTTTAAAGCAGCTCATCATAATGAGCAATTACAAACACACTTGAAACAAATAAAAGTATAGAAAGTTTCAGCAAAGAAACAGAAAATAGAAAGAAGATCCAAATGGCAATTTGGGGACTAAAAGATATATTAACCCAAATTAAAATCTCATTGTATGGAGTCAACAGAAAAATGGATAGGACAGAGGAAAGAATCAGTGAACGTGGAGGTAGAAAAACTGAAAGCAACAAATCTGAACAGAGAAAAAATAGAACGCCAAAGAATGAAAGACCCTCGGGGACCTGTGGGATGATAACAAAAGGTCTAACATTCATGTCATTGGAGTCCCTGAAGAAAGAGCAAAGAGTACAGAGCCAGAAAGCCATTCAAAGAAATATGGCTGAAGGCATCCCAAATTTGGCAAAAGACATAAACCTACCCATTCAAGAAGTTGAGCCAACACCCACCCTGATAAACCCAAAGAAACCCACACCACAACACATCCTGATCAAACTTCAGAAAACTAAAGACCAAGGAAAAATCTTGAAGCAGTGAGAAATTACATGTAACCTATGGGAGGAAGCCAGCTTGAGTGACAGTGGATTTCTCTTCAGAAACCAGGGAGGCTGGAAGGAAGTGACCCGTTTTTTCAAGCGCTAAAAGCAAAGAACTGTTAGCTCTGAATTCTGTATCAGGCAAAATTCCTTCCAGAAGGAATGGGAAGTAAAATACTCTAAGGTGAAGGAAAGCTAAGAGAATTTTATACCAGCAGATCTTAAAAGACTGGCCAAAGGAAGTTCTTGAAACAGAAGGGAAATGATAAAAAAAAAAGGAATCTTGGAAGATCAGAAAGGAAAAAGGAACGGCATCAGGAGCAAATAGTGAGTAAATGCAATAGAGTTTTCTTCTCTCTTGAGTTTTCTAAATTATGTTTGATGGCCAAACCAAAAGGTGTAACACTGCCAGGTATAGATTTCAATGTGTGTAGAGGAAATCCTTAAGATAATTCTATTAGAAACAGGGGAGGCAAAGGGACCGAAAGGAAGGAAGTTTTCTATATTTCACTCAAGGTGGCAAAATGTGGACACCAACAGATCTTTGTGGTGATGGAATGGTTCTGTGCCTCAACTTCAGAGACGATTGTGTGAATCTACACGTGTAACAAGATGGTATACAACTGCGCATACACATCATACCGATGTCCGTTCTCTGCTTGCGATAGGCACCATAATTATACAAGATGCAACTACTGGAAACATTGAAGGAAGAGCATATGAGACTTCTGTGTGCTATCTTCGCAACCTCCAATAAATCTATAGTTGTTTCAATATATACAATTCTTAAGCCGGCCAATGAATCTTTTTACCTGAATGTGTTTCTGCAGAAATTTAAAAAACGCTGGCAAAAGTAATGCCATGTTACGAGCCTTAAAGACACTGAAGTCATTAAGATCCCTGGAAATGACTACAAGAAAAAAATAAATGATTAAAAATAAATAAAAAGTTCTTTAAAAAAAAAGAAAGAAAAAGATGAAGGTGAAATGAACAAAATTTTCAGACAAACAAAAGCGAAGTGATTTTGTCACCAGCTTACTAGCTTAGTATACAAGAAATACTAAGCAAGTTTTTTTAGAACAAATGGAAATAGTCCCAGAGGGAGGCACAGAATTATGGGAAAGAATGAGGAATATGAGGAGTAAGTGGTTAAATATATATTTACATTATTTTTATGAATATATGTTAACCGTTTAAAACTTATAAAAGAGAAGTAAAAATAAGTGAAAACGTCAGCAGACAGGGCAGAAAGGGAAAATTGTAGCAAAGCCTTTCTAACATTCTTGCACTGTCTGGGAAGTGATAAAAGTGTGAATTTAAGGGAGACTGTAGCAAATCAGAAATGCTTATTGAAATCTCTAGCCTATAAAACCACTAAAGTGATACAAAAATGCCTACCTAAAGATCTAACAGGTCAAATGTACTAATACTTGATTATTCTCAAATAAAGTAGGAAAGGTTGGTTAAGGAAAAAGAAACAGAATGGAACATATAGAAAACATGGGAGGATGGCAGACTTAAAGCTAACCATAAGTTCCTTTTATCAAATGTAATGGAATAAACACTCCAATTAAAAGACAAAAATGTCAGGCTTGGTAAAAATCAAGACCCACGGTGTGCTGTTGACCAGGTGGACACTCCACACAGAGGAATGGCTGAAGGGCACAGAAAGGTTGAAAGTGAGAGGCTGGAAGTAGATGCCATCATCACCCAATAAATCTGTCTTCCACTTTGTCTAATCTTTTGTTAAATCTTTCTAGTGAGTCCATTTATTTCAGATACTGTCTTTTTCGGCTCAGAATTCCTGTTGGATTATTTTTAATGGACTCCAGTTCTCTTTTGAAATTCTCCACCTTTTTATGCATTTTCTTGATCTTTTTCCTGTTGCCTTAAGCACGTTGATGATGGTTACTTTAAAGTCCATGTCTGATGAAGAGAAATTAGGAAAACAATCCCGTTTACAATTGCACCAAAAATAATAAAGCACTAGTAGAGCCCCTAGGAATAAACTTAACCAAAGAGGTAAAAGACCTGTACTCTGAAAACTATAAAACATTGAGGAAAGAAATTGAAGATGACACAAAGAAACAGAAAGGCATCCCATGCTCATGGATTGGAAGAACAAATACTGTAAAAATGTCTATACTACCCAAAGCAATGTACAGATTAAATGCAATCTCTACCAAAATACCAACAGCATTTTTCACAGTACTGGAACAAACAACCCTAAAATGTATATGGAACCACAAAAGACCTCAAATAGCCAAGGCAACCTTGAAAAAGAAAAACATAGCTGGAGGCATCACAATTCCAGATTTCAAGTTATACTACAAAGCTGTAGTCATCAAAACAGTATAGCACTGGCAGGAAAATAGACATATAGATCAATAGAACAGAATAGAATAGAAAACCCAGAAATAAGCCCACAATTATATGGTTGATTAATCCTCAACAAAGCAGGAAAGAATATCCAATGGGAAAAAGACTTTCTTCAGCAAATGGCATTGGGAAAACTGGACAGCCACATGCGAAAGAAATGAAACTAGACCACTTTCTTATGCCATACACAAAAATAAATTCAAAATGCACTAAAAACCTGTGAGACCCGAAACCATAACAATACTAGAAGAAACCATGAACAGTAATTCCTCTGACATCAGCCATAGCAACATTTTTCTAGATATGTCTCCTGAGGCAAGGAAAATAAAAGCAAAATTAAACTACTGGGACTTCATCAGAATAAAAGGCTTCTGCACAGTGAAGGAAACAATGAACAAAACTGAAAAACCTATGGAATGGGAGGAGATATTGGAAATGACATATTCAGTGAAGGGTTAGTATCCAAAATATACAAAGAATTGATACAACTCAACATCCAAAAAACAAATAATCCCATTTAAAATGGGCAGAAGACACAGACATTTCTCCAAAGAAGACATACAGATGGCCGACAGACACATGGAAAGATGTTCAAAATGACTTGTTATCAGGGAAATGCAAATCATGATATCAGTTCACACCCGTCAGAATGGCTAAAGTCAACAGCACAAGAAACAACAGGTGTTAACAAGGATGTGGAGAAAGGGGAACACTCTTTTTCTGTTGGTGGGAATGCAAACTGGTGCAGCCACTGTGGAAAACAGTATGGAGGCTCCTCAGAAAGTTAAAAATAGAACTACTGTATGACCCAGTAATCACACTACTGGGTATTTATTCAAAAAAATATATAAAACCACTAAATCAAAGGGATACATGCAACCCCTATGTTTATAGCAGCATTATTTATAATAGCCAAGATTTGGAAGCGACCTAAGTGTCCACTGATTGATGAATGGACAAAGATATATATGGAATATTATTCAGCCATAAAAAAGAACGAAATCTTGCCATTTGCAGCAGCATGGATGGAGCTAGAGAGCATCACGCTAAGTGAAATAGGTCCATCGGAGAAAGACAAATACCATACGATCTCACTCACAAATGGAATGTAAGAAACGAACAAATGAGCCAAGGGAAGAAAGAGAAAGAGAGAAAGACAAGCCAAGAATCAGACTTTTAACTGTAGAGAACAAATAGATGGTTAGAGGGGAGGTGGGTGGGGGGATGGGTGACATAGGTGATGGGGATTAAAGAGCACACTTATCCTGACGAGCACTAATGTACGGAATTGTTGAATCACTATAGTATACACCTGGAATTAATGTAACACTGTAGGTTAACCAACCGGAATTAAAATAAAAAACTTAATAAAACATATAAAGTCCATGTCTGCTCACTCTAGCACCTCCGTCCACTTTCTCTTTCTGCCCAGTTTTTGTTGCCAGTTTAGAGCTACTATAAATAACATTTTCACCAATATACGTAAACCTGTGTTTAAAACGCACCTGTCTTTCTCGTTTAAGGTAGAAGCCGAGATTGTTGACCGGAGACCTTTCTTCTTTTCTAATGTATATGTTTACTGCTACCAAGGCCCACAAATCAAATATTGTTGTGTTTTCATTTGCATCCAGTTCCTAAAACGTTCTAATTTCTGCTTTGATTTCTTCTTTGATCCATGGATTATTTTACAAGTGTGTTATTTCGTTTCCAATTATATGGGGATTTTCTGGAGACTTTTCTGTTGCCGATTTCTAATTCAATTCCATTGTTGTCAAAGGGCATATTTGCTAGGATTTGGATCCTTTTAAATGTATCAAGACTGATTGTATGGCTCCCAGTATCATCAGTCTTGGTAAATATTCTGCATGCATACACATGCCAAAATCTGTGTATTCCTGCCAATTTTGGGTAGAGTGTCCTGTAAAGGTCCATTGGGTCAAGGTAGCTGATAGTGTTGTTCAAGTTTTCCACGTCCATGCTGATTTTCTGTCTAATCGCTCTCATAGATGGTTGAAAAGAGGGATATGAAATCTCTGCATGTGATTGGGTCTCTGTCTCCTCGCCAAGTCTGTTCCTGCGTGTTTCAGATCAGTTATTAGCTGTGTACAGGTTTGGGACTGTTTTGTCTTCTCGATGAAACATTTCTCATTACAAAATGAGCTTCCTCATTCTTGGTAATATTCTTCACTCTTTTTTTTTTTTAATTTTTTTTTCAATGTTTACTTATTTTTGGGACAGAGAGAGACAGAGCATGAACGGGGGAGGGGCAGAGAGAGAGGGAGACACAGAATCGGAAACAGGCTCCAGGCTCTGAGCCATCAGCCCAGAGCCCGACGATGGGCTCGAACTCACGGACCGCGAGATCGTGACCTGGCTGAAGTCGGACGCTTAACCGACTGCGCCACCCAGGCGCCCCTATTCTTCACTCTTAAATCCACTTTGTTTAATGGTTATTTGGTGACTCCAGCTTTCTTTGCATTAGTACTAGCGTGGCATGCTACGCTCCCTCCTTTCACTTTTAATCTATTCATCTATCTGTATATGTGAAGTCAATTTCCTATGGACAGAAGACAGTCGACTCTTACATTTGTATCCAGTCTGTCAATCTATGATATTCACTTCGGTGTTTCCATCATTTACATTCCATTGTAGTTTTGATCAGGTTTAAGCTTATCGTGCTATTTGTTTTCTATCTGTTTCATCCATCTCTGTGCTCTTTATCCCCCTTTTCTGGCTTCTTTTGGATTACTTGTTTTTCATGATTCCATCTGATCTCTCTTGGCTTCTTAGTCCTCTTTACTGCTTCTGTGGGCGTTTTCTAGATTGTAGTATACATCTGTATCTCATCACAGTCTACACTTAATACGCCATTTCACGTTTCGTAGAAGAAACTTACACTAGTAAACTTCCATTTCTCTACTCATGACCTTACTGCTACTCTTGTCATACATTTTGTCTTCTACAAATGTACGAAGCCAGCAATGTGCTGTTATTATGGTTCTTCACAAAAGACTTCAACCACTGTTTAAACCTTACACGTTTGCTGATGTGGCCGTGGTCCCAGTTGTTCTCTGTTCCTTTGTTGGAAATGCATTCCTGTAGGGCGCCATGTTCCCTCTGCTTGGCGCGTCCAGTAACGTTTCCTGCAGTGCTGGTGTGTGGCTCACCACCTTTCTCAGCTTCTGTATTTCTGAAAAGTTCTTTATTTCACCCTCATTGTTGAAAGATATTTTACTAGATACAAGAGGGTAGGTTTTTTTTTTTTCTTTCAGCATTTTGAAGATGTTGCCTCGCTGTCTCCTTGCTTTGATGGTTTTTGATGAGAAATCTGCTGTCACCTTTAGCTTTGTTCCTCAGTACATAACAAGTCTTCTTTTCTCTGGCTGCTTTTAAGATGTTCTCTCAATCCCTACTTTAGAGCAATTTGATTATGATGTGTTTAAGGTGGTTTTACTCAGGTTTCTTGTGTTTGGAATTCACTGAGTTCTTGAGGATGTGCGTTTATACTTTTCATCAAATTTGAAGCACCTTTAGCTATTATTTCTTCAAACATTCTTTATGTCCCCCCCTCGTTCTCCTCTCCTTCCAGGACTCCCAAGTACCTACCCATAGCTCACTGATTCTCTTTTCATTGTTTAATTCTCTTTTCTGTGTCCCGTTTTAGTTTTCATTTGTTGCATCTTCAGGTCTCCTAATATTTTCTTCCACAGTGTCCGGAAGTCTGCTGACTCTGTTCATCTCGCAGACTGCTGTTTCATCTATGGAAGTTTGACTTGGGCCATCGACATCTTCCACGACTCTACTTGACTTTTTGAACATATGAAATAACAGCTGTAATAATTGCTTTAATGTCCCTGTCTGCCAATCCCCAAATTGGTGTCAGATCTGGGCTGGTTTCAATGGATTGACTGCTCCCACCATCATGGGCTACATTTGTCGGGCTTTCTGCATGCCCGGTAACTTTTGCTCTGGTGAAAGATGTTGTAAATTTTACCTTATTGGGCGTTGGCTAATTTTGTCTTCCTGTGAATATTCTTGAGTTTTGTTCTGAGGTGCTGTTAATGTCCTCGGAAATAGTGTGATCCTTTGGAATCTTCCTGTGGAGATGTGTTAGGTTGACCAGAGCAGTGCTTGGTCTAGGAATAATTTTTTCCCACTACTGAGGGCAAACCCTTCTGTGCAGTCTACCTAATGTCCCATGCATCAATGGAGTTTTCCAGTATGGGTGGTTGGAGGAGGCTCTATTCACAGTCTTGTGTGAGCCCTGAGGACTATTGTCTCTAACCTTTGGGTCGTCCTTCCCCCAGCTCAAGTCACTGCTTCACAGGCATGCACTGATCACTACTAGGCTGGATCCCCCGGGCTGGGGATGGGGGCTACTACCCACGTAGATCTCCAGGGTTCTGTCCCTGTGCAGCTCCCTCCTGTCAGACCCTCTGTCCTGTCATGTGCCCTGTCCTCCTCAGGCTCTTAGCTCCGTCCTCTTAACCTCAGGAGCCCACCCAGCTCCATCCCGGAAGCTGTCAAGGCAGGACGCTGGGGCAATGACAGGGCGTGCCCCACAGACTTCTCGTCTCTCAGGAATCACCACTTTTTGTCGCCTGGTGCCCTGGGCCTTGAAAGCCACTGCTTCGTATATTTTATTCATTCTTTCACTGATGCAGGCGGTAGGACATATCTGATCCCTGTTATTCCATGTTGGTGACCAGCAGAATGGTGACCATTCATATGTAATATAACTATCAACATATTTAGGCTCAGATATACTAGTAATTACTGGCATGTTTATTAAAAATAATAAGTGCCTTACGCTCTCCCATTCGATCTGTATTCCTTTCGCTCTCTTGACAATCGGCTTTTGAATGAATTACTTTTTATTATTCCGTTTTTTTCTCTATGAGCTGAGAAGTTATACAGGCTTTTATCATTCTTTTAGTAGTTACTCCAGAGATTACAACACGCTTCCTGAACTCATCAACGTCTAACATCAAATGATGCCTTTATGAAGAATGCAAAAATCTCAGAACGTTTCAACTCTACCCACCCCCCAAATTACAGACGGACGCCACCGCACATTTCCATCCTATCGTGCGTTTAACCCAACATGATGTTATTGCTGCCACCCACTATCAGCATCCGCTAAGATGCACTGATATATCTACTGTTTGGCTGTTCTTTATGCCTTCCTGCATCTCTCTTCTTCCCGAGACCATCCTTTTGCCTGAAGAACGCCTCTTAGTATTTTCTTTCGTGTTGTTCTTCTTACGCCAAAGTCTCTCTGCTTTTCTGTCTGAAAATGTCTTTATTTACCCTTCGGTCTTGAAGGGTATTTTCTTTGCATACAAAATCTTACTTCAACAGCTATCTGGCTTGTGGCCCTTTAAAGATACCATTCGGATGCCCCGGGTTCCTTTATTTATTTTGAAAATCAGATTCTCGGGGGGCCTGGGTGGCTCAGTGGGTTGCACATCCAGCTTCGACTCAGCTCACGATCTCACGGCTTGTGAGTTCGAGCCCGGCGTCGGGCCTTGTGCTGACGGCTCGGAGCCTGGAGCCTGCTTCCGATTCTGTCTCCCTCTCTCTGGCCCTCCCCGCTCATGCTCTGTCTCACTCTCCCTCTCAAAAATAAAAAAAATAAGTTGAAAATCAGCTGTCAGCCTAAGGGAAAGAGATGAGACCACCCCCTTTGCTTTGGATGGAGACCACCAGCTTGGTGGGAGGTGAGGGGTGGGCAGAAGCATTCCAGCCTTTGGGGGGTGGGGAAGTAGGATTCACCCTTGAATCATCTCTCAGCTCTAAAACTGGATGAAGGCAACCGTAGGGTTTTGGTGCCCCCTGGTGCCTCAACCACAGGCAGGAAGACCCTCCAGCGTCTCGAAGTGTTTCTCTAATGTGACAAACACACGTTCCGTCCCACAGCGACCCTACAAGGGGACAAGACAAGGTGGAGAAGTACAAGGGAAAACAGTAACAAGCCCACGGGCATCCAGATATTGACATTCTCATCGACTGTCAGACACATCTCAAAATAAGTACGTGTTGATTGTTTAAGCAGATAAAAGGCAAGGCTGAGAATTTTGGCAGAGATTCGAAAAGTGTAAAAAGGAAGAAAGAGGTAGACTCATATCACGTGCCTCTTAAGGTCTGTGCAGGCTCTCTCGGCCGCACCTGTCCCAGAGCACTTGGCCGTTTGTTCTGCATCAGCCGTCACCGTGGTAACTGGTTCTAGGTGGGCCCCCCCACCACCCCGACTCCAGGCAGGTGCACCTCAGCAGCCTTGCACGTCAGGCCCGCCCTGGGTGCCACTGGGGTCCAACGCAGGTTGTCCTGGTTTCCACGGCAGCATGAAAAGCTCCAGGACTCGCCCAGCACTCACGTCTGTGCGAAAGTAGGGGAGTTAATACTCCGTGGCATGAACGGGGCTTGGGCACTGGCTTGTAAGTAAACTATTCCCCACTCCTCCTCCTGGACGGAACGTGCTGATACTCAGCCTCTTGCAAGATGAGGCTGAGATAGAATAAGCAGCCGACTCTTCTCCGAGCCTGCACCCACCATGCCCTGTGTCACTCCTGACTGCCTGATCTCTCTCTCTCTCTCTCTCTCTCTAAGACGATGGTAGCCCAGAACCTTTGCCTCACCTCTTCCTTCCCAGGTGCGTGAGTGTCCCGTGGCTGCCATAACAACGTACTACAAACTGGGGGACTGAAAATGACAGCGACGTCTTGTCTCAGGCTTCTGGAGCCGGGAGTCCAAAATCAAGGAGTCAGCCGGGCTGTGCTGTCTTCAAAGGCTCCAGGGGAGAAACTTTCCTTGCTTCTCCCAGCTTCTGGTGACCCCAGGCATTCCAGGCTTGTGACAGCCATCCTCCGACCTCTGACCCCTCCCCACATGGTGGTATCTCCTGGGCCTCCTCTCGTTGTGTCCCTGTAGCTGTCAGTCTCTGGGTCCAAATTCCCTTTTGATAAGGGCCCGGTCATACTGGATTAGAACTCACCATTATGACCTCATTTTAACTTCATTACACCTGTAAAGACCCTGTTTCGAAATAGGGTCTCATTCTGAGGTACCGGGAGGTTACTTGGGGAGACATGATTCAATTCATATCAACAGGGAACCCCGGCTATGACCCAAATAAATAAATAAAAATTTCATTAACTAAATAATAATAAAATAACCAAAATTGTAAACATATTTGGTGGGTGCACTAGCAAATTTTGTCATCTGGAAGAGAACATCCAGAATAAAGCACAAAGGGGGCACTTGGGTGGCTCAGTCGGTTAAGCATGCGACTCTTGACTTCAGCTCAGGTGATGATGTCACGGCTCATGAGATCAAGCCCCACGTCTGGATCTGAGCTGACAGCAGGGAGCCTTCTTGGGATCCTCTCTCTCCCCCCTCTCTCTGCCTCTCCCCTGCTTGAGCTCCCTCTCTCAAAATAAATAAATAAACATTCTTAAAAAAAAAAAAAAACAGAGGGGCGCCTGGGTGGCTTGATCGGTTAAGCGTCCAACTTCAGCTCAGGTCATGATCTCGAGGTCCGTGAGTTCGAGCCCCGCGTCGGGCTCTGGGCTGACGGCTCAGAGCCTGGAGCCTGTTTCCGATTCTGTGTCTCCCTCTCTCTCTCTGCCCCACCCTGTTCATGCTCTGTCTCTCTCTGTCTCAAAAATAAATAAATTTTTAAAAAAACGTTAAAAAAAAACAGAATAAAGCACAAGGAAAGAAAAGAGTGGAGGGAAAAAACAAACAGAAGAGGTTCTAAGATCTCACCAGTCCTATCCAACACAGTACTGGAAGTCCTCGCCAGAGCAACCGGGCAAGGAAAAGACATAAAAGCATGCAAATCAGAAAGGAAAAAGTCAGATTATCTGTTTGCAGGTGACATGATGTTATGTGCAAAAAACACTAATGACCCACCACACACACACGCACAGAGTGTTGGGAGAACTAATCTACAAATTCAGTAAAGTTGAAGAATACAAAAATTCACACACAAAAATCAGATGTGTTTCTATAGACTAACAATGAACCATCCAAAAAGTAAATTAAGGAAATAATCCCATTTAAAATAACATCAAAAAGAATAAAGGATTTAGGAAAAGATTTAGTCAAGGAGGTGAGGGACTATAGGAAACTTACAAGAAACCTTATAGAAAACTATAAGATACTGACAAAAGAAATTAAAGGAAGCAGAAATAATGTTCATGGATTGGACGAATTGCTATGGCTAGAATGTTCGTATTACCCAAAGCAGATTCGATGCAGCCTTTATCAAAATCCCAAAGGCCATTTCTCCTGAAATAAAAAAAAAAAAATCCTAAAATTCATCTGAAACCACAAAGAACCCTGAATGGCCAAAGTGACCTCCAGAGAGACCAAAGGTGAAGGCGTCACATTTCCTGATTTCAAAAGATGCGACCACCAGACAGTAACGAACACAGTACCGGCATGAAAACAGACGTACAGGCCAAAGGATCAGAACAGAGAGGCCAGAAGTAACCCCACATGTGTGCTGGTCAACTGACCTTCAGCAAAGTGTCAAGACAATGGGGAGAGGACGGTCTCTTCCACGAATGGTGCTGGGAAAAGTGATATCCGCATGCAAAAGAATGAAATTGGGCCTCATCTGGCACCACGCACGAAAATCAACTCAAAATGGATTAAAGATTTAAATTTAAGACCTGAAACTGTAAACCTCCTGGAAGAAAATATAAGGAAAAGCTTAATGACATGGGTCTTGGCAGTGGTTTCTCGGATATGACACCAAGAACACAGACAACAAAAGCAAAAATCAACAAGTGGGACTGCGTCAGACTAAAAAGCTTGTGACCAGACAAGGGAACGATCAACAGAGTGAAAAGATAACCCATGGAAGATATTTGCAAACTGTATCTCTGATAAGGAGCTAATATTCAAAATGTATGGAGAACTCCTACAACTCAGTAGCAAAAAAATCAAACAACCTGATTAAAAAGTGGGCAAAGGATTTGAATATTTTTCCAAAGAAAATATACAGATGGCCAACAGGTACATGAGAAGATGCTCCACATCAATAATCATCAGGGAAACACAAGTCAAAACTACAATATCACTTCACACCTTTTAGGATGGTTATTATGGAGGAGGAGGAGGAGGAGGAGGGAGGAGGAGGAGGAGGAGGGGAAGGGGAAGAAGGAAAAGTGTTGGCAAGGATGCGGAAAAACTGGAACCCTTGTACACTGTTGAGAATGTAAAATGGTGTAGCTACTATGGGAAATGGCAGAGCGTGGCCTCAAAAAATTGAAAATCGAACTACCATATGATCCGGCAATCCCATTTCCGGGCATCTATCTAGAAGAATTGAAATCGGAGGTATCTACACTCCCACGTTCATCGCAATATTATCCACAACAGCCAAGAAATGGCAAAACCTGAAATGTTCATGGACAAATGAATGGATAAAGAAAACGTGTGATACACCTACTTTGGAATATTATGTAGCCTTAAAAAAGAAGACCTTCTCATATGTGACAACATGGGTGAGCCTGGAAGACATTAGGCTCGGTGAAATAAGCCAGACACAGTACAAATACTCATGACTCCACTTAGATGAGGATCTAAAGTAGTCGAACTCAAGGAAACAGCTTAGAACGGTGGTTACCAGGGACTGGGGGGAGGGAGACAGAAATAGGGAGGTGCTGTTCAACAGGTAAAGTTTTAGTTATACAAGAAGGAGAAGTCCTAGAGATCTGCCGTCCCACGTTGTTCCTGCAGCTGACAATATTGTACTGTGCGTTTACAATTTTGTTGTAAGGGGCACCTAGGTGACTCAGTTGAGCATCCAACTTTTAATTTCAACTCAGGTCATGATTCCAGGTTTGAGTTGGGCTCCTCACTGAGCGCTGACCGTGGAATGTGCTTAAGATTCCCTCCCTCCCCGCTCTCCTCAAATAAAAAATAAATAGGGACACTTGGGTGGCTCAGTCGGTTAAGTGCCTGACTCTGGCTCGGGTCATGAGCTCCCGGTTCATGAGTTCGAGCCCCGACTCAGGCTCTGCACGGACAGCATGGAGCCTGCTTCAGACCCTCTGTCTCCCTCTCTCTCTGCCCGTCCCCAGTTTGCTCTCTCTCTCTCTTGCTCTCTCTGAAAAATAAACATACAGAAAATATTTTTTTAAAATAAATTAAAAACTTAAAAAGTAAATTTGTGGCAAGGGTAGATAGAACTCATGTTAACTCATGTTTCTTTTATTTTTAAAAATAGAGCTCTTCCCACCCCGCTGTTGATGAGCCAGGGACCCAGAAGCCAGGAAGGATGGATGGAGCCCACACACGGAGGCAGAGAGGGCAATCACAGGGAAGATCTGGGGGCTGTGACCAGGGACATGGGGGCCCCAGGAGCCCCACCTAGGGTCGCCCCGTCCACCTTTGCCGCTCCCCCGGCACAGCTCCAGCCCTGCTCCCCTGGGAACGGCCTCTCCCCCCAGCCCTCCTTCCCCCATGCAGACCCACCGTGTACATCCACATCAGCCTCCAGAGTTGGCTCCAGGCTTGAAATCTCGTGGACCTCGCTCTCTTGCTAACGAGTCTCCCCTGTGGCCTGGGAAATGAAGCCTCGGCTCCTCCAGAGGGTGGACCCCACAGCGCATGGGGAAAGAGCTCCTGGCGTCTGTGAAGGAGCCGCAGAAGCCGCCGCCCGAGAGAGAGCCGGCGGGAGAGGAAGAAAGCGGGGTCCACACCCCAGGGGTGGATCGAGCCACACCTGCAGTGGATGCCTGAGCCAGCAGAATCCTTTGGTGGTTTAAGTCCGTTTAAGTTGGGTTTTGTCATGGCAGGAACAGTCGCAAACCGCACTGAAACACAAACTCCAAAAGGCGGGACGTTGTCAGTTCTGGTTGCCCCGTAACCCCGGCACCTACGTGGGAGGTGCATAGAGGAGGCGGAGGTGAGAGAGGCCCGCGGCCAGGAACAGGTGACGGACAGCTGAGGGACACGTCGTGGGGGAGGCAGCCCGAGCCACGAGCTGCCAGGCGTGCCTGGGGCCGCCAGGCAGCCCTGATGTACCCCAAGACCTGGCCCATCTCCAGCCCCCCAGACACACCCCCCAGTTCCCGGGCACCGGCCTGATAACGGGGCCTTCCAGACACTTCGCCACAGTGGAGCTCAAGTCGGGATCCGCATTTGAGGGCGATGCCTCGGGACATCTGCCTGAGCGGTCCGAGACGTTCCGCCACGATTTTACCACGAACGGCGTTCTTTGCCCGAACGGGCAGCTGGGGGAGCAGCCGAGCCTCCCTCCCGCCCCCGCTCAGCTCCTCGGCCTCTGCTGGGGTGTCGGGCGCCACACTCATCCGGCCCGGGGCTCCGCCACTGGCCCAGGTCGGGCAGCTCCCGTCCCTGACCTACTGCGCTGAGCTGAGGGGGCCCCAACACTTCAGGCTGAGACAGCCGGAGGCCCGTCCCGACCTGCCTGGGGACGCGGGGGCTGGGGACCACTGGGGTGGAGGACTGTGCCTGGCCCGGCCCTGCTCGCGCCTTTCTCCCCTCAGCTGCCCCTGCCCAATTCGGGCCCCAAGAGTCCTGCCTCCTGGTGGGTCCCTGGCCCCTGCCCTCTTCCCATTCCCGGCTGTTCTGCTCCGGGCTGCTGGAGGAAGCGCCCTCCTGACCCCCCCGTCCCCTGCTCTGAAACCTTCAGTGGCTCCCACCGCCCCCGGGATAGGGGCACCGGCTTGTCAGCCTGCAATCTGCAGCCCAGAGCCCTGCCCTGGGCCACAGTCCATCCCACCTCCTGTCCGGTCCCTCTGGGGAACCAGCATGGACCCTTGGGGCGGTGGTGAGCTCACAGCTTCCTGGGCAGCGCAGAGACTCTGGGGCCCTCTGAGGGCCACAAGCTCACAGTGTGGCCTCTGCCAGGTGCCCCCGGCCGCCCAAGGTTTAAGGGGGACCATCCACGAGTGACCTGGGTGGCTGCAGCTCGTGCAGGAGAACTCAGCCCCACAAGGACACCCCCCCCCCACACACACACACACACACACGAGCACAAACACAGCGATGGAGTCTGCAATTTCTCCCCTGACACAGTCCTTTGTTTACATTTTCAGACCCTTTCTTAAAGAAAATTTTTGAATGTTTATTTTTGAGAGAGAGAGAGAGGGAGAGAGCATGAGTGGGGGAGGGGCACAAAGAGAGGGAGACACAGAATCCGAGGCAGGCTCCAGGCTCTGAGCTGTCGGCACAGAGCCCGACGCGGGGCTCGAACCCATGGACTGCGAGATCATGACCTGAGCCGAAGTCGGACACTTAACGGACCGAGCCACCCAGGCCCGGACATGCATTTCTTAAGTAAGAAGACCTGAAAGTCAAAGCGCCTCCTCGATCCACGGGCTGCGGGACGGATGCTGTGCTATCAGCGATGGACCCAACGTTGCTCTCTTTGTCCGTCTCCATCAGAGCTCTCGGGCGCCCGGGTGCTTTGTCCACGGGCAGTCACGTGTTGGAAGAAATCTTTCTTTTTCTGAGCAGCAGGTCTCCACAGCGGACTTCAGATATTCAGTAAACCGTGTTGTGAACAGACGCGCTGCCGTCCGGGCTTCGTGTTCCTTCGAAAGAACGGCCAGTGCGAGGAGCCGTCGGAGTGCACACGACGTTTATCAAGGCCACCGTCTCACCCGGGTGGGGTTCGCGGGGGCCCGAACCAATCACAACGGTAACCTCGAAGAGCGCCGGCCACAGGTCACCGTGACAGATAAAACAATCGTGAGAACGTTTGAAATCTTGGGGGAATCGGCCAAACGCGACACAGAGACACGAAGCGAGCCAATGGGGTTGGGAAAACGGTGCCGATTGACTTGCTCGGTGTGGGGTCATCACGACCCTTCGAGCGGCAAAAGCCACAGCACCTGCAAAGCCCCACGAGGGGCGGCTGCGATGCTCCATCGGGTGGATGCCTACCACACGCCAGGCCAACGCTTCCTCTGTGATGCTGCAGACAGCCCCCTGCCGACGCTTTGGGGACAACATGGCGTGCAGGCGGAGGCGAGCGATGGCGCAAGAGGGAACCGCGCTCAGCCTCCAGCCCCAGAGGGATGGCGGCTTCGAGAACAGTCCGGCCCCTCCCCCGGCTAGCGGCGCAGGGCGTGGGGTCTCGAGAGAGCCTCGCACGGTAACAAAAGTGACCACACTGCAAGTAGCCCTGATAAGACACTCCTCCTGCCACCTGCCCCGGGGGTACGAAAGCGTCAGGTTAGAAGCAAGAGGCAGGGTTTGGTTCTCTCTGTCCTCAGTTACCTTCCACTTGACAGATCTCCGTGCTGTCACGGCAGAAACTGCCCCTCGGGGACAGGCGGTGCCCTAACGCGGTCCTCAGAGCTTCACAGCACAGGAGGCGGCTGCGGCCTCCCCAGCGCAGACTGCTGGCCCCGCGGTCAGACCCCGACCCCCGGCCCGTGCACTTGACCTCTCTGGCTGCCTCCTCCTCTGCAGGATGGAGGCTACTTGCCTCGGACAGTAAGTTGTGAAGGAGACACCTGCAGGCCATTGCTCCACAGACGCACGCGGCTGCCCGGAATGTGGCGAGGATAGCACAGGCCTCATCACAGGTCTGGTGGGCGCGGAAACGCCGCAGAAGGGCTCGGGACCTCCGCACGTCCCCACCTGGGGCCCCCCCAGAAGGCCCAGCGCTCAGCAGAGACCCAGAGATGTCCCTGTGCAGCCGGACGGCCTAGGTCAGCGCTCGGCAGGTGCCCACGGCACCGCCCGTCTCCCCCGACCAGAACCTAAGCCCCTGCTCTCTTCCCGGCACCCAGAGCACCGCCTGGCTCTCAGGAGGACTGGTGCCCAGGACAGGGACACTGTGTAGGGAACCGCAGAGAGAGTCAGAGCCCGTCAGTCACCCAGAGGCATGAGGGCTGGGCTTGCCCCCCCACACACACACACACACATACGGGGACGCGTGCAGGACCCTCGCAGCAGGCCCTTTACCCACCTGCTGTCCCAGCCCAGCTGCTGCAAAGACCAGCTTTGTTCATCAGCCCCGTGAGGATCCCAAGGCATCAGGTGCAGGAGCTGGTTCTGAACAGTCCAGGACTCGGTGGGAGAGAAGACGCCGTTCCAGCCAAACCCTCTTCTTCCATGAGGAGGCTGCCGCTTCCAGGGGTCAAGGGGCTGAAATAGGGCAAGAGGGGCACGTGGGCGGCAGAGGCGCCAAGGCCGCGGGCGCAAAATTACCCACCTGCGCGCAATCTCGGGTGTAATTCCAGACCTTCACCACCAGATGGCGGGCCACGACCATTTTTGCTTTTCGCTCGCGGAACAACGTGCGTTACCTACGCTGCTGCGCGGGAGAGGACGCACAGACTTACACTGTCTTTCCGCATGTGCCGGACACTAGTGCGAGTGTGTCTTTATTGACTCAGGCCTCGCAAACACCCTACGAGGTGTTAGTTGTGGCCATTTTACAGATGAAGCATCCAAGACTGAGAGAGCCTGAGAAAGCTGCCTGAGGTCACCGGGCAGGGACTCATGGGAGCGGGACCAAACCCAGGCCTTGCGTCCCCAGTCTGCACTCTGCACCCGCTGCTGCTTCCCATTTGCCCTCTATGATTTCTCGAGGGTTCAAGTTCATGCTCTAGCAAATTCTGTCCCTAGGATGCCAAGCTGTGGCTTGAAATGCTAGGGGGTGAGCTTCGTGCACCAAAGGTAGGACCACTGTGCTCCCCTGACTCCCTCTCCCCTCCGGCCTCTTGCCTCCTCCCTCCACCCTCCTCCCTCCACCCTCCTCCCTCCACCCTCCTCCCTCCACCCTCCTCCCTCCTCCTGGCTGGTGCTTATGGGCTCCTGGACTGGGAAGGGGGGGGGGGGGGGGCAGGCCGTCTCAGACACCGGGCAGCAGCAGCAAAGGTCATTTTGGCGACCTGTGCATGGTTCTGGGGAGCTGGCGTGGGACATGGTCAGTGCCCAGGAGGGTGAGCCCCCCGGGAAGGAGGAGGAGTCCGGGAGTGCCCTGCGGTCGTGTGCTGCCCCCGTCCCAAGAGCTCTTACGTTTCCAGGAATTTCACAGGCTAGTTGGTAACACAGCCATTATGAAACCTTAACAGTTATGCAAACTTACAGTTAAACTATATTAAAAAGAGAGCTAATAAATACTCAACATTTATCACTTCCTTCATATTTCACCGCCACTCCCTACGGTCTCTGCTCATCTGTAGGGCGGAAATACTAAGCAACGGTGTCCTGCCGTGTGCCTTCCCCGCCCCACCCTCAGGGACCTCAGGCCCGTCCCCTGAAACTGGCCACACTGGCAGATTTACGACAGGGAGACAGTGGGACGCGGCAGGTCGGGCTTTTTATCTGGAGCTCATGATTTTCCCGTTAGCACACGCTGCCTGGAGGCTCAGGCGGTGAGATGTGCCCTTCGAAAAGGTCTTGAGACCAGAGGGGTCAGGAGGAGACAGCCAAGCAGGCTGGGTGGGCTTAGCCAGGGCACCGGGGGGCAGGCTCTGCGGGAAGCCGCACACCTGGGGCCTCAGCCACCTCCGATCGGGTCCTCTCCCGCCACCAAGGCAGGCTGACAGCTGCTCCGCTGTCACACACCACGCACGGGCCCCCGTCTGCTCTGGTGTCTGCTGCTTCAGCACCCCGGCCGGCAGCCTGGGAAGGGGGCCCTGGGCCGCCGTCCCCCCACCCCGGGCGCCAGCAGCCACATTTGGGGGCAAAGTCACGGAGAGGTCAGCGAACGCTTCCTCTTGTGACCCAGATGCTGGTGGGCAGCTCAGTGTGGGAGGCTAGGTCTCCGCCCCCCACCCCAGGATACCAGTCAGGGGCCACACTCTTGACCCCGCTGTGACTCCTCTCTCAGCCTCAGGTTCCTCCTATAAAATGGGAAGAGTGTGGTTTTTACATTTGTATTTGCTAATTTTTGTGTTTTGGGGTTTTTTTGTTTGTTTGTTTGTTTGTTTGTTTGGGCCGGACAATGTTATCAGGAGTTCGAGACACATGGGGTGGCGTTTGATGCTATGTGGCCGGGGGACCCCACAGTGCCTGGGTCCTGCCCCCTCGACCATGCTGGGCCTTCCCGGGAGGATGTCCTTGGGCCAAGGGCAAACAGGACACGGAGAGCTACCGGTCCCTGGTGGCCAGTGTCTGCAGGGCCTTCCGGGGAGGCTGAGCAGAAGGGCGCTGCTCAGGCCAAGCACGTGCTGGCCTAGGGTCTGGGGGGCGGCCACCGCGTGGAACTGAGGGAACAAGGACACTCAGGGGCATTCGCTGGGTTCCCTTGTCCACCTGCCTCATGGAGGCCAGACGTGACCCCTTCAAGAGAGAGCCGAGATGGGGGAGGGGATGGCATCTTCCCGACTTCTGTCAGGTTGATTTTTGGACTTTTTTTTTTTTTTTTTTTAAGAGCGAGAGAGCGTGAGCCGGGGCAGGTGGGAGGGGCAGAGAGAGAGTGGGAGAGAGAGGATCCCAGGCAGGTTCCACACTCAGCACAGAACCCAACACGCGGGGCTTGAGCCACGACCCTGGGATCGTGAGCAAGCGGAAATCAAGAGTCAGACGCTTAACCGACTGAGCCACCCAGGCACCCCAATTTTTAGGCTGTTTTTTACAGCAGTTTTAGATTCACAGCAAAATTGAGCAAAAGTTACAGAAATTTTCCAGATGGCCCCGGTCTCCCCACGTGCACAGCCTCCCCTATTATCAGCATCCCCACCAGAGTGGGACGTTTGTTGCCGTTAATGAATCTACACTGACATCACCCAGAGCCCACAGTTTGCTCTTGCTTTCGTCCAGTCTGGGGTTTGGACGCACGTACAATGACATGTATCCACCAGTATAGTCTCATACAGAGTAGTGGCACCGCCTTAAAAATCCCCTGTCCCCTGCCAATTCACCCCTTTCCTCCCCCACCATCCCATAATTTGGGTAAACGCCCAGGAGTGCAATGGCTGTATCATACGTGAGAGTATGTTTAGTTTTGTAAGAAGCCACCCAAGTGCCTTCCAGAGTGACTGCATGGTTCCTCATTCCCACCAGTGATGGATGGGAGTCCCCGCAGCGCCATGGCCTCACCAGCACTCAGTGTTGTCAGCGTTCCGGATTTCAGCCATTCTAATGGGCGTGCGGTGGTATCTCCCTGTTTTTGTAATCTGCATTTCCGTGCTGACATTGGATATGGAGCAGCTTCTCGTACGTTTATTTGCCGTCTGTATATCTTCTCTGATAGGGTGTCTGTTAAGATCCTTGGGCCAATTTTTAAACTGGATCGTTTGTTTTTTTATTGTTGAGTTTTAAGAGTTCTTTTATATTTCGGATAATCCTTTATCAGATGTGTCTTTTGCAAACATATTCCCCCAGATTGTGGCTTGTCTTTTCATTCTCTTGACAGTGTCTTTCACAGAGCAGAAATTTTTAGTTTTAATGAATCCAGCTCGTCAGTGATTTCTTTCATGGATCAAGCCTTTGAGGTTATATCCAAAGTGCCATCAAACCCGAGATCATCTAGATTTTCTCCTATGCTATCTTATAGTTTTATAGTTTTGCATTTTACATTTTGGTTCATGATCCATTTTGAGTTACATTTTGCGAAGAGTGTAAGGTCTGTGTTTAGATTCATGTGTATGTCAATTGGTCGAGCACCATTTGGTGAAGACACTGTCTTTGCTCCGTTGTATCTACTTTTCTGCTTTGTCAAAGATCAGTAGACTATATTCGTGAGGGTCTATTTCTGGGCTCTCTCTTCTGTTCTACTGACCTATTTGTCCATTCTTTTGCCAATACCACATTGTCTTGATTACTGTAGCTTTACAGAAAGTCTTGAAGTCAGATGGTGTCAGTCCTCCAACTCTGTTCTCTTTTGATATTGTCTTGACTATTCTGAGTCTTTTGCCTCTCCATAGAAACTTTAGAATCAGTTTTTCAATACCCACACAATAACCTGCATTGAATCTATATATCATGTTAGGAAGAATTGACATCTTAAAAATATTGAATCTTCCTATCTATGAACATGGACTATCTCTCCATTTATTTAGTTCTTTTTTGAAAAAAATTTCTTTCATCAGAGTTCTGTAGTTTTCCTCATATAGGTCTTGTACATATTTTGTTACTTATAAACTTAAGTATTTCATTTTGGGGGAGGTGCTAATGTAAATAGCATTGTGCTTTTATCTTCAAATGCCACTTATTCACTGCTGGTATATAGGAAAGCAATTGACTTTTGTATATTAATCTTACATCCTACAATATTGCTATAATTGTTTATTAGTTCCAGTTTTTGTCAATTTTTTTATATATTCTGTATAGACAACCATGTCATCAGTGAACAAAGACAGCTTTATTTCTTCCTTCCCAATCTATATACCTTTTATCTCCTTTTCTTGTCTTATTGCATCATCCAGGACTTCCAGTACTATATTGAAAAGGAGTGGTGAGAAGAGGCATCCTTGCCTTGTTTCTGATCTTAGTGGGAAAGCTCCTAGCTTTTCACCTTTAAATATGATGTTGGCTCTAGGTTTTTTGTAGACATTCTTTATCAAGTTGCGGAAGTTCTTTCTCTATTCCTTGTTTACTGAGAGGTTTTATAAAGAATGAGTGTTGGATTTTATCCAATAATATTTCTGCAAACTTTGAAATGACCATGTGATTTTTCTTCTTTAGCCTGTTGGTGTGATGGATTGCATTAGTTGATTTTCAAATGTTGAAACAGGCTTGCATACCTATGACAAATCCCACTTAGTTTGGGTCTGTAATTCTTTTTATACATTGTTGGATTTGATTCGCTAATATTTTTTGGAGGATTTTTATATCTATGTTCATGTGAGATATTGGTCTGTAGTGTCCTTATAACATCTTTGTCTGGTTTTGGCCTTCACATCATTCTAGTCTCATAGAATGAGTTAGGAAATAGTCCTTCTGTTTCCATATTCTGAAAGATAATGTGGAGAATTGGTATATTTTTTTCCTTAAATGTCTGGTGGAATTCATCAGTGAATTTATCTGGACTTGGGTTTTTGAAGGCTATTAATTATTGATTCAATCACTTTAATAGATATAGGCTAATTCAGATTGTCTATTTCTTCTTGTGTGAGTTTTGGCAGATTGTGTCTTTTGAGAAATAGGTCCATGTTTATAAAGGTTATCAAAGTTGTGAGCACAGAGCTAATACCATTCCTTTGTCATTCTTTTAATGTCAATGGGATCTGTAGTGATGTCCCCTTTTTCATTTCTGATATTAGTAACTTGTCTTCTCTCTTTTTTTCTTGGTTAGTCTGAGTAGTAGTTAGTGATCAATTTTATTAGTAGTTTTTTTTCTCAAACTCTAAATATTTCACTCCTCTCTGTTCTCACTTGCATGATTTCTGAAGAGAAGCTGGATATATTTTTTAATTAAAGAATAACTGACATACAATATTGTATTAGTTTCAGGTATACAACATAGTGATTCAATATACATATACAAAATGATTCACCACAATAAGTCTAGTTACCATCTTTCACCATACAGGGTTGTTACAAAATTATTGACTGTATTCCCTATGCTGTACATTAAAACCCCATGCTTTATTCAACTTGAGGATGTAAATCTCATCTTTGTTCCTCTATACATAATGTGTTTTTTTCTTTGGCTTCTTTCAGGATTATTTTCTTTATCTTTGATTTTCTGTATTTTGAAAATAAAATGCCTAAGTGCAGTTTTGTGGGCAATTACCCTGTTTAGTACTCTCTCAGCTTCCTCGATCTGTGATTTGGGGTCTGACATTGACTGGGGGGAAATTCTCAGTCACTATTGTTTCAAATGTTCCTTCTGTTCCCGCCTGTCTTTCTCCTCTCCTTCTGGCCTGCCCATTATGCTATGTCACACCTTTGTAGTTGTCCCACAGTCCTGGGATATTCTGTTCTATGTTTTTCGGTCCTTGTTCTCTTTGCTCTTCAGGTTTGCAGGTCTCTACTGAGA
This sequence comes from Prionailurus viverrinus, assembly GCF_022837055.1. NCBI lineage: Eukaryota > Metazoa > Chordata > Mammalia > Carnivora > Felidae > Prionailurus > Prionailurus viverrinus. Next base: position 139,431,093 of record NC_062566.1, read on the forward strand.
TGTCCTGAAGCTCCGAGATTCTTTCCTCAGTCGTGTCCAGTCTACAAATGAGCCCATCAAAGGCATCCTTCATTTCTCTTGCAGTGTGTTTGATCTCTCGCATTTCTTTTTGGTTCTTTCTCAGGGTTTCCATCTCTGCTTCACGGCACACCTGTATCTTCACACTGTCTGCTTTATCCATGAAAGCCTGTAGCATATTCATCATTGTTTTAAATTTCCTGCCTGAGAATTCCAACATCCCTGCCATACCCGAGTCTGGTTCTGATCTTTGCTCTATCTCTTCGAACTGTGTGTGTGGTTTTGTTTGGCTTTGTTTTCTTTGGCCTTTTAGTATGTCTTGCCACTTTTTCTTGCTGGCAGGACATAATGCACTGGGTAAAAGGAACCTCTGTACACAGACTCTAGCGATGTGGTGCGGTGTGGGCAAGAGAGAAGAGTTCTGTAGTCCCGCGAGTAGGTCCTGGGTTTTTAGCGAGCCTGTGCCTCTGGACTGGGAGCCCTCTTAGGTGGGCCGGGCTGGCCAGAGTGGGCTGGAGCTGGGTATTTCCCTGCCCCCAGGTCAGTCAGGCTCTGCTAAAACCCCAGGGGTTTAGGCTCTGGGGAACTGGTTCCCCTGAGGGCAGACATTGTTGAGAAGAACAGAGTCATCTGGGGTACTTCACGATGCTTCCAGAAATGGGAGGGGATTTTTCTGTGCTATTCCCTGTAAGAACCTACAGGTGAAAACCCACAAAAGTGTGAGGGCCCTCTGGGACGGGTCCCCCTGGAGTTTTGACTCAGACCCATCCACACTGAGCCTCCAGCAATGCCCAAGCTCCAGGTTTCCTACCTCAGCACTGGCTCCCCCAGAGGTTTCTGCTGGTGGGTTCCTGTCCAGTAAGGGGTGGTTCTCTGTATCAGCTGTCAGCCTCCCCGACACCAGGGTCAGCAGTCTGTCCCATGACCTCACTTCTCTCACAGATCTAAGAGCGGCTGCTTTGCAGTTTATTCAACTGTTTAGTTGTTAGGACAGAGTGGCAACTTCAAGCTCCTTATATGCTGGGCCAGAAACCGGGACTATTCACCCACTTCCAAGGCATCCTGACTGCTCTTTGTCATGGAGTCAACTAGAGGTGTGGCCTCTCTGAAAGATCCTCTCTTGAAAGAATCCATTCCCACCATCTTATCCACACCCCCTGCCCCATATTTACCTTGGTATTCTTCTGGAACCACCGAAAGGTCCAATTCTGATGTCCCCAGAAAGCCTCTGAAATGGATCAAAATAGGACACCCCTTATCTTAACTCCAAACCACACCAAAACCAAACAACCCCAATCTTCTCTCCTGCTTTTCTCACTTCTCATCTCAATGATGCCCAGTGTTGGAGCCAGGCAAGCTCACAGAGCAGGCAGGGGACAGCCCAGCCAAAATTGTCCCAATGCCAAAACCATGCAAGACAAAGCCCTGTGAAGCCCGTCCCACTAGTCAGTTACCATAAAGAAGTTAAAATTCAAAAATTCCCCACAGAAATTAAGTTCCCGTGGAATGAAGGCCTCCCCCACAATCTGGCACAGAGACAAATCTGTCAGGATCCACATGTGGTTCACTGAAGCCCCGTGGGGGCTGGGGCTGAGTCATCGTTCGCTAACCAGGTCATTTCAGGAGCAATTCTACAGGAGGAATTAATCCAACCTGAGTGCCCCAACGTGGTCAAGACAATAAGGATGGGCTTCCCCCCACACCCCAGATTCAGCCCAAGGGAAGGCAGGGTCTCCCCTCTGCCCTTCACAGAGCAGGGGAGGAACCGAGAGCCACCTGGGTGGAAACAGGAAGCCACCTGGGTGGAAACAGGAAGTCACCTGCGTGGAAACAGGAAGCCACCTGGGTGGAAACAGGAAGTCACCTGCGTGGAAACAGGAAGTCAGGAGAAGGGAACCCCTGGCTCTTTGGCGCCAAAATGCTAGTTGTTCTTAGTTCACACTTTGCCAGCTTAAAACGTGGGGGGGGGGGGGGATCTCCTACCAGGAAGCAAACTGTGGACACCTCTCTACTTGGTGCATTCTCACAGAGGACCCTCCTTCATGTGGCTGCTCCTTCCAGAAAACAGGATCCAAAACATCCCTTCTTCCTTCAAAGTTGGGGATTTTGTCCTTGTGGGGGGTACCTCATGACCGATTTCACCTCAAGTCCTCTGAGGTGGGGGGTGTCTGCTGCTTTGATGCCCTGGCGTCTGTCCTCACAGCAACTAGACCCCACTGTCCCCTAAAGAATCCCGCTGTCTCGCAGCCATGCCTGTGGTGAAGCCACTGGACTAAAAAGGAGGTGATAACCCACACACAATCTAGAACATTGCATCAGGTCAGGAAGGGACACAGGACCCTGGACTTCAATTTACAGGAGCCTGAAACCATAGAGCCACACTCAAGTGGCCTAAGGAAGCCTAGCTGAGATCCCTGCTAACCTCCCTGGAGCCCCAGTCAAGCTGCACCTGAAGCCGGATCTAGACTTTTCCAGCTTTTGTGAACAAATAGATTCCCTTTTCGCTTAAGCAAGGCCGAGTCAGATTTTCTGTGGCTCAAATAACTAAAGAAGCCTTTCTCCTCTTAGAGTCCTCGGTGTTTAAACTCTTTTTATTTCCCCTTCAAAACCCCACCCCCACACAGTGCCCCACATACATACATACCCACGACAAGAAAGTCTCCAAGGAAAGTTCTAGACCTCATGGTCCCTGAGCCAAAGGCCTGCTATGCCCCTGTTCTGCCCTGTGCCTGGCATTGCTGCCCCCTCCTCTTCTAGAATATTCCTTCATAGATGAGGCAGCCCCGAGGCAGAGTTCTCTTGCAGCCCAAACTCATCCTTGTTGGAAAGTGACCCTCTGTGTATTGGCTGCTCCTGCAATCTGGCTCATTCTGAGCTCCTGAATTTCCCTTGAATTTCTGGGGGCAACAGAAGTGTCCGTCCCCGTCCTCTTCCTGCAGACCTGGGCTTCCCTACAGTTTCCCTTCACCCGCCGCTCAGGGTGTCTCCTTCTGCTCCTGTGCCTGCCACGTGGATGACAGGTTGGAGGGAACAGCCTTGCCCCTCTGTTCCCCATCTGCGTTTTGCCCGCAGGACCCATTGCTGCCTTTAACTCAGACCAAGTGCCCCCGGAGACACTGGTGTCCTGCACCCCGTGGCCGGATGACAGTTTGTGCGTGATCCGCTTTCCCACTTTCGCTTGGCCGTCTTCCCCTGGCCTCTCTTGGTGCACCTGATCTGAAGCTGACGGCTCCAGCTTTAAGCCTTTTTAATTCCCTCCCTCTGCCTTGGGTTCGCTAACGTTCCCTGACGTGTTCCTCTGCCTCACCCCAACAAGCGGACGAAGGGTCAATGCTGTCCTTTCCCTTTACCTGGTCACTAGTCAAACACCGACCACCCCACTAGGGCTGCGCCCACAGCCCGCATCCCTGAAACTTACCCGAGACTAGTGACTCTTCAGTCAACACATATTTATTGAGGGCCTACTGTGTGCAAGGCGCCGTGGTGGGCACCAGAACTGCATCTGTGAACAAGGCAGATAAGAAACCCCCACCTGCATGGAACCATAGACAATAGACAGTAACCATTATTAACCCAATACCTATCCGATGTGTTAGGTGCCGTGACAAAAAGGAGGGAGGCAGGACTCAAGAGGGGACACGGGCCAGCAGCAGGTCTGGTTGGACAGCTGAGGTGGGGGCACGATTTTCAGGAGGTGGTATTTGCAGGAACAGAAGACCCTGCCTTGGGAGCCCTCGGACTATGGGGCGAGGGGCTGGAGGCCAGCGTGGCTGGAGCCCAGGGGGACAGAGATCTTCAGGGGGGTTAAAGGATTTAGGGAGGTGCCTGGGTGGGTTAGTCGGTTAAGCATTCAATTCCAACTCAGGTTATAATCTCATGGTTTGTGAGTTCAAGCCCCATGTTGGGCTCTATGCTGACAGCTCAGGGCCTGGAGCCCGCTTTGAGTTCTGTGTCTCCCTCTCTCTGCCCCTCCTCGGCTCCCATTCTCTCTCTTTGTCTCCCTCTCTCTCTCAAAAATAAACATTAAAAAAAATTTTTTTTGAGGATTTTGGCTTTTACTTGGAGTGAAAAGGGGAGCCATTGAAGGGTATTGAGTACAAAAGTATGTGATCTGACTTGCGATTTAACAGAACCACCCCAACGGACAAGAAATGAGTACAGAGAGGCCAATGCGGGAGGGATCCAGAGCAGAGACCACAGAGGCAGGACCTCGCGGCGGCCGAGGACACGGTGAGACGTGGTCAGATTTGGGTCGAGTTTGAAAGAGGATCCGGGGATTTCCTGGTGGCTTTCACAAGGGATTTGAGGAGGGAGAGGAGGCAAGGATGGTGGGGGTTGGGGCCTGAGCACTGGAGGGGTGGAGTCGCTCTCCATTGTCCTTCATTGTCAAAGAGGCAGGCTGCAGGAGAAATGGAGGGGGGGGGGGCAGAAGACAGGGCTGAGTCTGGGGTGTGAAGTTTGGAACACCATCAGCCACAGCTGGAAGTGGACGCGAGCTGCAAATGTGGGCGTGGCTGCCTATAGACAGGCCTCCAAGGGGTGAGTGTAGATAAGTAAAGTCAGGGACCAAGGATTGAGGACGAGGAGGAGCTGAGAGCGGGGGGGGGGGGGCCATTGGTGGGAGCCGAGGACCCTCCTCAGAACGGCTCCATCCCCGGCTGGGGACGTGCACGAGGAGAAGGGGGGACTTAAATGGGAGGCACGTCCTGCGTGTTCGTGGGGGCCATAGACCGCAGCCCCGGGTGGGACGGGGTGTGGGGATAAAAAGACAAGCCTCTGTGACAGTCAAGTTCACATACCTGAGCTCCGCCCTTATTGAATTGAGGTCTCCCTGCCCCCCCAGTCTGACCTGGGCCGACCGACCGCTCCCAGCCGCCACGTCCCACCGTCCCCGCTGCCCTTGCCCAGCAGCGAGGCCGCCGCGAAGGGGTGACAGGGGGAGGACGACCCGCCCAGTGCGGAGCGCTCAACCGGCCCGGCCACCTGGGGTCACCGACACGGGGGGGGGGGGGGGGGGGGGGAGGGGAGGCCAGCCCGGCAGCCCGGGACCTGTCCCTCCTCCCGGGACCTGCGGCGCCGGCCTCCTGCAGGTGGCAGCCGAGAGGCGGACTTTCCTGGCCACGCCCACCGGCCACGCCCACTCCCTGCCTCCTGTCCAATCAGCGTTGGCCCCCCCCCAGGGCTTGGGAGGAACGGGCGTCCAGACCCATTTCCCCAAGAACAGCGCAGGCCAGGCGGCCCCGCGCACGCAAGCCGGTGGGGGGGGGGGGGGGGGGGGGGGGGGCCGGGCCCTCGCGCCTCTCTGGGAACATCGAGCCTGCTCAGCCCTTGAACCCACGCTGTGAGGTGGTGCTATCACTGCACAGAGAGGAGGAGACCAAGGCTCAGAGAGGTCGACTGTCGCAGGGCCCTTGAGTAGCAGGCGTGGCCGTCTCCGAGGCCGGGCTTGGTCTTTCCTCGGCTTTTCTGGGTGCCCCGCCCCCGGCACAGGCGGTCTTCTGGGAAGCTCACGCTTGGTTTCGTCTAATTATTCGTTGTTTTATTTTATTTTTGCTGTTTCTATTGTGTTGTGTTATTTTTAGCACCAAGAGCTTGCAGCCGCTTCCTGTGCCTACCTGAAGTTACTGCCCAGCCTGGGGACACCAGGGTGGGCCTGGGATAGGAGCCCCAGGGGGTCCGCTCTACTTGCCTCTTAATGGCTCACCAGTCGTTGGATTTCTGCCATCGGGACCTGTCCCTGAGCCCCACATTGGGTATAAAATACAACAGATAACAAGTGTAGGTACCCAATCAAAATGATGCCAGCAACTCACGGGAAGGGGGGCTCTCACCCTGCAGGGAAGCTGCGGGGAGCCCCTCGGCCTGGTTCTCGGGACTTCCATGAACAAAGGGAGGGAGAGCAGACCCCAGCGCCCCAGGACATGTACACTAGCTCTTGTTAGGATCTTCATTAGTTGCCTCAGAGGGGGATCCAGAGGCCCTAACCTCCCCAGCATCCTTCCTCCAGAGTGACGGGCCTGGAATCCCGAAGACCATGTCCCTCTGGGGATGCACACCCCTCCCTGGCCCTCAACGCACCCCTCAGAGGAGGAAATGTCCTGGCCCCCGCCTGCCCTCAGAGCCCCGTCTGGTCATCTGTGATCAGGAGCAAGGGAAGGATCTTCGCTGGCACAGTCTCCTACCCGTGAAACTCACCTGGCCGTGCCCTTGAGCACACCCGTCCTCCCCCTCCCAGGCCTCCACCCGCTGCCCCTTACTGTCCTCAGCCCCAGGAAACCACACGTCTCCTCTCTCATTGCCTCCGTCCCCCTCCAGGCCCTTTTGAGCCCTTTTGGGCATTTTCTGCACTACTGTGTCCCCCCCCCATCATTGGGCCCTCACTTAATATTTCCAGAAGAAAGAGGGAGGGGAGGAAGAGAGAAGGGGGGGCAAATGGATGAAGGAACCGAGGAGAACGAAAGCTAATCTGAGCGAGGTGTCCGGGGCCACAGGTGGGAGAAACTCCTCTGTTTGGGGAGCTGTGGCAGCCAGGACCTCTCACAGGGGAGCAGAAGCTGGGACCAGAAGCTTCCATTGTGTCTGGGATGGCCCCTCCCGCCCTGGCCCCCAGGGGCGCAGCGAGGGGGAGGGGCAGAGGGAGCAGGCCGGCTCAGCCAGGTGGCCCCACAGGTAGTCTCACAAGCCACCACGTTTCCTTCCCGCCTCTTTGAACAAGTCTGTGAGAAGATGCCTCAGATCCCCGGGCACCACTTCTGGGGCTGAGGAGCTCGGTTCTGGTCTCAGGTCGGCCGCCCACCGCCTCCTGGGTGGTGTTTGTGACACCCTTTGAGCTGAGCTGCCTTGTAAACGCACAGGAGTGGGGGAAGGGAACGTGAAAACTTAGCAGGAATCAGAGTACGCGTCCCATGGATCGCGTGTGAAATGGTGTCTGGGCTTTTGGGGTTAAATCAAAGATATTTTACAATTAACGTCACCTGTTTCTCTTTTTCAGTGTGACTGTGAGAACATTTTCAATTACCTATGTGGCTCTCATTCTGTTTCTGCCGCATGGTGCTGGGCTGGAGACTTCCAAGGCCTTCTGATGTGAGAGCTGTATGAGCTACGTTACCCCCCACCCACCCCCCCAACCCCCCCAACCCCCCCCCCCCAGAGTGAGGAGAAACCTGATCTCGTTGGCTAGTTGTCTGATGAGTGAGGAAAGGTGATATTAAGGTGGGAAGGGCCAGGCAGCCTGGGTGAGGCAGGGCTGTGAAGGAAGCTTCTGGAGGTTCTTGCTTGCACAGGATAGGGGAGAGGCTACCTGCTTTCCTCTCTTCCGGGTCTTCCAGAGCTCTCTGGAAAGCAAGGGGAGGGGCTGGGAATACCAGGAAGGGCTAGAGCAGAGAGAAGCATCCACTTCTGGGCAGGTCGTGGCCCTCAGTTCTTCTCATGGGGGGTCATATGGTTTAACCTTCCAGAGAAGTTTCCCAAGAAAGTCACTTCCTTCCGTAAGTTCTAGAGCAGGGCCCTGTCTACCCACAGCCTGGCCAGTGCCAGCCTAACAGGGGCTGGAGGTCATGGCCTCTCAGCCCCAAGGTTCATTCATCCCAGAGGAGGCTGGTGGCCCAGCTTGACGGATGCAGGTCCCCAGGTCACCGTAACACGAGAGTGGTCTTTCCCTGGGGAAAAGCGCAGTGCGGAGATTCAGGGGTCGGGGCCAGGTACCTGGGTGCGTGGGGGGATGTCGGCGAAACAGGACTGGCTGGGGACAGGGTCCAGGGAGAGAGCAGGGGCAGAGGGCCTCCCTAGCAGGAAGCTAATCAAGCCCTTCCCGGGGTCAGAGCAGGTGCCCTCCTGCCAAGCCAGCCCTGCAGACGCACCTTCCCACACACGCTGGCCACGATTTGTCCTCTCCACGCAAGTGTCGTGTGAGATTTTGGTCCTCCCCATCTGCCGCCCAGTGGCCGCTGCTGGGGAGCCTCCGGAGTGCCCGCCCCACCCCCTCCTCAGCTGGCCCCCAGGAGGCACCGTGCCAAGTAGGGGGAGGCTCGTGGAGGGTTGCCCGGCTCGGACGCGGAGAGAGCGGGGCTGGGTGTCAAGCCACCAGTGCAGGGCGCACGACACTGTCCGCGGTCTGACTTCCCTGTCAGACCGTGGCGTCTGCCACCGCAGAGACGGGTCTGCCCTACTCACCGCCGGCCCCGCGGGGACTCGGCAATGCTCCTTTCATCACAGAAGCAGCCAGGGCCCCGGGGCTGGTGGACAGGAACGGGCCCGCGCAGTCCCACACCCCCGAGCGGGCCAGCCTGGGAGATGCTGCCGGGTGGCCGGGTGCAGAGAGAAGCTGGGAGGAGCCGAGGGGGTGACTGCCATGTGGAGACAGGCTGCACAGCCCCCCGGAGCCCCTGATAGAAGACACGACCAGGGCAATATTGCTGGGACTGTGCAGAGCTGGGACAAGCGGCCGCGTAGAAAGAAGTGAATCAGAAGGGCCCCTGGGCGGCTCAGCCGGGTGAGTGCTGGTCTCTTGATTCCGGCTCAGGTCATGATCCCAAGGTCAAGGGATCAAGCCTCCAGTCGGGCTCTGCACTGAGCGTGGGGCCTGCTCAAGATTCTCTCTCTCCCTCTCTCTCTCTCTCTCCCTCTGCCCTCTCTCCAGCTCGTGCTCGCCCTCTCTCTCTCTTTAAAATAAAAAATCTTAAATTAAAAAAAAAAAAAAAGGGGGGGGGACGCCTGGGTGGCGCAGTCAGTTAAGCGTCCGACTTCAGCCAGGTCACAATCTCGCGGTCCGTGAGTTCGAGCCCCACGTCGGGCTCTGGGCTGATGGCTCAGAGCCTGGAGCCTATTTCCGATTCTGTGTCTCCCTCTCTCTCTGCCCCTCCCCCGTTCATGCTCTGTCTCTGTCCTAAATAAATAAATAAACGTTGAAAAAAAAAATTAAAAAATCACATGCTGGGGTGCTGGGGGTTAGGACTTTAGCACATAATTTTGGGGGGGGGACACACTCAGCCCGTTATGGACTGACTTGTGCCTCCCCAAGTTCATATGTTGGATCCCCGACCCCCAAGGTGGCTATATTCGGAGTTAGGGCCTTGAAGGAGGCCTTTAAGGATAAATGAGGTCATGAGAGTGAGGCCCTGATCCTATAGGGCCCATGTCCTACTAAAAAAATAAAAGAGACACCAGAGATCTCTTTTTCCACGCACACACGGAGGAGGTGAGGTCACAGCAAGAGGGCGGTGTCTGCGAGCCAGGAAGAGAGTTCTCTCTGACAGCATCTTCCTCTCGGACTTCTGGCCTCCAGGGCTCTGAGAAAATCGCTCTGTTGTTGATGTCGCCCAGTCTGTGGCCTTCTGCTCTGCCTCCCGAGCAGGTTAAAACAGAAACCATCATGGAGGCTTGTCTATTAAATCGTCTGTTTCCAGCGACAGAATCTCAGCTTAAATCCCCTTAAGCAAAAAGAAAAATTGAACAGTCCGAGATCCGGTAACACAAGACCCAGGATTTCCTCTGGCTCTTTCTCTCTCTCTTCTGCGTGTGCCCCTCCTGGCTCCTCTCCCTTCCTGGTGGTTCTGTCCCGGGATAAGTCTCCTCACCGGCGCCTTCCATAGGAGGTCAGGCCCGAGGCACCGAGAGACTCAGGCTTCACGGCAATACCCTGGGGGAGGGCAGGGTTGTCCCCCTAGAACACAGGGACTGACGGTGAAGTGCAGAGCTCAAAAAACAAAAGATTGCAACAATGATGACAAAGGGACCCCGGAGTGACAGAAAGAGCTCCCAATGCCAGCAGTGGATCAATCCGAACAACAAAGTAAATAGCCTCATATTGGATTATAACCCAAAGTGAAAAAAAAAAGATTCACAGGTTCACATCGACATAGATGATGGAATAAATAAACGAATGTGGGAAAAGAGACAGATGTCCCGTGCAGAAGAGTTCCAGATACTGGCTGCAGATGTTCCACATTGAAGGGGACGACTCCCCACACAAGTATAGGCTTCAAGTGACTCCCTTCTGGAGGTGACAGTGTGGATGCAGCGAGGTAAGAGGTAATGCGGTTTTGTTTTTGGTTTTGTTTTTTTTTTGGTCAGGAGAAACCTGACACACGTTATCTCAGCCAAGTGCTCAAGGTCAGCGTCCACAGTGATGCATCACGTTGATAGGACGTCCCTTGAAAGATGTGATGGAAATAAAACTTGACTTCTGTGCTCTCCTCCCCAGATCCCGTAACCCCAGCATAATCGCGAGAAAGACACGTGAGAAAGACACCCAGGAAAAACACAGTTGGGGAACGTCTTACACAACATTCAACCAGTCGTCGTCAAAACGTCACAGTCAGAACAACAAGGAAAGTCTAAGAAACTGTCACCACCAAGAGAAGCCTAAAGAGACAAGATGACTGAATGTAATGTGGGTCCTGGAAGGTGTCCTGGAACAGGAAAAGGACAATAGGGAAAAACTAACAGAATCTGAATGAAGTACGGAATTTGGTCCATAATAATATATCAACACAGGCTCGATAAATGTGACAAATGTACCATATCATTAATAGCAAGGGACACCGCGTGGAGTATATAGGAACTGTCTGTACTATCTTCATAATAATTGAGTAGCTGTAAAAGTGTCCTCAAATAAAAGGTTTATTGAAAACTAAATAAAATTGGAGGGCGCCTGGGTGGTTGAGTCAGTTAAACGTCCAACTCCTGACTTCAGCTCAGGTCATGGTCTCATGATCTCATGCGTTGGGCTCCACACTGAGCGTGGAGCCTGCTTAAGATTCTATCTCTGTCTCCCTCTTTCTCAAAATAAAATAAATAAGTAAACATTAATCCTGAATAAAATTGGAACCAGGTCCTGTAATGAATGGTTAATTCCATGTCAACTTGACTGGCCACGTTAAACATTATTTCGTAGGGCATCTGTGAGGGTGTTTCGGGATGAGATCAGCACTTGACTCAGTGGACTCAGTTCAGCAGATTGCTACCTGCCCCCAGTGTGGATGGGCACTGATGAAGCTGGACACATCGAGCCCCTACATTCTGATGAGTCTTTCGTACCAGTAGAAGGGGTCTCCCCACCCGTCAGCGGTATTGGCCTCTCCACCTATAGAGGTATCGGACTTCCCACCCGCATCTGAGGGGATTAACCAAATATTTTGACAGGTGCTCACGAAGCAGAAGTTCTGTACTGAATGTTGCAGCTTGAGATGTTAGCAAGGGCCATCACGGTTTGGACGGTTAATGGGCTAAAACATGGGCCAAAACGTGGCCAAAAACGCGAAGTTACTTGTGTCTCCTGTGAATGCTCACCAAAAGTGACCTCAGCACTGGAGAATTTTAATAAGCAAGTACCTAGCTTTTGATAATGAAGGGGTGGTCGTTTTCCCCAGCCACCTCTGTCATCACCAATGGGCTTGTGAACAGAGCGGCCGTGGTGGCAGGGACGGAGATGATGCATGGTCTGAGCAGCATGGACTTCCACTCACCAAAGCTGATCTGGCTACAGTCTGGCAGGGTGCCCAATCTGCCAGCAACAGAGACCAACGCTGAGCCCCTGGTATGGCACCAATTCCTGGGATTTCAGCCAGCTGCTACCTGGTGGCAGGTTCATTAATTGGACCGCTTTCACTGTGGAAGAGGCAGAGTTTCATTCTTACTGGAAAAGACGTTTACTCTGGGTATGGATTTTCCTTCTTGGCACACATTGCTTTAGCCAAAGCCACCATCTGTGGACTTACAAAATGCCTTCTCCACTGTCATGGTACTCCACGCATCATTGCTTCTGGTCAAGGAATTCCCTTCATAGCAAAAGACGTGCTGCAATGGGCCCATGTTCATGGAATCCATTGGTCTTTCCATGTTCCCCACTATCCTGAGGCAGCCGGCTTGAGAGTGGGGTAGAAAGGCCCTGGGAAGACTTAGTTACGAGGCAACTAGGTGGTCGTACCTCACAGGGTTGGAACAAGGCTCTCCAGAAGGTTGTCTGTCCTCTGAAGAGCACCCACTATATGGTGCCAGTTCTCCCAGAGTCAGGATCCGCAGATCCGGGAATCACGGTGTAGAAGTGGGAATGGCACCACTCGCTATTACCCCTAGTGACCCACAAACAGAAGTTTTACTTCCTGTTGCCTCAACTTGATGTTCTGCTGGCCTAGAGGTCTTACTTCCAGAGGAAAGAATCCTCCCACCGGCAGACACAACAATGATCCCGTTGAACCGGAAGTGAAGTCTGCTATCCAGGCACTTTGGGCTCCTCATGCCTCTGAAACAGCAGGCAAGGAAGGGAGATATGGTGTTGGCTGGGGTGACTGATCCTGACCTCAAGGGGAAATGAGGCCACTCCTCCACAGCGGAGGGAGGGAAGAGTATGTTTGGAAAACAGGAGATCCCTAATGGCGTCTCCTAGCATCACATGCCCCGTGGTGAGTGTTCACGAGACCGCCACCACCCAATCCAGGCAAGACTACGAGTGGCCCAGACCCTTCAGGAATGAAGGTTTGGGTCACCCCACCATATGACAGACCATGACCAGCTAAGGTGCTTGCTAAGGCAAAGGGAATAAGAACGGGCAGTAGAAGGAAGTTGTTATAAATACCAGCCATGACCACATGACCAGTTACAGAGACAAGGACTGTGATTGCCATGAGTATTTCCTCCTTATTTTTCTATGAATGTGTATGTGTGCGTACGTGTGTTCTTTCCTCTCTTATTTCCTTGTCGTGTAACATAAGACATGTTGACTTTATATCATAGTATTTAAGTATTGTTAATTTTACATCATGGTATTTATGTCACAGAAGATCAAGGAGAAGTGTAAACATCACTCAAGGACTTTACCTCGTCTTCTGGGGAGGGAGTGGGAGTGTTTTCTGTTGTACGCAGAATAGCTGTATCGCGTGGGCAGAATCACGACCTTGTTCATGTTTATTTGGAGATAAGTATGGTTTAGGAGATAGGTGCCAATTCGACAAAGGATAGACTTGTGAAGGTTAGTTTTATGTGTCAGCTTGCCTGACCATGGGGTGCCCAGATGAAACATTATTTCTGAGTGTCCTAAGAGGGTGTTTTGGGGTGAGATTAGCATCTGAATCGGTGGACTCAGTAAATTGCCCTCCATAATGTGGGTGCCCACCACCCGATCCATTGATGGCCTGAATAGAACAAAAGGTGGGAAAGGGAGGAATTTCTCCCTTTTCTCCTGCTTCTTTGAGCCGAGACATCTCCCCTCACCTCCTCTTGCCCTCAGACTGGGATTTATACCACTGGCTCGCCAGGTTTTCAGGCCTTCAGACTCTGAACCACACCACCAGCTTTTCGGGATCTCCAGCGTGCAGACAGCAAACCGTGGGATTTCTCAGCCTCCAAAACTGTGTCAACCAATTCTTCATAATAAATCTCCCTTTATATCCATAAGTATCCTCTTGCTTCCATGTTGCTGGAGAACGCTGGGTGATTCAGCTCCTTGAAGTAATGTTGGGCATTCGAGAAACGTGTCCCTACTAAACAAGCCTAAACTGCACACCGAAATAAATTCTGGATTCTGGATAGGTGGGGGATTCAAATATATATGTATATTAAATGAAACCATAAAAGTACTAAATGAAAAATGGTGGTGAATGTTTATATAATCTTGAAATCAAGAAGTTTTTCCTGAATATAACTCCAAAGGCAAAACCCATGACAGATAGCTTTTTTTTTTTTTTAAGTAGGCTTCACATCCAGCGTGGAGCCCCATCACACCCAGCGTGGAGCCCAACATGGGGCTTGAACTCACGGCGCTGAGATCAGGACCTGAGCCGAGACCGAGTCAAACGCTCAACCGACGGAGCCACCCAGAAGCCCCAAAAAGATAGCTTTGAGTACATGAGATGTAATCTCTGTATGGCTGATAAGAAAAAATAATACAGATGCTAATTTAAAAAAAGCAAATAATTATCTCATATTCACTCTATTGAATAGAGTTGTTGTAAACAACTATTGTTGTAAACCTTTTATTAAATCATTCAGTCCCCATAACGAGCCTACAAAGTGTTAATACTAATCCTAGCTATAGATGAAAAAACCAAGACTCTGGTAGGTGAAGGAACGTACCCAAAGTCACACAGCTAGGAAGTGATAGGGCATTGTGACCGCGCATGTGCTCTTAACCACAACAGAGGCCTACACCGGAAAACCTGAGAACATTTCTTGAACCAGATACAAAAAGCAAAGATTAATATCTTTATGACGGTAATACACATATGCACTCTTACCAACGAGAAAAAGACAAACACCTCAATAGAAAAACAGGCAAAGGAAGTAATAAAAAAAAGGTAATCCACACAGGAAGTAATTCAGTCAATGCCTGTTAAAAAAAAAAAAAATCAACCCCACCAGTTATCAAAGCGAGGCAAATTGAAACAAGGCACCTTTCTGCTCTATCCAACTGGCTCAGCTCCTAAAGAATTCACCTCCACCGGCAGTAAGCCTTGCAAAAGTTGGGTTCTTCTAGAAGCAGAGTCTGAAATGGAGTTAGTGAGCGATGGGGTGTTTATCAGGGACTGGCCTTAGAGTCAATACCTGTGGAAGGAAGGAGAAGGAAAGTTTGAAACAGACCCAGCAATAGGTCCCACGGGGAGACCTGGAGCTGGGGTGCTGTCCTGAGTTGGGCAGAGTTGGATGACTTTTACGCCGCCACATCGATATGTCACTGGAGGAGCCTGGCCCGGAGAAGGGAAACTGGCCATGACTTTGGGCGAGGGGGCCCTGCAGGGGCTCACAGCTGAAGGCACTCCCGGCAGCGGGGGTGACAGGTCTTGCCTGGAAGAGGAATATGGGCAACTCATCACAGAGATACAGAAAAATACATATTAAGACCATTTAAATATGCAACCCGTTTCTCTTTGCTCCATGACAGAAGTCAAAGGGGGGTTAGAGTTCTCATTCTAGGAAGAGCTGCATGCCTAACCCTCGCCCCCACCTCCGCCCCTGCTCTCACATCCCACCAGGTCTGCCTTGGAGACCATCAGGGCCTCTCCCAAGATGCCCTGTACCCATTGCTCTGCCCTTGGGAACAGCTTGTACTGTTGTGAGAGCCGATTGTTCAATTTCCAGGCATTCTGTAAGCTGGTTGTAAGACCACTAGTAGCTTGAAATGAGCCATCATGGGAGGATTTATACCATGGAAATGGGCAAATGCTACAAGTCAGGCCAAAAGTGCGCCATTAACTGTGCATCCTTGTTCTCTTCATCCATCAAGGATGCCCAGGCTCCCAGGCCATCCCTCGGGACCTTAATCCCCAGGAGGTTCTGCCCCATCTTCCAGCCCTTCTCCACTCCCAAAGGCCTTCTCTGTGCCCTTGGAACTTAAGCACCATGAGCGAGAGCACCTCTCTCCTGCCAGTTCCCTCCACGGTCTTGCTCTGTCTGCAACCCAGATCTCTGTGGCTCCCTCTTTCTCCTTATGTTTACTTCCAGATTACTATTCCTCCCACCTGCCCCAAACCCTCCAGCTCCCAGTTGCGGCTGTCTACTAATCCCTAGTCCCTCTTGCTTGTTCCTAGATTTCCACTCCTGGCTCACTGTCACTCCCCTTAAACCACTCCTGTCCTAATTCTTGGTGATTTGAATATCCACAGAGACGACCTTTCTATTCTTTGACCTCCACTCCCCCAATGACCTTGTCTTTCACATTTCCTCAGCCACCCCTCTCCATGATCATTGTCTAGTTGTGCACTGTCCAGACAGTGGCCACAAGCCCCTTGAAATGCTCCTGGCCCAAAATGAGATGTGCTGTCAGGCGAAATAGAGATTTCAAAGACTTAGCATAGAAAAACTATTTTAACTATCTCATTAATAATTTGGGAGGGGGGTTTCAATTAGTCTTAAGATTCTTTTTAACTTTTTTCCAGCTTTATGGAGGTCTAATCGACAAATAAGAATTATATATATTCACAGTATACTATGTGATGTTTTCACGTATGAGTACATTGTGAAATAATTACTACAATCAAGCTAATTAACATATCCATCACCTCACATAGCTCTGCGTGTGTGTGTGTGTGTGTGTGTGTGATGAATGAGAACGTTTAAGATCTACTCTTAGCAAATTTCAAGTACACGGTGCAGTATTATTAACCATAATCAAGTCACCATGCTGTACATCAGAACTCTAGGACTTATTCATCCTGCAGAACTGAAACTTTGTACCCTTTGACAAACATCCCTATTTCCCCCACCCTCCAGCCCCTGGTACCTACCAGTCTACTCTCTGCTTCTATGACTTCCACTTTCTCAGATGCCACAGGTAGGTGAGGTCACGCAGTAAGGCCTTTGGGTGCCTGGCTTATTTCACTCGGCATAACGTCCTCCAGGTTCATCCATGTTGTCGCGAATGAGAGAATTTCTTTCTTTTATATGGTTGAGTAATATTCCATTATATTTATATCCTATTTTCTCTATCCATTAATCCTTTGATGGGCACTTTATGTTGCAGCGAACACGGGGGCGCGGATGTCTCTCTGAGATACGGAGCTCATTAACTTTGGACATACACCCAGAGGGCGATTGGTGGATCTTAAAGTGGTTCTATTTTTTAGTTTTTTGAGGAACCTCCATACTGTTTCCCACAGGGGCTGCACCAGTTTACATTCCCGCCAACGGTGTACGGGGTTCCCTTTCCTCCACATCCTCACCAACCCTTGTAATCTTTTGTCTTTTTGGCAATTCTAACTAGTGTCAGGTGGTATCTCATTATGGCTTTAATTTGCATTCCCCTGATGATTAGTGTTGTTGACCATCATATACCTGTCCGCCATTTGTGTGTCTTCTTCTGGGAAATGTCTGTTCATGTCCCTTGCCCGTTCTTCCAACAGGTTATTTGGTTTGTTTGTTATATTGGATTGCTTGAGTTCCTTACCCATTTTGGATCGGAACCCTCATCAGATGCATGGCTTGCAAATATTTCC
Organism: Prionailurus viverrinus; assembly: GCF_022837055.1. Lineage (NCBI taxonomy): Eukaryota > Metazoa > Chordata > Mammalia > Carnivora > Felidae > Prionailurus > Prionailurus viverrinus. The sequence continues at coordinate 139,448,036 of NC_062566.1, forward strand.
TCCTGTGCTGTCGATTGTCCCTTCACTCTGTTGATGGTTTCCTTGTCTGGGCAGGAGATTTCAGCTCGATGCAACCCTCATTTATCTATTTTTGCTTTTGTTGTCTGTGCTTTTGGGGGTCAAAAAAAGTATTGCCCAAACCAATGTCAAGAAGCTTCCCCGCTATGTCTTCTTCGTTAATAATTCATAAAATTTAATTGCATGTGGGAATTATTATCTCTGGGATGCATCAACTCAAGTAAAATATATTGTTTAAATTATTTTTGCCCTCTTCTTTTTACTTTTTTTAAATGTTTATTTACTTTTGAGAGAGACAGAGACAGAATGTGAGTGGGTTAGGGCCAGAGAGAGAGGGAGACACAGAATCCGAAGCAGGCTCCAGGCTCCGAGCTGTCAGCACAGAGCCTGACGCGGGGCTAGAACTCAAGAGCGGTGAGATCATGACCTGAGCCGAAGTCAGCCGCTCAACCGACCGAGCCCCCCAGGCACCCCTCTTTTTACTTGTTTAACGTGGCTTCTAGAGAATGTTCAGCTGCCTGCGTGGCTCCCATGTGCACCTCCCACGGGATCTCTGTCAGGCCACACTGCCCTAGACCTTGCCTTCTACCCACCCTGTGTTCCTCCCATAACCTCGGTTTCAAGCATGCCACCCCCGGACCGCCACCTCTCCTCTTCCCAACTCACGCCAACTGGTGCCCTCACGCCAACAACTTTCAAGCCCACCGAGATCTACAAGTCACCAGCTAGCCTCTCCAATCGTTCCTTCCCCTTCCACCTTCTGTCCTCGCTCCACTTCTTCCCCAGCTGGAGTTCCACGGTCCTCCATTGCAGCCCTGTCTCATGCGCATCTTCGGGGTACTCCTCTCTCTCTCACTACACGGTGCGCACTCGGGAAAACCTCCGACCTGGTTAGTGATAATGCCATGCCCGCACCTGTCCGGCTGAACGAGGCTGAAGGAAAACTGGCAAACATGGTGACTGGTCTCGTTTTAGATCTCACATGCAGAAATCGATTGCTCCCTCAGTGCAGACGGGCCACCCTACTACCTTTCCACTCCTTTCTCCCCCAGAGCCCGGCATCTCTTTCCCTGTTTCAAGACATGGCGCTCAGCTGATGACTTATTTCCTCTTTCACCAAGATGGGGAAGTGTGCCAAGGAGAACGAGGGCAGGCTCCCACCACCTCCGCCCAGCCACCCGCCCCGTCATACCCTGGCTGTGCCCCAACGCTGACCCCCCACTTACCAGCCAGCTCTCCCCACTTGAGCAACTTTCACCCACCCACCCCCATTCCCCCTCTCTATTGGATAATGCCCATTATTTCCCATCTAAAAAACTCTTGATTTCTCCTTCCATTTCCCTGCTCTTTTCAGGAGTCTGAAAGTGTCAATCCTTGCTCTCTGCAATTCCTCTCTTCCTATTTTCCCTTGAACCCACTTCAGGCAGGCTTCTGTCTCTCACCAGCGCAATGAAACTCTTCAATGGCTCCTCTGTTTCACTGGGGACAAAAGTTAAAGTCCTTACGATGCCCCCAAGCCCTATATGATCCCTGCATGATCTGGTCCCCTGTCACCATCATCCACTAGCAGCCGCCATGCTATGGCAACAGCCAGGCCAACTATTTACAGCCAAATTCAGAGGGCACCATCAGAATATGTGTGGACCAGATGACCCCTTCTTGCTGGCTACCAAAAAGGATCCAGAAATCCTACAGCCCACCCCCTACACTCCCACAATCTCCAGCAGAGGGTAGAGAACAGGGCCTGTAACAAATCTGACTGACCATGCATTTCAGCCTAAGAACCATGAGTTTGTCAAAGAACTGTTGGGATTCTTGTATTACATTAAGGCTATGACACTGCACTCTTTTTCTGCCCTTCTTATCACCCAGCAGATGGCACCTCTCAAGAAATATCAGATTAAGTAGGAAAATAAAGAGGCTCTGTTTTCTTTGCACATCTGATGTATTTTGAGTGACTTTGTGACCCTGCTACATGCACACACATGCACAGAAAATAAAGATGACAAAATACAGACCAAAGTGTTAACAGTGGTTATAAACGAGTAGTTTTTATTTTCTTCTTTATGTTTTTGTTATCTTATGATTTTTTTAACATTTATTTATTATTGAGAGACAGAGTGTGAGCATGGGAGGGGCAGAGAAGAGGAGACACAGAATCCGAAGCAGGCTCCAGGCTCCAAGCTGTCAGCACAGAGCCTGATGCAGGGCTCGAACTCACAAACCGTGAGATCGTGACCTGAGCCGAAGTCAGATGCTTAACCGACTGAGCCAACCAGGTGCCCCTGTTATTTTATGATTTTTTTTTTACAGCGAGCATAAGCCAATTTTACAATTGGAAGAGTATTTTCCATTTTAAAAGAAGATGGAGAAACACCTGTATGTCTTATAGTTCATGAGTTTGAGCCCGACATCAGACTCTCTACTGTCAGCACAGAGCCTGCTTCAGATCCCATGCCTCTCTCTCTCTCTCTCTCTCTCTGCCCCTCCCCTGCTCTCTCTCTCTCTCTCTCAAAAATAAATAACATTAGGGGCACCTGAGTGGCTCAGTCAGTTAAGCATCCGACTTCAGCTCAGGTCACGATCTCGCCGTCCATGAGTTCGAGCCCCGCATCGGGCTCTGGGCTGATGGCTCAGAGCCTGGAGCCTGCTTCCGATTCTGTGTCTCCCTCTCTCTCTGACCCTCCCCCATTCATGCTCTATCTCTCTGTCTCAAAAATAAATAAACGTTAAAAAATTTTTTTAAATAAATAAATAACATTAAAAAAAAATTTTAAGAAAATTGAAGCTTTCACTCCCAAACCAAATAGACTAGATTCACCCTCCTTCCTGATGCAACCAAAATAAGTTGGACCATATATGAAATAAAAGTTCTCAACTCATTGGGTATCAAGCAACAAAACATAATAATCTTTGAGAATGGGGAAATAAATGACATGAACCCCACAATTACCTAATATTACATCCTTGAGAAGATTTCCGAGCACAGCACAGAAAGGGGTACCCAGGTGGAGTTTGGCAGACTTCTTGAGTTGAGGAGAGAGAGTGGAGAGTCCAGGGAGAACAAGACAGCTAGAACTCTTAGGGTAGACGATCAGAGGAAGGAGAGCTGCACAGAGACAGAACCTAGAGATCTGCAGAGCTCTCCTAAAATATTCTGCAGAGAACTGATCAGCCCATGCCCCTGAGAAAATGGAGGGGTGATGGCGAAAACCATCTGAAAGGATTAGAGGTGACAGTGCCTGGTATTCACATAGGGTTGAGGATAGTATGTGTTCCAACTAACCAGACTGGAAAACTCATAATTCATAAGGCATTGGGTAAAGTACTCAGAAAGGCCTTGCCTCCGTAGTGGGAAATAGTCCTAGGATAAAAGCTATTATGTGCCCACCTAACATATCATAAAGCAAGCCCAGAGAGGATCAAACTGTGTCTAAGCAACTTAATTGTATTCTAAAACCGAGTTCAAGAATATCTAGAGCGATACAAAATGTCCAACACCCAACAAGATAAAATGGACAATGCCTGACATCCAATCAAAAATTTCCACACATAAGGGGTACCTGGGTGACTCAGTCAGCTGGGTGTCCGACTTTGGCTCGGGTCATGATCTCACGATTCATGGGTTTGAGCCCCACATCAGGCTCTGTGCTGACAGCTCGGAGCCTGGAGCCTGCTTTGGATTCTGTGTCTCCCTCTCTCTGCCTTTCCCCCACTCATGCTTTGTGTCCCTCTGTCTCAAAAATAAATAAACATAAAAAATTAAAGAAAAAGCACTATGTTGTGTGAAATGAAAAGAACACTGGATGAAATTAATGGCAAATTGACATTGAAGAAAAAAGATTAGTTAATTCAAAGACAGCACTAGAAACTCCCAAATAAGACACAAAGAGAAAAACAACACCAACAGCAACAACAAAATTAATGAGAAGAACGTCAGAAAGCTGTGAGACAACTTCAGGTGATCTAACTTGCATATAATTAGAATCCCCAAGTAAGAGGAGAGAACGGTTCAGAAAAATTCAAAGAAATAATGGCCCAAGTCTGCCAACTGGTTGGTAACTACACACCTACAGATCCAGGGGTCTCAACAAATCCAAAATCCAAAGAACAGGATAAAAACTCCATCGAGGCACATCATAATCAAATTGCTCAAAACCAGTAATAAAGAGAGAAATCTGAAAAGGAAGCAGAGGAAAACCAACACATCACGTACAGAGGGACAGAGAGAAGAAGGAAACAGAACAAATGCACGCACTGAAGGCAACAGAGCAACATCTTTCAAATACTGCAAGAAAAAAACTGCCAACCTAGTCGATACCCAGAAAAAATAATTTGTTCATGAAAGCAAAATAAAGATAATCTCATACATACACAAGCTTAAAGAATTTACTAATAGATGTGCACCATGGGGAATGTTAAAGGATGTTATTTACATAAAGGAAAATAAGGATCTCCACAAAGCAATGAGAGCACTGGAAATGTTCACTGCATGAATTAATAGCTAAATGCTTTTCTGATTATTTACGAGTCTTTATTTATTTTTTTTTGTTTATTTATTCCTGAGATAGACAGAGACAGAGCATGAGCAGGGGAGGGGGAGGGGCAGAGAGAGAGGGAGACGCTGTCAGCACAGAGCCCAATGCAGGGCTTGAACTTGTCACCACGAGACCATGACCTGAGCCGAAGTCGGCTGCTCGACTGACTGAGCCACCCAGACGCCCCTATTTACGATTCTTTAAAATATAATTTATTGTCTAACCAAAACAAAAATGAGGGTTGTGGGATTTATAGCATATATATAAATAGAATGTATGACAACAACAACATCAAGGCCATGAGGAGGGCTATGGAAGTATATTATTATACAGTTCTTATACCTTAAGTGAATATACGTGACATAGTATCACATGGAGATAAACTGTGATAAATTAAATATGTATACTGTAAGCCCTAAAGCAGCCACTAAAATAACAAAACAAAGGCTCATAGCTAAAAAACCAACAAAGAATTACAATAGAAACATAAAAACTACTCAGTTAAGGGACACCTGGGTGGCTCAGTCAGTTAAGTGTCTGACTCTTGATTTCAGCTCAGGTCATGAACTCATGGTTCATGGGGTCAAGCCCTGCATTGGGCTCTGCACTGGCGGTGCAGAGACTGCTTGGAATTCTCTCTCTCCCTTTCTCTCTGCCCCTCCCCTGCTCACGCACATGCTCTCTCTCTCTCGCTCTCTCTCTCTCTTTCTCAAAAACAAATAAATAAGCATTTTAAAAAATTACTCAGTTAATAGAAGGCAGAGAAAGAGGAGAAACAAACAAAGAATAGGTGGAAAAACAGAAAAAAATAGCAAGATTGTAGACGTAAACCGAACAACACCAATAATCACACTATATGTAAATGGTCTAGACACCCTAATTTAAAGGCAGAGATGGATGGATTGAATTAAAAAGCAACACCCAACTATTTGTTGCCTGTAAGAAATGCAGCTTAAATACAAAGAAATTATGGGACGCCTGGGTGGCTCAGTGGGTTAAGCATCCGACTTCGGCTCAGGTCATGATCTCACGGTCCATGAGTTCGAGCCCCGCATCGGGCTCTGTGCTGACAGCTCAGAGCCTGGAGCCTGCTTCCGATTCTGTGTCTCCCTCTCTCTCTGACCCTCCCCCGTTCATGCTCTGTCTCTCTCTGTCTCAAAAATAAATAAACATTAAAAAAAAACAAAGAAATTAATAGGCTAAAGATAAAAGGAAGAAAATACAGACACCATGCTAACACTGGTCAAAAGAAAACAGAAGTTGCTCTCTTAATATCGAAGCAAATTTCAGAGAAAAAGTATTTCCAGTGATAAAAGAGCTCATGTTCTAATGATAAAGGTGCGAGCTCATCAAAAGGACATTGATGCACTTAATAGCAGAGGTTCAAAATACAGGAAGAAAAACTGTTAGAATGGCAAGGAGAAATAGACAAATACACAATTATAACTGGAGATTCCAATTCTTTTCCAATAATTGATAGAATAAGTGAACAGAAAATCAGCAAGAATACATCAGCCTTGAGCAACATTATCAACCAACTCGACCTAACTGACATTCATTGAGCATTTCACCCAACAGCCGGAAAAGCACACATTCTTTGCAAGAGTGCACAGAACATTTATCAGGATAACTCATATTCTTGGCCAGAAAACAAGTCTCGATAAGTTTTAAAAGGATTCATATAATTCAGAGTATGCGCTCTGGCTACAACGGAATTAAATGACAAGTCAATAACAGAAAGATATCTGGAAAATCTCCAGTTATTTGGAAACTACATATACTTCTAAATAACCATGGATCAAAGAAGAAGTCAAGGGGGAAATTAGAATGTTTTCTGAACTGAAGGAAAATGAAGACAGAACGTATGAGAATTTGGGGGAGATGTCATTCATTACGACTGATTGTGTTTCTCCAAAATTCATAGGCCGAAGCCCTGACCCCCCAAAGTGACCTATTTGGACATAGGGCCTTTAGGGAGGTGATTAAGGATAAACAAGGTCAGTGTGGAGCCCTAACCTGATAGGGCTGGTGTCCTTATAAGAAGAGGGAGAAACATCACAGATCTCTCTCTCCCTCCCTCGACGCATACAGAGAAAAGGCCACGTGAGAACCCAGCATGTAGCTCGTTGCCTACAAGCCAGTAACAGAGATCTCCTCAGAAACCAACGCTGAAGTCACCTCGATCTGGGTTGTCTAGCCTCAGGACTGTGAGAAAATTAATTTCTGTTTTTAATCCACCCGATCTGTGGTATCTTGTTATGACAGTGAGCTGACAAATATACTATCAAAACCGTGCACATATTACAAATGTACATATGTACACATATTACAAATATGCACAATATATACAAATTACAAACGTACAAATGTACCTAGGTACAAATGTAACCCAGAAGAAAGGAAATAATGATGATTAAAGTGGAAATCATCGAAATAGAAAACAGAGAAAAACAATAGATTAAAATCAATGAAACCAAAAGCTGATTATTTGAGAAGATCAGCGAAATGAATAAACCTCTTACAGGACTGATGAGAAGGGGGAAAAAAAAGACACAAATTACCAAACTCAGAACAAGAGAGGCGATATCACCAAAGACTCTGAAAATATTTTAAAAAATAGTAAAAGAATATTACGAACAAGTTTATGTCCACAAAATAGACAATTCGGATTAAATACACAAATGCCTTGCTTGACACAGACCACTAAAGTTGTCCAAAAAAGAAATCGATAACCTGAATAGATTCATTTATTATCTATTTAGCTATCTATTCTCCACTCTTCACCTAGCATTGATAGTAAAAAAACAAAAACAAAAACAAAAACCTTCCCTCAGAGAAAACCAGTGAATTCCACCAAGGAGGAGATAATACTCATTCTACAAAAATTCTTCCAGAAGGTCATGATCTCACGGCCCATGAGTTCAAGCCCCACGTCGGGCTCTGTGCTGACAGCTCGGAGCCTGGAGCCTGCTTCCGATTCTGTGTCTCCTTCTCTCTCTCTGCCCCTCCCCCGCTCACGCTCTGTCTGTCTCTCAAAAATAAATAAGTCTTTTAAAAAAGTGTTTGTCAACTGTAACAAATGGAATTCAACCTCCTGCTGAAGAGGAGGGTAGGTCCTGGCTAAGTGCGGCTCATCCCAGAATACAAGATGAACCTCACTATCACGATGCCAAGGGGAAGGAAGCAGACAATGAGTATACACTGTAGGCTTCCATTTATGTGAAATTCTAGGAAATTCTATGTAAAATATAAAACAGGAAGCACATCGCTGGTTGCCTGGGGTAGGAGGAACGGAAGGACGAGGGAGGACTCCAAACATGAGGAAGCTCTGGGTAGCCCGATCTGTTTATCTTGACAATGGTAAAGGCTTCACGGGTGCATGTTGATGTCAAAACTTAGTGAACTGGGAGCACCTGGCTGGCTCAGCTGGGAGAGCACGCCACTTTGGATCTTGGGGCCGTGAGCTGAAGCCCCAGGCTGGGTGTAGGGATTACTTAGTGAATTGTACACTTTATATTTTTAATGTTAATTTATTTATTTTGAGAGAGAGAGAGAAAGAGCGTGAGCAGGGGAGGAGCAGAGAGCGGGGCAGGGTGGGGGGACAGAGAATCTTAAGCAAGCTCTGTGCTATCAGCACAGAGCCCGACGCGGGGCTCGAACTCACAAACCGTGAGATCATGACCTGGGCCAAAGCCAGACGCTTAACCGACTGAGCCACCCAGGCCCCCCTGTGAATTGTACACTTTAAACATGTGGAGTTGTTTTGTGGATGAAATCGCAGTAAAGCTGTTTGTAAGCATAAGATGAAGAAACCCACAAAGGAACGTTTTCTCTTGTCCAAAACCTGCCTTCCCAACTACCTGCTCTTGAACGTTGAATCACTCAGCAGGCTGACGCTAAGACCCCCCCAAGGATGCCTGCCCTCCACCAGAGTTCCCAGGGCTCTGGGGATGGGGCAGGAGGCACTTGGGGCCCAGCTACAATTTGGTTGAAAAAGCCAAAGTCACTTATTTCTTTTTTTGGGGGGGGGGACAGAGAGAGACAGAGCATGAACGGGGGAGGGGCAGAGAGAGAGGGAGACACAGAATCGGAAACAGGCTCCAGGCTCCGAGCCATCAGCCCAGAGCCTGACGCGGGGCTCGAACTCACGGACCGCGAGATCGTGACCTAGCTGAAGTCGGACGCTTAACCGACTGCGCCACCCAGGCGCCCCTAAAGTCACTTATTTCTAAGAGGCCCTGAGGCTGACACCGCCCACAGCTGGGGCCAAACTCTTTTCTCCTTATACTTTGTGCATTTTTCTTCGGGAACTCCTGGTGGCTTTGCACCTCCTCCCAGGACACTGATTTTGGTGTCACTCCAAAAGACCTCCACACCTGGGGTGCCTGGGTGGCTCAGTAGGTTAAGCATCCGGCTCTTGACTTCGGCTCAGGTCATGATCTCACGGTCTGCGGGTTCAAACCCTACGTCGGGCTCTGTGCTGAGAGTGCGGAGCCTGCCTGGGATTCTCTGTCTCCGTCTCTCTCTGCCCCTTCCCTGCTCCTGTGCTCTCTCTCTCCTTCAAAATAAATAAATAAACTTAAAAACACAAGGAGCCCACGCCTGGTTTTTGATGTTCTGCTGACGGGCCCAGGGCCTGTCAAAACTTGGTGCCCATTGGCATCAGAGGCAGGGGGCCTGTTGAATAAAAGCTCTGCACTAGGCTCAGAAATCTGTGTTTTCATAAGGTCCCCCCAAGAGATTCTGTTTGCACATGCCTCGCTTGGGACCCAGGTGACCAAAGCGGTGGTCACAGCTCGGTCCCTGAGTACAATGTGGAAACAGACTCCGTTTCCCAGAATTTTTCCCCGACTGGAGACCTAGAGGGGGAGCCAGAGGAGGCCCCTGTCCAACAATAAAAGGAGGAACTGCTTCAATGGAAGCATCTCGGGCATGAGCCACGGACCAGGGGTGTGGAGGGTGCGGGAGGAAGACGGGCTTCCCGGAAGCGCCTCAGCGCACAGCAGGGACCGGACGGCCAGTTTTTACCTTTCAGATGGGAGACAAGGCCACCTGGCGATAGCAGAACCACCGTTCTCCCCGCCTTCCTTGTTTACATGTTTTTGACACATGCAGGAGGGAGCTACGGGCTGGAGCACACCCTTTGCCCACCTGTGACACGAAAGGCGAGCAGCCTGGCAGAGACAAGAAGGCAGCGAATGGAGCAGTCCCCGGGCGGCAGCGACCCACCAGTGGGTTCTCACCGCGGGGCCCGTGCCCCAGCCACCCTGCAGCGGGCTCCCTGACAGCGCAGGACGCCCCCACCGCCCGGCCCGCAGACCGGCC